>NC_050073.1:8530880-9130880 GCF_009764565.3 Dermochelys coriacea | reverse complement strand
TTTTCCACAACATGCATCCGATGAAGTGAGCTGTAGCTCACGAAAGCTTATGCTCAGAAAAATTTGTTAGTCTCTAAGGTGCCACAAGTACTCCTTTTCTTTTTGCAAAGTCCTTGTGTGTCATACATTTTCTGGCCAAGGCCACTACATCTACCAGAGTGAAACCGGGGGGATCAGCTATCCTCGTCAGCTATCCCAAGGCTGTACTCTAGTTTGGCAGACCTACCGATTTTCCCTGTGGCCCTAACCTGGTCAGGGGAGAAGGGCCTGATCTTTACCCATTCCTTTCATCCTTGGCTACGCTCTTGGAGACCAATTTTCCTGACCGTGGTGTTTACTATTTGGGTTATGGGCAGGGGCTTCCACAGCCCTTCTAGTATCTGGAGCAAAGGGCCACATGGGTACTGCCCAAAAGGGCCAGGGGAAAATCATTAATCTTCCCTTTCATAGTTATAACAAAGAAGATACAAATCAGGGTCCCCCTGTCCTGTTTCCCCCCAGACTATGAGCCCTCTTTATCACACCACTATTCCCCTTTGCATCCCAGCTCTGCTTTAAGGGCACAAATGTGTCTCTTGCATTCCCCATGGTCTGCCTAAGTCTTATTATGGGAGTCCTTTAATAAGGCTGTAACCACTGCCTCGCTTTCCTCTGTCTGCCTTTTCAATTCATATACTTCCTGCTCCAGCCTTTCACTCACTTTTTTTTACTACTACACATTTCCTTCTGCATTGCCACTCTCTGTGCTGCCTGACTCAGAGTCAAAGCCCTAAGGGTATCTGACTGCCTTAGGCTATCTGCTTTCTTTTCTAACTCCTTTACTTTTGCCTTTAACTGATCTAGTTTTTTATTTACTATTATTGCAACCATTTGCTTACAGAGCTGCAGGAATGCCCCAAGGCTGGTGAAGGCTCAAGGCTTCCAAAGACTATTACTATATTCCTATACAAAATTTGTCAAGCTGTTACCCAAAATTATTTCCAACCTTTCCATATTTTTCAGATGTTCCCTTTTCTTCTGAAATATTTTTTTATTTGATCAGGCTAGTAGCCTGTGTCCTAGTAACGGATTGTAGTCTGTGAGTCAATTTACAGATACAGCATGGGAATTACAGGTTGCGACCCTGTCCCACCATCCTCTAGTCCCTGTTGCAACAAACTTTGTACCAATCATCCCCTTCCTCTCCACCACTCCTGGCTGGTTCACCAAATTTTGTTACTAGGATTTATTTGAACATGATACTCTGGTAACTAATTTTTGTCTTCCAAGCAGTTTCAGGAATTAGATCAATGGGGACACAGATCGTCCCTCTGATAAATGATTGGTACAAACAAGAGTGCTTTCACTTAAAGCTCCTTTTTTATTAAGGCTCAAGCACACACAAATATGCAACAGCAATAGTCTACAGCACCCCAGATATAGTTACCCAGAGTTTGATGTGGTATCAAATGTTCAACGCCAGGTTTCCAGTAATCACCCATTCTTCCAGCTGCTGGGGACTAAGATGGCAGTTTGCTAGGTCTTAGAAATCTTCCTTGAATTGCTCCAAATTGCACACTTTTCAACTAATGTTTTTAAGTTACTCAAAACAAAGTACATATTTATAACTTATAGTAACCTCTACTAGGCTAACATTTTCCTAGCAACAGCAAAAAACAACAACAAAAAAAACCCTTCTCCATGCCACATAATATTATTTATCAGCAAAGTAACTCCTAGTCATAACAGTAAGATACACAGATCCAAGGTAAGTTATTTACACTCTTTAAAAAAAAATTTAAATAAATTTGATCAAAGGTGCAGCTGTACAGTTATTTATCTGCTTTACTTTAGGCAACAACCACATTATTTCTAACTATGTAGTGTTCTCATTTTTAATTAATCATAGCTGAGTACACAAAATGGCTGCGGTTGTATCAAGTACATGTTACTTGAAGTCACAGCACAACTTGTCCCAGCTGAGAGTTCCTTAAGTGGAGGGAGATGTTGGTGACTCCAGGATCTTTCCATGCTTTTCTAACAGTTCCAGATTGTATTTCCTCTCCCTCTTCGGTTCACTTCTGGGCTTCAGTTTCTTGATGCTTTGGCTCCATGGCACTCCTATGGGAGGCTTCTTCAGTTTCCCATGCAGCAGCTGCCTCTGTCTCCTTCAGCTTCTTTCCAACTGCTTCTTTCAGTCTCCTTTCTACCTGCCACTTTTGGAATTTGTGTTCTCTCTCTCTCTCTTCTGCCTTCAATCTGGCCAGATCTAACTTTGCAGTTGTTTCACTGGTGTTCATTTTTATGCTTTCCTGTTTCTATTTCCCTCACCCCAAATAAGCAAATAGAAAACAACAAACAGCAACCTCTCTTTGACCGTTTCCAGCCACCATACTTGAGATGCTCTTAAAATCACTGTACCAGTGCTTAACATATACACTTCATTTAAAATAACTATCTGTGCATATATCCTGCCAACTATACTACTATGACATTGTAGTGGGGCAGCTGCCCCACTTTGGCAGAGGAGGGGTTAAAGCAGGCTGGAGGGATCCTGTGCTGAACCTGGCCAATCAGAGAAGGGCAGAAAGGCAGCCAATTGGGGCCAGGCTCGGCCCTATATAAAGGCTGCAAAGCAGAGAAGACAGCAGTCTCTCTCTGATAAGCAAGCAGGGAGGACTGGCTTCTAGGGATAGCACCTTAGATAGAGCAATGCTGAGCAGGCTCAGGGGAGCAGAGCAAAAGCTCCAGCCTGATACCTGCCAGGCTGAGACCCCTGAAAGAAAGGGCCGAGAAGGTGCAAAGGCCAAAGGAAAGTGGCCCAGGGAGCATGAGCAGTAGACGGGAGAGAAGAAAGGCAGGACGTGAACGTAGGGATCGAGATCATCACACTCTTCCTCCCTGCCCCCACAACAAACTTAACTCTGCCCCATGGCTGGCCAGGACTCCCATCTCCCCAGCCCACGGAAGGAGCAGGGTCCTGTGGGGCAAGGACAGGAACAGAGCTGAGGCAGGCAGGGCAAGGGTTCCCCATGGATATGGTCCCATTCTGCGCTCTCTAGTGCTGCCCACAGGGCTGGCTGCCAAAGGCAGGCACCATCTATGTCTGTGCAGCCCCTGGTGCAGTGAGGCTCCTACCCCTGACTGGACTCCAGGGTGATTCCCCAGCAAAACCAGAGCCCTGCTGTGTTTCCGTTTCCATTTCCCCGTCCTGTCCTTGGGGAAGGATCAGCAGCACGTCAGCATAAACAGGGAACCCAAACTGTCTCCATCCTCCCTCCCACAGCATGCCCATCACTGTTGCACCTGGTTATATCAGGTACCTGTCCCCAGACCAGTCAGTGATGAGACTCTCCTGCCCTCCCCCTGGGCCTCAAGGACCTCTCTAGTCCCCCTCCCCCACCAGACAGGCACCTGCTCAGTCCAACAGCCCCAGAATGAGACCCTGCTGTGCTACGACGCCCCATACTCCTTGCATCGGAGACTGTAGTGCGCTGCCCTCCATGTCCTCAACTGCCAGAGTGAGACCCAATTTTCTCTCCCCCTGCACCCGAGATCCTGCTGTACTCCTCTCCTCCCCCCATATCCAGCATCCCCTACACCCTAGAGTGAGACCCTGCCATGGTCCTCTCCTTCCCATACCCAGGGCCCCCATGTATCCCCCTCAATTTTAGAGGAGATCAAACTGAGGGATGGGTCTGGTCCTGGCCTTGCCCCCTGTTGGGCAGCCGCCAATAAGCCAGCTGTATGTATCCGCCACCTCCCCCTAAACTCTTCATGTGGAAGGAGGGGGTCCCTGCTGAACCATTCACCCTGCTCAGTGGGCTGGGCAGGTGGGAGGATTATCCCAGCACACATCCCTGCTGTATGCATGCCCCCCCACCCCTTTTGCTCTCATCCCTGCTGCGTGCGTACCCTATGTACCCCCACCCCTTCCCCCCTGTGCTCCCATCCCTGCTGCGTGTGCCCCCCCACCCCTTCTCCCCTGTGCTCCCATCCCTGCTGCGTGTGCCCCCCCACCCCATCCCCCCTCTGCTCCCATCCCTGCTGCGTGTGCCCCCCACCCCTTCCCCCCTCTGCTCCCATCCCTGCTGCGTGTGCCCCCCACCCCATCCCCCCTCTGCTCCCATCCCTGCTGCGTGTGCCCCCCCACCCCTACCCCCCTCTGCTCCCATCCGTGCTGCGTGTGCCCCCCACCCCATCCCCCCTCTGCTCCCATCCCTGCTGCGTGTGCCCCCCCACCCCATCCCATCCCCCCTCTGCTCCCATCCCTGCTGCGTGTGCCCCCCACCCCATCCCCCCTCTGCTCCCATCCCTGCTGTGTGCCCCCCACCCCTTCCCCCCGTGCTCCCATCCCTGCTGCGTGTGCCCCCCCCACCCCATCCCCCCTCTGCTCCCATCCCTGCTGTGTGCCCCCCACCCCTTCCCCCGTGCTCCCATCCCTGCTGCGTGTTCCCCCCCACCCCATCCCCCCTCTGCTCCCATCCCTGCTGCGTGTTCCCCCCCACCCCATCCCCCCTCTGCTCCCATCCCTGCTGTGTGCCCCCCACCCCTTCCCCCCGTGCTCCCATCCCTGCTGCATGTGCCCCCCCACCCCATCCCCCCTCTGCTCCCATCCCTGCTGTGTGCCCCCCACCCCTTCCCCCCTCTGCTCCCATCCCTGCTGCGTGTGTCCCCCCACCCCATCCCCCCTCTGCTCCCATCCCTGCTGTGTGCCCCCCACCCCTTCCCCCCTCTGCTCCCATCCCTGCTGCGTGTGTCCCCCCACCCCATCCCCCCTCTGCTCCCATCCCTGCTGCGTGTGCCCCCCACCCCTACCCCCCTCTGCTCCCATCCCTGCTGCGTGTGCCCCCCACCCCTTCCCCCCTCTGCTCCCATCCCTGCTGCGTGTGCCCCCCACCCCATCCCCCCTCTGCTCCCATCCCTGCTGCGTGTACCCCCCCACCCCATCCCCCCTCTGCTCCCATCCCTGCTGTGTGCCCCCCACCCCTTCCCCCCTCTGCTCCCATCCCTGCTGCGTGTGCCCCCCCCACCCCATCCCCCCTCTGCTCCCATCCCTGCTGCGTGTGCCCCCCACCCCTTCCCCCCTCTGCTCCCATCCCTGCTGCGTGTGCCCCCCACCCCATCCCCCTCTGCTCCCATCCCTGCTGCGTGTGCCCCCACCCCATCCCCCCTCTGCTCCCATCCCTGCTGTGTGCCCCCCACCCCTTCCCCCCTCTGCTCCCATCCCTGCTGCGTGTGCCCCCCCACCCCATCCCCCCTCTGCTCCCATCCCTGCTGCGTGTGCCCCCCACCCCTTCCCCCCTCTGCTCCCATCCCTGCTGCGTGTGCCCCCCACCCCATCCCCCCTCTGCTCCCATCCCTGCTGCGTGTGCCCCCCACCCCATCCCCCCTCTGCTCCCATCCCTGCTGTGTGCGTGCCCTATGTCCCCCCACCCGTGCTCTGTGCCCACTTATTTTCAGCGCGGCCAACCCTACCCCGTGCCCCCAGCTCCGCCACTTCCCCCCCGCGGCGCTGCGCTCGCCCTTTTAAGGCGAAGCGAAAGCAGCGCTCCCATTGGCTGCCGGCCCGGAAGGCGGGGCCCCTTGGGGGGGCGGAGCCTCAGGACCCCCGCTGGGCTCTCGGGTGACGGGTCCTGGCGCCGATCGCAGCCGCTGCCCCGGGAAGCCGGTCCCGGTACCGTCCCGCCCCGCCCCGCCCCCGGAGCTGGGAGCGCAGGAAGGGGAACCCCCAGCCCCGCCCTGCGGACGGAGGGGGAGGGGCTGGGGCGGCAGGACTCCTGGGTTCTATCCTGGCTCTGGGAGGGGCGGGGGATCTCGGGGTTAGAGGGGAGGGGGCTGGCCTGGCAGGACTCCTGGGTTCTATCCTGGCTCTGGGTGGGGCGGGGGATCTCGGGGTTAGAGGGGAGGGGCTGGCCTGGCAGGACTCCTGGGTTCTATCCTGGCTCTGGGAGGGGCGGGGATCTCGGGGTTAGAGGGGAGGGGGCGGGCCTGGCAGGACTCCTGGGTTCTATCCTGGCTCTGGGAGGGGCGGGGGATCTAGGGGTTAGAGGGGAGGGGGCTGGCCTGGCAGGACTCCTGGGTTCTATCCTGGCTCTGGGTGGGGCGGGGATCTAGGGGTTAGAGGGGAGGGGGCTGGCCTGGCAGGACTCCTGGGTTCTATCCTGGCTCTGGGAGGGGCGGGGGATCTAGGGGTTAGAGGGGGGGGGCTGGCCTGGCAGGACTCCTGGGTTCTATCCTGGCTCTGGGAGGGGCGGGGGATCTAGGGGTTAGAGGGGAGGGGGCTGGCCTGGCAGGACTCCTGGGTTCTATCCTGGCTCTGGGAGGGGCGGGGGATCTCGGGGTTAGAGGGGAGGGGGCTGGCCTGGCAGGACTCCTGGGTTCTATCCTGGCTCTGGGAGGGGCGGGGGATCTAGGGGTTAGAGGGGAGGGGGCTGGCCTGGCAGGACTCCTGGGTTCTATCCTGGCTCTGGGAGGGGCGGGGGATCTCGGGGTTAGAGGGAGGGGGCTGGCCTGGCAGGACTCCTGGGTTCTATCCTGGCTCTGGGAGGGGCGGGGGATCTCGGGGTTAGAGGGGAGGGGCTGGTCTGGCAGGACTCCTGGGTTCTATCCTGGCTGTGGGAGGGGCGGGGATCTAGGGGTTAGAGGGGAGGGGGCTGGCCTGGCAGGACTCCTGGGTTCTATCCTGGCTCTGGGAGGGGAGGGGATCTCGGGGTTAGAGGGGAGGGGGCTGGCCTGGCAGGACTCCTGGGTTCTATCCTGGCTCTGGGAGGGGCGGGGGATCTCGGGGTTAGAGGGGAGGGGGCTGGCCTGGCAGGACTCCTGGGTTCTATCCTGGCTCTGGGAGGGGCGGGGGATCTCGGGGTTAGAGGGGAGGGGGCTGGCCTGGCAGGACTCCTGGGTTCTATCCTGGCTCTGGGAGGGGCGGGGGATCTCGGGGTTAGAGGAGGGGGCTGGCCTGGCAGGACTCCTGGGTTCTATCCTGGCTCTGGGAGGGGCGGGGGATCTCGGGTTAGAGAGGAGGGGGCTGGCCTGGCAGGACTCCTGGGTTCTATCCTGGCTCTGGGAGGGGCGGGGATCTAGGGGTTAGAGGGGAGGGGGCTGGCCTGGCAGGACTCCTGGGTTCGATCCTGGCTCTGGGTGGGGCGGGGGATCTAGGGGTTAGAGGGAGGGGGCTGGCCTGGCAGGACTCCTGGGTTCTATCCTGGCTCTGGGAGGGGCGGGGGATCTAGGGTTAGAGGGGAGGGGGCTGGCCTGGCAGGACTCCTGGGTTCTATCCTGGCTCTGGTGGGGCGGGGGATCTAGGGGTTAGAGGGAGGGGGCTGGCCTGGCAGGACTCCTGGGTTCTATCCTGGCTCTGGGAGGGGCGGGGGATCTCGGGGTTAGAGGGGAGGGGGCTGGCCTGGCAGGACTCCTGGGTTCTATCCTGGCTCTGGGAGGGGCGGGGGATCTCGGGGTTAGAGGGGAGGGGGCTGGCCTGGCAGGACTCCTGGGTTCTATCCTGGCTCTGGGAGGGGCGGGGGATCTCGGGGTTAGAGGGGAGGGGGCTGGCCTGGCAGGACTCCTGGGTTCTATCCTGGCTCTGGGAGGGGCGGGGATCTCGGGGTTAGAGGGGAGGGGGCTGGCCTGGCAGGACTCCTGGGTTCTATCCTGGCTCTGGGTGGGGCGGGGGATCTAGGGGTTAGAGGGGAGGGGCTGGCCTGGCAGGACTCCTGGGTTCTATCCTGGCTCTGGGAGGGGCGGGGGATCTAGGGGTTAGAGGGGAGGGGGCTGGCCTGGCAGGACTCCTGGGTTCTATCCTGGCTCTGGGAGGGGCGGGGGATCTCGGGGTTAGAGGGGAGGGGGCTGGCCTGGCAGGACTCCTGGGTTCTATCCTGGCTCTGGGAGGGGCGGGGGATCTCGGGGTTAGAGGGGAGGGGGCTGGCCTGGCAGGACTCCTGGGTTCTATCCTGGCTCTGGGAGGGGCGGGGGATCTCGGGGTTAGAGGGGAGGGGGCTGGCCTGGCAGGACTCCTGGGTTCTATCCTGGCTCTGGGAGGGGCGGGGGATCTCGGGGTTAGAGGGGAGGGGGCTGGCCTGGCAGGACTCCTGGGTTCTATCCTGGCTCTGGGAGGGGCGGGGGATCTAGGGGTTAGAGGGGAGGGGCTGGCCTGGCAGGACTCCTGGGTTCTATCCTGGCTCTGGGAGGGGCGGGGGATCTCGGGGTTAGAGGGGAGGGGGCTGGCCTGGCAGGACTCCTGGGTTCTATCCTGGCTCTGGGAGGGGCGGGGGATCTATGGTTAGAGGGAGGGGGCTGGCCTGGCAGGACTCCTGGGTTCTATCCTGGCTCTGGGAGGGGAGGGGGATCTCGGGGTTAGAGGGGAGGGGGCTGGCCTGGCAGGACTCCTGGGTTCTATCCTGGCTCTGGGAGGGGCGGGGGATCTCGGGGTTAGAGGGGAGGGGGCTGGCCTGGCAGGACTCCTGGGTTCTATCCTGGCTCTGGGAGGGGCGGGGATCTCGGGGTTAGAGGGGAGGGGGCTGGCCTGGCAGGACTCCTGGGTTCTATCCTGGCTCTGGGAGGGGCGGGGATCTCGGGGTTAGAGGGGAGGGGGCTGGCCTGGCAGGACTCCTGGGTTCTATCCTGGCTCTGGGAGGGGCGGGGGATCTCGGGGTTAGAGGGGAGGGGGCTGGCCTGGCAGGACTCCTGGGTTCTATCCTGGCTCTGGGAGGGGCGGGGGATCTAGGGGTTAGAGGGGAGGGGGCTGGCCTGGCAGGACTCCTGGGTTCTATCCTGGCTCTGGTGGGGCGGGGGATCTAGGGGTTAGAGGGGAGGGGGCTGGCCTGGCAGGACTCCTGGGTTCTATCCTGGCTCTGGGAGGGGCGGGGGATCTCGGGGTTAGAGGGGAGGGGCTGGCCTGGCAGGACTCCTGGGTTCTATCCTGGCTCTGGGAGGGGCGGGGGATCTAGGGGTTAGAGGGGAGGGGCTGGCCTGGCAGGACTCCTGGGTTCTATCCTGGCTCTGGGTGGGGCGGGGGATCTAGGGGTTAGAGGGGAGGGGGCTGGCCTGGCAGGACTCCTGGTTCTATCCTGGCTCTGGAGGGGCGGGGGATCTCGGGGTTAGAGGGGAGGGGCTGGCCTGGCAGGACTCCTGGGTTCTATCCTGGCTCTGGGAGGGGCGGGGGATCTAGGGTTAGAGGGGAGGGGGCTGGCCTGGCAGGACTCCTGGGTTCTATCCTGGCTCTGGGAGGGGCGGGGGATCTCGGGGTTAGAGGGGAGGGGGCTGGCCTGGCAGGACTCCTGGGTTCTATCCTGGCTCTGGGAGGGGCGGGGGATCTCGGGTTAGAGGGGAGGGGGCTGGCCTGGCAGGACTCCTGGGTTCTATCCTGGCTCTGGGAGGGGCGGGGGATCTCGGGGTTAGAGAGGAGGGGGCTGGCCTGGCAGGACTCCTGGGTTCTATCCTGGCTCTGGGAGGGGCGGGGGATCTCGGGGTTAGAGGGGAGGGGGCTGGCCTGGCAGGACTCCTGGGTTCTATCCTGGCTCTGGGTGGGGCGGGGGATCTAGGGGTTAGAGGGGAGGGGGCTGGCCTGGCAGGACTCCTGGGTTCTATCCTGGCTCTGGGAGGGGCGGGGGATCTAGGGGTTAGAGGGGAGGGGGCTGGCCTGGCAGGACTCCTGGGTTCTATCCTGGCTCTGGGAGGGGCGGGGGATCTCGGGGTTAGAGGGGAGGGGGCTCGCCTGGCAGGACTCCTGGGTTCTATCCTGGCTCTGGGAGGGGCGGGGGATCTCGGGGTTAGAGGGGAGGGGGCTGGCCTGGCAGGACTCCTGGGTTCTATCCTGGCTCTGGGAGGGGCGGGGGATCTCGGCGTTAGAGGGGAGGGGGCTGGCCTGGCAGGACTCCTGGGTTCTATCCTGGCTCTGGGTGGGGCGGGGGATCTAGGGGTTAGAGGGGAGGGGGCTCGCCTGGCAGGACTCCTGGGTTCTATCCTGGCTCTGGGAGGGGCGGGGGATCTAGGGGTTAGAGGGGAGGGGGCTGGCCTGGCAGGACTCCTGGGTTCTATCCTGGCTCTGGGAGGGGCGGGGGATCTAGGGGTTAGAGGGGAGGGGGCTGGCCTGGCAGGACTCCTGGGTTCTATCCTGGCTCTGGGTGGGGCGGGGGATCTAGGGGTTAGAGGAGGGGGCGGGCCTGGCAGGACTCCTGGGTTCTATCCTGGCTCTGGGTGGGGCGGGGGATCTCGGGGTTAGAGGGGCGGGGGCTGGCCTGGCAGGACTCCTGGGTTCTATCCTGGCTCTGGGAGGGGCGGGGGATCTCGGGGTTAGAGGGGAGGGGGCTGGCCTGGCAGACTCCTGGGTTCTATCCTGGCTCTGGGAGGGGCGGGGGATCTCGGGGTTAGAGGGGAGGGGGCTGGTCTGGCAGGACTCCTGGGTTCTATCCTGGCTGTGGGAGGGGCGGGGGATCTAGGGGTTAGAGGGGAGGGGGCTGGCCTGGCAGGACTCCTGGGTTCTATCCTGGCTCTGGGAGGGGCGGGGGATCTAGGGTTAGAGGGAGGGGCTGGCCTGGCAGGACTCCTGGGTTCTATCCGGGCTCTGGGAGGGCGGGGGATCTAGGGGTTAGAGGGGAGGGGGCTGGCCTGGCAGGACTCCTGGGTTCTATCCTGGCTCTGGGAGGGAGGGGGATCTAGGGTTAGAGGGGAGGGGCTGGCCTGGCAGGACTCCTGGGTTCTATCCTGGTTCTGGGTGGGGCGGGGGATCTAGGGGTTAGAGGGGAGGGGGCTGGCCTGGCAGGACTCCTGGGTTCTATCCTGGCTCTGGGAGGGGCGGGGGATCTCGGGTTAGAGGGGAGGGGGCTGGCCTGGCTGGACTCCTGGGTTCTATCCTGGCTCTGGGAGGGGCGGGGGATCTAGGGTTAGAGGGGAGGGGCTGGCCTGGCAGGACTCCTGGGTTCTATCCTGGCTCTGGGAGGGGCGGGGATCTAGGGGTTAGAGGGGAGGGGGCTGGCCTGGCAGGACTCCTGGGTTCTATCCTGGCTCTGGGAGGGGAGGGGGATCTAGGGGTTAGAGCCGAGTGTAGCTCGGGGTAGTTAAATGTAATGGTCATTAGTTCTGCCATCTTGGGGCATCTCCCTCAGGCTTTTCTTGGAAGCTGCCCCCGGCCCAACCCCCTTTCCCCACTGACCAACCTTCCTCCTCTCCCATGCAGCTGGGAGCCATGGGCAGGAAGCGGCTTATCACCGACTCCTTTCAGGTGGTGAAGAGGCAGCAGCGGGACCCTGACACTAAGGAGGGGACCCTACAGCCATGTGAATGCCTGGCCCATGGAGGGGCAGGGCCCTCAGAAGATGGGCTCATACCCCAGCTTGGCACAGCTGGGGTCCTGGATGGCACAGCCGGATCTCAGGATGCAGGTAGAGCAGGGATTGGAAGAGGCATGGGGTTGGGGGTGGATGTGGAACCATCTCAAGCTGGGGGATGCAGAGGGGGCAGAACTAGGGTTGCCAACTGTCCACTAGCACAAAACCAAACAACTTTGGCCTGCCTCTCCTCCAAGGCCCCACCCCCGCTCACTCCATCCCCCTCTCCCCACCGTCACTGACTCATTTTCACTGGACTGGCTCAAGTGGGTGAGGGCTCTGGCTGGGAGTGGGGACTCAGGGTGGGGCCAGAAATGAGTTGAGGGGGCTCCAGGCTGGGGCAGTGGGTTGGCATGCGAGAAGGAGTTAGGGCTCTAGCTGGGGGGTGTGAGCTTTGGGGTGGGGCCAGGGATGTGGGGTTTGGGGTGCAGGAGAGGGCTGTGGGCTGGAGCCAAGGGGTTTGGAGTATGGGAGGGGCTCCAGGCTGGGGCAGGAGGTTGGGGTGCATGGGGTGAGGGCTCTGGCTAGGGATGTGGGCTTTGGGGTGGGGCTGGGGATGAAGGATTTGGTATGCAGGAGTGTGCTCTGGGCCGGGACCAAGGGGTTCAGAGGATCAGGGGTGGGGTAGGAAGTTGAGGCCTGGGAGGGGGTTGGGGTGCAGGCTCTGGGCAGCGCTCACCTCAAGCAGCTCCTGGAAGCAGCATCATGTTCCCTCTCTGGCTCCTACACAGAGGCACGGCCAGGTGTCTCTGCTCGCTGCCCTTTCCTCAGGCACCACCCCCACAGCTCCCATTGGCTGCAGTTCCTAGCCAGTGGGAGCTGTGGGGGTGGCACTTGGCAGAGGGACAATGTGCAGAGCCCCCTGGTTGCCCCTACATGTAGGAGCTAGAGGGGGGACATGCTGCTGCTTCCAGGAGCCCCATGGCACAGGAGCTAACAGGGAGCTTGCCAACCCTGCTGCACGGTGCCATCAACCAGACAGTTAATGGCGTGGTCAGTGCTGCTGACTGGAGCTGCCAGCACCCCTTTTCGCCTCAGTGTTCCAGTCGAGAACTGGACACCTGGTTACCCTCGGCAGAACTGCTTCAATAGCTGCAGGGTATGGGGGGGCTGTTTTGGGAGGTGCAAAGGAGTGGAGCTGTCTCAGGGGCTGGAGGAGTGCAGGGGGCAGAGCTGTCTCAGGGTACATTGTGGGGGTACAGGACCGGAGTAGTCTTAGTGTGGGGGATGAAGGAGTAGATCTGTCTCCGGGGTTGGGGGCGTGAGTACTCTCTGCTCTGTTCCCATGCTACTCACTGTCATCCCAAAGTGGTCAAGCCAGGGGTGCAGACTGGAGCCTGTTTCAGCCTTCCAGCTTGGGGCGACTCGGACCAAGTGAGCTGCGCTCTCAGAGCTGGGGCTGGGTTCAATCCTGGGGGGGAGACGTTGTCCCTGGAACATACCCCACCATCTGGGTTGGGGGAGAGTCAGGGGCAGGGGACAGACCTGGAGCCATGGACAGACCCATAATAACCATTGCCACTCCATCTCCCCCTGGCCATTGGGAGCTGGGCCAGCCGCGGTTACTGGCCTGTGTTCTCAAGCCATGACCCCTCTGGCTCTGCCCTGGGGGAACTGCTGGGCCTGGGGTTTCCTGGCTTGTGCTGTGTTGTGGGGGGTGCTGGTGGGCCTGGGCCTATTTCCACAGCAATGCTGATCTGTCTGTCTGTCCCCATCTGCTGTTCAGAGGCAGTGCTGGTCCCAGCTGATGTCCCCCCAGGTGGCTCCCTGCACCCGGACCAGCTGGAGATGCTCAAACAGTTCGACCTCAGCTGGGAGTATGGACCCTGCACTGGTGAGAGCCCCGCCCCTCCATCCTGAACCAGTGATCGCCCTGCCCTTTTCCTCCCACCAATGAGAGCCCCCCCACTGATGAGCTCTCCCTGTGCCACACAGGAGAGAGCCTTGCCCCCTTCTCCCTCCACACCAGTGACAGCCCCACCCCCTCCGTCCTGAACTGGTGAGAGCCCCACCCCTTACATCCTGAACGGATGTGTGTCCCTACCCTTTCCCCTCCCCAACAATGACAGCCCTGCCCCTTTTTCCCCCACATTGGTGATAGCCCCACCTCCTTCCCTCCCCCCACACACTCATGATTGCTCGGCCCCCTATCCCTGCACTGACAGAGCTGTGCCCTGATCCCACTCCAGTGTGGACTACACAGGGCCTCCCCATGAGGCCAGCCAGCTCCTGCTGAGGGGTTGCCAGGCCAGCTCACTGCTTGGCCCCTTTTGGGGCAGCATGGGGGGAAGCCCCTGGATCATCCTAGTCACCCTGTGCCTTGCCCACTGGGGCTGCTTCCTTCCCCATCCCCAGGTGGCCAACGAGGCCATATACTGGGGGACGTGATGATGGGAGCCTGGGCCAGTGGGAAATGAATGCCACGCCACCTGGCCCACTGCTGCTGAACAGCATTGGGAGCCTGAACTCTGGGGTTGGGCTGGATTGGAGCTGGTGTCCTATTCTCTGCCCTCCTGAGCCAACCAGCCCCCCAACCTGATCAGAGCCAGCACTCCCTATAGGGGAAGGCCCCACATCCCTTCTGTCACAGATCCACAGGGTGAGCACTACACCCCAGCTTTGAAATAGTTTGTTGGAGGACCCCTGTCAATGTGCCTGACCCGCAAGGGGGGTCCCAAGCTTCCTCAAGGCCTTAACGCCTCCGAGACACTGGGTTCTGGGCTCCTGCTTTGCACCATGAACTCTGCCCAGCAAGTCCAACTGAGCCAGATGCCTGGTCAGAGACTGTCCCCCTCTCCAGGGCCCCAGGCACCCCAGCCAGTGACACGGGGCAGCTTTTCCAACCAGGGCAGGGTTCGTTAACCTGCTGGCATGCGGCACGGGGAGTCCTCAAGGCAGCACAGAGAAGCAAAGGTCACAGAGCTGAGCGCCCATTCCTGTAGTGGAATCCTGTTTGGCTCTGGCTCCCCAAAGGCTGGCTCCTAGCCCAGCTGCCTGGCCCGTCAGTCCGATGCCAGAGCCATGCTGAGTTCCTGGGCTCCACCTGCCGGGAAGGAGGTGTCAGGTGCTCAGTCCTTGGGGTGCCCATTGTCTTTCCAGAACCTTCGTGGACATGGGCCAGGCCTTTCATGGCGGCACCCAAACACCACGTTTCCTCTTTTTGGTTCAGTTGTCTGGGGATCCCTGGGGGGAGGGGAGGAGCTACAGCTTTCCCCCATTTTCTCATGGCTGGCCCCCCGATCAAAATTGAGGAGGCAGCACTCCCATCCTCCCTGCTCAGGGCTGAGCCTGTTCTGCCATTTTAAAATGAAGCTCTATAGGGAAGGATCTGTGCAGCACCTGGCACAATGGGGGCCCTGATCTCAGTCAGGGTCTATGTAGCACCCAGCACAGTGGGGGCCCTGGTCTTGGTCAGGCTCTGTGCAGTGCCTGGGACAATGCGGGGGGCACCTGGGCCTTCAGCTGTCTGTGCCCTCCTGCCACCCTACCCCCCATTAACCTTTCACTCTCTTGCTGGCAGGGATCACCCGGCTGCAGCGCTGGGAGCGGGCTGAGTCCCTGGGGCTGAGCCCCCCTGTCACGGTGCGGGAGACACTGCTGGAGCATGAGGGAGACCCCAGCTTCATGCACTGGTTGGTTTGTGGCCCAGCCCCTTCCCAGGGGACTGCAGGGTGTGTGTGTGTGTGTGTGTGTGTGTGTTGCTTTCCCAGCTGCTGCCCAGTAGCATCAACACCCTAGGATAGTAAATCTCCCTGCTGCATGTGTGTGAGGAGAAACATGATCAGTCTCCTGGGTGCATCAGGTGAAACTCAGCCCCCACTCCCTTTGCTCGCAGCAGTTTGAGTTCAGAGCTTTGTGCATAGATCTGAGGAGCAAGAGGGCTCCACAAATGATCACTGCAGATCTAGGGCATCTCCACACCCCTTTGCAGGCTCAGGATCTGCTTCCTCCCCCCAACTCCCAGTGAAAAAATGAATCCTCTTCCCTCAGTTATGAAGCAATGCTCCTCCTGCAGTGACACTTGCCAGAGTCTGCAGAGAGCCTAGACCCACAGCTCCCACATAGGAGAGCTGCCCCAGCACTCCTATGTGGGGCATTAATCCTGAAACCTATTGAGGGTGATTCAAAGGTCAATACAGTTGGTGCCCGCACTGACTGTGAGGAGAGAGCCCCCTGACTGAGCCCCTCACCCTGCCCCTGCAGCACAGCACAGCACCCCCTAGTGCTGCACTAGAGCATTGGTGCCAGCAGTGACTACAAGGGGAGAGTGCCACAGCTGAGCCCTGCTCCATGCAGCCCTTGCGGTTTTCTTGGAAGTTCTCCCAGCCGGTGCCTACCCCCTCCCAGCCCTGCCTTGGGGCTCAGAGCCCTTGGCTCTGAGGGCTAGGCAAAGAGAAGGAAGAAATGAAGGGGTTTGAGGGGGAGTAAAAGATCTGGGCTCCCCTCCCCCCCACTGCAGGCTGGCCATCCCTGAAAGCCAATAGTCGTGGGACCCAGCCGCATCATTTCCCTAAGTCAACCGTAAAATTGTCTCCTGCAGACCCGCCACAGCAGCGCTGCGCGGCACCAGCTGCATTCCAGACCTTCCGGCCCTGGCTGGGCCCAGTAGAGAGAGTGGGAGGGGCAGGATGCAGAGCCAGGGACCCCAGGGAGTAACCACATTCTCTCTGCCTTCCTCTGCAGCCTCTGGCATGACTACCCATTCTGAGATGAGGCAGGGCTGGCCTTGTCATACAGCGAGGAAGGGGGAATGATGCTGCCGCTTGGACTCCACAGCACTTTACTCTGGTTCCTGATTGGAAAATAGATCTGTGCTTGTAATGGGGGGGGTTGGGGGAGAGGGTCCCCTGGTGATTGATGTATGGGGTGCCCAGGGCCCACATTGGATGGGCAAGCCCAGGTCCTGACAAGCCTAGACCAAGCCGTGCTTTGTAACATCAGCTGGAGAGGGCCGTATTCCAGATTAAAGGGCTTGTCTGAGAACCTCTGAGGCCTGGTGAATTCTACAGCCTGGGGCAAGGCAGGGGCAGAAGGACCATGTGTCTCTTCTGAAAAGTCTGGGCATTGTGGGGAAACAGTTGACTTCAGTGCATACACAGTCCCTCTAGAGATGAACAGGCCAAGCAGCTACTTTTGGGGCCCTTTAGTTATCTCTGCTCCAAAACACTGAGTCTTGCAGCTGGTCTAGACCCTTATGTCTAGCTAGCCTTGTGCTCTAGAACCTCCTAGTATATAACTAGTGCTGCCATGTTGGAACCATGGTGTCTCCTAATGTTCACTCACCTTGTGTTGTCTAGCTTGTGCAATTAGAACCATGGCATGGTATGCATTCGAGAAGCCAGTCGCAGCCAGTTAGGGCATGTGCAATCTAGACCCGGTATGAAACTGTGGAAAAACCTGAGTGTCTCTGGATTAAGTTTAGAAGTGTGTGCAACAAGAGTGATGTCATGGTGGGAGTCTGCTATAGACCACCGGACCAGGGGGATGAGGTGGATGAGGCTTTCTTCCGGCAACTCACGGAAGCTACTAGATCGCATGCCCTGATTCTCATGGGTGACTTTAATTTTCCTGATATCTGCTGGGAGAGCAATACAGCGGTGCATAGACAATCCAGGAAGTTTTTGGAAAGCGTAGGGGACAATTTCCTGGTGCAAGTGCTAGGGGAGCCAACTAGGGGGAGCGCTTTTCTTGACCTGCTGCTCACAAACCGGGTAGAATTAGTGGGGGAAGCAAAAGTGGATGGGAATCTGGGAGGCAGTGACCATGAGTTGGTTGAGTTCAGGATCCTGACGCAGGGAAGAAAGGTAAGCAGCAGGATACGGACCCTGGACTTCAGGAAAGCAGACTTTGACTCCCTCAGGGAACAGATGGCCAGGATCCCCTGGGGGACTAACATGAAAGGGAAGGGAGTCCAGGAGAGCTGGCTGTATTTCAAGGAATCCCTGTTGAGGTTACAGGGACAAACCATCCCGATGAGTCGAAAGAATAGTAAATATGGCAGGCGACCAGCTTGGCTTAATGGTGAAATCCTAGCGGATCTTAAACATAAAAAAGAAGCTTACAAGAAGTGGAAGGTTGGACATATGACCAGGGAAGAGTATAAAAATATTGCTCGGGCATGTAGGAAAGATATCAGGAGGGCCAAATCGCACCTGGAGCTGCAGCTAGCAAGAGATGTCAAGAGTAACAAGAAGGGTTTCTTCAGGTATGTTGGCAACAAGAAGAAAGCCAAGGAAAGTGTGGGCCCCTTACTGAATGAGGGAGGCAAGCTAGTGACAGAGGATGTGGAAAAAGCTAATGTACTCAATGCTTTTTTGCCTCTGTTTTCACTAACAAGGTCAGCTCCCAGACTGCTGTGCTGGGCAACACAAAATGGGGAAGAGATGGCCAGCCCTCTGTAGAGATAGAGGTGGTTAGGGACTATTTAGAAAAGCTGGACGTGCACAAGTCCATGGGGCCGGACGAATTGCATCCGAGAGTGCTGAAGGAATTGGCGGCTGTGATTGCAGAGCCCTTGGCCATTATCTTTGAAAACTCGTGGCGAACGGGGGAAGTCCCGGATGACTGGAAAAAGGCTAATGTAGTGCCCATCTTTAAAAAAGGGAAGAAGGAGGATCCTGGGAACTACAGGCCGGTCAGCCTCACCTCAGTCCCTGGAAAAATCATGGAGCAGGTCCTCAAAGAATCAATCCTGAAGCACTTAGAGGAGAGGAAAGTGATCAGGAACAGTCAGCATGGATTCACCAAGGGAAGGTCATGCCTGACTAATCTAATCGCCTTTTATGATGAGATTACTGGTTCTGTGGATGAAGGGAAAGCAGTGGATGTATTGTTTCTTGACTTTAGCAAAGCTTTTGACACGGTCTCCCACAGCATTCTTGTCAGCAAGTTAAGGAAGTATGGGCTGGATGAATGCACTATAAGGTGGGTAGAAAGCTGGCTAGATTGTCGGGCTCAACGGGTAGTGATCAATGGCTCCATGTCTAGTTGGCAGCCGGTGTCAAGTGGAGTGCCCCAGGGGTCGGTCCTGGGGCCGTTTTGTTCAATATCTTCATAAATGATCTGGAGGATGGTGTGGATTGCACTCTCAGCAAATTTGCGGATGATACTAAACTGGGAGGAGTGGTAGATACGCTGGAGGGGAGGGATAGGATACAGAAGGACCTAGACAAATTGGAGGATTGGGCCAAAAGAAATCTAATGAGGTTCAATAAGGATAAGTGCAGGGTCCTGCACTTAGGATGGAAGAATCCAATGCACCGCTACAGACTAGGGACCGAATGGCTCGGCAGCAGTTCTGCGGAAAAGGACCTAGGGGTGACAGTGGACGAGAAGCTGGATATGAGTCAGCAGTGTGCCCTTGTTGCCAAGAAGGCCAATGGCATTTTGGGATGTATAAGTAGGGGCATAGCGAGCAGATCGAGGGACGTGATCGTTCCCCTCTATTCGACACTGGTGAGGCCTCATCTGGAGTACTGTGTCCAGTTTTGGGCCCCACACTACAGGAAGGATGTGGATAAATTGGAAAGAGTACAACGAAGGGCAACGAAAATGATTAGGGGTCTAGAGCACATGACTTATGAGGAGAGGCTGAGGGAGCTGGGATTGTTTAGTCTGCAGAAGAGAAGAATGAGGGGGGATTTGATAGCTGCTTTCAACTACCTGAAAGGGGGTTTCAAAGAGGATGGCTCTAGACTGTTCTCAATGGTAGCAGATGACAGAACGAGGAGTAATGGTCTCAAGTTGCAATGGGGGAGGTTTAGATTGGATATTAGGAAAAAACTTTTTCACTAAGAGGGTGGTGAAACACTGGAATGCGTTACCTAGGGAGGTGGTAGAATCTCCTTCCTTAGAGGTTTTTAAGGTCAGGCTTGACAAAGCCCTGGCTGGGATGATTTAACTGGGACTTGGTCCTGCTTTGAGCAGGGGGTTGGACTAGATGACCTTCTGGGGTCCCTTCCAACCCTGATATTCTATGATTCTATGATTCTATGACCCACAGTGCATGTTCTAGAGCGATGGTGTGACCAAGTAAGGCATGTGGTCTAGAACCATCTGGCCATGCCATCTGCTCTGTAACACCATCTTGCTAATGCACATATTCTAGATCATTTGGCACCAGGCTTGCCCAGCTGACTTCGAGCTGTTGCTAATCAGTTCCAGAAGCAGATTTTTCTCTATCCAAGGGACCAGCTCCAGAACATCAATGCACCTGTCTGGTCTAGAACATTTTCCTGTGTGGGTCAGTTCCAGCACACAACTGTTCAGCTCTACTGCCTGTGAGTCTAGAACCACACCGTGGTGTCTTGTGAGAGCCTTTGTGAGCCCGGAGCACAACCAAGTCATGGCCTGGCCCTATAGGAGTGACAGCCCACCCAGCAGCTGCAGGGGCAAGTGAACCTCAGTCTCAGCGCATGAACCCCTGCCCCACACACAGGCTGGCAGGAACCCCCAGGGAAGAAGCGCTCATCAGCCCAGGCTACTCAGCCTGGACCAGCCCATACCTCACAGTGCACAAAAAGCATTAAGTCATCCAGTGATGCAGAGTAGGCGACGGGCTGGCTCTGGGGAAAGGGAGACAGAGGCTTTCCCAGCTGGGGGCCTGGACTGTGCCTGCAGGGTGTAGCACATGGAGGGCCCCCTGTGCCAGGAGGCCTGGGGGATGGCTGCTGGCTCTTGGCCTTGCCCAGTGCAGTTCCATGGGCTGAGCTGAGCTATCTCCCTCCATGGCCAGGCTGGGCTCTTTGGGGTTAAACATTCACCATGTACTCTCTCCCCAACCTCTGCCCTCTGCACCACGGGGAAACTGAGACAGCAAGCAGGGAGCAGGCTTCCCCCCGCTCCACACCCCAGGTCTGCCTCCCCAGGCCTGCCAGTTCCCTAGGCACTGCCATCAAGCAAGCATCATGAGGTTAGCTGGGGGTGGGGGAGGAAGGCGCTTCAGAGCTGTGTGAGGGGGAAGGGGAGTAGAAGGACCCAGCACCCCAGTGTGGTGGGCTCAGCAATAAGGGAGCCCTGGAAGGGGGCAGGGTTTGGGGATGTTGCCAACCCCAGCAGGGAGCTGTCGCCCTAGCGCCCAGGGCTCAGAGCTGGGTAGCTGCCATGGGCCCATGTGGATAGCCAGCAGCTGCAGCACCTTGGTGGGACTGAATCTCTGACCAGAGTGGTTGTGTCAGCAAAGGGCAGAGGCAACCCCAGAGAGACATGCAAGGAAACCAGAGCAACTCATCCTCCTGGGGCCAGGCCAGGCCAGGCCAGGCCCATTAGCACCGCCTGGTGCTACCTGCCCCCCTGCCACCTCCTGCAGCGCCTTCTGCTGGGACAGGCTGGGACTGGTGTAGCCAGGAGCTTCCCCCCACAGCCAGTGCTCCTGCCCCAGTCCCTCCTGCTGGGAGCCACATTCCCACAAGGCACAGCAGCTATCACAAGTCAATCACTGAGATTAGTTCCTTGTGTGCCCCCCTCACCTCCCGAGGCCTGGGTGCCTATCAAACCTCCACAGGGGGCTAATGGTTCCCAAGGGGGCAGGGATGGGGCTTCGCTCTGGCAGGTGACTCTGCTGCTGCCTGGGGGCCCAGGAGCGGGGTTGAGACACTGGGGGTGGGGAGAGCAGGTAGGATGCAGTAACTGGGCCCCCATCCCATAGGCATTGACGGTTCCTAGAGCAGGGGCTGGCTGAGACTAAAGGAAGAGCCCGGATTAATCCCTGACCCCTGGCTGGCCCACTGCCTTAGCAGCACTTTAGTGCCTTCTGGTGGGCAAGCTGGGGAGGGCAGGTGTCTCCAGCTGCTCCCTGCTTGTCCATTCCCCCCATTTTCCCCTGCAAGGAGAGATCTGAGGCACTGGCCAGTCCCACATGCTGGGGGTTTAATACAACTCCCGCTATCACTGTCCAAACAGAGTCATGACCTGCCAGCATCCCCCTGCCCCCATGGGGGGGTTCTAAAGGGAACCCTCTACTCATCCCTCCAGCTCCCCTTTACTGGAGGTGTATAGGGGAATCCCCAGCTCTGAGAGATCCCCCTCTCTATGGATGCTACAGGGGAATCTCGCTCTGAGCCACCCCATTCCCATGTCAGTGGGGGCTAACGCGATCCCCAGCTCTGAAGGGCCCTCCCATTTCACTCTGTAGTGATGCCCAGCTATGAGCCCCCCAATTCCACCTCTGTGGATCAATCAGCCTCCCCCCTCTAGGGCTGTTACAGAGGGCCCACTGTAGCCCCCGCATGTCCGTCCAGATGCTTCTGGGCCCATGGTGGGGTGGAGCAGCACCCAGGAGGCGAAGATGTCCGAGTCCTTGCCATCCTCTCTTCTCTGCAGGTAGGTGGCATCGGGATGTCCTCACGAGGCACGGTGGGGCCCACTAGCTGTGGCCCTTGCCGTGCGGGGGGTGGCAGACGGCCTGCAGGGCCTGCTCGGGGAGGCGCGAGGGCTGGGTGAGGATGGCCGTGAGCTTGCTGAGCTGTAGGAGGGAGCTGGAGATAGCTGGGGGTGGGGGAGGGGGGGAGAAATTAGCACCAACTCCAGATGGAAGCCGCCCGCCCACATCCTTATCCCAAGCCTATCAGCCCGAAGACCCTGAGCTGGGTTTGGCAGGCTAGGCAGAGGAGGTGGCTCAGAAAGCCCCACCCAGTGATCAGGTTGTGAGGGAATGCCTGGGGGTGACTGGGGATTGGGGGTGACATTGAATCCAGGGCAGCACATTCCAAAGCAATCAGTGATTCTGGAGCCAACCCGATTTAGGCTTTGGACCCCGACTGTAGGGATTTGATTCAGAAAGGCTTGGGCTAGGGGACTAGTGTCTAATGGGTAGAGTGGGAAGGGAAGCTGGGAGCCAGGACTCCTGGGTTCTAGTCCCAGCTGTGGAAGGGGAGTAGGGTCTAGTGGTTAGAGCAGGGGGGTGTCTAGGAGCCAGGACTTCTGGGTTCTATCCTCATCTCCACCACTGATTGGGTTACTACCTCTCCTCTGTGTGCCTGTGACTAAGGACACCCCCGTCAGGCAGGCAGGATGAATAAGTGCCCATCTCTTGGAACTCAGGGGGCACTAACTCAGGAGACGGGGTTTTCCTGGAGGCCGAGGGGGATCACAGAAGCTCCTTAAGAGGTTGGAATCCCTTTTCCCCGGAGTGGGCCCTTCCCCCGAGCTCCTGGGGGTGTGGGGACGTACCAGGGCGTAGCATAGGCAAGGCGCAGTGCTGCTCCAGCCAGCCCAGCACCGACTGGCAGAACTCCTTGACACTGCGGGTGGTCACCGCCACCCTGTAGCTCTCAAATAGTGGCTTGATGAGCATGCTGAACTGTGGGCAGAGGGGGGGTTAAGGAGAATCCCCCTGCCCCGGAGCTAACTAAGGGGACCAAGAAGGGCTGGCTTAGCCCCCCACCCCCACCTGTAGGGCCATCTGCTCCATCCTGCCCTCCCTAACCCAGAAAGGAACACCCCAACTCTTCAGGGATTGCCATGGGCCCCAAAGCCCCTGTCCTGTCCTGCCCCACCCCCAGAGATCCCTCCACTCTGCCCTGGGAAAAGCCATCCCTGCCCCCTCCCAGCCAGGGCCCTGCGGTGTCCCCGCTCCCCAGGATGCCCTGGTAGGATGACCAGATGTCCTGATTTTATAGGGACAGTCCCGATTTTTGGGTCTTTTTTTTATATAGGCTCCTATTACCCACCACCCCCATCCCGATTTTTCACATTTGCTGTCTGGTCACCCTATGCCCTGGACACAATCATGCCAGCGGATACGAGCCAGAAGCGCCAGTTCTGCAGGGTGCGCTGGCGCACATAGTCGTCATACAGCTGGCCTGTGTGGTCTGAGCACGGAGGGGCAACCGGGATCCCGCTGGGGGGCAGCTGGCGCTGGAACTCCCTGGGGTGAGAGGGGGGAGAAGGTAAAACCAGTCCAGGGCACAGCCCCATCTCATCCCTGCACTCACCCAATGGCAACACTCAAGCTGCTCGATCTCACCCTGCAAGCCCCACTCCCTCTCTGCACTCACCCAGTGGCACTGCTTAGCCCCTCGATCTCACCCCACAGATCCCATCCCTTCCCTGCATTCACCCAATGACAGAGCTCAGCCCCTCAATCTCATTCCACAGGCCTCACCGGCTCCCTGCACTTAACCTAATGGCAGTGATCAGGTTCTGCCCCCTCCCTGCACTTACCCAATGGCGGTACTCAGCTCTTCGCTCTCACCCCGTAGGTCCCATCCGCTTCCTGCACTCACCCAATGACAACAATCAAGCCCCGCCCCCATCCCACACTCACCCAATGGCAGCGCTCAGCTCCTCAATCTCACCCCGCAGGCGGCGGGCCATCTCCTGCACCTGCTGGCGCTCCTGCTGCAGCCGCCCCACGTACACCACGCTTCTCTGCAGCAGCATGGCCTTGCTGAGCTGGGGGAAACAGGTGAGCATGAGACACAGCAGCCATCCACAGGCAGAGAGGGAGATGGGGGGGACAGACGAGGGACTAGGACGGGCAGAGAGGGACGAAGGGCAGGGATGGACAGAGAGGGTACAGGGAGCAAGGGACGAGGACCCGGACGAGCAGAAAGGGAGATGGGGAGGGAGGGATGAGGACCAGGGATGAGCAGAGAAGGGGGGAAGGACAAGGGTGAGGCATAGACAGAGAGACAGGGAAGGATGAGGGACTGGGCCGGCACAGCAAAGTGGAGCCAGGTGTTTCAGCACCCCCTGCTGGGGAGAACAGGGCCGCGCAGCGAAGAGAAGTGGGACCGGAGGGCTGCATAGCAGGCATGGCTGAGGGCACCACATGGCATGTACCTTAACATTGGGCTGGGCCAAGCCCGGCAGCACCAGGCTGGCAAGGGTGTCGAAGGCGCAGCTGATGTTCATGCGCCGGGCGTGGTCAGCAGAGGTAAAGCCAGCTCTTCGATTGCCCTGCAGGATCCAATCAAAACCAGGTTGTGAGCCCCGCCCCAGGGATCAGAACTGATCCCTCTCCAACAGCGCAGAGCCAGGAGCTAACAGAAGGGGCAGTCATGCCTATCCATCTCACACACGACACCCGCTGGTGCACTGGGATCAGCACTGAGTATGAGGGGAAAGCACCCCCCTACCAAGCCCCCACCGCACTTCAGGCAGCACAGCACCCACTAGTGCCGCACTGGAGTTAACACTGACAGGGCCCTCTACTGAGCCCTTACCCTGCTCCCCACAGCACCCCTGGCTTTCCCTGGGAAGTCTCCCTGCTGCCCCACTCAACAGGGAGGGGCCCAGGTGTGGGTGGTTTGGCAAGGGCCCATGTTACCTTGGTGCTGGGGAGGCTACAGGGCTGGTGGAAAGTGTGGGGTCCAAGGCGCTCAGCTCTGTCTTCAGACTTGGCATCTGGGGGAATCACAGAATCATAGACTTTAAGGTAAGAAGGGATAATTATGATCATCTAGTCTGACCTCCTGCACAACGCAGGAATCTCACCCACCAACTCCTGTAACAAACCCCTAACTTATGTCTAAGCTACTGAAGTCCTCAAATCATGGTTTAAAGACTTCAGGGTGCAGAGAATCCTCCAGCAAGTGACCCGTGCCCCACGCTGCAGAGTCAGGTGAAAACCGCCCAGGGCCTCTGCCTATCTGCCCTGGGGGAAAATTCCTTCCCAACCCCAAATATGGCGATCAGCTAAACCCTGAGCATGTGGACAAGACTCACCAGCCAGACACCCAGGAAAGAGTTCTCTGTAGTAACTCAGATCCCACCCCATCTAACATCCCATCACAGGCCATTGGGCATAACTACCGCTAGTAGTTGAAGATCAATTAATTGCCAAAATTAGGCTATCCCATCATATCATCTCCTCCATAAACTTATCAAGCTTTGTCTTGAAGCCAGATATGTCATTTGCCCCCACTGCTTCCCTTGGAAGGCTGTTCCAGAACTTCACTTCTCTGATGGTTAGAAACCTTTGTCTAATTTCAAGTCTAAACATCCTGATGGCCAGTTTATATCCATTTGTTCTTGTGTCCACATTGGTACTGAGCTTAAATAATAATTCTCTCTCCATGGAATTTATCCTTCTGATATCTCCCCTCAGCCTTCTTTTAGTTAGGCTAAACAAGCCAAGCTCATTGAGTCTCCTTTCATAAGATAGGTTTTCCACTCCTCGGATCATCCTAGTAGCCCTTCTCAGTACCTGTTCCAGTTTGAATTCATCCTTCTTAAACACGGAAGACCAGAACTGCACACAATATTCCAGATGAGGGCTCGCCAGTGCCTTGTATAACAGTCCTAACACCTCCTTATCTCTACTGGAAATACCTCACCTGATGCATCCCAAGACCGCATTAGCCTTTTTGACTGCCGTATCACATTGGCGGCTCATATTCATCCTGTGATCGACCAGTACTCTGAGGTCCTTCTCCTCCTCTGTTACTTCCAAGTCATGCATTCCCAGTTTATAACAAAAATTATTGTTATTAATCCTTAAATGCATGACCTTGCACTTTTCACTATTAAATTTCATCCTATTACTATTACTCCAGTTTACAAGGTCATCCAGATCTTCCTGTATGATATCCCGGTCCTTCTCTGTATTGGCAATACCTCCCAGCTGCAAACTTTATTAGCACATTCCCGCTTTTTGTGCCAAGGCCAGTAATAAAAAGATTAAATAAGATTGGTCCAAAACCGATCCCTGAGGAATTCCACTAGTAACTTCCTTCCAGTCTGACAGTTCACCTTTCAGTGTGACCTGCTGGTCTCCCCTTTAACCAGTTCCTTTCAAAGTTCATATTGACCCCCATCTTTTCCAATTTAGCTAATAATTCTCCATGTGGAACCACATCAAATGCCTTACTGAAATCGACGTAAATTAGATCTACTGCATTCCCTTTGTCTAAAAAATATGGCACCTTATAGACTAACAAATTTATTAGAGCATAAGCTTTCGTGAGCTACAGCTCACTTCATCGGATGCATTTGGTGGAAAAAACAGAGGAGAGATTTATATACACACACACAGAGAACATGAAACAATGGGTTTATCATACACACTGTAAGGAGAGTGATCACTTAAGATAAGCCATCACCAACAGCAGGGGGGGGAAGGAGGAAAACCTTTCATGGTGACAAGCAGGTAGGCTAATTCCAGCAGTTAACAAGAATATCAGAGGAACAGTGGGGGGTGGGGTGGGAGGGAGAAATACCATGGGGAAATAGTTTTACTTTGTGTAATGACTCATCCATTCCCAGTCTCTATTCAAGCCTAAGTTAATTGTATCCAGTTTGCAAATTAATTCCAATTCAGCAGTCTCTCGTTGGAGTCTGTTTTTGAAGCTTTTTTGTTGAAGTATAGCCACTCTTAGGTCTGTGATCGAGTGACCAGAGAGATTGAAGTGTTCTCCAACTGGTTTTTGAATGTTATAATTCTTGACGTCTGATTTGTGTCCATTCATTCTTTTACGTAGAGACTGTCCAGTTTGGCCAATGTACATGGCAGAGGGGCATTGCTGGCACATGATGGCATATATCACATTGGTAGATGCGCAGGTGAACGAGCCTCTGATAGTGTGGCTGATGTGATTAGGCCCTATGATGGTATCCCCTGAATAGATATGTGGACAGAGTTGGCAACGGGCTTTGTTGCAAGGATAGGTTCCTGGGTTAGTGGTTCTGTTGTGTGGTGTGTGGTTGCTGGTGAGTATTTGCTTCAGATTGGGGGGCTGTCTGTAAGCAAGGACTGGTCTGTCTCCCAAGATCTGTGAGAGTGATGGCTCGTCCTTCAGGATAGGTTGTAGATCCTTGATGATGCGTTGGAGGGGTTTTAGTTGGGGGCTGAAGGTGATGGCTAGTGGCGTTCTGTTGTTTTCTTTGTTGGGCCTGTCCTATAGTAGGTGACTTCTGGGTACTCTTCTGGCTCTGTCAATCTGTCCAACTATACTCTTAGCCCAGCGGAAGAATCTGTCCTATCTCGGGGCCTCTCCTTTTGCCCCTCCACCCCCACGAACATGATACAGTTCTGTGGTGACCTAGAATCCTATTTTCGACGTCTCAGACTCAAGGAATATTTCCAACACACCTCTGACCAACATATTAACCCACAGAGACCTTCCTGCCAACACTACAAAAAGAAGGATTCTAGGTGGACTCCTCCTGAAGGTCGAAACAGCAGCCTGGATTTCTACATAGACTGCTTCCGCCGACGTGCACGAGCTGAAATTGTGGAAAAGCAGCATCGCTTACCCCATAACCTCAGCCATGCAGAACACAGTGCCATCCACAGCCTCAGAAACAACTCTGACATCATAATCAAAAAGGCTGACAAAGGAGGTGCTGTCGTCATCATGAATAGGTCAGAGTATGAACAAGAGGCTACTAGGCAGC
Source organism: Dermochelys coriacea (assembly GCF_009764565.3). Lineage (NCBI taxonomy): Eukaryota > Metazoa > Chordata > Testudines > Dermochelyidae > Dermochelys > Dermochelys coriacea. The sequence continues at coordinate 9,103,239 of NC_050073.1, read as the reverse complement.
TCTCCAACACCACTTTCTACAAGCCATTACCCTCTGATCCCACTGAGAGTTACCAAAAGAAACTACAGCATTTGCTCAAGAAACTCCCTGAAAAAGCACAAGAACAAATCCGCACAGACACACCCCTGGAGCCAGGACCTGGGGTATTCTATCTGCTACCCAAGATCCATAAACCTGGAAATCCTGGACGCCCCATCATCTCAGGCATTGGCACCCTGACAGCAGGATTGTCTGGCTATGTAGACTCCCTCCTCAGGCCCTTCGTTACCAGCACTCCCAGCTATCTTCGAGACACCACCGATTTCCTGAGGAAACTACAGTCCATTGGTGATCTTCCTAAAAACACCATCCTAGCCACTATGGATGTAGAAGCCCTCTACACCAACATTCCACACAAAGATGGACTACAAGCCGTCAGGAACAGTATCCCCGATACTGTCACGGCTAACCTGGTGGCAGAACTTTGTGACTTTGTCCTGACCCATAACTATTTCACATTTGGTGACAATGTATACCTTCAAATCAGCGGCACTGCGATGGGTACCCGCATGGCCCCACAGTATGCCAACATTTTTATGGCTGACTTAGAACAACGCTTCCTCAGCTCTCGTTCCCTAATGCCCCTACTCTACTTGCGCTACATTGATGACATCTTCATCATCTGGACCCATGGAAAAGAAGCTCTTGAGGAATTCTACCAGGATTTCAACAATTTCCATCCCACCATCAACCTCAGCCTGGACCAGTCCACACAAGAGATCCACTTCCTGGACACTACGGTGCTAATAAGCGATGGTCACATAAACACCACCCTATATCGGAAACCTACTGACCGCTATTCCTACCTACATGCCTCTAGCTTTCATCCAGATCATACCACTCGATCCATTGTCTACAGCCAAGCGCTACGATATAACCGCATTTGCTCCAACCCCTCAGACAGAGACAAACACCTACAAGATCTCTATCATGCATTCCTACAACTACAGTACCCACCTGCTGAAGTGAAGAAACAGATTGATAGAGCCAGAAGAGTACCCAGAAGTCACCTACTACAGGACAGGCCCAACAAAGAAAACAACAGAACGCCACTAGCCATCACCTTCAGCCCCCAACTAAAACCTCTCCAATGCATCATCAAGGATCTACAACCTATCCTGAAGGACGAGCCATCGCTCTCTCAGATCTTGGGAGACAGACCAGTCCTTGCTTACAGACAGCCCCCCAAACTGAAGCAAATACTCACCAGCAACCACACACCGCACAACAGAACCACTAACCCAGGAACCTATCCTTGCAACAAAGCCCGTTGCCAACTCTGTCCACATATCTATTCAGGGGATACCATCATAGGGCCTAATCACATCAGCCACACTATCAGAGGCTCGTTCACCTGCGCATCTACCAATGTGATATATGCCATCATGTGCCAGCAATGCCCCTCTGCCATGTACATTGGCCAAACTGGACAGTCTCTACGTAAAAGAATGAATGGACACAAATCAGACGTCAAGAATTATAACATTCAAAAACCAGTTGGAGAACACTTCAATCTCTCTGGTCACTCGATCACAGACCTAAGAGTGGCTATACTTCAACAAAAAAGCTTCAAAAACAGACTCCAACGAGAGACTGCTGAATTGGAATTAATTTGCAAACTGGATACAATTAACTTAGGCTTGAATAGAGACTGGGAATGGATGAGTCATTACACAAAGTAAAACTATTTCCCCATGGTATTTCTCCCTCCCACCCCACCCCCCACTGTTCCTCTGATATTCTTGTTAACTGCTGGAATTAGCCTACCTGCTTGTCACCATGAAAGGTTTTCCTCCTTCCCCCCCCTGCTGTTGGTGATGGCTTATCTTAAGTGATCACTCTCCTTACAGTGTGTATGATAAACCCATTGTTTCATGTTCTCTGTGTGTGTGTATATAAATCTCTCCTCTGTTTTTTCCACCAAATGCATCCGATGAAGTGAGCTGTAGCTCACGAAAGCTTATGCTCTAATAAATTTGTTAGTCTCTAAGGTGCCACAAGTACTCCTTTTCTTTTTGCGAATACAGACTAACACGGCTGCTACTCTGAAATCTAAAAAATATGTTACCTTCTCAAACAAGGAGATCAGGTTGGTTTTACACTATCTACCTTTTGTAAAGCCATGTTGTCTTTTGTCCCAATTACCATTGACCTCAATGTCCTTAACTACTTTATCCTTCAACATTTTTTTCCAAGACCTTGCATACTACAGATGTCAAACTAACAGGCCTGTAGTTACCCGGATCACTTTTTTAACCTTTCTTAAAAATAGGAACTATGTTAGCAATTCTCCAGTCATACGGTACAACCCGAGTTTACAGATTCATTAAAAATTCTTGCTAATGGGCTTGCAATTTCATGTACCAGTTCCTTTAATATTCTTGGATGAAGATTATCCAGGCCCTCCAATTTAGTCCCATTAAGCTGTTTGAGTTTGGCTTCTACCTCGGATGTGGTAATATCTACCTCCATATCCTCATTCCCATTTATCATCCTACCATTATCCCTAAGATCCTCATTAGTCTCATTAAAGACTGAGCAAAGTATTTGTTTAGATATTGGGCCATGCCTAAATTATCCTTCACCTCCACTCCATCCTCAGTGTTAAGCAGTCCCACTTCTTTCTTAGTTTTCTTCTTATTCTATGGCTATAGAACCTTTTACTATTGCTTTTAATTCCCTTTGCAAGGTCCAACTCTACGTAGCTTTTGGCCTTTCTCACTTTATCCCTACATATTCTGAGCTCTGTAAGGTAGCTTTCCTTGCTAATTCCTCCCATCTTCCACTCCTTGTAGGCTTTCTGCTTTTTCTTAATTACCTCTCTGAGATGCTTGGTCGACAACTCCTGCCTATGAATTTTTTCCCATTTCTTGGGATGCAGGCTTCTGATAGTTTCTGCAACTTGACATGAAGTAATTCCAGGCCTTCTCCGCCTTTAGATCCACAAGTTTTTCAATCCAATTCACTTCCCAAAGAAGACAGGGAAACATCTAGGGCAGATGATACTAAACTGGGAGGAGTGGTAGATACGCTGGAGGGTAGGGATAGGATACAGAGGGACCTCAACAAATTAAAGGATTGGGCCAAAAGAAATCTGATAAGGTTCATCAATGAAAAGTGCAGAGTCCTGCATTTAGGATGGAAGAATCCCATGCACTGCTACAGACTAGGGATTAAGCGGCTAGGCAGCAGTTCTGCAGAAAAGGACCTACGGGTTACAGTGGACGAGAAGCTGGATATGAGTCAACAGTGTGCCCTTGTTGCCAAGAAGGCTAATGGCATTTTGGGCTGTATAAGTAGGAGCATTGCCAGCAGATCGAGGGACGTGATCGTTCCCCTCTATTTCGCATTGGTGAGGCCTCATCTGGAGTATTGTGTCTGGTTTTGGGCCCCGCATTACAAGAAGGATGTGGAAAAATTGGAAAGAGTCCAGCAGAGGGCAACAAAAATGATTAGGGGGCTGGAGCACATGATTTATGAAGAGAGGCTGAGGGAACTGGGATTATTTAGTCTGCAGAAGAGAATAAGGGGGGATTTAAGAGCTGCTTTCAGCTAAGTGAAAGGGGGTTCCAACGAGGATGGATCTAGACTGTTCCCAGTGGCACCAGATGACAGAACAAGGTGTAATGGTCTCAAGTTTCAGTGGGGGAGGTTTAGGTTGGATATTAGGAAAAACATTTTCACTAGGATGGTGGTGAAGCACTGGAATGGGTTACCTAGGGAGGTGGTGGTGGAATCTCCTTCCTTAGCCCTGGTCTATACTAGGAGTTGAGGTTGAATATAGCAGCATTAAATCAATTTAACCCTGCGCCCGTCCACACGATGAAGCCCTTTTTTTCGATTTAAAGGACTCTTAAAATCTATTTCTTTACTTCACCCCCGTCAAGGGGATTAGCACTGAAACTAGCCTTGCCGAACTGAATTTGGGGTACTGTGGATGCAATTAGACGGTATTGGCCTCCGGGAGCTATTCCAGAGTGCTCCATTGTGACCGCTTTGGATAGCGCTCTCAACTCAGATGCACTGGCCAGGTAGACAGGAAAAGCCCTGCGAACTTTTGAATTTTATTTCCTATTTGGCCAGCGTGGCAAGCTGCAGGTGAGTGAAGAGCTCAGTAGAAGAGGTGATCATGCAGAGCTCATCAGCAGAGGTGACCATGATGGAGTCCCAGAATCACAAAAGAGCTCCAGCATGGACTGAACGGGAGGTATGGGATCTGATCACTGTACGGGGAGAGGAATCCATGCTATCAGAACTCCGTTCCAGTTTTTGAAATGCCAAAACGTTTGCCAAAATCTCCCAGGGCATGAAGGACAGAGGCCATAACAGGGACCCGAAGCAGTGCCGCGTTAAACTTAAGGAGCTGAGGCAAGCCCACCAGAAAACCAGAGAGGCAAACGGCTGCGCCAGTTCAGAGTCCCAAACGCGCTGCTTCTATGATGAGCTGAATGCCATTTTAGGGGGTTCAGCCACCACTACCCCAACCGTGTTGTTTGACTCCTTCAATGGAGATGGAGGCAACATGGAAGCAGGTTTTGGGGACGAGAAAGATGATGATGATGAGGTTGTAGATAGCTCACAGCAAGCAAGTGGAGAAACCGGTTTTCCAAACAGCAAGGAACTGTTTCTCACCCTGGACCTGGAGCCAGTACCTCCTGAACCCACCCAAGGCTGCCTCCCGGACCCGCCAGGCGGAGAAGAGACCTCTGGTGAGTGTACCTTTTTAAATATTATACATGGTTTAAAAGCAAACGTGTTTAATGATTAATTTGCCCTGGCATTCATGGCCAGTACAGCTACTGGAAAAGTCTGTTAACGTGTCTGGGGATGGAGAGGAAATCCTCCAGGGACATCTCCATAAAGCTCTCCTGGATGTACTCTCAAAGCCTTTGCAAAAGATTTCTGGGGAGGGCAGCCTTATTCTATCCACTATGGTAGGACACTTTACCACACCAGGCCAGTAGCACATAGTTGGAAATCATTGCAGAACAAAGCATTGCAGCGTACGTTTGCTGGCGTTCAAACAACATCCGTTCTTTATCTCTCTGTTATCCTCAGGAGAGTGATATCATTCATGGTCACCTGGTTGAAATAGGGTGCTTTTCTTAAAGGGCACATTCAGAGGTGCCCGTTCCTGCTAGGCTGTTTGCCTGTGGCTGAACAGAAATGTTTCCCTCTGTTAGCCATGCGGTGGGGGGAGGCAAAATGCAACCTTGTAACGAAAGCACATGTGCTATGTATGTAATGTTAACAGCAAGGTGAAAGAGTGTACCCATTGTTCTATAAAATGTGTCTTTTTAAATACCACTGTCCCTTTTTTTTTTCCTCCACCAGCTGCATGTGTTTCAAGGATCACAGGATCTTCTGCTTCCCAGAGGCTAGCAAAGATTAGAAGGTGAAAAAAACGCACTTGCGATGAAACGTTCTTTGAGCTCATGCTGTCCTCCCACACTGACAGAACACAGATGAATGCGTGGAGGCAGACAATGTCAGAGTGCAGGAAAGCACAAAATGACCTGGAGGAGAGGTGGCGGGCTGAAGAGAGGGCTGAAGCTGATCGGTGGCGGCAGCGTGATGAGAGGAGGCAGGATTCAATGCTGAGGCTGCTGGAGGATCAAACAAATATGCTCCAGCATATGGTTGAGCTGCAGGAAAGGCAGCAGGAGCACAGACCGCCACTACAGCCCCTGTGTAATCAACCGCCCTCCTCCCCAAGTTCCACAGCCTCCTCACCCTGACACCCAAGAATGTGGTGGGGGGGCCCCTCTGGGCACCCAGCCACTCCACCCCAGAGGATTGCCCAAGCAACAGAAGGCTGGCATTCAATAAGTTTTAAACTTTTAAAGTGCTGTGTGGCCTTGTCCTTCCCCCCTCCACCACCCCTCCCAGTGCTTCCCTCCTCCACCACCCCTCCCGGGCTACCTTGGCAATTATCTCCCTATTTGTGTGATGAATTAATAAAGAATGCATGAATGTGAAGCAATAATGACTTTATTGCCTCTGCAAGCTGTGATCGAAGGGAGGAGGGGAGGGTGGTTAGCTTACAGGGAAGTAAAGTGAACCAAGGGGCCTGGGGTGGGAGGGGAGTTTCATCAAGGAGAAACAAACAGAACTTTCACACTGTAGCCTGGCCAGTCATGAAACTGGTTTTCAAAGCTTCTCTGATGCGCACAGCACCCTCCTGTGCTCTTCTAACCGCCCTGGTGTCTGGCTGCGCGTAACCAGCAGTCAGGCGATTTGCCTCAACCTCCCACACCGCCATAAACGTCTCCCCCTTGCTCTCACAGATATTGTGCAGTGCACAGCAAGCAGTAATAACAGTGGGAATACTGGTTTCGCTGAGGTCTAAGCGAGTCAGTATACTGCGCCAGCGCACTTTTAAACATCCAAATGCACATTCTACCACCATTCTGCACTTGCTCAGCCTGTAGTTGAACAGCTCCTGACTACTGTCCAGGCTGCCTGTGTATGGCTTCATGAGCCATGGCATTAAGGGGTAGGCTGGATCCCCAGGGATAACTACAGGCATTTCAACATCCCCAACGGTTATTTTCTGATCTGGGAAGAAAGTCCCTTCTTGCAGCTTTTGAAACAGACCAGAGTTCTTGAAGATGCGAGTGTCATGTACCTTTCCCGGCCATCCCACGTTGATGTTGGTGAAATGTCCCTTGTGATCCACCAGTGCTTGCAGCACCATTGAAAAGTACCCCTTGCGGTTTATGTACTGGCTGCCCTGATAGTCCGGTCCCAAAATAGGGATATGCATTCCGTCAATAGCCCCACCACAGTTAGGGAATCCCATTGCAGCAAAGCCATCTAGTATGACCTGCACATTTCACAGAGTCACTACCTTTGATAGCAGCAGCTCAATGATTGCGCTGGCTACTTGCATCACGGCAACCCCCACAGTAGAATTGCCCACTCCAAATTGATTCCCGACTGGCCAGTAGCTGTCTGGCGTTGCAAGCTTCTACAGGACAATTGCCACTCGCTTCTCAACTGTGAGGGCTGCTCTCATCTTGGTATTCTTGCGCCTCAGGGCAGGGGAAAGCAAGTCACAAAGTTCCATGAAAGTGCCCATACGCATGCGAAAGTTTCGCAGCCACTGGGAATCGTCCCAGACCTGCAGTACTATGCGGTCCCACCAGTCTGTGCTTGTTTCCCGGGCCCAGAATCGGCGTTCCACCGCATGAACTTGCCCCATTAGCACCATGATGCCCACATTGCCAAGGCCTGTGCTTTTAGAGAAGTCTGTGTCCATATCCTCATCACTCTCATCACTGCGCTGACGTTGCCTACTCGCCCGGTTTCGCTTTGCCAGGTTCTGGTGCTGCATATACTGCTGAATAATGCGTGTGGTGTTTAATGTGCTCCTAATTGCCAAAGTGAACTGAGTGGGCTCCATGCTTGCCGTGGTATGGCGTCTGCACAGAAAAAAGACACGGAACGATTGTCTGCTGTTGTTCTGATGGAGGGAGGGGTGACTGACGACATGGCTTACAGGGTTGGCTTATAAGGAATTAAAATCAACAAAGGGGGTGGCTTTACATCAAGGAGAAACAAAAACAACTGTCACACAGAATGGCCCCCTCAAGGATTGAACTCAAAACCCTGGGTTTAGCAGGCCAATGCTCAACCCACTGAGCTATCCCTCCCCCTGGTATTTCAGGCAGGACTGAATCTCTATTCAGCTTTTCAAGGTGCCCCTGACAGATCTCACCGAAATGATTGTTGGCCGTTGATTTCACGAAGGGAGGGCGGGGGGACAAATGAATACAAAACAAATCTGGTCTATCTATCTTTTACATCTTTGGCTGGCAGCAGAGGGTGCAGTAGGACTGCTAGCCATCCCCATCTCCTGGCTGCTCGGCAGAAGATGGTGCAATAGGACTTCTAGCAGGACTAAAGAGAATAACCTGGTCGAGTCACTCCTATTTCAGTCCCTGCGCCCATATCTGCCCAGGCGCTCCTGACCGACCTTACCAAGGCGCCAGGAGCACCTCAGACACGATGACGATGATCATCAGGCCTATTGCACCGTCTGCTGCCACAAGGCAATGGGCTGCTGCTGTATAGTAATGCAGTACCGTGTCTGCCAGCACCCAGGAGACGTATGGTGAGAGTTAGTTGAGCAGGCTCCATGCTTGCCGTGGTATGGAGTCTGCACAGGAAAAAAGGCACGAAACGATTATCTGCCATTGCTTTCACGGAGGGAGGGAGGGAGGGCGGGCCTGACGACATGTACCCAGAACCACCTGCGACAATATTTTTGCACCATTAGGCATTGGGATCTTAACCCACAATTCCAATGGGCAGCGGAGACTGCGGGAACTGTCAGATAGCTACCCACAGTGCAACGCTCCGGAAGTCGACACTAGCCTCGGTACTGTGGAAGCACTCTGCCAAGTTAATGCACTTAATGCATTTAGAGCATTTTGTGTGGGGACACACAAACAATCGACTACATAAAAACGATTTCTAAAAAACTGACTTCTATAAATTTGACCTAATTGTGTAGTATAGACATACCCTTAGAAGTTTTTAAGATCAGGCTTGACAAAGCCCTGGCGGGGATGATTTAGTTGGGGATTGGTCCTGCCTTGAGCAGGAGGTTGGACTAGATGACCTCCTGAGGTCCCTTCCAACACTGATATTCTATGATTCTATGATCTGGGTCGCTTATGTGGGCAAGATCCTGATGCTGCTCCCCAGAGCCCAGTAGGGCACCGTGGGTGAGCCATCCCACCCCAGCACTTCTGCGCACACGAGCTGTTGAGGGAACCTGTCAGACACTGCCCAAGTGGGTTCAGCTCCCAGCCCTCATCTAGGAGCAGAGGTCTATGCATGTGGAGGAGAGAAGGCTCCAGGTCCCATACTACCAGGATCCACCCCTAGCACCAGATCAGTGATGCCATGAACCCTCCCCAGCGCCACCCTCGCCATGGGGAGGAGTCTAAAACTGCAGCCTCCCCACCTCCTCCCCAGAATGGCACATTCCAGATCAGCCCCAGGCAGTGCCAGCCTGAGGCCAAACCAGCCTCTGACCCACAGACCTGGCTGTCCTGGGTGTGATCACCCATTGGTGCCACTGAGCAGGCATCCCCAAATCTGAACAGCCTGGGCCTCAGACCAGCAGGCAATGCAGGGTGAGTCACCCCATTCCCCTGAGCCAATCCCCTCCACACACAAACAGGTGTCCCATTCAGCCCCCCAGATCCCCCAGCCAGCTCCCACCTTGTCATCACCCCAGATCCCCCGTCCAGCCCCCAACCTTGCCAGCCCCTCAGATCCCACAGCCAGTCCCCACCTTGCCATTCTCCCAGATCCCGCAGCCAGCCCCACACCTTGCCATCACCCCAGATCTCGCAGCCAGCCCCCTCCTTGCAATCACTCCAGATCCCACAGCAAGCCCCCCACTTTGCTATCCCCCCCGATCCCGCAGCCAGCCTCCACCTTGCCAGCCCTTCAGGTCCCCCCAGCCAGCCCGCCAACCTTCCTGTCCCCTCAGAGTCTCCAGCTAGCCCCCACCTTGCCATCACCCCAGGTCCCCCCAGCCAGCCCCCCACCCTGCCATCCCTCCAGGTCCCCCTAGCCAGCCCCTGACCTTGTCATCCCCCCAGTCCACCCAGCCAGCCCCCCACCACAACCTCTCTCCAGCTACCTATGAACCCACCAAGTTCCCACTCCCTAGATGCTTATGAGCCAACCACCACCCTGCTCCTTCCCTCTTCGTACCCACCCCAGCCTGATGCTCTTCCCCAGCCCCATCACCCCTGTCCCGTCACCCCCAAGAGCCAAGCACCCACAGCGAGAGCCCATATGATGAGGGGCCTGACAGCAGCACCCCCCATCTTACCAGTGCTGCAGGAGGCAGTGACAGAGTGAGGATGGATGGGCTTCTCCATCAGCAGGACACCTGCAGGGAGCTCCAGGGGAGCGCAGACCTAGAGGGGAGAAACGAGGAGGGAGTCAGCACGGCAGGACAGAAATCTGCCCCAGCCACAAGCACTGGGGGAGAGTGGGGCACCCCTAAACCCAGAAATGTTAGCGGAGTGATTTCTGGATGGATTTAAATTGTATGACTCATCATCAGGAGGTGCTGTGACATCAGGGAGGAGGAGGAGCTTATAGATGCCCAGCCCAGCCCTCCCCAGCAGGGGATGCTATGAAACCAGAGAGGGGGAGGAGCTAACAGATGCCCAGCCCCACCCTCTCCAGTAGGGGGTGCTGTGACACCAGGGGGAGGAGCCTGCACTGCCCAAACCCATCCTCTCCAGCAGGGGATGCTCTCACCTGGGAAGAGTCCCTGGATGGAGCGAGGGGCTGTGGCGATGGGCCTGAGGAGGAGAAAGCGGGTAGAGGAGGAGTGAGGCTCACCCACAGAGACCACAGCTCCTAGGTAGCCACCCAGGGCAGTGTCTCTCCAGCCCTTGGTCTTGCGATGGCCCACATCTGAGGGGGGAGAGGCTACCCTGTACTGTGGACACCCCCACCCACTCCTCCCACCAGCAACTCCATTGTTCTTCCCCCACCCAATAGCCCTCCCCTGCACCCCCATACCAGCAATACCCCTTATGTTCAGCTCCTGCCAACTCCCCCCCCCAGTGCCTGGTCCCCCACCCCGACAGCAACCCTCTGTGCCCAGCCCCCCAAGAGCAATTCCCCCCCCCCACTGACCTGTGACAGCAACACCCCCAGGCATACCCAGTTCCCGTGCCCCACACACCCATCCCCACCTGCCTGCCCCTAAAAGCAATGCCCCTGTGCCCACTCTCCCAACACCCACTCCCCTGCATCCCACCACAACAGCCCCTCCCCCCAGTGCCAGGCAGGCAGGCTGCGCTGCCCACACAAGCACATACCTGCTACGAGCAGGTGGGTAAGGAAGGCACTGGGGGCTGCTGGGGGGTGGGTGGCAGTGGGCGCTGGGGCAATGTGCTGCAGTTGCCGGGACCTTGCCCTGTTGGGCAGGGGTCCAGACACAGGCATGGCAAAGGTGCCCCCGGGCAAAGGAGGGTGTTGGGTGGGTGAAGGGGGCTTTTCAGCAGCCGTGTGGGTGATGACAGAGAAGACAAGGGTGGGCTGGGGGTGCTGCGTGGGAGGGCCGGGCGGGGGCGGGCTGACCCACAGCGGGGAGGTGGGGAAGAGCGGCAGGAAGGTCTGGTGCCCGTTCAGGGGTGTGAGGGGCTCCAGGTCCAGGGGGAAGGAAAGGGGGGTGAGGGAGCTCCTGTGGAGAGGCAGCTCCTTAGTGTGTGTGGTCACGTCCGGGTCACAAGTGCTGGACAGAGAGCCCAGTGGGGCAGCAGCTGGCAGCAGCATGGAGGCCTGGGGGAAAGAGGGAGAGAAAATCAGCCTTGCCTTCCCCAGCAAGGGGCCTGCAACACTAGGCCAAGAGGAGGGACTTGTACCACCCAGCCCTGACCTGATAGCAGGCCAGGTGGAGGGGCCGGCTCTTCCCAGCCCTGCCCTCCCAGCAGGGGGGGCTGTGACAACAGGGAGGGGCCTGCATCACCCAGCCCTGCCCTCCCCAGTGGAGGGGTGCTGTGACACAAGGGAGAAGGTCATAGACCTTGCAGTGAAGGGGAAGCATAGGCTGCAATGTGGTGCCAGCTGAGCTCTGCAGGCAGTGGGTGGGGGCATTGCTGAGCAGTCAGAGGGCAGCTGCTACTTGCTACTCACCTGGGTCACAGGCTGGGGGCGACAGGCAGCAAAGAAATCTGTGAAGGGAAAGAGGAAAAAGAATGAACTGTTTGTGACAAAGAAGAAAGGCTGAAAGGGGGTGGAGAGATGAGGGAAGGGGGAAGAGAGAGAAAGAAAGAAAATGCAAAGGACCTGGATAAATCAGAGCAGAATAACCATAATAGGAATGATCATAATTACATCACAGCACTGGGTACAAATGGCAGCTACAGAGCTCAGACTTGGGGGACCCCAGAGCTGACATTGCGGGGGCTGTGGGTCAGGACTGAGGGGCATCGGCAGAGCTGGGGGGAGGCGGAAGCTCAGGGCTAGGCTAGCAGGGGGCTGTGGGTCAGGATTGAGGGACACCAATAGAGCTGGAGGGGAGAAGGAGGGTCCCAGGTCTCAGATCACAAAGGGGGACTGTGGGTCAGGGTTCTGGGGCACTGGCAGAACTAGTGGGGGATGACTCAGGGCGAGGCTAGCAGGGGGCTATGGGTCACGATTATGGGTCACCGGCAGAACTATGAGGGGAAGCTCAGGTCTGGGCTAGCAGGGGACTGCGGGTTGGGATTGAGGGGCGTCGGCAGAGCTGTGTGGCTGCAGGGTACACAGGATTCCCTGATGCACAGTGGCTGGGGCCGTAGCAGTGGTGACTAGGGTGACAGCTGTGGGTTGGTGTGGTGTGTGCATGGTAGTTCTGAGCATATGGGCAAACCCCTTGGTGAAATGGTGGCTCACTGGCCCAATTACCTCATCTTGAATATTGGGAGGTGGCCTGGAGACATTACATATCCCAGAATGCACTGCTTCAATTTGACCCGAGATACTTCACTGGGTCCATGCTGGGACCCAAAGTCTCGGCTGGCTGCCCCTTGGCATCAGGGACGTTCGCAGTTGGGGCATGGCCATTCAGCTAGCCTGGGCAGCATATGGGCCCAGCCCCGGGCCCAGAAGCAGGAAGAACAGACGTTGGGGGCCCGCTCTGTACCTTTCTTGGCAGCGGCTACATGAGCGACAGACAGGAGGAGTTTCAGGGAGTCAGAGGCGCTAGAGGTGCCAGAGGAGGCACAGCTGAGCCGCTGGAGGCTGGGGCTGGCGGCCCCCAAGGGAGAGCTGGCCGGGCTGTCTGTTGGGTCCAAGTGAGGTGCGGGGAGAGAGAGGCAGAGAAAGACTGAGATAAGGCTCCTTGGCGTACAGCTCTGGTGTCCTGTTAAGGCCCTGCAGCAGGAAGTTCCACTGGTGTGTCCCATGCTGCGGGGGGCAGCTCTCTGTCCACAGTCACTTCACAATCTCCCTGCCATTTCCCTTTGATGAGCCCGTCAGACAATGCCAAGCCCGCAGGGCCAAACCCCATTCCCCACCCCCGAAGCCTGCCAGTCCCCCGCCCTGGGGCTGGATTGGAGCAGGCATCTCCTAGAGAGAAAAGGCCTTTGTGTCCCATTTCCCATCCCTCTGAGCCAGCCTGTGCCCTGTCCTGGGGCTGGCTCAGACTCGGCACCCCCTAGAGGAGAAAGGCCCCATGCTGGGATAGCTGTCCTAGGGCACAGAGAGCAGGGGGCATCTCTTTCAGGGAAGTGAATAGTTTTTAAGCTTCCTCTGCAGGGGCCAGTCTGTAGAGAGTACAGCACCCCGTCCCACGAGGGGTGGGTTCAGGTGAGATACTGGGCGGATCTCTCCACAATGGGATCTCCACCTGGCCTGCAGCGTGTGAGGTGGCAGGCGGCTCAGCAAGCATCTGGCAGAAGCCTGGGCCTGGAAGGAAGAGCCATCTCTGCAGCCAGCTGAGCTAGCAGTGGGTCGGTCACAGGCCAGGCTGTGAACAGCACTCAGCTGCACAACCTGCCCGTGGGGATTTCCAATTCCTCCCAGCAACAGATTAACAGTGTGCTCCACCATGGTGGGGAAAGGACACCCCGGCCTGACCCAGGATGGCAGGGGAGGGGACGCCCCTGGCCTGACCCAGGGTGGCAGGGGAGGGGACGCCCCTGGTCTGATTCCCTCTATCGCCACGCAGCATGGTGTTTGGAAACCCCTCCCCCTCGCCATGCGCCAGGATAGCCCACCTCACCCCAGATGGGATCCATGCACAGTAGCCAGTGCAAGTTACCATGAATGGGGTCCAGGGTGTCCATGAAATCTTCTTCAAAGTTAGGATGCAGCTGGGTTAGGGTGGGCTGAATCATGTCCGCATTGCCTTGGTGAGCTGGGGAACACAGTATGGTGATGGGTGTCAGACACAGCACCAGCTGCTCCCATCCCGCCCAAAGCAGAGCCCTGCCCAACCCATCTCACTCCCCTCAGGCACCAGACTGCCAGGCAGCGAACGAGGACTCTAGGGGGGCCCATTCACACCCCTAGATAGAGAGAGGCAGAGATCCGGAGACAGGAATGCCTGGGGGATACGGGGGGGGGAGAGTCAGAGCTCAGGACCACCCCCTTTTAGCACTTGCGGGGGCAGGGGATGCAAATGAGAGAAAGAAGCGCCTATGAAGCATGGGGGCAGGGCAGAGATCCAGAGAGCGGAATCCCTCTGGGGAGGGGAAGAGATCCAGAGACAAGAATTTCTATGGAGAGATGCGGAAAGGGGGCTGAGACCTGGAGAGGGGAATGTCTATGGGGCATGGAGAGGGGAATACCCTGTGTTAGGGACGCTGATCAGTGCTCACCAAGGCTGCGGGGGTTGGGCCCCCCATATGGGTTGCGGCTGTAGAAGATGGTGTCGGCCAGGTCAGAGATGAGGCTGTCCAGGGTGTCCAGGTCGAGCTCCATGGGGCAGCTGCCCTTGGCCTCACTGCTAAGCCCCTCGCCCGGGGCAGCATGAGCCACTCCCTGCCCGGGGGGGGGGAGGAGAGAGAGACAGACTGATAACTGGTGACCCAGATCCTGAGACAGATGGGACAATAATCGGCAGCACCCTGAACAAACCTTGCTGAGTTAAGGTGAAGTGTCTTGGAAGGTTGCTGTATTATTAAAGCTGTGTCCGGATTACTGTGGGAGGATGTAACTCCTTTAAGGGGGAGACAGGATTAATGCAAACCCTGGGAAGTGGCACGTGCTCAAAGGACTCTCTAAAATGATGGGCTAGACTAGACTGATCTTTTAGTTAAGTGGGTTTCCTTGGAAATACTTGGGTGAGGGGGGAAGCAAGTTAGCGGAGTTACCCTTTTGAAGTGGCGCCTTGGGGAGAAACCCATTGCCTGGCTGATACCCATTCATGGTCTCTTCGAAAGGGATAAAGAAGGGACTCCCTAACTCCTGGGGGAGCTAGTTCTGATTGAGAGCTGCTATGAACTGGTGACGACAGAAATATCCCTGAGTGAGGTCTGGAGGACGGATCATCGGCCAGAGCCCTTGCTGGAGTTGGGGTGATCTCTGGTAAGCTTATTACCAGTGTGTAACTTGTGTTATTGCTTTCATGTTTTCTCTTTAATGCTTTTACTTTAAGAATAAAAGTGCCTGCTCAGAAAAGCCACGTGATCACTTGTAACTGCTAGCAGTGTCATTGTTATTAGTTTCTGATGAGATTTCCCAGCACAGATGCTGGCCTGTTTAGACAGTCTGCTTTGCTGGGGGATATCACAGCACAGTCAGGGGACTGCACAGCCTGGAAATGCCCTAGGCAGGGCGAGGGAGATGTGTGTCTCCACCCAAGAGAGGTGGCGTCTGAGAAGCGTGCAGCTGAGAGTGGGTGCCCTTGCAGGACCACAGAGGGGGAACACAGGTGCAGATGCATCTTACGCTGGGGCTCTTGAGTGCCATTTAAAATGGACTGGGGCAGCAGCATAGATTTGGCCCCCCGACACTCCTCTTCCCCTCTCATGTGCTTCCCCCACCCCTCCCTCCACCAGCCTGACCTCCCTGGACTATGAACCCGTCCATCCACCACCTTCAAATCTGAGTTTGATGCACCAGGTTGCAGTGCCACTCGTGGCTAGGCCTTGGCCCTAGCTCTGCAGCCGATGCCATGTACCAAGACAGGGTCAGGAGCTCCGGCTGTGGGGGAGAGCTCCCAGCAGGGGGTGCTGTAGGGAGTGGGGCAGGAGTGTTAGGAATTGGGGGGAACTCTGGGCTACTCCAGTGCCAGCCTCTCCCAGCAGGAGGTGCTGCAAGCTGTAGGGACAGAGCAAGAAATCTGTACCTGGGTGGATAAAGACTCAGGTTTATCTTTCTTCTTCTGGACCTAAACATTAAACAAACAGGAGCTTTAAAACCAACACATGGTCCTTGCCCACCAGTCCAGGGTGTTGTGTCCTCTGGCATGGGGCTGTTTGCCCATTCACTCCCCATCCCCAGAAGGTTGGGATTTCACTGAGCCAGCCTTTGCTTTCTCAATCACGGGGGTAAATTTGGGTGATCTGAGAAGGAAGTGGGGAATCATGCAGGGGCCAGGGAGGTCCCACCAACTTAGTATTATAGCAGCTGGGGAGATCTACAGAGGGCTGTGGGCAGGCAGGGGTGGCTGCTGGCAGAGATGACAGCCAGCTGTCCAGTAATGGAGGGATGGGGGAAGGGACTGATGGATGGACGGATTCCAGGGAAGCCCAGAGTTGGGCATTGAGTCACCCCTAGACTGCAGGGCAGTAATGGCAGTTTCTCTCTACCTGGAGACTGCTCAGTGCCCTCTTCCCCTTACTTGGCATAGAGATTTCAAAGCATTTTACACCCGAGAGGGAGGGGGGGCTCAGTTTTACTCCTGATGGGCACATCACAGAACCCAGCCCCCACTGCTGCCAACTTTTCCCTAGATGGCAGTGGCAGCAGAGAGGCTGAAGACTGACCAGGTCTGGGGGCCACCATCTACTGCTGCCTGGGCTGTATCTGCTTTGGCATACAGGACAGTGGCCTCTGGGACTGCTAGCAGAACAGGGCACTTTTCAGAGCAATGGGAGGGCACCAGAGATGCAGGGGTGGTGGTGGTGGCGGTGGGGTCTTACCTGTGTGCAGAAGTATGTCCGCCACTTGTGATACTCCCGAATGACCACTCCGATCTGGCGCTTCCAGTACTTCCCTTCCATGATCACGGCCTGCAAGGCAAGGGCAGGGTGGGGCTAGGGCCAATTGGAAAACGGGGGTGGGAGGGAGTTTCCAAAGAAAATTCAGATTTTTCAGCAGAAATTCAAAAAACAAAAAATCTCAGATATAAAATGAAATATTTCAATTAATAAATGCTATGGCCATGCCTCCTGAGAGCTGTAGTTTGATTGCCCCGTGCTTCCATTCTCCCTGGCCTTCCTGGTTGGACTATATTTCCCATGAACACCACAATCTTCCCTCTTGGCAAAGGAAGCAGTGCACTGTGGGCATCCCTGACCATGGTGCATCATGGGAGATGTAGTCCCACTGGGGAGCCCAGCCCAGAATGGAGACTAGGGACATGAGGAAACCGAAGGACAGCACTGCCAAATCACATTTTAATTTTTGGGCATTCCATTTTTCAATGAAAAAATCAGAATTTCCCTGCAAAGCACAGAATTTTTTTGGAAAATTCTGTTTAGTGGAAAACCCATCTTCTGCCAAAGGCAGTTTGGATGGAAAAATGTCAGAGAGCCCTTATGAGGACCCAATCTGGGGAGAGTGGAGTGGAGAGATGACCCTAGGACTATTGGTCAGAGTCCTCTGGGAGGGGACGGGCAGGGTAAGTGAGGGGCAACCCTCACGGGTGAGGAGGCAGGGAGGACCTATGAAGTAATCTGTGTCACTGGTGCAATAAAGTCGCTTGCAGGAGAGGAGCCCCTTGCAGTGCCCCTCATCAGGGCTGGTGCAAGGAGCTTTCACGCCCTAGGCAAAATTTCCCCTTGTGCAGCCCACCGCCCCCGTGGCAGCTCCCCACCGCCCCTGCCCTGAGGCGCCCCTCCTGCGGCAGCTCCCCACCTCCCCTCGGCCCAGGGAGCCCCCCGTGGCAGCTCCCCGCCACCCCCTCCCTACATCCCTCCCCTCAGCCCGGGCTGCCCGCCCCATGGCAGCTCCCTGCAGCCCTCTCCCTCCTTCTCCCCCTCAGCCCGGGGAGCTTTGTGCAGCAGCTCCCTGCCCCAGCTCATCTCTGCTCCGCCTCCTCCCCCAGAACGTGGCTGCTTCTCCCGCCTCCCAGGCTTGGGGCGCCAATCAGCTGTTTGGCGCGCAAGCCTGCGAGGGAGAGAAGCAGAGCGGGGCAGTGTTCAAGGGAGGAAGCAGAGCAGAGGTGAACTGGGGCGGGGAGCGGTTCCCCTGTGTGCCGCCCCCATTACTTGCTGCAGGCGGCCCTCCCCACGCCCCCCTGCCCCAGCTTACCTCCGCTCCACCGCCTCCCCCAACCACTTGGCGCCCTAGGCGACTGCCTAGGTCGCCTTGTGGTTGCACCGGCCCTGCCCCTCATCCCCATTCGCTCACTTCCGGTTTGCGGTGGTCGTCCCCGTCACTGCACTCCAGCGGCGTCATAAAATTGCACACAGGATTCTTCCTCCTCTCCACATCTGCAGGGGGCAAGAAACAACAGTTGCCTTTGCTATAGCCTCCTCTGCCACAGATCAGGGTGCACTCCCATAGGGATTTTGCAATAGGACATGGGGCCACCGACTCTGATCTGGCCCCAGGGTAGGGAGACTGGCTGTCTTGGGGGCGGGCGGAGGGAATGGGACATGGGACCTTTCCCCTCTAGGATGGGGCAGTGGCTGAAAGCTCTTTATGTGGTGCTTTGTCTAGTGAAGCAGGTTCTTGCTGCCCTGAAGGTGGCGTTGCCTCACCCATTCAGCTCAGAGCCCTGGAGACTGAGCAGCCCCTCTGGTATGATGGGCTGCTCTGTTTGGTCAGCTCACCCTGCCACTGCCTGCACTGTGCCCACTCTGGGGAGACTCCAGAGCCCCGTGTGTCCCTGGGCAGCCCCAGCCCCCACTCACACTGCAGATACCATGCCCTCCAGATGGCATTATTGAGCCGAATTTTGTCACGCGGCAGCAGCTTCAGGCCTTTGAACGTTTTCCATTTGGGGGACACGATTTTCCCACTATGAAAAACAAAAGGAACAAAATCCTTTAATGATGCAGATCCAGAGAGTGGGGGACGGGGGCAGGGAAGAACACAGCCTAATGGGAGGAGCAAGCCAATGACAGAAGAGAACAGAGATGGAGAAGGGACAGAAATCCTGTACAGGGCAGGTCAGTATCCCACCAACCAGGCACCCCATGGATCCCCTACAGAGCAGGTCAGTATCCTCCACCAGATACCCCTGCTCACCCCATACATCACCCCATGGATCCCGTACAGAGCAGGTCCGTATTTGACACCGGACACCCCCGCTCACCCCATACACCACCCCATGGATCCTGTAAAAAGCACGTCAGTATCCCCAACCAGACACCCCGGCTCATCCCGTACACCACCCCATGGATCCCGTACAGAGCCCAATTTCTCTCCATCCACACACAGGAAAACCTCTGACCTGTGTTTGGAGATGCTTCAATCAGGCTAGCTGATCCAACTATGGGAATAGGTTAGAACCCAGGCTCTGGTTTAACTTGGGCTGGAACCCACCCACTTTGCAGTGAGGATGCAGGCTAAATAATTTGAGTGCTGATAGTCCTCCAATGCCTTCCCACAACTCCCCACAAGGACAGACAAATTCTGCTGCAATTGACACATCTGACTTGGAAAGAATCTGAGTGTGTCAGCACAAAGAACCAGAGGATACTCAATCTGACATATAGAGACAAGTGCAGAAACAGTAAGGACATGACACCTGGGCTAGGCCAACCTGGGTGCCAATCACCCAGAGCTAACTGTGCAGTGAAGACATGCCCCAGGAGATGCAGGGCATTAAGAAAAGCAAAGACTCTCAGGGCTTCTCCACATGGGGATGTTTCTTTGATGGATCTAGTTTTTTTGGCATGGACTGCCTTGCATCCAAACACACAAGTTCTTTTTTCATCATTATCTAGTGTCTTATCCTGTGCTGGAAGTTATCATCATCCACATCATAAGGGTAAGCCACAAAGGCAAATTGCATGCCACCTAGCTCAGTCTCTACCAAGATCCATAAGACAGTCTAGCTGTATGTTCAGTTTGTGTCCATCATCAGAGGTCTTCCTGTGCCACCAAACCTTTTGGTGTCCATGTGACCGCTGGCCATGTAGTGACATTCCTTGGTAAACACACTTAATAATTTGTTGGTCTTCCATCCTAGTAATATGTCTGTACCAAGAAAGCCACTGAGCCTAAACCTGCGCTGATGGTGACAGTTCAACTATGAATCTCCTTATTGCTAATCTTGCTCTGCCATTTGATATGGAGCAGCTGACGAAGACAACAAGAATCAAAAACATCCTTCTGCTGCTCTTCAGCCTTCCTCAGTGACCACATTTCACTGCCACAAGTTTCCTGGACTGACCCTGGAGAGCCCTGCTTTGGAAGTGACATAACTCTATTCCAGAATGAGCTGTAAGGTTTGTGTGGATGCATTCCAATTTTGGATTATCTACACTGCTTCAGATAGCCCTCCCATAATGCATTACTTCACATGATCTAATGGTCCCTTCTGGCCTTAAACTCTATGACTTGTATGCCCTCCACTGTTCCAGGAACATCTTGACCATATGTCACACGCGCACACCTAGGTTAAATACCAGCACACACTCAAATATGCACCTTTGTGATCACAGCTCGTGGCAAGCTCACATCCCCCAATCCCTTATAGCAAGCTATGCCCTGTACTTCCGTACATCCCGTACAGAGCAGGTCAGTATCCCCCACCAGACACCCCGGCTCACCCCATACACCACCCCATGGATCCATGTGGTGCCATCCAGAGGTCCGGGACTTCCATGGGATGGAGAGCATGTCCAATTCCATCTACCCAAGAATCACCATAACGCAGATATAGGAGTGGCTATGGCAGCATATGCAGGAGAAGGGACACTCTTGGGATAAGGCCCATCACCAGGAAATCTGTCAGAATTGAAAAACCAAGACCTCCCAGGACATGCACTTACTGTGAGGAGCTGGACTGGATTTTTGCCAGGGTGCCCACTGTGGAACCCCTGTATGCTGGATTGTTTGCCCATGCCATCAAGAGGCACCCTATCTATCACGGACTCTCAGGAGATTCCCCTAGACAGCCAAGATCTCTTTGGCACACCAAGCGCTGAACCAAAGACCTAGGGAGAGCCAGTGCTGGAGATAGCCCCTGAGATCCAGCTTGACAAAGCGGAATGGGCCTCAACCATTAAGGGTTATGTGCTGTGTTACAAAAATCTGTCTAGGTTCCGGCTCTATGGGGGATGTAAACAACTCCTATCCAGGTACTGGCTGGGTACTGCCATGTTAGGCAGACAATGCTCTGCGGGAGGACAGATGTGTCCATTCCTAGCCAGCATCCTTAGTTCTCTGCCTACTTGGCTTTATTCCTGACATGCTCAATGGCATGAGCACCACAAAATTGAAGCTAGCAAGGGTTTATGTCCTGAAATAATGAATCCCACATCTATGGCCCAAACATGCCAGTCCCCACTCCCCTTCCAATGCTGCTTGATGCTCCCTCCTGGTGGCAACCCCCATCTCCTCCCCAGTGTCATGTGGTTCAAGGTGGCAGCACTGTGGGTTAAAAGGAAACTTTGATGGAGCTCAGTGACAAATCCAGGATTTTTAATTCAGCAAGTACTTGAGTATGTCAGTGAGGTACCAATGTGGACACAAGAACAAATGGATATAAACTGGCCATCAGGAAGTTTAGACTTGAAATTAGATGAAGGTTTCGAACCAACAGAGGAGTGAAGTTCTGGAACAGCCTTCCAAGGGGAGCAGAAGGGGCAACAGACATATCTGGCTTCAAGACTAAACTTGATAAGTTTATGGAGGGGATGGTATGATAGGATAGCTTAATTTTTGGCAATTAATTGATCTTTGACTATTAGCGGTAAATATGCCCAATGGCCTGTGATGGGATGTTAGTTGGGGTGTGATCTGAGTTACTACAGAGAATTCTTTCCTGGGTGTCTGGCTGGTGAGTCTAGCCCACATGCTCAGGGTTTAGCCGATTGCCATATTTGGGGTAGGGAAGGAATTCTCCTCCAGGGCAGATTGGCAGAGGCTCTGGGGTTTCTTTACCTTCCTCTACAGCGTGGGGCAGATTATTAAATATCAGTGGATAAATCCATAAAGTGCTATGCTCAGCATGATTCTGGAAAATGGGATGCATTTTAATATTTTATGCAATACGATTCCTTAAGACACCCCGTGATTAAAGAGTATCTTTTGATTGGCTCAGCCAACAAAGTTTTTTGCCATTCGGACAGTAACAATCTGTGGGGTGAAATGCTTTTCTCTATCTTCTTTCCTTTTGTTCTGTTTTAAAAACTTTCTTGGTTATCTCGTGTCTGTCCCTTGGAGTATGTAACAAGCTATCTGGTTATAGTTTCTCTCTCTATCGCTAATACTTTATGACTTCTGTGCAATTGTTTTATCAACTTTATTTAGAATTGTACTAACTGCATACAATTATTTGTTTTAAAAATGTATGCTTATGTGTATTAATACGTCTCCTTTATTCCTCTTTGTACAATTATTTAATGACTTTATTTAGAAATGCACTAACAAAAAGAATATTTTCCTCTAAAAATGCATGTTTTTATATATACACACACACTTCTTTATTCTGTTGTTACTAAGATTTTGTAAATTATTTAATGACTTTTAAAAATACAATAAATGCATAAACCATATTTTTCTCTAAAAATGCATTATTCTATATAATGCTTTTCCTTTATTCCTTTGACCTTAAGGTTTTATTTAAAATTGACTAACTGCTTATAAAATATTTTTTCTCTAAAAATGCCTGTTATACAGAGAGAGAGAGAGAGAGAGTATTCTGTCATTACTGTACTAAGATTTTTGTAAATTATGAAGTGCCTTTATTTAGAAATATACGGTGTTAAAATTATTTTTCTCTCAAAATGTAAGTTAACACTTCTGTATTATCTGTCATTCAGACTTTGTATACCTGTTTACTTGATAGTATTGAGAATTGCACTAAATGTGTAAAAAACATCTTTTCCTCTAAAATGAGGAAAAGACATGAAAGCTATATTTTCACTTGTTCTAATGCAAGTTAAGGACAAATTAAATTAAAAAAAAATTAAAGCCCTTTTTTTTTTAAAATGGCCAACCGCACCAAAAATGCACGCATCCAAAAACGAGAGCTAGGGGGTACGTCATAAAGCAAAAAGGGGGATGTGTGGAAACCTGTCAACATTTATGTGATGCAAAAGGTATAGAGATAAAAATAACTTTAAAGGTAGAGAAAATACAGTGGCAGACATACTGTCCAGGCAAGAGAATTCTGAACTGATGCCTATGGATCAGCAGTTGGCTGACCCTACTGGATCAATGAAAGAGGGGAGGTGTGACCCAAAGACTTCTTCATACCAACTGTTGGGGGCACAGGAGCACCCAGGAATACAGTGATCCCCTGGGTTCACCAAAAGAATGTCATATAAGGTCTCTAATGAAACCCTGTGTCATAGTGGTCTTGCCAATCATTTGTGAGATATATGTACAGAGAATATGTGAAGAGCTATGTACATATACTAAAAATTATGTTGTCTATGACTTAAGACAGTTCACCAAAAGGTAACCCACATACTCATGGCAGACAGGAGGGAAGAGATGCTTATCTCACTCTGGCTAGTCGTTTTCAAATTGAGGATTGTATCATTGGCAATGAATGTCCGTTTAAAATCTGAACAAAATGCTAATCCATAGTTTACGGAGACTTGAGCAGGAAACTAACAGGAAAAGGTGAACAGCAAGGGTGGCACACTATCTTCAGATGAGCATCGAAGGTCTGATTGGATGTACCTGGGTGTATTGGATGTATCTGGATGTACAGAGAGACACCCTGGCATTCCTTCAATCTGTGAGGACAAGCCACCAGTGAGTTTGATTTTATGAGAAAGGGTCTCAGCCAAACTAGTTGAAAACACCAGGGTAAGTGACCATGTAGGAGATAGGGAAATGCCTTGTTAGTTAAGTTCAGTCTCTAGAAAATGTGTTATGATTTTGTTTTATATGTTGGTTTGTTTCCTGTATTCTCTCTCTGTCACTTGAATCTCAGTTCTTTGAGGGATAACTCAGTGGTTTGAGTATTGGCCTGCTAATCCAGGGTTGTGAGTTCAATCCCTGAGGGGGCCATTTAGGGATCTGGGGCAAAAATTGGGGATTGGTTGGACTAGATGACCTCCAGAGGTCCCTTCCAACCCTGATATTCTATGATAATAAGCTTATTCTGGTTTTCACCATATCTAAGTGCTGTGTGTTATGTAGAGTGGAGATCCTGAGTTGAATCTGACAAGCCGCTGTGTATTATTCCTTTTGGAACAGTGAATCTAACCTGCGCAGAGAGAGTGAGGCTTGTCAAGGCCTGGAAGGTAGTGCAGGTGTTGCCAGAGGCTGGTGGATTCAGGGAGCTGCTCTACAGCAGGCACCGACAAGCTTTCCTCACCCACCTTCCCTTCCCAAGATGGAAATTCCCTGTAAGTGGAATTTTAGCTCTCAATCTGCTAGGGGAGTTGGTTCTGGCTAAATGAGGCTCCCCTCACCCAAACTGCAGTGGATTCGCTAAGCAGCTGGCAAAAGGATGTCTGGGAAAATCAGAGGCTGATCGAAGTCATCTGATTGTTCTTAAAGCACTTGTATGGCTTTAGATTTGATCTCTCTCTGGTCCAGGAAGTTGTGGGGATGGGACAGCACAGTGGGTTGTAACATGAGCCCAGCAGAGACGAACCGAGAAGCATCAAGCTTCTGAACTCCATTGTGACGTTTTCCAAGTTGTCATACATGTGAATAGGCATGCTGGCACCATGCCGCCTAGTGAGGTTTGTGGGGAAGGGGAGCCACAGATGCTCATAGATATGTGGCTGGGACCCCAAGAAGTCTTAGAAAAACTTCAGGCAATGGCATCATGCATGCTGATTGCTCCATTGGTCTCCTACTGGCTTCAGGAAGCTAGTGAACAGATGGTCCAGAGGACACCTCCCTGAATTTCATGCAGGAGACCTGGGTGAGTAAAGTTTCTCTCTCCCAACCCCTCCACCTCCTGTTAAACCCTTGACCAGATCCACAGTGCGCTATGCAAGAGTTCCCAGGGCATGGAGCCTGTCTTCTCCAGGCCAGCTCCACACTCTCACAGCTCCAGGAATGCAGACTTCAGGCTGTCTGTGTGTGGTAGTGTCGGTCATGGTATGTGACTGGCAGGGGGTTAGCCTGTGTAGGGGGTGATATATGACTGGCAGTGGGCTAGGATGTGGAGGGTGGAAAGTAAATGGCAGTGGGTTAGGCTGTGGAGGTGGTATGTGACTTGCAGTGGGTTAGGCTGTCTAGCAGGCGGGGGGTAGTATGTCACTGGCAGTGGGTTAGGCTGTGTAGGGGTGGTATGTGACTGGCAGTGGGTTGGGCTGGGGAAGCATGTGGGGGGTGGTATGTGACTGGCAGTGGGTTAATCTGTGTAGGGGGTGGGGGTGGTACGTGACTGGCAGTGGGTTAGGCTATGTAGAGATATGGGGGATGGTATGTGACTCAATGTGCGTTAGCCTGTGTAGGAAGGTGGGGATGGTATGTGACTGGCAGTGGATTAGGCTCTGAAGGGGATGGAGGTGGACTGTGTCTGGCACTGGGTTAGGCTGTGGAGGAGGTGTGGGGGTGGTATGTGACTGGCAATAAGTTAGGTTGTGTAGAGGTATGGGGAGTGGTATGTGACTGGCAGTAGGTTAGGCTGTATAGGGGGTGGGCGTGTATGTGACTGGCAGTGGGTTAGGCTGTGTAGGGGGTGGGGGGAAGTATGTGACTGGCAGCGAGTCTGTGTGGGGTGGCTAAAAAGTAGTGGATCAGAGAGATATTCCACCCTTCAGCCCTCCCATCCAGAGGATTTTAGGGCATAATCAAATACTTTAGATGTTTGGGGGAATGAGAGGGAGAAACAGGAGGTGCTAACTGGCCAATTAGCGGTAATTCACAGTCAATTAACACCTGCGAAGTCATTCCCTGTCTCTCAGATCCCAAACTGTGCCTATGCTACCAGTGCAAACTGAGATAATCCGGCTAAACAGTCCTCTAAATTTGCACTAAGAAAAGGAGTACTTGTGGCACCTTAGAGACTAACAAATTTATTAGAGCATAAGCTTTCGTCTCACGAAATGCATCCGATGAAGTGAGCTGTAGCTCACGAAAGCTTATGCTCTAATAAATTTGTTAGTCTCTAAGGTGCCACAAGTACTCCTTTTCTTTTTGCGAATACAGACTAACACGGCTGCTACTCTGAAACCTGTAAATTTGCACTGACACCGTATACAAAAGTCAAATACTTCGGGCTCTGGAGGATGGAGGAGGGATTCAGGGCTGTTAACTAACTGTAAATTATTGCTATTTTCAAAATTAACACGCCTGGCTTCTCACTGAGTACCTTAGTCTTGTTTATAAAATTATGGAAATTTCCTGACCAAAATCTCTGTTACGGTTGAAGGTTTCCAGTGGTAACTTAACAAACACCCTATAAGGAATATTGTAGTATAAAAAAAAACCACAAGCCAAGCATAGCGATTGCAGAAAATTCAGAGTTAAGCTTAAACTTAAAGCAAAAACTTTGAAAGGGTGGAAATGTAGTCAGGCTCAGCACGGGGTGCCCCGAAGAAATCTAGCAGACACAACTGTTTGCATCTGCACCAAAGATTTCCTTCCCTCTCAGGAGGGCCTACAAATGCTGTCTGACTTATCCAGGTGTTGTGCAACCACCTATACAGCCCCGCGAAAGAGATGCTCTTTCCGATTTCCTGATCTGACAATGGCAGAGCAAAAGCAACCCTTCTTCAGTACAATGCCCTGTGCTGCCACATACACAAGCCACTGCAGATACTAATGCAAAGCTGATGTATTGAGTGTATACAAACCGCAGAGGCCTGGAGCAGGAAATTACAGCACTAGCATGATGAAGAGAACAAAGGTTAGAGCAGTGAGGAAGTGTCATGCTTACAAATGGCTTCCTCTGTATAGATTCATAGATTCCAAGGCCAGATCATTCTAGTCTGACCTCCTGTTTAATACAGGCCAGAGAACTACCCCAAAAATCATGCCTAGAGCAGAGCTTTTAGAAAAACATCCAATCTTGATTTACAAATTGCCAGCGATGGAAAATCCACCACTAGCCTTGGTAAATTGTTCCAGTAGTTAATTACTCTCACAGCCAAAAATTCACACCTTATTTCCAGTCTGAATTTGTCTAGCTTCAACGTCTAGCCACTAGATCATGTTCTACTTTTCTCTGCTAGATTGAAGAGCCCATTATTAAATATTTGTTCCCCATGTAGGTACTTATAGACAGTAATCAACTCACCCAATTAACCTTTTCTTTGTTAAGCTAAATAGACTGAACTCCTCGAGTCTCTCACTATATGGCATGTTTTCTAATATTTTAATCATACTCATGACTCTTCTCTGAATGCTCTCCAATTAATCAACATCCTTCTTGAACTGTGGACCCCAGAACTGGACACAGGAGTCCAGAAGGTCACAGCCATGTCAAATACAAAGGTAAAATAACCTTGTTACTCCTAATGGAGATTCACGCTCCCCCTCCCCACTGGGATCCACACTATGAGGCACAACAGTGAGAACTCACCCTCTCAGCTCCTGCCCACGGCGGGATCTGTGCCCCGGGGCACTAATACCACGATTCACAGCCCCGGCCCTTCCGAGCAGGAGCCACACCCCGGGGCACTAGCACCAGGCTTCGTTTTCCCACCTTCTCACCTGTAGGCGAGCGTCATGCATTCGAAGAGCTTGGTGAGAGAGGCGTCGATGCTGAGGGCACTGCTGCTACGAGGCCCATAGCGGTAGGTCCGGCACGTGCAGGCGTCGACTGTGTCAAAGTCGTAGGCGCCCCCGGGCACTGCGGCCCCCTTGCCTGCCCCAGCCCCCTCCCGCCGGTTGCTAGCCCCCGGCTCCACGGCCCCCACCCGCTCCGCCATGCTCCCAACTGCAGTCCTGCCCCCCGGGTCCGGCTCGGGGTCAGCGTGCGGCTCCGACACCATGAAGTGGCCACTGTGGATGACCTGGGGTCGCGACATCCTGGGCAACCAGGGCACGTCCCTAGCAACCACCTGGCAGTGCCACAATCACCCAGGCACCACACCCCTGTTGCCAAGGCAACCAGAACGTTGGTGGGGGCTTAATCCGTCCCCAAAACCTGGTCACTGGCAGGAGTCGGAGCGCAAGCTGCAGCTGGGCCAGGCCCCTGCTCCAGGCTGCCATAGCAACAAGGAAGACACCTCGTGCGCATGAGCAGCAGCCGCCGCTCCCCCTCTGCGCATGGCACCATGGGAATTGTAGTTCCGTCACACTCTCCCACGCGGATTGCTCCTCCGGGCAGACACAACATGACGCCCGAGCCCAGACGCCGTCGAATAGAACTACATTGCCCGAGCTGCCCCGCGGCCGGCGGGTTCCGTGTGCCTGAGCCCGGCAGGCTGCGGGACGCAGTGGAGCTGGGGAGAGGGGCCAGTCCGTCCAAAGCCCCTCTCCACGCCCCCCAGCCCCGTGCACGGGGCCCTGGCGTAGGGTCCGCTCAGCACCATGCCCCCCTGGGTTAGTGGGTTTAGGGGATGGAAGGGGCTTCCCCCACCCAGAACCCCTGAGTCCAGCCCCTTTGTGCAGGGAGTTCAGAGGGACAGAGTTCATGGCGTGTTCGCTCTGGAACCTAATGACAGCGACAGTGTTAATTATTTCACTGCTGAGGGCCTAGCTACACTGGGATACCAGCATCTGATGAAGGGAGCTGTAGCTCACCAAAGCTTATGCTCTAATAAATTTGTTAGTCTCTAAGGTGCCACAAGTCCTCCTGTTCTTTTTGCGAATACAGACTTAACAGGGCGGCTACTCTAAAACTGGGATACTGGGTGGCGCTTGGAGTTGTGGGTGGAGCTTGAATAGACAGCCCACATACGCACTGTTCCCCTCTCTCCAATCTGACCCTTAGCTTCCAAATAGGGGGTGACTCGACTCTCCCAAAATCCCAGGCCAGGAGCACTTGGCCTAACAGTTTCTCCCCACCCACATTCTGCTCATCTGCCCATGCCTGCTGGTGGGGTTCAGGCACTCCGGGCCACCTCTCAAAACCTGAGTGCTTTCAGTGGGGCCACAGCCTTGACTAGCCAGAAGGGGCTGCAGGGAGGCAGACCCTGCATGGCTGGACAGGGAGCAGGGCTGAGTCCCAGCCACGCCCAGAGTCACCTCTTATAAGGAGCAGATTAATGCCCCCTTCCCTGCTTAGAACAAAATGATCTTTTTAAATGTCATCCCTCTCTTGGTCTCCCACTTTCACTGCCCTTTCCAGCCTGCACCTTCACCCCTCTGTCTATGCCAGGGGTGGGCAAGCTCGGGTCGACCCGCGAGATTGGCCCCCGTGGCGCTGCAGGCCCCGTGCCTATCTCAGCAGCGGCCGACAGCACATCCCAGGGGCCCCTGTAGGGTTCCTGCATTGCCCTTGCCTCCAGGCACTGCCCCCCATAGCTCCCATTGGCCGGGAAGGGGGGAACCGCGGCCAATGGGAGCTTCAGGGGAGGTCCCTGGAGGCGTGGCAAGGACAGTGCGCAGAACACTGTGCCCCCCCCCCCCCCGGGGTGGCGCAGGGACGTGGTTCTGGCGGCTTCC
Source organism: Dermochelys coriacea (assembly GCF_009764565.3). Classification (NCBI taxonomy): domain Eukaryota; kingdom Metazoa; phylum Chordata; order Testudines; family Dermochelyidae; genus Dermochelys; species Dermochelys coriacea. Next base: position 9,073,854 of record NC_050073.1, on the reverse strand, counting down.
TGGAGCGGTGCCGTGTGGGGCCAGGGCAGGCATGCAGGCAGCCTGCCCTGGCCCCAGTGCGTGCCACTGCCACCCCGGAGCCGTGTTAAGTAAGCGGCACTGGGCCAGAGCCTGAACCCCTCCTGCACCCTGCCCCCCAACTCCCTGCTGTGAGCCCCCGTTGCACCCTGCACCCCAAACCCCCTGCCCGGAGCTCCCTCCTGCACCCCGCACTGCTCCTGCACCCCAACCCCCTTCCTTGAGCCCCCTCATACACTCCGCACCCCTCCTCTGCTCCATCCCTTGTCCTGAGCCCATTCCTGCACACCGCACCCCTTCCCATACCCCACACTCCCTCCTGCACCCCAACCCCCTGCCCCTGCCCCAGGGCCGGTGCAACCACTAGGCGAACTAGGCAGTTGCCTAGGGTGCCAAGTGGTTGGGGGTGCCAAAAAGCAGTGCCCTGGCTCAGCAGGGAGGAGCTGCCTTCCGGAGGCACCAGAGAGCCAGAGCATCGGCTTGCGGGGGCGGTGAGCCCCAGCCATGGAGGAGCTGGCACAGCGCAGGGGGGCAGCAGCCCTGCAAAGGCAGCGGTGTCGCTAGCAGGGTGTATCCGTGCCCCCTGCCCCTCCTGCCCAGGCTGCGGCCCAGTGCCGCCCGCAGGGGATCCTGCAGGCTGCAGCGGATGCATGCGGGTGGTGGCCCCCATGCGCCCCCCAGCTCCGCCCTCACGGCGCTCGGGTTCTGCAGCTCTCGGGCGTGTGAGCAGCTGCCGCCCCTCACACTGCCTCAGCACTCCTAGGGGGGCAGTTAGGGTGGGGGATCTCAGGAGGGAGCAGTCAGGGAACAAGGAGCAGGGTGGGGTTGGAGGTTCTGAAGGGGGCAGTCAGGGGGTGGGAAGTGCGAGGGAGTGAATGGGAGCAGGGCTGTCCCCCGTCCTCTTTTTTGATTGTTGAAATATGGTAACCCTAGGCAAGGGGGGAGCGCATGGGGACCGGTGCCCGCATGTATCCGCTGCAGCCTGCAGGAGCCTCCGGGAGGGGGGGCCGGGCTGCAGCCTGGGCAAGAGGGGCAGGGGTAGTGGCTGCTTCCCGCTAGCAGTGCCGTCGCCTTTGCAGGGCTGCTGCCCCCCTGCGCCGCGCCAGCTCCTCCATGGCTGGGGCTTGCTGCCGAGGTGCCTCCAGAAGGTGGCTCTTCCCTGCGGAGCTGCTGCAGTGGCCCAAGCCCAGCAAAGCCAGTGCCATGGACTCGGAGTGGGGGTCACCGGGGTGGGGTGGGCTTGCGGGGGGGCTGTGCACCCTCCAGGGGAGTTCAGGGGGCGGGGAGAGGGGAACCTGGTCTGGGGAGCAGCCCCTGGGCACAGCTGGCCCCTGGGGTCTATAAAGGCTCGTTGGGATTTGCCCCTCAATGAACCAATGTGTGGAGGGGGAGGGGTGCAAGCTGGAAGTTTCGCCTAGGGCGCAAAATATCCTTGCACCGGCCCTGCCTGGCCCTGCATACAATTTCCCCACCCAGATGTGGCCCTCAGCCCAAAAAGTTTGACCACCCCTGGTCTATACCAATCTCTCACCAGTTCCAGCCCATTGTTCTCCCTCCTTACCTCATTGGTAGTGATCACAAATTGCACTTTGGTGGCCTCTCCATGATACGAATTAGTGACTTCTGTCCAGTACTTCATTGCCAGGCATGTACTATTACTGCCCTCCCCCACATGATGGCACCTGCCCCTCCCCCATCCTCACCCAAAAGTGGTCCTTAGAGGCTTACTCTATTCATGTCTGCATTATAATCACATCAGTGTACTATCATCTCTAGGGCCCTACCAAATTCATGGCCATGAAAAACATGTCATGGACTGTAAAATCTGCCCCCCTCAACCCTGCCCCATGTAGGAATCTGGTCTAATCACACAAATACTGTTCAATTACACACTCAAACACCATTACCCTGTCCCTTCTCCGAGGCCCCATCCTGCTCACTCCATCCACTCTCCCTCCGTTGCTCGCTTTCCCCCACCCTCACTCACTTTCACCTAGCTGGGGCAGAGGGTTGGGGTGCGGGATCTGGGCTGGGGCCAAGGGGTTTGGAGTGTGGGAGGGGGTTCCGAGCTAAGCCTGGAGCAGGGAGTTTGGGTGCAGGACGGGGCTCCAGGCTGGGGCAGGAGGTTGGGGTGCAGGAGGGGGTGTGGGGTGCAAGCTCTGGGAGGGAGTTTGGCTGCTGGATGGGGCTCAGGGCTGGGGCAGGAGTTGGGGTGTGAGAGGGAGTTCAGGGTGTGGGATTGGGTGTGGCATGCTGGCTCTGGGAGGGGGCTGCGGCAGCAAAGTGCGGCTAAGGTAGGGTCCCTGCCTGCCCTAGCTCTGCGACGCTCCTGGAAACGGCCAGCACGTCCCTGCATCTCCACGCACTGCCACAGTTCCTGGCCAATGGGAACTCGGGATGTGCTGAGACCCCCTGCCCCCTCACCCCCCCGGCCCCTGAAGGGGGGTCAGTGGCTGCAGGGACATGTCACGCACTTCTGGTAGGACAATGGAGCTAGTGGCCTAAAATCTCCTGGTTTGGCTTCAGTAGCCTCCAGGAGATCAAGCCCGATTCTGGGAGACTCCTGGCAAAACCGGGAGGGCTAGCAACCCTACCCCTGTGAAATCTGTATACTATAGGGTAAAAGCACACAAGACCAGATTTCACGGGGGAGACCAGCGTTTCTCAAATTGGGGGTCCTGACCCAAAAGGGAGTTGCAGAAGGGGTTGCAGTATTGCCACCCTTACTTCTGCATTGCCTTCAGACCTGGGTGGCCAGAGAGCAGTGGCTGTTCGCCAGATGCCAAGCTCTGAAGGCAGTGCCCCACCAGCAGCACCACAGAAGTCAGGATGGCAATAAAATACCATGCCACCATTACTTCTGCACTGCTGCCTTCAGAGCTGGGTGGCTGGACAGTTGTGGCTGCTGGCCAAAGGCCCAGCTCTGCAGGCAGTAGCGCAGAAGTAAGGGTGGCAATACCAATACTTCTGCACTGCTGCTAGTGGTGGCTCTGCCCAGCTCTGAAGTCAGCGCCGCCATCAGCAGCAGTGTAGAAGTAAGGGTAGCAGTACCACAAACCTTCCCCCTCCAAAACTCCTTTTTGGGTAAGGATCCTTACAATTACAACACGATGAAATTTCAGATTTGAATAGCTGAAATAATGAAATTTATGATTTTTAAAATCCTATGACCATGAAATTGACTGTGAATTTGGTAAAACCCTACCCATCTCACGCACCCCTGGAAGCACTGATTGGTACCCAAAGGGTCAGGGAGAGAGCCTGTCCCCTTTAATAGCCTTTTTGCCCAGACCAATGCAGTGCTCCTTGGGTGCACGCTTCCTGGGATCAAATTCCCGTTCTGCTGCTGGCCCCTCTCCTCCCCTTGAGGTCACTGAGGGTGCCTGACACATTGCAGGATTGGGTCCCAGAGTCGCTTCTGAGAAGAGCAGTGTGGTGAGTGGATGAGAGCGGGAATGAAAGGGGTTGGGGGCTGGACTCCTTAGAATGACACAGAAGGAGCAGTAGGAGAAGGAGATGGGAGGGAGGTGGCTGCGGTAGGTAGGATAGGTTGACCATGATATCTGGAAGGTCAGTCGCCAGGTCTCAAGCGCTGTCCTCCCCTAGAGAATGGTGAATGAAAGGGAAACCTCCAACAACTGAACTCGACAGGCTCAGCTCAACTGGAAGCCACTAAGGGCCAGCAAAGGTTCCCTGCTGTGGGAGGGGCCACATGCAGAGACAGAACCCGGCCAAACATCACAAAGGGACATTGGGCCAGAACCCCAACCGGTGTCAACTGGCCATAGCTCCAGTGGAGTTAATGGCCAGATTCAGGGATGCCGTAACTAGGGGATCTCCCCCTTTCACAGCCCTTTCCAGCCTGCACCTGCTCCCCTTTGTCTATGCATTTGTAGTCTATTTCATGACTTAGGTGCACGATTTGCATGTGTAACCCACACATCTCCTGGGTGTGGTGTTCTGTCCCATTTAGTGGCACTGAGACCACTTAGAACAGGGGTGGCCAACCTGTTAATATGTGGCTCCTTGTATAGCCACAGACTCCAGGGCTAGAATTACTGGTGCCAACTTTTCAATGTGCCTGGGGGTGCTCACTGCTCAACCTCTGGCCCTGCCACAGGCCCTGCCCCCACTCCACTCCTTCTGCCCCCTCCCCTGAGCCTGCTGTGTCCTCGCTCCTCCCCCTTCACCCCCCAGAGCCTACTGCACTCCACCAAACAGCTGATCAGGAGGTGCGGGGAGGGAGGAGAAGGTGCAGATCGGTGGGGCTATTGGTGGGTGGGAGGCGATGGGAGCTGATGGGGGGCTGCTGATGTATTACTGTGGCTCTTTGGAAATGTTCATTGGTAAATTCTGGCTCCTTCTCAGGCTCAGGTTGGCCACTCCTGACTTAGAGAAAGAGAGATAAAATGAGCTTGCTCTACAGCTAAGAGTCAGTTGACTTTTAGCTCATGAAGTAGAGGCACATGCACTAAGCTCCAGAGGTCCAGGTTCAATCCTGCCTACCAACGACTGGAGTCTGTCAGTGTTATACATGAATGATTTATCCCCCTCATATAAAATGATAAATTTGCATGCTAGGATCTGTAAATATTATTCTTCTACGCTTGTAGAAACTTTTTAAATTTTAAGCCTAACCAATATGTACTGGTTTCAGAGTAGCAGCCGTGTTAGTCTGTATTCGCAAAAATAAAAAGAGTACTAGTGGCACCTTAGAGACTAACACATTTATTTGAGCATAAGCTTTTGTGAGCTACAGCTCACTTCATTGGATGCATTCAGTGGCTGTATGTACTAATATCAAGAAGCTGAACTGTGCACTAACATTGGGTGGACCAGTATTAAATAGTGTTACAGTAGGTGACAACCTTAGAATGTTAACCCTAGTGTTCTTTAGTTCAAAAGCCACTTTTCTCACCTTTGCCCTTGTGAACAGAAGTACAACGTCAGAGAGATCCAAAGACTGGCCAATCGCATTTTCAAGCGTTAAAATAGCAAGTAATGTCAGTCTCTCATCAGCCATCATTGATCGAAAATATGTTTTAATGAGCTTGAGCTTCAAAAAGCTGCACTCACCACTCTCAACTGTGACCAGCAGCGTGAGCAGAATCCTCAAAGCTATTCACACATTAGGAAAAGTGTCCTTCAGCTCTGCATCTTGAATGAATTGGAGAACTTGGAGTGGAGAGTGCTTCCCATGTTGCAAAATGTGATGGATGTTGTCCAATACGACATAGAGGTCTTTATCATTGACATCTGAACATTCCCAATGTGTCAGCTGCTGGTGGACGTCCATATAATTGTTCAAGAGTGTTTTCCTGTCCATCAGCTGTTTACTAAGGTCATACAACGCCCCCTCCTCAGGTCTTTTTATGGTGCTTCATTTGTCCAAACCTTTCTTCCATGGACACTCAAGCAGTGTCAATGAGTGAACAAAAAAACTTCTTGATTTTTTTCTTCTGATCTTCCCATCACCCCATTACTGCCCTCGTAAGCAAACTGTCTCTTCTTCTGGTGAATACAAGTTTCCTTGAAGTCAGGCTCAATTCCTAAATTTTCCATAATTTTTTTGACAGCAGAGATGGCATCTTGAAATCTGTTCTCTGTTGGTGACAATGAAACCAAGGCAGCTTCTCATCAAAGTGGTAGGGTATAGTCATATTGGAAACCCGGGAGGTGGACTTCTAAAGGCCCCTGCCCCAGCCCAGCGGGAGGGACCACTGGACCCAGGGACCAAATGAATGCAGGGAATAACTAATGAAAACCAGGGATCAGAATGAAGCTCACAGGTTCAAAACAAGGGTACCGGATGAGGATACCGAGCAGAGAACCCCGGACAGTGCCCACTGCTCCTCAAAGCTGTCAAGAGAGCCAGCGGATGCTGCCCAGTGGAACTCTGCCCGGATGCGTGAGATGAGAGAGGAATGAAAATAGGCCCCACAGTCGAAGAGCACCCCCTCATCCAGCATCCTCCTCCTGGTGTTATAGATGGAGACTTTAGCCAGAACCAGGAGGAGGTCTTGCGACTTTGTGGGGCCATGGATGGGGTGTGCAAAAAGGAACAAGTGTGGGGAAAAGTGCAGCCAGAACCTCAACAAGAGGTTCTGGAGGAGCCGAAATAGGGGCTGCAACCTGGCGCATTCAAGATAGGCATGCGCCAGGTTCTCCCTCATGCCGCAAAAGGGGCAGGCCTCGGGTATAGGGGTGAACCGCGCCAGGTGCACACCCATGCTCACGGCTCCATGAAGGAGTCGCCAACCGATGTCCCTGGCGGGGTGTGGGACCAAGATGGAATAAAGGCTGGCCCACTGAGGCTCCTCAACCTCTTTAGGTGGAAGATAGTCCCTCCATTTGGTGTCAGGGCGGAACACGAGGGTGAGGAAATGCAGTGTGTAGAGCACAAGCGTGTACCGATGGTTTCTGGGCATAGATCAAAATGGGACTGACTGCAGGGCGTGCAGCCGGCTCGGAGTGTGGGAGCGGGGAGGCCGGGGGGGCTCGCGGAACAGGGTCCGAAGAAAAATGTCCGGAGGGCCTGGGGTGAGGGATGGGCAGGGAGTGCCCTCTTGCAGGACTTGCCACAGAAAGACGAGAGAAATGGGTGACAAGGTGGCTTCCACCTCCTGGAGTACGCACATGGGGATCAGAAGGGTGGAGAGCCCCATGCATCGACTAAACACATGGGGAGCCACCCAGTTCCCCCTGTTGTAGTCTAGAAGGTCTCAGACTCTGGTGGTTTCTGCCAGGACCGACCTCCGGTGCACCGAGGGAAACTCTGCCACCTGCACACATAGATCGGTGTTGTGTAGCAGGGGTCCGCCAGGAGTTCTGCTTCCTCTGTGGCCACAAAAGACCTGGTCGCTGAAAAAAGTTTCCAGGTCTGGAGGAGGTCCTGGTAGAAGACCGGCAGCTCTGAGAGGTCTTGTGGAAGACCCTCAGGTGGAGAAAAAAGAGCTGCTGGTCGTATCGGAGCCCGCGGAGGCAGCGGCGGAAGGCGTGCGCCAACGTGCTCCGCGCCGGACTACCTGCACCGTAAAGGAGCCTCTGCAGGGCCTGGAGGTGGAAGACATGGACCTGGGTGCACAGACAGACCAGGTCCTGTCCTCCCTCCTCTAGGGGAAGACTCAGGACCCCTGCAGAGACCCAGTGCAGCCCCGGCCAGAAGAACTCCAGAGCCATCCTCTGGAGCCTGGCCAGGATCCTTGGGGCCAGGCTCAGGGTGTTGAGCCGGGGCCAGAGCATGGACAGGACTAGCTGGTTCAGCACCAGTGCCCTCCCTCACGGGGGAGAGACACAGGAGCAGTCCTGTCCATCTCCGCAACCGCTCACCCACCCTGGCCTCCAAATCCTGCCAGTTTTCCGGCAGAGAAAGATATGAGGCGGAAAGGTAAACGCCAAGATAGAGCAGCGGACCTGCGCTCCACTGGATGGCTTGAAGCACGGGTGGGAGGGAGCTCACCTGCCACCCGTCCCCGACCACCTTACAGTCCGTGCTGAGGAGCGAGACGGGACACCAATTCCTTAGGTCATGGAGGTCCCCCTTCTACGGCAATCTGTGCTCGCCTGCACGAAAGAGGGAGGACCCTGCTTTGCAAGGACTCGGCCCAGACGATGATGAGGTTTGGGCCGAGGATGTCCCAGAACACGTGGTAGAACTCCACGGTCAGCCCGTCCATGCCTGGGGATTTGTTGGTGGGCATGAGACGGAGGGCTTCCAAGAGCTCGGCCAGAGAGAGAGGCAGCTCCAGCCGGTCTCTGTCCCCCATGCTGACTGTTGGGACTTCAGTCCAGAGCACCCTGCAGGCTTCAGCGTCAGTTGGATCCAGGGAGAAGAGGCTGGCATAGAAGGCCCTGGCCCTTCCATGCATCTCCTCCAGATTCATGAGGGGGGCACCATCCTCCACCAGGAGGCAGGTGACATGCTTTTTGGTCCCTCTCTTTTTCTCCAGGGCGTAGAAGAACTGGGAGCCGTGATCTATCTCCCGAAGGAGACGGATGCGGGATCGAATGAAGGCACCCCAGGCCCAATGGTCCTCCAGGGCCCGGAGTTCCTCCTGCTTCTCCCGGTACGTTGTGCAGAGGGGTGGATCCTCAGGGCCGGATGCCAGAAGCCTCTCTAGCTCTAAGACCTCCCGCTCCAACTGCCCTATCACTGCATCTCTCTGCCAGCTGGGGCCCCGGGAGTAGTCGAGGCAGAAGAGACGTGAACGCACCTTCCCCACATCCCATCACTGTCTTGCCAAGGGAAAAGTGCGCTGCTGCCCTCACCATGCCAACCAGAATTCCCGGAAGGACGCCACAAAGCCCATGTCCTCCAGCAAGATGTTAAAATGCCAAAAGGCCGGCCCCGGCCTCTCCAAACTGAGAGAGGCTGTCATGGTCACCAAGTGGTGATCCGAGAATGGGGCTGGCCAGATGCCAGAGGCGTGGGCCCGTGCCAGATGGAAACGTGGAAATAAATGCGGTCCAACCGGGAGTGGTGAGACCGATCATCCTCTACTGGGACATAGAAAAGGAGTACTTGTGGCACCTTAGAGACTAACAAATTTATTAGAGCATAAGCTTTCGTGAGCTACAGCTCACACACGGCTGCTACTCTGAATACTGGGACATAGGTGAAGGTGGTATCGTCATCCAGGTGGTGGTTGCGCTAGACATCCACCAGGAGTGATGGTCCACGATCTCCCTGAGGACCCCCGCAGCTGTCTGGGATTTTTTGACTCCTGAGCGGTCCCAGTCCTCGAGGGTGGTGTTGAAGTCCCTACCCAGGACCAGGCACTCATGAGGATCCAGGGTGCCGAGGAAGGCCGATGCTTGCCGGTAGAAACGCACTCGTTCCAGGCCTGTGTTCAGGGCATAGACGTTGACCAGATTTAATGTCAGCCCCTCCACACAGGCCTGGATGTGCAGCAAGCGGCCCAGCACGACCTTGGCAACCCCCAGCACCTCGGGCCATAGCTCGGGGGAGAACAGGGTGCCCACCCCAGCCGAACGAGCGTTGAGGTGGCTAAAATAAACCCCGTCCCCCCACTCCAGCCCCCAGCTAGCCTCGACAGCTGGAGCCGTGTGGGTCTTCTGCAGGAAGAATACAGAGTACCCCCTCCCGAAGGAAGGAGAGCATATGGCTCCTGCGGAGACCCACCCTACAGCCCCGGGTGTTTAATGTGGCAAAGATGGTGTCTTTCATAGGGAGGGCTGGGGCGAATCCTCACAGGCAGGGTGATCAACAGCCTCCAGCGGGCCCCGCAAGAACCCATGTTCGACCCCAAAGGTCAACAGGGAGTCGTGGAACTTACGTGCCTGTTGATAGGCCGCGATATCCTGCCTCCCGGTCCCTCTCCACTCCCCCAAAAGGGCCCAGAGGACGCGATGGAAGTCCCCCCAGTGCTGGAGGGCAAGCTGCACCTTTGAGCCACAGGTGTCCTTCAGGAAGCAGCACAGCTCATCCCTCAGCGCAGAGGGGGACGCGGCAGCCAATCCACTGCCATCCTCCGGTTGGGTCCCGGAGAAGTCCTTGCGGCCCGTCGAGATGGACAAACAAGGGGCGGAGCCCTGGCGTGGCTGCGCTGGGCAGCCCATCCCCCTCCCCGGCACAGGAGGAGGTGGTGGAGGGAAAAGTGCAGCCCCCATAGAGTTGGGAAGAGGGGACAGGAAAACCGCCCCCTGAGGGTTGTCCGTGAGCAACAGAAACAAGACAACCTCGTGTGACATTATTGACTTGAACTGGGACCGTATAGAACATTGTTGCAACCAAGTTCCTGTAGTGGCACCAAATCTTGTATAAAGGGGGTCAAATAAGGTGTCTAAGACGAGGTTATGGTTTGTTGGTTATGATTATGCTATCTGTTTGCATGTATCATTTTTGTATTTAAAGATATAAGTATTGGCTCTATACAGTCTGTATTTCAAACTTGTGCTATGCTTCTGGGTGACACCCCAGACAAGCTGGTGTCAGCTCTGCCTAGCCTCCTGGATGGCCCATTAAGGTCCATCAGTGATGCACCTGATCCATTGAGAGAAAGCAGATACACCTTGCGACTCAGGAAGGTATGCAGGGACCTGCCTATGGACAGAACTCTGAGGTTTTTCCAGGCCATGTGATGGACAGCTTATCTTTGGGACAAAGAAAGAAAGACCACATGGCAAGAGAATATAAAAAGCTGTTGCAGCTCCTCTGTCTTGTCTTCAATCCTGCTTCTTACCTCTGGAGGAACTTTGCAACACTGAAGCATTGAACAAAGGACTGAATGATCCATCCCAGCTGTGGATGTATTCCAGAAACTTGATTTGAACCTGCAGTTTATTCTATCACTGTTGTAAGCCTGAACCAAGAACTTTACCATTACTGTATGTAATTACAGGTTTCAGAGTAGCAGCCGTGTTAGTCTGTATTCGCAAAAAGCTTATGCTCAAATAAATTTGTTAGTCTCTAAGGTGCCACAAGTACTCCTTTTCTTTGTATGTAATTCATTCAATTTAACCAATTCTAGGTCTCATCTATATTTCTTTCCTTTTATGAATAAACCTTTAGATTTTAGATTCTAAAGGATTGGCAACAGTGTGATTTGTGGGTAAGATCTGATTTATATATTGACCTGGGTCTGGGGCTTGGTCCTTTGGGATCGAGAGAACCTTTTTTCTTTTATGGGGGTATTGGTTTTCATAACAATTCGTCCCCATAACAAGTGGCACTGATGGTGATACTGAGAAACTGGAGTGTCTAAGGGAATTGCTTGTGTGACTTGTGGTTAGCCAGTGGGGTAAAACCAAAGTCTTCTCTGTTTGGCTGGTTTGGTTTGCTTTGGTGTGCATAGAAACCCCAGCCTTGGACTGTAACTGCCCTGCTTTAAGCAATTTGTCCTGAATTGGTACTCTCGGTTGGGTCCTGCCAGAACCAGCATCGTTACACCTCGGGGGACGGCAATAGCATGGGAGGTGGAAGGAAGAGGGGCTGGCGATGCTGTGGGGACAGGAGCGGGGCTGGGAGCAGGGTGGGAGCAGGAGCATTAACTAGGGCAGAAGGAGGGGTGGGAGCAGGAACAATGGCTAGGGCAGGAGAAGAGGTGGGAGCGGGAGCAGGAGCAGGGGCTGAGCCTGGGGCTGGGACAGGAGAGGGGGCAAAAAAAGTCTCTGCTCCTGCCCCTGATCCTAAGTCAGGATAAGGAGTGGGAGCAGGGGCAGGGACTGATACGGGGGCTGGGACGGGAGAGGGGCAGGAACTGGATCAAAGGCAGAACGGGGACTAGGGCAGAAGAAGGGGTGGGAGCAGGGACAAGGACTGATATTGGGACTGGGGCAGGAGAGGGGACTGGAGCAGGATTAGGAGCAGGGATGGGGACAGAGGTGGGTTCATGATCCCCAGCAGCCGAGTGCCAGGGTGCGGCTTCTCTCAGCCAGCGTTGTGGACTAAAGGGTCAGGGGCAGAAGGTGGGCCTTCCCCGATGCCAGGCACGGGCATCATGACAAGCACGTTACCCACAGCCACAGCGCCAGGTATAATGGGATCTACAGTGGGGGCACCCCTCCGAAGGGGAGGCCAACCGCTCTGGGCAGTGGAGGGTGCGCCCAGAGGCCTAAGGCCTGGCCGCTCGGCCTCAGATGTTGCCCTGAGGGGCTCGGCGGCCTCGAATAAGGTGCCATCCACAGCCAGGGAGAAAGAAAGGGCCAGGAGCACCTCAAGGACCAGAGCGGGGACAACAGTTGGGGGTAAGGGGCAGGGGATAGGAGGGGGGCGGAGGGAGTAAGCCACCTCCCAGATCGAGGCCCGCTGGCAAAGGGTCATCCTCCCCTGGGTGACCGGGGTCAGACCTAGGGCCTCAATCTTGTCAAATATTGAGATGAATTCAGTCCCCGCGGCTCCTGCGACCTCCCCGCCAATCACAGGGGCAACGATTGCCCCAGTATCGGCGGCAGCAGGGGGCACAGGTGGTATGGGGCTGTGGGAACTTCCGCAGAGGCCTCCTCAGGGGGGGACTCAGCAAGGGAGATGGTGGCGTCTCTGTCCGCTGCCATGGCTTCCAAACCCTCCTGCTGGGCTCCTTCTGGGGGTGCAGCAGAAGATGTAGTGACGTCAGCCCCTCGCAGCATCTTTCAGGGGGCCTCCTCTCCCTCCTCATTGGAGAGGAGGGATCACGCCCGCGATTTGCGGGCGCCATGCTTCCCCTGGACGAGCACACAGCCCTCCGAAGTGGAGGTGGAGGACTGGTAGGCAGGGCCAGGGCCAGGGGGCAAGGGTTCTGGGGCACGGGAGGAGAGGCAGTGGCAGCCGGGCTGACAGGGTTGCCGGCGGTGACAGGGCCGGCACCCTCCTGGGTCTCAGGGGTCCCGGGTGTCCCTCCAGCCAGGCCAGAGGGCAGTACCTCCAGACACGCCCCATCGCCCGGCAGAGGAAGCACCGGGCCTCCCCCACCAAATAATGTATCCGGTAATGGGCCCCCTGATAGGGCACCAGGAAGGACCCCTCGAGCGCCACGCATCACCAGCGGCACTTGAATCTACACCTGCTGGCGAAAAGACAGGACATGATGGAGGGCGGGGTCCTTGCAGCCCAGTGGGAGGGCTGATGATGGAGATGGATTTCCCCAGGGTGGAGAGGGCAAGCAACAGGCAGCATTGGGCAGGAAGGGCAGGATGGAGGTCAATACCACCCGTACGCCCAAGTTCTCCAGGGGTTATAGGGGGACGAATACGCCCCCCCCCACTGCCAGACCCTTCTCTACCGCCTCCTAAGCGGTGGCCTCCAATACTAGGAAGAATACAACTTTACCATACATCTTGGAGGCCGCCATGATGGCCGTGGGCCCCACCACCCTTGCCAGCACCCACATGTATGTTTTGACATGGGGCGAGGCGGGCATCAGGAGGCAGCAGATGCCTTGCCTCCTGGTCAGCGAGGGGAAGGGACTGTCCACCAGAGATGTTACTGGAGACGGCACACGGGGCAGATGGCACAGTGGCGCACCCCCAGAGCTGGTGGAGAGAATGGCTGGGGAAGGAGGGACCACGGCAGGTGTCGGAGCCATGGCAGGAAGGACAGCCCCGCTGGTGGGAGATTCTGTTTTCCGGGTGGGGCCTTTGCCGTTTTTATTCCCCTGGCCCTTTTTGCCAGTGGAAGGGGCAGCCATGGCAGCGGCGGAGTCTGGGGTAGTGGTGGCCGAGGGGCGGGCAGGGGCGGTGGCAAGGGGGGAGCCACGATGTTAGCAGGGGCAGGGTCCTCCTCCATGATGGCAAAACACAGGAGGAGACCTTAATAAGGGGTTGGGGCGATGGGGAGTCACTCCTCCCTGCTAGACAACAGGCAGGGGAGGAGAGCGCTAACAGGAGAGGCGGGGGGATGGGGTGGAGAGTGGATCTACTCCTCCCTGCTAAGCTCTATTCAGGGAAGGAGGATGCCTGTGGGGAGGGGGGCACTGCAGGGGAGATAATGGGGAAGGGGGAGCAAGGGAACAAGTAACCGCACCTTCCCGCTAAACTGTAAGTAGGGGAGGGACCACCCACTCCTCCCTGCTGAGCTGTAGGCAGGAGAGGAGGGCATCCCAAGGGCAGGGGAAAGGGAAAAAGCAACCACTCCTCCCTGCTAGGCTGCAGGCAGGGGAGGAGGGTGCCAGCAGGGGCAAAAAAGGGGGTGGGGGCACAGTTACGGGACAGGGATACCTGCTCCTGCAGCTGCACTGGGAAGCGGAGGGATTACAGTTCCATTAGGATGGCTGTGAACAGTGGGTGGGGGGCAACTGAAAGGGGCATGGGCGCACAGGAATAAGGAACTGAACCAGAGGGAGCAAGGGAGGACAAGGGGAAAAGGGAAAGCTAGGCAAATCACAAATGGGAGCCACAAGGGGAAGGGTGGGGCAGGCAACCAAACTAAAAGCCAAAGTTTGGGGCGGGGCAGGTAGCAAACGAAGAAGGGCTGGGGCAGGAGAGGCAAACTAACAGAAGAGGAACTCCCAAAGGGTCAAAGCAAGTAGCGGGCGGGGCAGGCTGCAGGGAGAGGCAAACTAACACAGGGAGGCTGGGAAGGACAGCAGGGAAAGGCCCCACCAGCCAAATGCAGCTGGGCGGCAGGGGGGAGACTCCAGCCAGCAGAAGCAGCAACAGCCCAGGGAAGGAGAGGGTTCCAGCCAGCAGCAGCCACCAGGGCAGCCCGAGCAGACTGACCTCTCCCTGCAGTGGGGTAGCTGCCCCCCAAAGAACAAGGGTTGAAAGCAGCCCTGGAGCGGGCTGTGGCTGGGATAAGGAGTGAGAGCAGCTGAGGGAGTAGCTGACCACAGGTGTAGCCTGCTCAGTCAGGGCCCAGCTGGCCCTGATAAGAGGGCTAGGCATGAGCTGAGTCTCACTCTAGCCCTGGGGAGAGAAGAATCTAGCTGCCTGAGAGAGGGGTACCTGAACTGGAGCAGTGCTGGGGAAAGGCAAGAGGAGCTGGGGACTCCCCAGGCTTAAGGCCTTGTTGAAGGCCTACAGAGGTACTGGGGCTGCAGAGATACAGCCTGGGAATAGGCAGAGGCAGCTGGTCCAACCCCCTTGCCAATGATGAATGGCCTTTACAGACTGCAGTCTATCCCAGTGAGAGGGGGTTAGATGATGACTGGCAGTAGCCACTGAGGAAAAGTGGGTGTAGAGGGTTGGGGGTTCCCCTGGGAGGGGAGACCCAGAGTGTGGGGATTGCCATGGGGCAGCACCCTAAGGTAAGGGGTACTGGGGTCTGGGAGGGACATGGGGCCTGAGGCAAGCAAGTCTTGGGCCAGCAGAGGGTGCTCTGAGGCTGGAAAAGAGCTAATTCCCAGATGACTAGCAGGAGGTGCTGTGCCACTGAGTCCACAGTCTGCTACATGAGGTTCTGGCATCTCATTAAATATGTCCTTTATTAATTGCTCTTTACTTTCTTCAAGGCCAAACACAAGTACGCTTTCACAATTACACAATAAAACAAGGTTCACAATCTCACAGCTGGACTCTCACTTCACTTAATTCTTATATCTCACTGACTGACAGGCGACGCTCTGCCCCTTATATACCCACAGGGGCATGGCTGACAACATTTAAGGAGGTTCAAGGAAAATGTAGTTCTCAGAAAGTCTGAAAGCTTCCACAAGATTCAACAAAGGTCCAAAACACTCTAGGAGGTTAGTGGAAAAATTAATCCACATACAGAATACCTGAAACATTTTACTTCAAACATTCTATTTTCCCTTTGTCACTGTGATGGGGCCCCTGGTCCACTGGGCTTAATATAGCCCTAGGGAGGCTGCTCAGGAGGCAGCCAATTAGAGAAGGGCTTCTAGGAGTAGCCAATCAGGGCTGGGCAGGCCCATATAAGAAGAGCTGCTGTATGGAGCAGCTTCAGTTACTCCCTGGAGCCTGAGAAGGGAGGAGGATTGGCTACCTTGCAGCTGGAGGGTAGCAAGCACCCTGGACATAGCAGTGCTGTAGGCAGAGACCCAGGGAGCTAAAGGCAGCTCCTGGTGGGCTGCAGGAATCTTCAGGCTGAGGCCCTGAGGCAAGGGCAAAGAGGCTGCTGCGGGGTGCAGGGAAGTGGCCCAGGGAGGCCTACAGAGGAGTTGGAAGGGATGCAGCAAGTAGTGGCCATCTACAGGGTCCCTGGGCTGAAACCTGGAGTAGAGGGTGGGCCTGGGTCCCCCTGCCCCAATTCCCACTGAGGAAGTGGTTGGACTGAGGGACTGCGATACTGTCCCCTGGAAGGGGGGGAGCACAGAGTCCCTGAAGAGGATGCTGCAGTTATGGGAGTGGTGCGTCACAAAAGTGATGGCAGTGAGGCACCACTAGAGGAGCTAATCCCCAGGACAGCCAGCCGGAGCCACCACAGTGGTGAGTGAACCCCATCACAGTCACTAACATCAAAAACAGCACCCCAAGCCTGGCACCCCCTAAGCCCGGCACCCCAGGCAGTCGCCTGGATCACTTGCACCTAAATCTGGCCCTGACTGCACCTCTCACCAATGTGCAGGACACAGTGGATGGATTTGCAGCAATGGGGTTCCCAGACTGCAGTTGGGCAATAGACAGGATGCATATCCCTATTTTGGCACCAGACCACCTCACCACAGAGTATATCAACTGAGTATATCAACTTTTCTGTGGTTTTGCAAGTATTGGTGGATTACCAGGGACACTTCACGGACATCAGTGTTGGCTGGTCAGGGAAGATGCATGACATCTGCATCTTTAAGAACACAGGACTAGATGACCTCCTGAGGTCCCTTCCAACCCTGAGATTCTATGACTGAGATTCTATGACTGACTGTTCAGAAAGATGTAAACAGGGACTTTCTTTCCCAGCTGGTGGATTACATTGGTGATGTTGAAATGCCAATAGTGATCCTGGGGGACCCCGCGTACCCTTGGTTCAAGAAGCTGTACGCTGACCACCTTGACAACACCAAGGAAAATTCAGCTATTGACTCAGTAGGTGCAGAATGACAGCTGAATGTGCTTTTGGCAGATTAAAAGGATGCTGGTGGTGTTTACTCACTAGATTGGATATCAATGAGAAAAATATTCCAATGGTTATAGCTGTCTGTTGTGTCCTGCGCACTATCTGTGAGGCAAAGAGGGAAAAGCTGCTGTCAGAATAAAGGGTGGTGGTGGAGTGGCTGTCTGATGACTTCAAACAGCCAGATACAAGGGCTATTCAACGTGGAGCCATGCAGGTGAGGGAGGCTTTGAAAGAGCCCTTTAACTGTCAGCCAAAGTAGTGTTCTGTGCTGGGCTGTTCTCTGGCCCTGGAGCATTAGGAACTGTCTAGCGCTTGCTGTACATTTATAAATATGACTTTTCCAAAACCTATGAATTGTGTGGTGCTTGCTGTATATTTACAACAACTATGTGTTTTGAGTAGCACTGTGCATTCGGCAGTATGTGTGATGAACTAAAAATATATATAATTTTATGCTCCATAAACAGAAATGTACCTAGTGCAAAAACAGTGCAGAAAAACAATGCAAAAAACAGCCAATGCCATACAAACTTTAAATATAAATTAATGGAATGGGACTTTGAAATTGGAAAGGCAGCAAACATTTCTGTACTTTTCAGTGTACAAATGTTGTCCATTGTGGCTACACATACACTGACCTGTTAGCACCATGATTGGCATATGTGAAGCTGTGATTTTTCCTTGCTGTCCCCTGGCATGGAATGGTAGGGGTAGGGATGCGGCCCGAGTTTCCACGTGGTATATTGAAGGGCATATTTTTCTGGTAACCCAGTTGAAGAAAATTGTTGATGCCTGTGACCCAATGGAGCTGGGAATGAGGGGTTTGGGGTGTGGGAGGGGCTCAGGGCTGGGGCAGGAGGTTGGGGTGTGGGGGTGAGGGCTGCAGGGTGGGGCTGGGAATGAGGAGTTCAGGGTGTGGGAGGGGGCTCTGGGCTGGGGCAGGAGGTTGGGGTGTGGAAGGGGTTCAGGACTCTGGGCTGGGGGTGCAGGCTCTGGAGTGGAGCCAGGGATGAGGGGTTTGGGGTGCAGGAAGGGGTTCTAGTTTTGGGGGTGGGCTCAGGGCTGCGACAGGGGTTTGGGGTGCGGGATTGGGGCATGGGTTTACCTCAGGTGGCTCCCAGTCAGCGGTGTAGCAGGAGTGCTAAGGCAGGCTTCCTGCCTGTTCGGGGACCACGCTGCGCCCTGGAAGCAGCCAGCAGCAGGTTTGGCTCCTAGTCAGAGGTGCGCAAGTGGTACCGCATGGCTCTCGCCTGCAGGCACCGCCCCCCAGCTCTCATTGGCTGTTTCCCAACCAATGTGAGTGTAGAGCCGGTGCTCAGGGCAGCATGTGGATCCCCGTGTCCTGTCCCCCCCACCTATGAGCTGGACCTGCTGCTGGCTGCTTCTGAGGCACAGCGCGGTATCAGAACTGGTAGGGACAGCACTGCCGACAGGACTTTTAATGGCCTTGTCAGCAGTGCTGACCACAGCCGCTGCAACCCAGTGCCTTACATTCCACGACGCAGTCCTGGGGGTTGCGACCCACAGTTTGAAAACCACTGGCATGGGGAGCTGCTACCATGGAGTTCTCCAAGGACTACAAAGGGTGGGCAACCTGGGATTTTTGAACTTGCAGGTCAGCCAGGGTCTGCAGCACTTGGGTTTGGTGCCTGAGAAGATCCATTACTTCCTGGTGCATCTCCCTCTCCTTTTGCTGTTGGGATTCCTGGGTCTTTCTCCTGTTTTCTTCTTCTTTCTTCATGCCGTCTGCCATGTTAGCCCTCCAGGCCTTTTGTCTGTGGTTTGGTGCAGCACTGGCTTGCAGGATCTCACTGAATGTGTTCTCCCTAGCCCTCTTCTTTCTCCTCTTCCTCAGGGTCTGGCATTCTGCGTTTGTCGAGGGGACGTTCCTCATGGCTGCAATGGCAGCAGCTGCTGATAAAAACAGAAAGAGGCATCATTGGATTTACAGTCACATCAGAAAGGGGAAGATAAGTTTCAAAACTCCCTTCCCTTATTCCCATGAAAACTTTTGATCAGACAGGCTTTTTGACACTTCAGTTTTGGAGTGCCTCTGCACAGCATCACTCTCCAACCCTAGCCTTGGTGAGCATGGCCCATCAAGGAGCAAGGTGGGGGGAAGGAATTTCCGTTGCATGAAACAATAAAATTGCAGTCCCTAGTCCATGGATACAAGAATAGGACAATGGCACTGAATATTGGCACTGTTTTCTTCAGGCAGTGGTGCTTTTAGCTGATATTTCACTCCAGAGGGTAACAAGGCTGCAGAGAGCACAGCTGCTGCTGGCATATCAAAGCTATCCAGGCCTGTATGCCACTAGCCTGTTTACTGCAATAGTGCCAGCCAAACTCATCACGGAGTGGCATGGAAAAGTGACCTACCACCATTGCTAGAAACCTTCAGGAGAGGATTGCAGAATATCTCCATGAAATTTCATCAGGATCTCTCAGAAGACATTCCTCTGTTCATAAACAAACTACTCCAAATGACCCCACCTAACTCTACAGGGGAACGAAAAGCAGATATCAACTCTACCTCTCTAGTATCGTTACACTCTCTTCTACGAGTAAAACAATTAAATGTCAATACTTGTCTTATTGGCTTGGTGATGGGCCAGGGAGTCATCTTTAAATTTAACTATTGCGAGGGAAAATGCATGCACACGTTTATCTGAAGTTCCTTGGGCTTGTCTGTGCTCGGCTGCCTGGACTGGCTAGACTGTGGTGGCGTTTCAAACAGGCCCCAACTCATGGGATGACTGGAGTTCCCTGCTGTATTTACCTACTCCTCATCACTGTTCATGGCAGGGGTCTTGGGCTCCTCCACAGAATCCACAGTGGTCTGCAAGGTGCTGGTGAGGTCTCCACCAAGTATAGCATGCAGCTTGTTGAATAAGCAGATTGACTGTTGCACTCCCTGGCCCTGTGGTGCAGTTCTTTTGCTTTCGCATAGCACTGTTGCTGATCCTTCACACTCCTTTGCCAGTGTCCCCACTTCAGTGTTTTCATAGATGTCCACATTTTCTATGGCTGGTGTGCTTGCAGAGCCCATGGGCCCAGGAGATCCAGTACCTTCAGTCTACTTCAGGCAGAAGCGTGACCAGTGTGGGGAGCCAGCATGGTTGGTTGGGCAGTTGCACAGAACAAGGGAGACCTGCTAGGTGTGCTTGCCAGGCTGGGCAATTAGGAAAAGGCATCTCAAAAATACCTGAAGTGTTTCAAGGGTTGGGGTGGCCTTTGATCTCCACTGCCCAGAGGTCATGGAGTTCACAATTGTGACCAGAGCAGTCACTGTCACAGGGAATGGGGCATTTTTGGACAGTCACTGGAGGACTGTTAGGGTTGATACAGGTTGGGCAACATCTACACTCACACTGCCTCAAGCTCAGTAGGTTGACCGCCATTCAGGGAGGTGGTTTTATTACATCATCGTAACCAGGTGCTTATGTCGGCCAGGGACAAATTTGAGCATAGACACATGCACAGATTGACACAAGGCCACTTATGTCGACCTAACTTTGTAGTGTAGACAAGGCCTCAGAGTGAGTGATAAGAGTCCATGAGCTACATTCCTAATAGCAGACAGAGACATGGAATGGCTGGCTAGACTCGCTCGGCTTGGTGTCCGGATCAGAACCATTCCAAAGGAGGCTTATTAGCATCCTATCTTTTCCTCCAACTAGGCGCCTCCCACACTGAGGCTGGGAACATCCACCACTGGTGTCTGTAACCCACTAAAGACTAGTCAGGTAAGGGAAAACAACAGAGCAAACACCTTTTGTAAGTGAGGCTGGAGATGGAAGGCAATGGGACCTAGAGCACTGACTTGGGAGTCAGGAAACTTGGATTTCATTCCCCTCTCTGCTACCGACCTTGTGGGTTACCTTGGGCAAGTCACTTCCCCTGCTCCATGCTTCAGTTTCCCTTTGTTTGTAGATTCTTTGGGGCAGGGACTGTTTAGCCCAATTTTCCAACAAGCAGTTTCTCCCATGTTGCCCCTCCCATGTTGGAGGAGCACCTTATTTCATTAGCCTCCCTCAAACTTTCCTTAGTCACAATGGCTGCAAAACAATTGACAACAGTTACCCTACTGGTGTGCTGAGCTGGCCACTGTCGTCTCCTTGTGCTCCCCCATCAGTCTGTTTGTCTCTGCCTGTCATCTCCTGTTTAAATTTATATTGTGAGCTTTTGGGGACAGGGCCCTTCTTTTTGTTCTGTGTTTGTCCAGCTCTGAGCATAGTAGGTATCTGCTCCATGACTAGCTGTGACACATGACCAGAAAGGGTTAAGTGTTCTGCAGGATGAATGACTCAAATTCAACTCTTAAAGACATATGGGGAGATAATGTTTGTGTTTTTCTGTATTTACATCTATATTGGTAGTGGTCAACAATGTAATCGGCAGTCCCTGTCTATGCTGTATTCTGTTAATTCAGAGAGCAAAAGAACCATTTAAATGAACTGTAAACAATGGGATATTGCTGTATTCATCTCTCTTTTGAAATGTATAACCAATCATCTACAAATGGTGGAAAAAGAGGCAATTGCCTTATGTTAATCTGTGTGAATAATTACCAGGGATGCTTAGGAATTAGACCTACTTCAAAGTTGCCCTGATTGCCCATTGTTTACCCAGGACTGCATAGTCAAGTGGATGCTAGAACATTGTATAAAAGATCCTTGGGTCCTGATCCTGTCATCTCAGATCTGCTTAAGCTTCATCGGGGAAGTTTTGAGTTGTAAGACTGAGGTCCCAGTTAAGCTGGAACACCATGAACATGGTATTGGGGGGAGGGATAGCTCAGTGGTTTGAGCATTGGCCTGCTAAATCCAGGGTTGTGAGTTCAATCCTTGAAGGGCCATTTAGGGATCTGGGGCAAAAATTGGGGATTGGTCCTGCTTAGAGCAGGGGATTGGACTAGATGATCTCCTGAGGTCCCTTCCAACCCTGATATTCTATGATTGGATTATAACCTATGGACTAAATTCTAAAAGAACTCTTTGCCACGACAAAGCTCACCATCTCTGCTATGAATCTGAATCTAAAAAATTGTACTCATGTCTGTACGTATACTGCTCTTTTAACCATATTCTCTCTCTCTCTCTCTTCTTTTTTAATAAATTTTAATTTAGTTAATAAGAATTGGCTGTAGCATGTATTTGAGTAAAATCTGGAATATTCATTAACCTGGGAGGATCCTTTGGGATTGGTAGAACCTTTTCTTTTATATGGTGAATAGGATGAGGATTCATGAAATCTTATCTGACTTGGGTAACTAAGTGGAGGCCAGAGGCTGGGTTACTTTAAGGAAACCGTGTTGTTTGGACTTCTGGGTAACCAGTGAGGTATTATAGAAGCTGTTTTGTGCTGGTTTGGTAAATCTAAGGATTGGAATATCCATCAGCTTTGGGGTGTTGCGAATTATACCTGATAGGTCACGTGCAGTTCGAGTCTAGGCTGAGGCACACGAACAAAGTCCAGAACTGCGGAGTTCCCAAAGATATTAAGTTTATTACGCTTGAGCGTGGTGCCCCCCTGCTAGTCAGAAGGGGACCCCGAATGCAGGTTATACAAAGATTATATACCTTTTAGCAAAGCATGTTACCCTCATGCATCAGAAACCTTAGCCAATAGACAAGCCCTTTGCTTATCTACCACCTATCCCTGCTAGGTACATTCCCTGTGCTAAACTATTACTTCAACTACACACCATGGCCCTGAAGCAATACATCAGTAACTTTTCTTATCAGGATGGGAAGCCCACATCAAAAGGCCAGGAGGCTGGGAGTTGGGAACAGACAAAGAACAGAAACTGGGAGTCGAGACAGGCTGGAGATGGGGGTGGGGGTTTGACAGGAATGCAGTATCTAAGGAACACTCCTCCTGGTGTATGATGTGCTTGCTTTTAGATAATGGTGGGCCCCAAACCAAAATGGAGTCACATATGCTAACTTTTCCTTAACAGGGGGTTGTCTGCCCCATTCTTTGCTGTTCCCCTTAATTGAGTGACCTCTGCTGGCTCCCCCAGAATCCCGGTCACACTAGCTCTCCTAAGTGCTACACTAATACAAATAAATACAAATAGATAACAACAACAATGCATGCTTGGTCATAATAGGAACCATTATACTCTATAGTGATACTAAGTGATTTAAGGGTTGTGGTGGATAATCAGCAGAACATGAGCTCCCAGCATGGTGCTGTGGCCAAAAGAGCTAATGTGATCCTGAGATGCATAAACTGGGGAATCTCGAGTAGAAATAGAGAGGTTATTTTACCTCTGTATTTGGCACTGGTGCATCCACTGCTCGATTACTGTGACTGGTTCTGGTGTCCACAGTTCAAGAAGGATGCTGATCAATTGGAGATGGCTCAGAGAAGAGCCATGAGAATGATCAAAGGCTTAGAAAACATGCCTTGTAGTGACAGACTCTAGGAGCTCAATCTATTTATCTTAATATAGAGAATGTTAAGGGGTGACTTGATTACTGTCTGTAGTACCTACATGGGGATCAAATAATGGCTCTTCATATTATACCTCTCTCTGCTAGATTGATCTAGTGATGGAAACTGAAGCTAGATACATTCAGAGTGGAAATAAGATGTCAATTTTTAGTGACGAGAGTAATTAACCACTGGAACAATTTACCAAGAGTGGAGGTGGATTCTCCATCACTGGAAAGTTTTAAATCAAGATTGGATGTTTTTCTAAAAGATCTACTCTAGGAATGGTTTTGGGGAAGTTGTATAACGCAGGCCAGAGCAGATGATCAGTGGTTCCTCTCTGGACATAGGCCATGTGTACACTACAAAATTATGTCAACCTCGCTTACGATGGCATACAGCCACCGGAGTTATTAAATCATTTGTGTATGTGCACATGTGGCTTCTTGTGTCAGTGGTGCGCTTCCTTCCAGGGAGCGCTTGTATCAATTGTATTGTCAGTGTGGGGCAGCTCATGAAGGCCAGTAACAGTCAACATAGTGTCTACGCTGATACTGTATCAACCTAATTACATCAACCATGACTCAACACCACTCGGGGAGGTGTGGTGGTGTTACTAAAATGGCATACAGAGGCACTTACATTGGCAGGAACTAAATTTTAAGTGAAGACACTCCCTCGGCTAGGTTGATGCAAGGCAGATTACGTCGACCTAACCGTGTAGTGTAGACCAGGCCTCAGAATCTATGAATCTATAATGAGTTCTGGAAACACCCGTGAACTGGAGATGGGCTAACTGTTGCTCTTGCAAAATGGGTCTTGGTCCTGGGAGATTGAGCAGAGGCCCTGGAGGAGACAAAAGGGAGGCAGGCAGCTGAGTGCAGGTCTTTTGTGAGAGAGGGTCATACAGAAGGCACCTCGGCCCAGATCCTCAATGGTGTTTAGGCACTTACCTCCCATTGGAGTTGGGCCCTAAAGATTATTGCATGACTAAGGTCTTGTCCACACTAGAAAGTTTTACTGGCAAAAGTTGGGCTGGTTTACAGCTACTGACACAGCTATTTGGGCAGAGGGCATTCACATTTGGCTGCCTTTGCCAGGGCAGTGCATCCTGGCAGCGTCAGGCTCTTATGGTAAAAGACATGGCACTGGGGGGGAGACATCCCAATGTCCCCAATGCTCCCTCTGGTGCACTGCCTTATGGGAAATTTTTGCAGCGTATAGTGGAATACCAGCACTCCGCTCAGTGGATTGTGGTAGTTTGCCTTCTGTTCCATCCCATGACCTACTGTTTCTCATGCCATTTTTCCCTCTCACCACCAATAGCATGGAGGCCGCAAAGGCAGGCAAAAGAATTTTCTTCTCTTGCTTATTTATCTATGGTAGGTGACGAGACCTTTACTTCTAGCTCTGTTCTGCAAATCCATTCTTCTGTTTGGCTACTGTCTCCCTTCCCACTTCCAGCTGATCTTGTTTGCTGAGACTAGCCAAATGTTAGACTGTTCCTCCAAGAAGAGGCAGTTGAGGGGGGCGGGGGGGGGGGGTCTGAGTAACTCCCTCAGCAGTTTGGATCAGAAGAACATGGCCCCCTTGGAGATGGGTCGTCTGTGGAGCTGCAGTCACAAGAAACTTTATGGACCAAAGAAGAGACGCAGGCTCGGTATTACCAAACTTCAGTGATCAAAACCCAAGAGTCAGGCCTCCTTAAGAGCTCAGAAATCATGAGATTGCACCCAAAATCACAAGATTTAAAAAATAGGTAAGCAGAGTCTGAATGAGCTCTCCCCTGACATCCAATGGTGAGCTGTGGAAAAGGACTTCAGGAGTTGATCTTGTTTGCATGGACACACCCACTCTGCCTAGGTGTTCAGCATGATGGGATTGCTTGCCCAAATGGTCGCTTTTGGCTGGTGTGGGATCCCTGGTCTCCTTGTTATTGTGGCAGGAGTAATAAAAGGTTATCATCTTTGTTTGAACCAAGGGCCACAGACCTATACTTGGCATTTCCTGATTGAGGGATGCACCCTCAACTAAATGGCACTTGCTAGCCAGCGGACATGGGTTCCAAAGCCTAGTGAGTGGAGAGAGGGGTAGGGGGAATGGGTATTTGGGCTGGGTAGTAGCTAAGGTGCCTCAGACAGTACTTGAGTCCTCTCCTTTTCACTGTATAATAACAGAACTAATTTAGACTCAAGTGATGGTTTTGTTACATGCTTCAATGCTGAAATCACTGATACCTGGGTTCAAGTACTAGCCTTGCTTTGGGATAGTGTGTACCAGCAGCAAGGCTTCCCCACTAACAACTGAAATCACAGAGATGTGTTAAGTAGGGGGCCCTGGAGACATCTTGGTGTGGTGAGTGGCCAGCAGCGGGGCTGGTGGAGTGGTGCAACCAGCAGGGGGGCTGGCAGAGATTGCCAAGGCAGAGTCCTGCAGAGAGGGGTGTGAGTGAATGTCTGAGCAGCAGAGTGAGTAAGGTGCTTCCTTGCTCCGCTTCCCCCAGGATGGGAGGTAGACTCTGCAGATATACCTCTGAACTCTGGGTCTGCACTGACCAAGGACAGCAACTAAGAGTGGGGTGCAGAGAAGGGACGGGCATGTTAAAGGGACTTTTGGGTTGCTGGATTTAAGAACTTGAGGGGGAAAGGACACTGCACAACTGACTTGCTGGTGGGTCTTTTGATCATGGTTTATGTTTATAAACCCTGTTTGCAGTGTTTCCCCAAATTAATGCTGCATTATTTTCCTCCTTTTATTAAAAGTTTTTTTGCTACACTCAGACTCTGTTCTTGTGAGAGGGGAAATATTGCCTCTTAGAGGGTGCCCAGGGGGCTGGTGTGTAATAGTCCCAGGTCAGTGGGTGGAGGCTCGAGCCGGTTTTGTGTTGTATTGTTGAAAAGTAACCACTAGATACTGAACCCAACTCTGACTGGCAGAAGGGTTACAAATATATTTGTTTTTTAGTCTGTCTTTTTTACTTCTCTGCCAATGTGTGTGTGATAATTGCAGGTGGAAAAGTCAACCTTTAATACACACCTTTCCCTGGCTGTTTAGACGGCAACTCCACTAACCCTTTCCTGACCCCACTGTGAAGGGAGGTGCCATCCATTTCCTATTACTGTCTTGAGCCAGCGGCAACACCTCCTGCTGTCCTGGGGCTTCCTGGATTCCCCACTGCTCTCCAGCCCCAGGGAATCTCCTTTACCTGGAAGTCAGCAGGCATACTTCCTTGATTTTCCCCCCCCCCCCCCCCGTGCCTTCCACTGCCCCAGGACCCCCTTTCCACTCTAGGCCCATCTGTGCAGATAAGGCTCAGTGGCTGTGCTGCAGTCTCAGCCCTGAGGCTCTTGCACAGTGCTCTGCCCAAATGCCCAGCTGTGAAAACCATGGGATTGGAGGAGGTTCTTGTGTCATTATGACAGTGTGTCCTGCAGGCACAAAAATCATGTCACCCACGGTCAGCTTGCAAGAGTTGGCAACACTGCAAACACAGCCTTTCTTGGCTGGTTGGAGCTAGCACGGCTGACGGGGCTGTTAAAAGTCTGGTTGGCTGCACAGTGGGGGTGGCAAGGCTCCCTGCCTGGCTCAGAGCAGCTCCTGGGAAGCAGCCAGCATGTCCCTCCGGCTCCTAGGTGCCGCGTGCTGCCCCCCACTCCAAGCACTGGCTCCGCAGCTCCCATTGTCTGGGAACCACGGCCAATAGGAGCTGCAAGCAGGGGCAGTGCGCAGACCCCCCCGGCTGTGCCTCTGCCTAGGAGCTGGAGGGACATGTCACCACTTCCTGGGAGCTGCCTGAAGTAAGCACTGCCCGTAGCCTCCTCCCCCTTACCCACCCCAATCCCTTGCCCCAGTCCAAAGCCCCATCCTGCACTCTGAATCCCTCATTTCTAGCCCCACCCTGGAACCTACATCCCCAGCTGGAGCCCTCAGCCTCTCCTACACCCCAACCCGCTGCCTCAGCCCAATGAAAATGAGCGAGCTCAGCCATGCATCACAGTTCCTGCCCCACATAGGGTGAATCTCCCTGTGGCCAGGGAGGACAGAGAACTGGGGTCTCACCATGACATCCCCTGCTGGTGCTGGGCTGGGCAAACAAGAGTAAGGGGGAATGTGCAAGTGGGGAAAGCTTTGTTAGATGGCCAATATTTTGGTTCAGATATGCCTCATGGGAGTTGTAGGCCAGGCTTCCTTCTTGGACTACATCTCCCATGGTGCACCTCATGGTAAAGGAGGTGGCACAACATGGCAGCCACAGTGCACCATGAGCAATGTAGTCCAGCTAGAGAACCCTGCCTGTACAGGAGAACGGGGACATCAGGCATCCGACCTACAACTCCCAAGAGGCATCATGGTTGCATTTCAGAAATGAAATATTTGGGGGCTTAGAGGCTCAGATTTGCCATGAAAAATCCACATTTCCTGCAGACATTTTTCACAAAAAATTATTTATTAAAAACCCCAATTTTCCACCAAAGAACAGTTATGATGGGAAATTTCCACCCTGGCCTAGCTCTATTATTTAAACCTTGGTTTGCTATGGAACTAAGTGGGGCAGGGGTGGGGTGGGGTGGAATCTGTGGCTTTCAGCACCAAAATCTTGGGCTTTGTCCCTTTGTATTCTTAATGTGTCAGTATAATAATGCCTGCATCTGTAATTTTCACTCCATGCATCTGAAGAAGTGGGTTTTTTTTTACTCATGAAATCTTATGCCCAAATAAATCTGTTAGTCTTTAAGGTGCCACCAGACTCCTCATTTTGGAGATAAAGACTTACTCTGTTATTAGTAACTGTGTCCAGCAATTATATACTTTATTGAATCAGCATCATGATCACATTCACGAGACCAGTTCGGGTTGCCAATCCTCCAGGATTGTCTTGGAATCACCAGGAATTAAAAATTAATCATTAATTAAAGATGTCATGTGATGAAACCTCCAGGAATACATCCACCCAAAACTGGCAACCCTATGAGGCCAGTGTATTCCTTGTGCTCCTCTAATGGCTGTTCCATTCACAGAGTGCTTCATCTCCAAAAGCAGCTAATGTTGCTATGTGGCCACAATGCAAACAGCAACCCCTTCGTTTAGAAAGCATCAGCGCTTCGAAGCTAGGAAACCATCAAGCACCCGTTAAATCCTTCAGTCGCTTTCTGAGAGACAGAATTCTTACTAAGTGCAACAGAATGCATATTTCATCATGACAGCCTTCATTCTGACCCACATAGTGCTGACAATTGCTATGCAGCATTGTTATTTATTACTGGTACTAACGTAGCAGCTAGGAGTCCTGCCAGTCACGGGCCAGGACCCTGTTGCACAAACACAGAATTATCTCAGTTTTGGTATCTAAATCACAGAATCATGGAATATTAGAGTTGGAAGAGACCTCAGGAGGTCATCTAGTCCAACCCCCCTGCCCAAAGCAGGACCAACACCAACTAAATCATCCCAGCCAGGGCTTTGTCAAGCCGGGCCTTAAAAACCTCTAAGGATGGCAATTCCACCACCTCCTGAGGTAACCCATTCCAGTGCTTCACCACCCTCCTAGTGAAATAGTCTTTCCTAATATCCAACCTATACCTCCCCCTCTGCAACTTGAGACCATTGCTTCTTGGTCTGTCATCTGCCACCACTGAGAACAGCCGAGCTCCATCCTCTTTGGAACCCCCCTTCAGATAGTTGAAGGCTGCTATCAAATCCCACCTCACTCTTCCCTTCTGCAGACTAAATAAGCCCAATTCCCTCAGCCTCTCCTCATAAGTCATGTGCCCCAGCCCCTTAATCGTTTTTGTTGCCCTCTGGTGGACTCTCTCCAATTTGTCCGCATCCCTTCTGTAGTGTGGGGGGGAAAAGCTGGACGCAAAACTCCAGATGTGGCCTCACCAGTACCAAATAGAGGGGAATAATCACTTCCCTCGATCTGCTGGCAATGCTTCTACTAATGCAGCCCAATATGCTGTTAGCCTTCTTGGCAACAAGGGCCCACTGTTGACTCATATCCAGCTTCTAGTCCACTGTAATCCCCAGGTCCTTTTCTAAAGAACTGCTGCTTAGCCAGTCGGTCCCCAGCCTGTAGCAGTGCATGGGATTCTTCCATCCTAAGTGCAGGACTCTGCACTTGTTCTTGTTGAACCTCATCAGATTTCTTTGGCCAAATCCTCCAATTTATCTAGGTCACTCTGGACCCTATCCCTACCCTCCAGCGTATCTACTGCTCCCCCCAAGCTTAGTTTCATCTGCGAACTTGCTGAGGGTACAATCCATCCCATCATCCAAATCATTAATGAAGATGTTGAACAAAACCAGCCCTAGGACCGACCCCTAGGGCACTCCATTTGATACTGGCTGCCAACTAGATATCGAGCCATTGATCACTACCTGTTGAGCCTGACAATCTAGCCAGCTTTCTATCCACCTTATAGTACATTCATCCAAACCATACTTCTTTAACTGGCAAGAATATTGTGGGAGACCGTATCAAAAGCTTTGCTAAAGTCAAGATATATCACGTCCATATCCATATCCATATCCATATCCACAAAGCCAGTTATCTCATCATAGAAGGCAATTAGGTTAGTCAGGCATGACTTGCCCTTGGTGAATCCATATTAACTATTCCTGATCACCTTCTTCTCTTCCAAGTGCATCAAAATGGATTCCTTGAGGACCTGCTCCATGATTTTTTCAAGGACTGAGGTGAAGTGGACCTGTAGTTCCCTGGATTCTCCTTGTTCCCTTTTTTAAAGATGGTCAATATATTTGCCTTTTTCCAACTGTTCAGGACCTCCCCTGATCACCACGAGTTTTCATAGATAATGGCCAATGGCTCTGCAAATGATATTGCTCAATGTATTCAATGGGGATAGATGATCGGTCATTAGGCCTATCGATTTTTGGTACAATACACTCATTTGTGGTGTCCCAAGAATCATGTTGTACATATAGTTTTATAAGAAGATCTGATTTCTATCAATTCATGGTAAAAATATTGTACATAAGTTAGTGCACATCTGAGAATGGTCAATCAGTATAATTAATGTGGCCCTCTATTATAACTGATTCATTCATTAATTCAGAGAAGTCCCTATGACCTGTGTTATGCAGGTCAGACTATATGATCACAAGGTTTCCTTCTGGCTTTAGCATCTATCATTCACTTATTTTTCATTTCCAGGTGACCTGTGATTTATATTTTGAGGTTATTAATGAAACTAACATATATTTAGGCTTAGACAGATTAAGTTTTTATCAGTGAATGTCTATTTTACCATGCACACAAAAATCAACTAAAACTATTTCCATGGATAATCATGAAAATTCATAGATACGCCATGTAAGAAAAATGTTGCTTTTAAGACCTGATTAGAGTTTTATTTAAGGATATTTAGTGTATATATTTTAACATGTGACATTGACAATTTTTGTTTTCATAGAATCATAGAAATGTAGGGCTGGAAGGGACCTCAAGAGGTCATTAAGTCCAGCCCCCATTGCTGAGGCAGGACCCAAGTGTACCTAGATCATCCCTGACAGGTGTTTGTCCAACCTGTTCTTGAACACCTCCAATGATGGGGATTCCACAGCCTCACTTGGAAGTCTAGTCCAGAGCTGAATTACCCAGTTAGAAAGACAAGGTGGGTGAGGTAATATATTTGATTGGACCAACTCCTGTTCATGAAAGAGACAATTTTTCGAGCTACTCAGAGGGTCACAGCTAAATACAAGGTGAGACCAATTGTTTAGCATAAGCAGTTACCACATATTCTAAGAGATCATTCAAGGTGAAGTGACCTGTTAACACCCCTCCAGTTATAGGACAAAAAGCAGGGGAGGGTGGAGGGCTAGTGGATTACAGATTGTTGGACTAAACCATAAATCCAGAGTCTTTATTAAATGCATTATTTTTAGCATCTAGCAAAGTTGTGAATTTAAGCTCCTGGGACCAGCCCAGCTACAACAACACTGCAAACAACATGCAGTCAAAAACTTTTCCCTACTATCTAACCTAAATCTCCCTTGTATATAAAACTTTGACATGTTTGAATTATTGTCTGACCCCCTGATTATTTCCTACCACTATAAAAATGTAAATAGATACAAATAATAAAAAAATGCTTAAAACCCCTAATTTTATACAACTGTGAAAATTTAAATAAATAAAAATAGAAAAAATGCTTAAAATCAACATCATAATTATCCATCAAAATTATAAAAAAATACAAACTGAAGGCTGGCCAAGCCTATGTATATTTAATAATTCCTTAATTAGACATTAAGGTTGTACTGAAAAATGCATTGCTTCATGCTTAGTGAGACTGCTGATGTTGAGTGCGTGGTTAGCATCAGAGTGAGGTGTGGCTTTAACCATTAATTGCCTTGCTTTTAAATATTTGCAAATAAAAAGAGAAGGAAGTAAATTGGCGATGCTTAGCAAGGATCATAACTGGTTTTTGAAACCAAGTGTTTTGGTTTGGGCATTTCCCAGATATGTGCGTGGGTGGGGTTTTTTTTAAAAACATCTTTTACTGTTTCCTTTCGAGTTGGTAAATAAGATACGTTTTTAAAAAAAATGAAATGAATAGAAAGGGTGAGTCACTAGATCATTAAAGCAAAGAAGTGAGCAGTGCTGGCATTTCTAATAACAAGCCCTGCTGCATTTTGTGTGTCTGACATGCTACAAATATTCACTGTTGTATTACTATAGCACCTAGTATCAGGGGGTAGCTGTATTAGTCTGTATCTACAAAAACAACAAGGAGTCTGATGGGACCTTAAAGACTAACAGGTTTATTTGGGCATAAGCTTTCGTGTGTAAAAAAAACACTTCTTCAGATGCATGGAGTGAAAATTACAGATGCAGGCATTATATAATGACACATGAAGAGAAGAAAGTTACCTCACAAGTGGAGAACCAGTGTTGAAAGGGCCAATTCGATCAGGGTGGATGTAGTCCACTCCCAATAATAGATGAGGAGGTGTCAATTCCAGGAGAGGCAAAGCTGTTTTTGTAATGAGCCAGCCACTCCCAGTCCCTATTCAAACCCAAATTAATGGTGTTAAATTTGCAAATGAATTTTAGTTCTGTTGTTTCTCTTTGAAGTCTGTTTCTGAAATTTTTTTGTTCAAGTATAGCTACTTTTAAATCTACACACCACAGAATCACTAACCCAGGAGCCAATCCCTGTAGTAAACCTTGTTGTCTATTCTGTCCCCATATCTACTCTAGCGACACCATCAGAGGACCCAACCACATTAGCCACACCATCAGAGGCTCATTCACCTGCATGTGTACTAATGTTATGTGTGCCAGCAATGCCCCTCTGCCATGTACATTATCCAAACCGGACAGTTCCTATGTAAAAGAATAAATGGACACAAATCGGACATCAAGAATGGTAACATACAAAAGTCAGTAGAAGAACACTTCAATCGTCCTGGACATTCTATAACAAATTTAAAAGTAGCTATACTTGAACAAAAAAACTTCAGAAACAGACTTCAAAGAGAAACAGCAGAACTAAAATTAGTTTGCAAATTTAACACAATTAACTTGGGCTTGAATAGGGACTGGGAGTGGCTGGCTCATTACAAAAACAGCTTTGCCTCTCCTGGAATTGACACCTCCTCATCTATTATTGGGAGTGGACTACATCCACCCTGATCGAATTGGCCCTCTCAACACTGGTTCTCCACTTGTGAGGTAACTCCCTTCTCTTCATGTGTCATTATATAACGCCTGCATCTGTAATTTTCACTCCATGCATCTGAAGAAGTGGTTTTTTACCCATGAACGCTTATGCCCAAATAAATCTGTTAGTCTTTAAGGTCCCACCAGACTCCTGGTTGTTTTTATAGCACTAGGAGCTCCAGGCATGGCCCAAGACCCCACTGTGCCGTACGCACAGATAGAGATGGCCCCTGCCCCACAGAGCTTACACACTAAATATACAAGACATGGAGGCATAGAGGAGGGAAGTGATTTGCCCAATCTCACTTAGTGAGGCAGAGCCAGGAATAAAAACCCAGGTCTTTTCAGCCCCAGTCTGGTGATCTGTCCTCAAAGCAAGAGCAGTGAGGGGCAGCAGTATGCAACCCAGAGAGCCAGCACCCTGCCTCTCTGTGCCCTGATTATCCCAGCTGGCAAACATGGCTGCTGGGAATGCCCATCACATGCAAGGCATTACTATCTATTGGTGTGGATGCACTCTGGAAAGGCGCAGTCAGCTGACCAGCCTGGCTTTTCCAGCTGCTATGCTCCGATGCAGAGACAGACGCAGCCGAGGCAGTGTCCCTGAATGCAGAAGGCTCATGGCTCTGTGCCTGACCCTGCTTCCCCAAAGGTATTTAGGTGCCTACTTGCTTTTAATTGGGGAAATCCAATTTTCTGTTGAAAACCGGGCTTGGCAGAAAACTCCCAGCCAACGGCAGAAACCCAAGCCAGACAGCTGGTGTTCCTCAGGGAGGCAGCTGCCTGCATCAGCCAGCCTGCCCAGGCCGAGGGGAAAGCCAGTGGCGCCCGGCTCCCTGCTGGGACTGAATGGGAATTTCCTGCAGTGGCTTTATGAATGGGTTGCCTGGCAGTGACAGGGATTGTGCCAGCGACTCCTGGGGTGGAGCAGGAGCCACGAGGGGTTAGTGTCACGTAACCAGGCCAGGCTGGAATGCAGGGTCATTAAGGCCTAGCTGAAAGCGACCCCTATCCACAGAGGGCCTAGAAAGACAATGGGGACCCCCAGGGCTGCATGACTGCCATCTAACGATGGGGAAGATGTGAACTCAGCGTGGCTCTTCAGGACAACGGCACTGGGACCCACTGGCCTGTTGAAGACTCAGCAGCTCTCATGTGGGCCTGAAACACAAAGAGGGAGAGCGCCAACCATGGATTCCACAGCAGGCTGGCTGGGTGGAGCACAAGCTTGGCCAGGAGGGATGATATCTTAACCTTTGGCCCTCTGTTCCTCCCCTCAGGACTCCCTGGGCCATGTGCCAGCGTGCTAACGAACCCTGCTCTGGTTGGAAAAGGCAACCTGGTGTCCCTACAAACTGGCTGGGGTGCCTGGAGAGGGTGAATATCTCTGACCAGGTGCCTGGCTCGGTTGAACTTGCAGGGCAGAGTTCATGGCACAAAGCAGGAGGGCCGGAGCCCAGCGGCTCCGTCTCAGAGGCGCTGAGGCCATGTGGTCAGCCCTGGAGGAACAGTGAGCCCCCTCGGGGGACTGGCACACTGAAGGGGCTCCTCTAAAGGACAGTTTAAAAGCTGGGGCGTAGCACTGATCCTGTGGATCCGTCACTCCTGCCCAGCCACTCTGATTTCAGCCCAATTCATTGCCCTGTGGGAGGCTGGTTCCATGCCGAGTCATAGCCTGGGAGGCATGAGAGGGTTTGGGGGGCTGGCGCAGGGACACAAATCACCTTGTACCCCCATTTCTGATGACAGGATTTGTCTGAATGGCAGAGGGGTGCGCTATTAGGGCCGGGCGTTCCGGTGATGGGCACAGACCCTGGTGGTGGATGACAGAGGCATCAGGGGACTGTATTTCATCACACTGTAAGCAAGCTTTCTAGATCATAAGACCCCTGTTTTGGAGACCACAACTCTAGCTCCTCACTAGGACAGGGCGTCTAGTTTAATATCTAGCATTTGTGTATGAGTTGAACACCTACAGTGATTGGCGGCTTAATATGTAGTAGGAGGGATCATCTGCCTTCATCTGAGACTTCATTTCCGGTGCAGGTGGCGTGCTTGGTAGTGTGGCTCTTACCTGCGTCTGTCTGGAAATGAAACGTTGTTCACTATCAGTGGAAAAGTTCAGCACCACTACTGACTTTTCACCTACGTTCAGACAGCCAGCCTCAGATTTCCTAGTGGGCTAAACAGGCATTTCAGAAGCATTACATTGTTTTTTGAGAAATGTTTGGGTTCATGGCACACACAACATCTTGCTCATCCTTTGCTTCACGGTTCATATTTGTGGAACAAGAGTGACATGTCCCTTAACTGACAGGACCTGACTTACTGATCCCTTCCAGAAGAAGAGTCACATTTGTCTATAAGGCTGTAAACAGGAATAGGTAACTTGCACTAATTTTCCTCCATGTTAGAGAGTATGTGGACAAATGTGGTTAGTATCCACTGGAAAATAAAAATGAAAAACACAATCTAGTTTATTTTTGTTGTGATATCACCAATATGATTACACTTTTTAATATGTTAAGACAAATACAGAAACTGCAACCAGATCATCATCTTGGACTGACTTAGTCATACTTCAAAAAGTAAGCAGGATCAGTCTTGATCAGTGCTAGGATGGGAGTAATCCAGGGAAGACTTGTGTGTTGAAGTGGTGTCAGTGAAAACTAGATGGTGATTCTGCATAGTCAGTGCTCTGCTCTGGTTCTGTGCAAGTGGAAGATAACATCTTATGAGATGTGACACTGTGGTCCTAGCCAAATTCTGCTGAAAAGTTTCAGCTACCCATGATGGTATTCACTGCATCTCAAACCTATTGTATAACGTTTCTGGGCTCTCTTAAACAGCTGCCAATTTCCTGTATATATATTGTACAGGACTTGTGTATATATATTAGTGATTGTGCAATTTACCACAGGAAATATATATATTTTGGAAAGCACTTTCAAATTCTGTGGATGAAAGGCTGTGTAGATGTTAACGTTAAAAATTTATCAAAAAATATTATGACAGTCCAAAAGACAACCTGAGTGAAATAGTGTCCCTTCAAAAATCTTAGTTGTGTGTGAGCTGTTAAACAAGTAAATGATATCCTGATACTACATCTTGATGTAGTAAATATTGAATATACTTATTTATTATATACATTTTATGAGAAACTTAAGGTATTCTAGTTGATATTTTCTGAAGTGAAGAATTCTGCTTCCCTAGGTCTCTGATCTGTTTGGCTAATCTCTTGATGTATACATATAAATTGGATCACTACTAGTGGGAGTTGTACACAGTTTTGAACAGAAAATATACCCTGAAGTATTCATTCAATAGAAGCATGTGTTCATGCTCTTTCAATGGAAACAATTAAGTTTTATGGAGGAGATGGTATGATGGGATAACATGATTTTGGCAATTAATTGATCTTTAACTATTCATGGTAAATAGACCCAATGGCCTGTGATGGGATGTTAGATGGGGTGGGATCTGAGTTACTACAGAAAATTCTTTCCTGGGTATCTGGCTGCTGAATCTTGCCCACATGCTCAGGGTTCAGCTGATTGCCATCTTT
The DNA here is from genome assembly GCF_009764565.3 of Dermochelys coriacea. NCBI lineage: Eukaryota > Metazoa > Chordata > Testudines > Dermochelyidae > Dermochelys > Dermochelys coriacea. The sequence continues at coordinate 9,037,689 of NC_050073.1, read as the reverse complement.
GGGGTCGGGAAGGAATTTTCCTCCAGGGCAGATTGGAAGAGGCTCGGGGTTTTTTTTGCCTTCCTTTGTAGCATGGGGCACGGGTCACTTGCTGAAGGATTTTCTGCACCTTGAAGTCTTTAAACCATGATTTGAGGACTTCCATAGCTCAGACATAGGTGAGAGGTTTATTGCAGGAGTGGGTGGGTGAGATTCTGTGGCCTGCATTGTGCAGGAGGTCAGACTAGATGATCATAATGGTCCCTTCTGACCTTAATAGCTATGAGTCTGTGAGACTGGACTGATAGGGGATGTTCAAACCTCCTCAGGCCATGACTCAGCTCACCTATTCCTGTGCCTGGGATGGGGCTTTAAGCCACCTTTGTGCTCCCTGTGCTGGGTGGCCAGGTGGCCTTGGGGCTGCTCTAAGTTATGCTCTGCTGCCAGCAGGAAGCAGAGCCTAGCTGATGTGCTGTGCACTCTGGTCACGCTCTCTGGGCTGTGGGTCTGAGCAGGCACTAATACCAGCTAGGGAGGGCCAGTTCTCAGCGGGGCAAGCATAATTCATTAATGCACCTAGCTCCCACCATGGCATCGTTCACACAGCCATAGTGCTGCCTCACAGAGACTCCCTGAGCCAAAGTGCACTTTCCCCGCCCCCCCAGCAAGATCAGGGCTGTGTTCATACCCCGGGCCCATTGATGTGGGTGGGGACTTGCTGCAAGCTGGCAGAGATCTCCCTGGCAAAGACCAAGGAGGGGTTAGCCATTGTGCTTCAATTGTGGGGCAGAGGGAAAGGTGTGGGGCTGCACCGGGAAGTGTCTCCTTCATGCTGCATTTCCTGGGTTTGAGCCGATTCATTCTGGAGCAGCATGGTGCTAATGGTCAGAGCACATGAGTCAGGAGCCTGTGTTCTCACCCTAGCCACCGCAAGTGGGCAAGGCCTTCCTGCTCTCAGTTTCCCTCTTTGGAGCCAGCAACCATGTGTGTAAATTGCTTTAAGTTCAATCTGAGGAGGAGTCCAAGAGCCCCTCTGTCCCCCGGAGGTGGGGTGGGAATTGACTGAGAGGGGCAGGGGAACCCACCAGTGTCCCTGATCTGTTGGCCATCAGGGATCACAGATCACAGGGCTGTTGTGCCAGCATCTTTCCCTAGTTCTCCCTTGGATGGCTGGGTCCCAGACCCCACCTCCCAGGGCTTTAGCCTGGGTGACTGCTCCTTGCTTCCTGTCCCATGCTTAGGCAGCAGGGGGCACAGAAGCCCGTGTCCCCGTGGGAAGGGGGACCCCAGGGAAGGGAGGAGCCCAGAGCCAACTGCAAAGTGAATTAACTCTTTAATCACAGACAGAGTGAGGTTGGCACAGAGCAAAATAGTGTGGTGTCCATGTGCGCAGAGCTGAGGAAGGGAGGAGGGGTTCACCCCCTCTCTCCTCAGGCACAGTGACGGGATTGGCACCCTTTGACCCAACTGAGCAAAGCAGTGCTCCATGGCACAAAAGCAAAGGGCTAGTGGGGAGGGACAACAGAGGACATCATGTCCCCCATCCTCCCCCAGTAATATCTGCTCAACTGCAGGACAGGAGCCTCAGGGCAGCATGGGGCTGTGCAGCATGAGTGGCGGACAGAGCAATCCCCAAAGGGGTATGTTCCATTCTTCCGCCAGATCTGTGGGGGGATGGGAGGGATGCATACTTGGGGGAGGGGCTGTCCTAACCATAGAGTCCATCCCTTCCATTGGCCACACCCCCAGCAGCACTCAGGCCCTGCCCCCCAAGGGTGATCTGCACTGAGGTCCCCGGTATCAAATGTCCTGCCCCCAAACGGCACAGGGCAGCTGCTGGGTCCCAATACCATCCATGGCAGTACCCTGGGATATGGGGGCAGAGCCACAGTCAGAGGCGGGGCTAAGGGGGGGGGAGTCTCACCCCGAGCCAGGCTCTAGGTCCACCCTGGCCTGCCGCACCATCTTTCTGGGTCGTGATGGGGGGAGAGCGCCTCCTCCAGGCTGGGGCTCCTGTGATGGGGGCAGGGGGCTAGCAGGATCCCCCCTTGTGGGTCTTTCCCGGCCAGCAGCCTCCAGCCGCTCCTCGAACTCTCTGGTGCGGCTGAGCACCAGGGCAGCATCCATGAGCTGGGCCACGGAGTAGCGGTGCTCCATGGCACGAGCCCGGTGTGGGGCTGCGGCTCTGGGGCTGGGGCCCTCCACGTGCTTCAAGGCTTTGTGCACCTTGCCCGGCGCCAGGTGGTAGGAGATCTGCTTGTATGCCTGGGCATGGCTCCGGGGGACCTGCCGGCTGCGCTGTCGGCCCTGTCGCTTGCCTGTCTTGTCTGTTGGGGCCCGCGGTGGGTGCTGCTTGGCCTTGGAACCTGGCGCTGATGCCCCGGGCTCCTCCTGGCCCTGTGGCGGTGAGGGGGCTGCAGGTTCTGAGTGGGGGCACTCCACAGGGGACTCGTGCCCTGGGGCAGCAAACACCTGCAGGAAAGAGGAGAGGCGGCGATCAGAGAACAGGTATGCCCGGGTCATGGATAGACCCAGGCGCTCTCTCTGCTGGGCCCCAATCCCTCCTCTCCTGCCCTACACGTGGGCCCCACCTCCAGCTGCATGGCACCTTCCCACGGCCCTGGATCCCACCACCTGGGGCTTCCTCCCTCCCCCATGATGCCTGCTGGCTGTGCCACTTACCTCCCCCTCTGCAGCACCCCCCAGCAGGGTGGGGGCATCAGGGCTGTCCATCTCACTGATGCTCCTCATCACCGCATAGAGGTTGATGCGCCGGTCACGTGGTGTCCTGGGGGTCTCTGGCACCTGCAGCATGGCCAGGTGGCCCCGGACCTCCTCAGCCCCTGAGTCGTCTGAGCCCCCTGGCTCCTCTGCCTCCTGCACCGAGGTCTGGGGCCCCTCGCCCCCTGCTGGGGCCTGGGGCTGGGCTGGCTCCTCGGGGGGCTCCCCCAGGGGCCGGAAACAATACTGGGGGGACGTGACTGGCTCCTCCTCCTGCCGCCCTGGCTCCTGGCACAGGCTCCCCTCACTCTCCGATTGGCCGCTGCCAGTGTCACTCCCATTCACCGTGTCCTCCCATTGGCTATCTCCTGCCTTCTGCTCCCACAGGCTGCTGTATCGGCTGTGCAGAGACACACTGAGCTGAACATGAGGCACTCGGGTTGTCACAGCAACCCCTGCTGGGGAAGGCGGGGCTGGGCAGTGTAGGCTCCTCCCCCACCTGGATGTCACAGTGACCCCTGCTGGGGAAGGCAGGGCTGGGCAGTCTCCTCCCCCTCCCTGATGTCACAGAACCCCTGCTGGGGGGGCAAGGCTGGGCAGTGCAGGCTTCTCCCCCTCCTTGCAGTTACCTGGCATCCAGGATGCCCTGGTAGAACTCCAGCTGCCTCATGAAGCTGGGGTTGGGGTGCACGATGGGGCGCTGCTCCTGCACATGCCGGTAGGCCTGCTCCAGCGACCAGCCGTACTCCTTCATGGCGTAGGCGATCACCGTGGAGGCTGAGCGGCTTACACCCATCTTGCAGTGCACCAACACCCGAGAGTTCTGGGCCCTGTTGGGGGATACGGGCTGGTGAGGCAGGTGCAAGAGGCTCAATGCACCTTCTTCATCTCCCCTTCCCCAGTTGTCTGCAGACAACTCCAGAAGGGAGCTCACAGCAGCGAGCCCAAGATTGCAGCATGGGCCAGCGCAAGTGACAACAGAGGCTGTGGTGCAAGCTAAGTACTTGCTGAGATTCACCTACAGAACAGCTGCTTTAACTTGGAAGTGGATAAGTCCATTAGTAGTATCACTCCAACTTGTGAGCGCTGGGGAGAATTTGTCTCCCAGTGTTGAAGACTGCCCCAAGCACGTCCCTGGGGACTGCGACATGGAGACCCTTTGGTGCCAACTGGCAGAGGGCATAAGGGGGCACAGGGTTTTACAGGGATTCCCCTGGGTCTAATGTCTACATAACAGTGCACCGAAGGGAGGCATGTGCGGCCTCTACCAACAGCCAGTAATGTGCTTGTTGCCCTAAACATGGTGAGACGTGTGAAGGTATCTACTGGACACTGCATTCTTAAGGTAGAATCACAGAAGATTAGGATTGGAAGAGACTTCAGGGGGTCATCTAGTCCAACCCTCTGCTCAAAGCAGGACCAACCCCAACTAAATCATCCCAGCCAGGGCTTTGTCAAGCTGGGCCTTAAAAACCTCAAAGGAAAGAGATTCCACCACCTCCCTAGGCAACCCATTCAGTGCTTCACCACCCTCCTCGTGAAATGGTTTTTTCTAATATCCAACCTAGACCTCCCCCCACTGCAACCTGAGACCAGTGGTCCTTGTTTGGTCAGGTATGTAAGTTATGAAGGGAAGGAACAGGTTCTGTTCAGGAAGGTGGAGGCGCTTCTCTCTCCCTGGCTGACCATGGTGTTGTGTGTGGCTTACAATATAAAGCAATCTGGGTACGGAGCCACCAGCTAATCAAGACCGTGAGGGCGACAAGAGCTCACAATGTCTACAGGAAGGAACACCCGGCAGGGAGGCGGCCAAGTTCTGACTACTATCAAAGAATTAGTCTGGTATATGGGGAGAATGCAGAGAGACATCTATATTCCTTCACCTAGGGGACAAGCTGTGAGGTGGCTTGTCTTATGGAGGCAACAGCTGGCCTGGTTAATAGCTGGGAAAATGACTCTGGGTAAGCTAAGCCTGTATGAGACAGGACAGCGTCTAAGCTCTAGAAAGCAGGTTATGATTTTGTTTTAGAGGTAACCAGCTGCTTCCAGTGTGTCTAACTACTTGCTGTTATTTCAATCTCTGTTCTTTGATAAATAATCTTATCCTTTGTGGTAAACCCAGGACAAACAGCTACAAAAGGGGGGTAGTAATTAGTCCCAGCAGATTAAAAGGCCCCTCCCTATCCACTGAGGAGAGATAACCACTGGGCAATAAGGTTCAGCTGGAAAAGGGGTTGCTAGGGAACCAATTAGGTTCAGCTGACTCCAACTATTTGGGACCTTTTTAAACCCTCCCCTGGGTGGAAGGAGGGAAAGAGTGAGAGGAGTAGGGAAGCTGCCAGGAGGCTGTTTGCAGCAAGACACCAAACCTTCCCAGTACGGAGGCTACACTCGCTCCCCAGAAGGGAAGGAAAACAAGCACAAGGGACTGACTGAGGAGAGGAGTAGCAGGACCAGGACTAGGACCAGGACCCTGGGCCACCTGTAAGGATTCGCCTTGCCCCAAACCTGAGTCTCCAAGGCTAAAAAGGACTGAGCCTGCTGAGGTGAACAAGGTATTTTGCCTCACCTTGTTTTCCCTACAAACGTATCGCAGTGCGGCGAGCCGAGATGTACGTGGGAAGCTACGGGGCACAGTCCCAAATGAACAACGGATCGGTACATCCTGCGAGTGTCCAGTGGAGCAGGGGCTGGGGGATGCTTGGGAGTTGAAGCGTGCCCATTACTCATCTGCAGAGGGACAGCGGTGTCTGTGCAGGCTGAGAGTGGGGTGATTGTGTTGCTGGTGGAGTCAGGGAGCTTATCTCTGGCAGGCACAGACAAGGCTCTCTCATGCTAAGGGCAGGTGCTAGTTAGGTGCTGCACAATCCTGGGTACCACCAGGAAGCGTCCCAGGGACTTAGGACACTATCTGTACTGGGGCTTCAGAACAGACAAACCAGCAATACAAGGAGATATTCAGACCTGATTGACCTAGATCCCTCTGGCAACAAACTTGTGCCGTGAAAGCAAAAAAGCACAGGCCACCATTCGCGAGCTGACCCCCATGGACTACAACCAAAGTCACATGACGACGCATCACAACCCGTAAATCCGCCCATGCAGCTGTGTGCCGAATGGAACAAGTCAAGCAGGAGACAGCAAAATCCGCAATGATCAGCTCTGACACCAGGAGCTGACACGGCCACAAAAACACTGGAACATGGAGAGGCAGCTGGATTCTGGGAGATCGAATGAACTCCTTAGCCCTTTCCCACAGCACTACCTCTTCTTCCTGAGCCTCTGCCCTCGTGCCACCTCTTTCCCCCAAGACCCTGCCCCCCATCGCTCACCCTTACAGCCGGTAAAATGTGATGGGGCCATGGCCCCCTGTTCCCCTGTTTTCTGGTACCCCTGCTTCAGGGTGGGAGCACAGAAGTGGCTGTTTGACTTCTTTGATTCCTGCATGGAGGTACCCACACTGTGAAGACAGGCCAAAGCAGTCACACTATTCAAACCACATAAAGAACCTAAACTCTGTAACATTACCGCTCAACAGCCTTATTCTGCTTACCCTACAACAGGGGTGGGCAAACTATGGCCCGCCAGCTGTTTTAAGTTGGCCGTTGAGCTCCTGCTTGGGAGCAGAATCTGGGGCTTGCCCCCCCCCCCGGCCGGGAAGCAGGATCGGGGGCCGCTCCATGCAGCTCTCAGAAGCAGCGGCATGGCCCCGCTCCGGCTCCTACGCTCCAGCTCCAATGGCCCCCTCTGGCGCTCCAATAGGAGCTGCAGGGGCAGTGCCTGTGGATGGGGCAGCATGCAAAAGCCGCCTGGCTGCATCTCCGCATGGGAGCCGGAGATGGGACATGCCACTGCTTCTGGAAGCCGCGTGGAGCCTGCTCCCCTGAGCCTTTCCCCATGCCCCAACCCCTTGCCCCAGCCCTCTCCCCTGCCCCCCTCCCACCCTCTGAAACCCTTGATCCTAACTCAGAGCACCCTCCTGCACCCCAAACTCTTCATTCTCAGCCCCACCCCAGAGCCTTCACCCCCAGACAGAGTCCTCACCCACCCCGGCACCCCACTCCCCCACCCCAGCCAGAGCCCCCTCCCACACCCTGAACTCCTCATTTCTGGCCCCACCCGAAGCCCACACTCCCAACCTGAGCCCTCACCCCCTCCCGCACTACAACCCCAACTTTGTGAGCATTCATGGCCCACCATACAATTTCTATTCCCAGATGTGGCCCTCAGGCCAAAAAGTTTGCCCACCCCTGCCCTACAAGCTATATGAACAAATGATAGCAGATGCAATAGCACCAGCAGTAGAAGGCCAGGACCTTCCTACCTGTGGCCAAGTTGTAAACCTAACTCAATACATCGAAAATGTCTTCAAAGCCTGTAAAATTACAGAAGTTGTGCTGTTAACCTGTCAGTTGCTTATAACCCTGTGAACTACTGTGTGCTTCTACAATAGTAGCAAGGTGGCCCAAGTCACCTCCCTGCTCAAAAAGTGACTTTTTCGTTGTGATGCATGGCCAGAAAAGTCAATGTCATTCTCAATGGAACAGCTTGCCCCAAGGTTCCGTGGTGTCACCCTTTCTGGTTTATGTCTATACAAATGACCAACTGGAATTCCCGATGTATGAAGATTTATTTAGGTAGATGATCTTTGCATCACTACCCAATCGGAAAGATTGGAGGACATTCTAACTGGCTCCTTGAGTGTACTGTCTCACATGGATCCTGAATGCCAGCCCTACCAAGACACCAGCTTATGCCTTCCACCTGAAACACCGTCAGGCCAAGCAAAACTATCGTGGGCTGGTACAGTCCTTGAGCTCTATGAATATCCAGTGTACTTAAGGATCACATTAGAATCACATTAGAATGCATCCGATGAAGTGAGCTGTAGCTCACGAAAGCTTATGCTCTAATAAATTTGTTAGTCTCTAAGGTGCCACAAGTACTCCTTTTCTTTATTAGAATCATAGAATATCAGGGTTGGAAGGGACCTCAGGAGGTCATCTAGTCCAACCCCCTGCTCAAAGCAGGACCAATCCCCAACTAAATCATCCCAGCCAGGGCTTTGTCAAGCCTGACCTTAAAAACTTCAAAGGAAGGAGATTCTACCACCTCCCTAGATAACACATTCAGTGTTTCACCACCCTCCTCATGAAAAAGTTTTTCCTAATATCCAACCTAAACCGCCCCCACGGCAACTTGAGACCATTACTCCTTGTTCTGTCATCTGGTACCACTGAGAACAGTCTAGATCCATCCTCTTTTTGGAACCCCCTTTCAGGTAGTTGAAAGCAGCTATCAAATCCCCCCTCATTCTTCTCTTCTTCAGACTAAACAATCCCAGTTCCCTCAGCCTCTCCTCATAAGTCATGTGTTCCAGTCCCCTAATCATTTTTGTTGCCCTCCGCTGGATGCTTTCCAATTTTTCCCCATCCCTCTTGTAGTGTGGGGCCCAAAACTGGACACAGTACTCCACATGAGGCCTCACCAATGTCAAATAGAGGGGAACGATTACGTCCCTCGATCTGTTGACAATGCCCCTACTTATACGTCCCAAAATGCCATTGGCCTTCTTGGCAACAACGGCACACCATTGACTCATATCCAGCTTCTCGTCCACTGTAACCCCTAGGTCCTTTTCTGCAGAACTGCTGCCTAGCCATTCGGTCCCTAGTCTGTAGCAATGCATGGGATTCTTCAGTCCTAAGAGCAGGACTCTGCACTTGTCCTTGTTGAATCTCATCAGATTTCTTTTGGCCCAACCCTCTAATTTGTCTAGGGCCCTCTGTATCCTATCCCTAGCCTCCAGTGTATCTACCTCTCCTCCCAGTTTAGTGTCATCTGCAAACTTGCTGAGGGTGCAATCCACACCATCTTCCAGATCATTTATGAAGATATTGAACAAAACTGGCCCGAGGACCGACCCTTGGGGCACTCACTCCACTTGATACTGGCTGCCAACTAGACATGGAGCCATTGATCACTACCTGTTGAGCCCGACAATCTAGCCAACTTTCTATCCACCTTATCGTCCATTCATCCAGCCCATACTTCTTTAACTTGCTGGCAAAAGTACTGTGGGAGACCGTGTCAAAAACTTTACTAAAGTCAAGGAACAATACATCCACTGCTTTCCCCTCATCCACAGAGCCAGATATCTTGTTATAGAAGGCAATTAGATTAGTCAGGCATGACTTGTCCTTGGTGAATCCACGCTGACTGTTCCTGATCACTTTCCTCTCCTCTAAATGCTTCAGAATTGATTCCTTGTGGACCTGCTCCATGATTTTTCCAGGGACTGAGGTGAGGCTGACTGTCCTGTAGTTCCCAGGATCCTCCTCCTTCCCTTTTTTTAAAGATGGGCACTACATTAGCCTTTTTCCAGTCGTCCGGGACTTCCCCCGATCGCCATGAGTTTTCAAAGATAATGGCCAATGGCTCTGCAATTACATCCACCAACTCCTTTAGCACTCTCAGATGCAGCGCATCTGGCCCCATGGACTTGTGCTCATCCAGCTTTTCTAAATAGTCCCAAATCACTTCTTTCTCCACAGAGGGCTGGTCACCTCCTCCCCATGCTGTGGTGCCCAGTGCAGTAGTCTGGGAACTGACCTTGTTCGTGAAGACAGAGCAAAAAAAGCATTGAGTACATTAGCTTTTTCCACATCCTCTCTCACTAGGTTGCCTCCCTCATTCAGTAAGGGGCCCACACTTTCCTTGACTTTCTTCTTCTTGCTAACATACCTGAAGAAACCCTTCTTGTTACTCTTAACATTTCTTGCTAGCTGCAACACCAGGTGTGATTTGACCTTCCTGATTTCACTCCTGCATGCCTGAGCAATATTTTTATACTCTTCCCTAGTCATTTGTCCAATCTTCCACTTCTTGTAAGCTTCTTTTTTGTGTTTAAGATCAGCAAGGATTTCACTGTTAAGCCAAGCTGGTCGCTTGCCATATTTACTTTTCTTTCTACGCATCGGGATGGTTTGTCCCTGTAACCTCAATAAGGATTCTTTAAAATACAGCCAGCTCTCCTGGACTCCTTTCCCCCTCATGTTATTCTCCCAGGGGATCCTGCCCTCAGTTCCCTGAGGGAGTCAAAGTCTGCTTTTCTGAAGTCCAGGGTCCGTATTCTGCTGCTCTCCTTTCTTCCTTGAGTCAGGATCCTGAACTAGACCATCTCATGGTCACTGCCTCCCAAGTTCCCATCCACTTTTGCTTCCCCTACTAATTCTTCCCGGTTTGTGAGCAGCAGGTCAAGAAGAGCTCTGCCCCTAGTTGGTTCCTCCAGCAGTTGCACCAGGACATTGTCCCCTACACTTTCCAAAAACTTCCTGGATTGTCTGTGCACCGCTGTTTTGGTTTCCCAGCAGATATCAGGGTGATTGAAGTCTCCCATGAGAACCAGGGCCTGCGATCTAGTAACTTCTGTGAGTTGCCAGAAGAAAGCCTCGTCCACCTCATGCCCCTGGTCCGGTGGTCTATAGCAGACTCCCACCACGACATCACCCTTGTCGCTCACACTTCTAAACTTAATCCAGAGACTCTCACGTTTTTCTGCAGTTTCATACTTGAGCTCTGAGCAGTCATAGTGCTCTCTTACATACAATGCAACTCCCCCACCTTTTCAGCCCTGCCTGTCCTTCTTGAACAGTTTATATCCACCCATGACAGTACTCCAGTCATGTGAGTTATGCCACCAAGTCTCTGTTATTTCAAGCACATCATAATTCCTTGACTGTGCCAGGACTTCCAGTTCTCCCTGCTTGTTTCCCAGGCTTCTTGCATTTGTGTATAGGCACTTGAGATAACTCTCTGATCATCCCTTTTTCTCAGTATGAGGCAGGAGCCCTCCCCTCTTGCGCGCTCCTGCTCGTGCTTCCTCCCGGTATCCCACTTCCCCCAAGTCTTTGGTCTCCTTCCCCCGGTGAACCTAGTTTAAAGCCCTCCTCACTAGGTTAGCCAGCCTGCTTGCGAAGATGCTCTTCCCTCTCTTTGTTAGGTGGAGCCCGTCTCTGCCTAGCACTCCTCCTTCTAGGAACACCATCCCATGGTCAAAGAATCCAAAGCCTTCTCGCTGACACCACCTGCGTAGCCATTCGTTGACTTCCACTATTCAACGGTCTCTACCCAGGGCTTTTCCTTCCATGGGGAGAATGGACGAGAATGCCACTTGCACCTCAAACTCCTTTATCCTTCTTCCCAGAGTCACGTAGTCTGCAGTGATCCACTCAAGGTCATTCTTGGCAGTATCATTGGTGCCCATATGGAGAAGCAGGAAGGGGTAGCGATCCGAGGGCTTGATGAGTTTCGGCAGTCTCTCCGTCACGTCATGAATCCTAGCTCCTGGCAAGCAGCAGACTTCTCGGTTTTCCCGGTTGGGGCGGCAGATAGATGATTCAGTCCCCCTGAGGAGAGAGTCCCCAACCACCACCACCCGCCTCCTTCTCTTGGGAGCGGTGGTCATGGAACCCCCACCCCTAACACAGTGCATCTCACGCCTTCCAATCGGCGGAGTCTCCTTCTGTTCCCTTCCCTCAGACAGAATGCTGGCACTTAAAGAGCACATCAAGAAACTGAAAAAGAAAGTGAACTCCAGGAATTGCGTACTCCAAAAACTGGCCCACATAGAAGGGGAGCTCACCCCAAAGCACACCAACTAACCAGTCTTGCCCTGTGGTACTAGCTCCAGAGTACTGTGCCCCATATGGTCCAGCACGAGTTATGCGCACAAAATTGTTACTGAACTCAATCAATCCCACAGGATCATCACAGGCACTTTTAAACTGTAGCTATACTGCCTTGCAGGGACTGCACCACCGTCAGTGAGTTAGAAAGGAGAGACCAAAAGAGGTGCATGATCCCAGACATCGACTGGATGGACACATTCCACCATCATAAGAACATAAGAATGGCAATACTGTATCAGACCAAAGGTCCATCCAGCCCAGTATCCTGTCTACCAACAGTGGCCAATGCCAGGTGCCCCAGAGGGAGTGAACCTAACAGGTAATGATCAAGTGATCTCTCTCCTGCCATCCATCTGTCAGGGAACAGAGGCTAGGGACACCATTCCTTACCCATCCTGGCAAATAGCCATTAATGGACTTAACCTCCATGAATTTATCCAGTTTTCTTTTTAAATTTGAATTTATCCAGTTCTCTTCATCCATGAGGCTGAAGTCCCGAAAGAGCTTTGTCTCTGAAAACCCCTTACCCCAAATACCTCTGAGGCAAGCTCCAGAGAAACAGAGGCAGAAGAACTTGGAGAACCTGATTTCTTCACAACCACTCCTTCCAGGCACGACCTTGAACGAAAACCCTGCATTGCGGATCCCCAAGGGCAGTGCAACACCCCCAAATTTGAACAATCTCTTGGGGGACCCCCTTTGTGGAGCCAGACATCCAAGCAGTCTCTTTCTTCCTGGGGGGAGGGATGAGCATTGGCCTGCTAAACCCAGGGTTGTGAGTTCAATCCTTGAGGGGGCCATTTAGGGATCTGGGGCAAAAATTGGGGACTGGTCCTTCTTTGAACAGGGGGTTGGACTAGAGGACCTCCTGAGGTCCCTTCCAACCCTGATATTCTATGATTCACAGGGTAGGCCATATGGCCTCCCTGCCACCTGAGCCTGAACCTCTGGGGCTCTCTGCTCAGCTTCCCTCCTGAGAGGCAGGGAAATCTTCAGCCTTCTGGGGTCATTGGTTGCTAGGTGTCAATGTCCTGGTGAGTGGCTTTCCATTGTCTTCTCAGATTTTCCATTGATATGGGTCGGCCTCTGCTAGTCATAGAATATCAGGGTTGGAAGGAACCTCAGGAGATCATCTAGTCCAACACCCTGCTCAAAGCAGGACCAATCCCCAATTTTTCCCCAGATCCCTAAATGGCCCCCTCAAGGATTGAACTCGCCACCCTGGGTTTAGCAGGCCAATGCTCAAACCACTGAGCTACCCCTTCCCCCCCTTTTTAACGACCCATTCAATCCGCTCTGTCAGCTAGGCCATATGAACGAACACACACACACACACACACACACACACACACACACCATGTCTCAGCCTTCACTGAGAGCAAACTTTTTTCCCCACACCAGGTTGCCATGCAAGGTATAGGGGAAATTGAGGCACACGTAGGGCTCGTAAAAATACTACAGAAAATTCCCGCTCCGTAACACACAGATGTACTCTTAATCGAGTGAGAGCTGGGGTGGCAGAGACAGGTGACAATACGATCAAGTGGAAGCTGAGGAACAGCCCCAGATGTGAATGTGGAGAGCCTAGGCAAACATCTGAATGCTGCTCCCGTCAACGTCTGTCCTCCTGAGGAGCTGTTTGAGATTAGAGACAGCACCAGGTCATGACTGCTGTTTTGGAGTGATAAGCTATGATGATTATCTCAGAGATGCCCTCCACTCTTCCTTTTCCAGTAACCACACATGACCCAGGTTGCATATGATCCTTCCCATGCATGTCTTTGGACATGTCTCCCCCACACTCACTCCTTTTGTAATGGACTCTGCAAGAGGCAGTTTACGTTGCCACCTAGAGCAGAGGTGGGCAAACTACGGTCCACGGGACCGTCTTGCCCGGCCCCTGAGCTCCTGGCCCAGGAGGCTAGCCCCCAGCCCCTCCCCTGCTGTCCCCCCTCCCCTGCAGCCATGCCACCGTGCGGCGCAATGCTCTGGGCGGTGGGCTGCAGAGCCCGGCCTGACCTGGTGCTCTGTGCTGCGCAGTTGCCTGTCCTGGTGCAGCCGCGCTGCCAGCCACAGGTTTTCCAGGCAGCATGGTAAGGGAGCAGGGGGGGATTAGATAGAGGGCAGGGGAGTTTGGGGGGTGGTCAGGGGCGTGGATAGGGGTCGGGGCAGTCAGAGGGCAGGGAACAAGGGTGGTTGGATGGGGCAGGAGTCCCATGGGGGCTGTCAGGGTGTGAGAAGCAGGGAGGGTCAGATGGGGGTGGGGGCCAGGCCACGCCTGGCTGTTTGGGGAGGCACAGCCTCCCTTAACCAGCCCTCCATACAATTTCAGAAACCTGATGTGGCCCTCAGGCCAAAAAGTTTGCCCGCCCCTGACCTAGAGGCTGCAGCCCCAGTGCAGGCACAGAGAGGACAAAGGACCAATTGCCGCTATCATCTTGGGGATCTCATTTAGCTCCAGTGACAGAGGCCGGGGTGTGTGGAGCTGACAAGGCAGCAGCTCCCCAGGGATGGGAGGAGTGATTCGCCCGGTTATCAGCACATGTGCGATTCCTCCCCACAAGCCTCCTGCTTACCGGACAGCCGAGATGAAGCAATATGTCTCCTTCCAGTAGGGCAGCAGCTGGGAAGCCTCTTCATCATAGAGCCGCACATTCAGGTAGGTGAAAAGTGCCGGGAAGAAGTTATCGATTTCCCGGGTCACGTTGAGGATGTGGCTGATTCTGACACAGAGGAGGAGTCAGGGAGGCGCTGGGGGCTCCCCAGTACTACCACACCCCGAAACACCCTACTCCCCGTGCCCATCCCAGCAGGCAGCCTTGGAGACAAGCTGCCCTGCCCCCCACTAGGAGCACTAGCAGTGCAGCGAGGCAGGATTCAAACTCAGCTCTAACAGCCCCTTGCATCCTGGAGAACAATAGGCAGGCAGGGGCAGGGGCCCTCCAAGACGCCCATCTCCCCCAGCACCTGGGCTCCGGTGTTTTGGTATGCACCCCGGTCAGGATGGCTGTGGGGACTGACCTTGCCCTAGGAGCAGCAGCAGACTCACTAACCTCTCTACACTGCCTGGCCACTGCAGGGCGATGGAAAGACGCCCTGGGTCAACACGGGCCAGTGAGGAAATCTTTCCCCCAACCCTCCCACAGGGCCGGAGCACACACCTGTTGCGCTGCAACTCCTCCAAGTTGGCTGCGTTCCACTCGGAGCCCTAGAGACAGGCAGAGAGGGGGACAGCAGGGTGAATGGACGAATGGGGAAATCCGGGGCAGCGACTACAGTCGCTCCCTTAGCGCTTTCTCAAGGAAAGTCCGACCCCCAGGGGGCTACGTCCAGCCCTGAGTAACTGCAAGAGCGCCCCCCTGCTAGGAGAGGATGGAACTGGAGTAGTTGGGAGCTCCCCTAACAACCAGTGCTTCTGCCCCACTTCCCACAGTGCCCCCTTCTGGGAGAGACCAGAACTGGAATAGCTGGGAGCTCTCCCCACAGCCTGCATTCCTGCTCCACTCCCTGCAGTGCCCCCTGCTGGAAGAGGCCAGGCCAGAGCTTTCCCCAGCCCCCGGCAGCTCCTCACTAGGTACAGGTGGTCAAAGATCTTGGAGGGACGGTCCATCTGGGCCATGATGAGCAGCATCTCGTTGTCAATGAACTCCTTGTACTCCTTCAGGCTGCAGCTAGTGCGGCGCTCCAGCTCTGTGCGGATCTGCAAGGGGAACAGAGCATCAGAGGGAAGATCCTGCTCTGGCCCCAGGGCGAGAGGCAAGGTTGGCTGGTTACTCCCACTTCCCCCTAACCCATACATCCTGCCCCTCTTTCCTTCCCGTTCCCACAGCCAATCGCTTCCCAGGCCCACCTTTACCCACAAATGCATGCCCATCCCCATCTTCCATCCCAAACCCCTTCCTCCACCACCCACTCCTCCGCCTCTCCCTCCTCCCCATGCACCCCACCTCCTTGGAGGTGATGCTCTCCAGATCAGCCGTGGCCATCAGCTCACGCAGTTTGGCCCGGATCTTCCGCTCCATAAGCTCACGTTCTGTTGGCCTGGGGCACAGAAATAGGTAGGGTGTCAAAGCCCACAGGGCTCCCAGATTCTGCCCCCAGACCCTGCTAGGGTTTGGCTTAGATCCAACCAATTCACAGACTCTAGGGAAGATTCAAACCAGGTGCTCCAGCAAGGGGGTGAGAACTCTTTTCCAGCCAATCAGCATCCAGCGTTCGAGGCTCTTATGTGGAGCCCTGCCCGTCCAGATCCCCACTGGCTGCCAAGGTGAGGGACTGCCCCAGGGAGAGGGGGACATGTGTGGCTTGCTGAATGAAGCTGGTGGGGGGAGCCCCCCAGCCCCCCACCCTGTGCCAATACCACCTCTTCCCGCCCACAACGTTGGTACTGACCGGTCAGAGAAGAGAACAGGGGAGTCGGGTCGCACGGACTCCAGGTCAGACATGGCCAGCCACTCATTGATGCAGCTCTGCTCTGAGGCTATGGCACGCTGGTACCACTCAGCCCAGCCAGAGCGCTGCCCCCGGGGAAGTGGTTGTTGTGGACAGCTTCATTGCATGCCTTGTGCAGCACCTGCAGCACCGACCTGGGGGAGGGGAGCAGACAGGCAGACGGACATCAGATTGGAGACACAACAAGCGCAAGGCACAGACCCCTGCCCACAGGGGGGAGGGAGGGTCTTCCCCATCTGGGACCCCACCTGCTTTCCTGCTGCTTGGCTAGAGCCTGGGAATGGGGCATCTGCACTAGAACTACTTTACTGTCACAGCCCCTGTGTGATAAATGGGAGGGGGGATAGCTCCCTTTTGTGGACAGCCAGCCAGTTAGCTAGCTACAAATCCCTGTTTGTAGCTATTCTCTACTTTGCTTTACCTGTAAAGGTTAACAAGCCCACAGGTAAAGGAAAGGAGTGGGCACCTGACCAAAAGAGCCAATGGGAGGGCTAGAACTTTTTAAATTAGGGAAATAACTTCCCTTTGTCTGTGTTGTGACTCTCATGGAAAAAGCGGAGCAGCAATGCTGTACGCAGCTTTAAAACCAGGTATGAAAAAGCATCAAATCATACCTCAGACCTACTTATCTGAAACCCCAAATATGTAAGTAATCAGGGAATGTCTAGGAAGATGCAATTAGGGTTATTTCTTTTATTTCTTATTGGCTTGTGGACTCCTCTTTGCTAACCCCAGATGCTTTTGTTTGCTTGTAACCTTTAAGCTGAACCTCAAGAGAGCTATCTTGATACTTAATTTTTGTAATTGTTTCTTTTAAGATCTAGCAAAAAGCCTAGGTTCCAAATGTATTTCCTTTCTTTTGGGGTTTAATAAAATTTACCTTTTTTAAGAACAGGATTGGATTTTTATGTCCCTAAGAGGTTTGTGGCTATGTTGTTTAATTAGCTGGTGGCAACAGCTGATTTCCTTTGTTTTCTTTCTCAGCTTTTCCCTGGAGGGGGGTGAGGGTGAAAGAGCTTGAGGGTATCCCACAGGAAGGAATTCCCAAGTGAGCCTTTCTGGGTCCCAAAGGGGTTTTTGCACTTGGGTGGCTACCTATCCAAGGTCAGAGAGAAACCATGACCTTGGGAGTTTAATACCAGCCTAGAGCGGCCAGTATTAATTTTTAGAATCCTGGAGGGCCCCCACCTTCTGCACTTGAAGTGCCAGAGTGGGGAATCAGCCTTGACACCCTGTTCCATTGACTGCAGGGCTTTGGCACAGGGATACATAAGGGGGAGGAGATCCCCACAGATATCCCTCCAACTCCTGTGGCCACCACACCTCCACCCCAGGGCAATTCCCACAGATATCCCACCACCTCCTGTGGCCACTGCACCTCCACCCCAGGGCAATCCCCACAGCTATCCCTCTGTCTCCCACAGCCACCACACCTCTACCCCAGGACAATCCCCATAGATATCCTCTGCCCCAGTGGCCCTGACAGTTCCCCCAAAGGAAACCCCAGAGGTATCCCTTTACTTTCTGCAGCCATGACACCTCCTCCCTGGGGCTATCCCCACAGATATCCCCTGCTTTCCAAGTCTGATGGGCGGAACAAATGGAAAGCTCACAGTCCAGCTCAAATCCCATCTCTCCCACTCTGTCCCTAAACCCTTTTTCTAGTGGTCCCAGCCACAGTGATATTCCATCCCCCACATTATCCCACAGCTCCAATCAGCTGCACTTGACAGGCAGTGTGGGGGTCACTCACCACATGGTCTGCACAGAGATGGTTTGAAGATGCGCGTCTGCCCCGAGGATGTCACACTGAAGCCCCTAGACACAGAGAGCAAGGCAGGGATTTTACGGGGGGTTTGGCAGGGAGAGGGAGCTGGATGCAGGAGGAGAGGAGGACATTCACCCTTTACACACAGGGCTGGACTGAGAGGCTCTGTAAATGTGCAGTGCAAGCCCTGCAACCCAGATCACATGCATGAGCAGAGGTGGGGTGGGTTGCAGCATCTGGGATCTGAGAGCCAAGCTGGGCTTTCTCTGCTCCATACAACAGCGCCAGCACCATTGATTCACATGAGCCATTTGCAGGGGAGGAGAGTGTGTTGGTATTCTCCCAAGTCCTGCCCCACAAACCAAGCCCTGCCCATTTGAGAAGCCCCTCCCCAACACAGACTCTCAGCTTCCTTTAGAAACAGTGACATCTGGGTCTTGCAGTACTTCATACAGCCACCAGAGGTCGCAGTGTGCACTAAAGAGCTCCAATACTGCCAGGATCCTGGTAAACGAAAGGAGTCAAAGCTGGGACTCGGGTTGGAGAACAGAAGGCTGTAGCTGTTTCCTTTAATAAATGCTTCCTGTTTAAGGAGGTCTGTGAGGCTAGTGGGTAGAGCACTGGCCTAGGACTCAGAACACCTGGGTTCTATTTCTGGCTTGGATTCTGGTCTGCTGGGTGATCTTGGGCAAGTCGCTTCCCCCCTCTGTGCCTCAGTTTTCCTCATCTGTAAAATGGTGCTAATGCTTCCTGACTTTCTTTGTATAGTGCTTGAGATCTACTGATGAAAAGCCCTAGATAGGAACCAAGTGTTGTTATTATTCCTTAGATCACCACAGTGGCATCTGCCTGAGTATGCAGGCAGCTCAGAGCAACAGCTGGGAGAGGTACAAATGTGTATCAGTTTGTGATGTTGACTCTGAATGTAAGGGTGGCCCATAAACATTTCCTACGTTAGGAAACATTTTGGAACAATTTCTCATTGCTGATGTGGGCTGGTGATGGCTGGTTAAGAGTGCAGCTGCCCCGGCAGAGCACACGGGACCTTGAGCACCTTGGTGTGGCCATGGCTGATGGTGCTGCTGTGGGAGCCGGTATGGCTCTCAGAGTCCCACGACCCTGTTCAGAGAGAGGAGGGGAGCTGTGTGCCAGGCAGTGAGCCTGGAGCCTGTACTCCCATCTCTGTCCAGCAGAGGGCAGGACAGGCTTTCACTGGGGGCACTGTGTGTGGCATGTGGGGGGTGAAACGCAGTCCTGATTGCACACAAGGCAGAATTTCCCTCTCTCCCCTCACAGGAGATCTCCCCAGTGGGGTAGTACAGACGACTGAGGTCTCTTACCCATCGCCATCGAGGAAGACCTGGGTGTCGCTCCAGAGGGGCAGTACCATCCCAGGTGCATCTGGCTGGACCTAGGGGCAGAGAGAGGGTCAGAGTGCACGGCATGGCTTGGGGGTGAATGTAGGGGTCCCCACTGGGGTGTGAGGAGGTTGGAACAGGACAAGACTTGGAACAAGGACCACCACAGACTCCAGCTCCTGCGCCTCTCCAGGATTCTGGTGCTGGCGGGCAGCCAAGGGCAGAGCAAAGAGTTGGCCATTCTGGTGCTGAGAGCTCAGGGTTCAGGCGACTCCCCCCATGGGTCGTGGGGCATGAACCCCCCCACTCCTCAGTCCTGCTCCCCCCACCCTAATTCCCCTCTCCTCTGTGCTCCCCCTCCCCATGCCTCACTCGCCAACACACTCCTTGCATCCCCCATCCCTCCCTGCTCCTCGCTGCATCTGGGGGACCCCCCATCTCCTCACCCCTCTTCAGGGAAGTCCACGCCCAGAAGCACTGTCTCGCTCTTGCCCTCCAGCTCCTCCGTCGACACGAGCAGGAGGTACCGTATCCGGTGGGGTCGGGTTGACTCCAGCCGCACGGCCTGGAGACGAAGCCAAAGGCAGACTGAGACCTGCCGCTTCATGTGACCTCCCGGTGCCCCTGATATGCCCCTGCCTCTGTGTCACAGTGCCCTCTGCAAGGGAAGGCGGGGCTAGGTAGTGTAGGCTCCACCCCCTCTGTGGTGACCCAGTGCCTCCTTCAGGGGAGGGCAGGGCTGGGCAGTGAAGGCGTCTCCTTCTCCCCAATTTCCCAGCATCCCCTGCTGGAGAGGGCAGGGCTGGGCAGTGGTTTCCCAGCTCAGCATCAGGGCTCTGTAAGGGGGATGTTAAGAGATGAACCCCTGGGTCTCTGTTCTGCTCTGGGGGGGTCAGTGTGTGACTAGGGCTCAGCAATCCACACACAGCTCTCAGGGCTGGGGGGGGGCCCTGGGGGCATAGGCAGCGTGACTCAACCTTGCAAGCAAGGGAAGCTCTGAGCAACCCTGGGAAGCTCCCTGCAGAGTCCCCTGGGCTGGACTGTGCAGCCAGCTCTGGCTGCCAGCCCAGGAGGTGAGAGCAAGAGCCCTTCAGCCATAAATGGGGAACTGGCTGCTCAGAAATGAGATTCCACAGGCAGGGATCCCCTCCCCCAACAACCTCCACGCTGCACACAGACAGCACCCCACCTGCCCCTGCCCAGCCCTGTCCTCCCCAGCAAGGAGTGCTGTGACACCAGGGAGGGGGAGAAGCCTATTTTGCCCAGCCCCGTCCTCCACAGCAAGGGGTGCTGTGACACCAGGGAGGGGGAGAAGCCTATTTTGCCCAGCCCCGTCCTCCACAGCAAGGGGTGCTGTAACACCAGGGATGGGGAGAAGCCTATTTTGCCCAGCCCTGCCCTCTCCAGCCTGGCATGACATCCTGCACCCTGCCCGTCAGTGGAGCAGCCCACGCGCCGGAGTGGTTAACAATTCTCCAGTCAGGCTGGACCAGTGCCAGGGACACGGGGAGGGACCAGGCCTGGGATTGCGAACAATGAATAATGCTCATGCAATGGATGGACTTCAGCCCTGAGCCAGCTTGCCAGGGCGGGAGTCTGCGCAAGCAGGGCTGTGGGGAGTGGGATGGGGGGGGGGGAAAGAGGGTGCTGCAGGAACTGGGCTGGTGCAATCAGGATGGGGGGGCAGCTGCAGCTGGGTGTAGGAAGAAGGGAGGAGGCGGGGCAGCGAGTAACAGGGCTCAGGAGAGGGGCAGTAGGAGTGCAGGGAGACACAGGCATGGAGGGCGCAGTCTGCCCCTTCCCCTCCCCACCTACAGTATATATCCTGTTGTTGCTTCCTCCTTGAGTACCAGGATCAAACCCGCTAGGCTGCTCCAAGCTGTGCTCACCCTCACTGCCCAGAGCACTGGCTAGGGACCTAGGCCCCCCGAATGGGGGTACCAGGACGAGGTGGGGTGGGAGCAATGCATTGTGGGTACACAGAGATAGCTGCTCCTGCAGCACTGGAGTCTGTGGGGCTGGATCGGCCTATTGGACTAATCTGGGGTAGGGGGTGATGGAGGGGAGATGCTGGACTGGATGGTTCCATAGAGCTGATCTGGGGCGGCAGGGGAGGAAGGGGAGATGCTGGACTGGATGGACCCATGGGGCTGATCTGGGGAGGGGGATGCTGGACTGGATGGGCCCATGGGGCTGATATGGGGCAAGCTGGCAAGGAGGGAGGTGAAGGGAAGCATTGATCCTGGGCTGGATGGACCCAGGGGTTTGATGATCTGATGTGGCAACTGTCCCCATCACCCATCTCTGCCCCGCCCCCATCCCATTGTTTCTGCCCCCTGGTCTGGTCTCTTCTGGAAACCACCTTGTGCCAGCTGTGCCCCGTCTCACCAGGTGGATGGCGTCCTCTTGCCGCAGCAGCCCCATCATCAGCTGCAGGTGCTGCTCCTGCTGGCTTTGCGTTTGATCTGGGGAAGGCGGGCCTTCTTGCACCGTCTCCAGCTTCTCCTCTTCCTGCAAGAGCAGGGCGGCCCCTTTGACCATGACAAAGCTGTGGCTGGGGTGAGATGAGGAGGGGACATGGGCATGAGACAGAGGAACATCCTGCACCTACAAGGGAAGCCGGCCCCGGGGGAGGGGAGGGACCCACTCTGTCAAATTTGGGCACGCCAGCTTCCACTGAGAAAAAGAAATGAGTTGTAACCCTTAGGGTTGTGAAGACAACTGCCCAGATGTGAGGCATCTGCCTGAGTCTGCAAGCAGGTGGCTCCTGTGCCTCAGCAGCTGTTCAGAGCTTGGCCAATAACAAGCCCCTTGTCAATTTCAGAGCAGGTGATCATATGCCTGCAGAGGGCAGAGGTAAAACTCTCCAGGGGCAGGTTAGTTTCACCCTGGGGCTCTGAGCAGATGCAAAGGCTGGGGTGATTCATGGGGGCAGGACTCAAAAGTCAGCAGGGTGAAGAGGGATTGATAGGAGCACCCACCCGCTCAGCAGCCTGGATGCTTGGGGGGCCAACGTGGGGCACAGTCCCTTCTCCTATCCAGCCGCTATAGGGCAAGACCTTCAAATGCAACAGGCAGGGCCCAGCGTGGGAATCCCAGCATCACTTCCTCCTTCCAAACAACAGGGTGCATGGTCATTGCTCCTCCCTAGTGGGACCCCGTTGCCTGCCTCCCATCTCCCGCCAGTGACCAGGGAGCAGGTAGAGGGGGGCTGGGGTTGGGAACCAGGGTTGGCTGGGGGGGAGGTTATGGGGGTGGCATCTCACCGTCGTTGCAACTGGCTCCTCCTGGAAAGCTCTTCATCCTGCAAAAAAACCACAGACAGATAGATCCGCCCCAGGCTGGGTTCAGGGCTTGCTCCCCTGCAGGGGGTGGGCATGTGGGCTATGACCCCATGGCACCCAGCTGGGGCCAGAGATGAGGTGGTCCCATGCCCCAAACTCCAGCACAGGGTGGGCAGGTCCAGAGCAAGGAATGAGGATGGGGCAACTCCAGCCCTCTGGGGTGTGAGTGGCACCTCAAGCCCCCCCAGGAACAAGTTGACACTGCAGGGAGATTCCTGAGCGGCAGTGTTGGGCAGCAGCTAGCGCCTGTAGATGTCTGAATAGGAGCCGGCTAACTGATCACCCTGCCAGGGGCCCGGTGGTGCCAATGGAGTCTCACACTCTGCCAGCAGAGCTCTCAGTTCAGAGATGGTGGCCTTGTATTGTGTCACCCTTAGTGCCCCAGACCTAAAAACAAGAAGCTGGAGTCAGGGGAGGATCACAGTCCCTGTATCCTGTTCCTGAATACTTTCCTTTAAACAACAAGGGAAATTCCCCAGCAAAAAAACTTTGTGAAGGCTGTAAACGAAACAGCAGCGTTGCCAGGCACACGCATGCGCTGGGAGTCTGAAACAGAGGCCTGGTTCATCCACCCTGTACCAGGCATTTCTCCCGAGGGTGGGATATGCCAAGCCCCCCATGAGAGCAACAGAGCAAGGGGAGCCAGGGATGCCTGGAAAGTCAATGAGGGAGGGCTCCTGGGGGCATGTAGGTGGGGAATGGGCAGCCTGGGTGGGAACTGCAGACAAAGCAGAGATAGCAGCCCTAGCAGGGGGAGCAGAGAAACCCCTACCCTCAGTGCTGTACCCCCCTGTGTCCAAGAAGCATCCTGCAGGAGGATTCCTGCTCAGCTCTGGCAGCCCGCAGGGGTCACCTGACTCCTGCTTCTCCCAGGAGTGGGCCCAGAGAGCTGAAGGGACAGCAGGGGAGTGTGGCTGATGTGCCAGAGGATCCAGGCTTGGCAGCAGGGTCAGGGACTCCTGTGCCCTCTACTGCAATGGGGCCTGGAGCTATTGCAAATCCCTGCAGCCTGCAAGGCACTTGCTTGAGATCATTTGCTAGCACAGGAAGATGGAGTTCCAAAACCTTGGCTGGGGTTTGCCACCCACTGCCAGGCTGCAATGGAGAAATGGCCGCATTCGGGGCAGGCATCACCCTGATGTCTCCCACCTATTTGGAGCATCAACTGGGCCATGAACCCTTTTGAGCACCATCCATGGCCTCAGCCTGCGTATCAGGACCTTTTCGTTCCCTCCTGGGAGCCGGAACGGGGCTAGCAGCCCAGCAACAATTTCCTCTGACATTTTTTAGTGTGGAAAATAAAATGAACGGCATCCCGGCCCTTCCTGAGCGGCAGCTCCCAGCAGAGTGCGTGCAACCAGACACGATGCTCACGAGCCCATGCAGCCAGGAGACAGCTGTACAAGGGGAAGCTGGGAGTCCGAATCCTGGCCCTAGAACCTGCTGAGGGGCATAGATCCTGCTTGGGAGAGGGGGGCTGGGTGTATGAATCCTAGTGCTAGTGCCTGGGGTGTGGATCCTGCTGGAGGGGAACTAGGGGGTGAATCATAGCCCTAGTGCCTGGGGTGTGGATCCTGCTGGAGGGGAACTAGGGGGTGAATCCTAGCCCTAGTGCCTGGGGTGTGGATCCTTGCTGGAGGGGAACTAGGGGGTGAATCCTAGCCCTAGTGCCTGGGTGTGGATCCTGCTGGAGGGGAACTAGGGGGTGAATCCTAGCCCTAGTGCCTGGGGTGTGGATCCTGCTGGAGGGAACTAGGGGGTGAATCCTAGCCCTAGTGCCTGGGTTGTGGATCCTGCTGGAGGGGGCACTGGGGTGAATCTTAGCCCTAGTGCCTGGGGTGTGGATCCTGCTGGAGGGCACTGGGGGGTGAATCTTAGCCCTAGTGCCTGGGGTGTGGATCCTGCTGGAGAGGAACTAGGGGGTGAATCCTAGCCCTAGTGCCTGGGTGTGGATCCTGCTGGAGAGGAACTAGGGGTGAATCCTAGCCCTAGTGCCTGGGGTGTGGATCCTGCTGGAGGGGCACGGGGGGGTGAATCTTAGCCCTAGTGCTGGGGTGTGGGATCCTGCTGGAGGGGCACTGGGGGGTGAATCTTAGCCCTAGTGCCTGGGGTGTGGATCCTGCTGGAGAGGAACTAGGGGGTGAATCCTAGCCCTAGTGCCTGGGGTGTGGATCCTGCTGGAGAGGAACTAGGGGGTGAATCCTAGCCCTAGTGCCTGGGGTGTGGATCCTGCTGGAGGGGCACTGGGGGGTGAATCTTAGCCCTAGTGCCTGGGGTGTGGATCCTGCTGGAGGGGCACTGGGGGGTGAATCCTAGCCCTAGTGCCTGGGGTGTGGATCCTGCTGGAGAGGAACTAGGGGGTGAATCCTAGCCCTAGTGCCTGGGGTGTGGATCCTGCTGGAGGGGCACTGGGCGGGGAACCCGGGTGCTGGATCCCGCTGCGCTCAGCCTGACTTTGCAGACTGCAAGGCAGTAACTGAAGAGGAAGCAGCCTCCCAAGGAAGTGTCCGTTTGTGAAATTTAATGACAAGTCAGAACGGTACGAGATGAACCACAGGGCGATCCAGGTTGCGCAAGGGGAATTGGAGCCAGCCACCAGCACCGGCCCCCCATGTGTGACGGCAGCCCTCTTGACAAATGCACTACAGCGCCCCCTGCGGCGAGGGGCTGGAGCAGCCGGGTACACCCCACAGCCAGCGCTGCAGGGCACTAACCATTGCACCAGCCCCTTCTCCCGCTCAGGGAGCTCGGCAGGGAGCAGAGACAGCCCCAAAGCCGGCGCGGAACCAGCGCCGAGGCACGGAGAGGATGGGAAGGGAGGAAGGGGAGCCCAGCTGGGACAGGGGCTGGCCGGCCCGGGGGTGGGGCAGGGAAGGGGGAGCCCGGCTCGGGGCTGGGCAGGGGTCCCGGCTGGTCCGGGGCAGGCACTCACCTTGCGGCCGGTGGGGGAGCTGTGGCCGCTGCCGGCCGGGGACCTGCGGACGGTGACCAGCGCCATGCGCCCCCCGGCCCCACCTGCCACAAACTTCGGGCGCCCCCGGCCGTCCGCCGCCGCTGGGAGCAGGAAGAGCCCGGAGGCTGCACCGCCAGGCGCCTCCCCTGGGGGCGGCTCTTAAAGGGACAGCCCCGCCCCAGGGCTTCCCCGGGCGGCAGGGCCTGCCGAGAAGGGGGCGTGGGGTGAGCTGAGCTGCGGCTAGCGTACCCCAGCGTGGCGCCCCTCAATCCCCGCCGCAGCCGCTGCTCTCCCAGCCCTGGCCTGATCCCCACGGCTCTGCCAGTGCCCCCGGGTCCGGCCCCAAAGCCCCCTGCTCCCCAGCCCCTGGGCCCTGCCCCACCGCTCTGCCAGTGCCCCCGGGTCCGGCCCCAAAGCCCCCTGCTCCCCAGCCCCTGGGCCCTGCCCCACCGCTCTGCCAGTGCCCCCGGGTCCGGCCCCAAAGCCCCCTGCCTCCCCAGCCCCTGGGCCCTGCCCCACCGCTCTGCCAGTGCCCCGGGTCCGGCCCCAAAGCCCCCTGCTCCCCAGCCCCTGGGCCCTGCCCCACCGCTCTGCCAGTGCCCCCGGGTCTGGCCCCAAAGCCCCCTGCTCCCCAGGCCCTGGGCCCTGCCCCACCGCTCTGCCAGTGCCCCCGGGTCCGGCCCCAAAGCCCCCTGCTCCCCAGCCCCTGGGCCCTGCCCCACCGCTCTGCCAGTGCCCCCGGGTCCGGCCCCAAAGCCCCCTGCTCCCCAGCCCTGGGCCCTGCCCCACCGCTCTGCCAGTGCCCCCGGGTCCGGCCCCAAAGCCCCCTGCTCCCCAGCCCCTGGGCCCTGCCCACCGCTCTGCCAGTGCCCCCGGGTCCGGCCCCAAAGCCCCCTGCTCCCCAGCCCCAGGGCCCAGCCCCCACCGCTCTGCCAGTGCCCCCGGGTCTGGCCCCAAAGCCCCCTGCTCCCCAGCCCTGGGCCCTGCCCCACCGCTCTGCCAGTGCCCCCGGGTCCGGCCCCAAAGCCCCCTGCTCCCCAGCCCCTGGGCCCTGCCCCACCGCTCTGCCAGTGCCCCCGGGTCCGGCCCCAAAGCCCCCTGCTCCCCAGCCCTGGGCCCTGCCCCACCGCTCTGCCAGTGCCCCCGGGTCTGGCCCCAAAGCCCCCTGCTCTCCTAGCCCTGGGCCCTGCCCCATCACTCTGCCAGTGCCCCCGTGTACTGCCCCACAACCCCACCTGGACTGCCTCCCTCTGTTCTGCCCCACCGCCCCCTGCTACCCCAGCCCCAGGCTTCCCACCCCACGCTCTGTTAATACACCTCAATCCCTGGTAGCCACTGAACCTGCTATTCCTGTCCTAGGCACTTGCCCCTCCCAGTTCCCCAGGCCTGCATGTCCCAGGTGCACAGGGTTTGGAGCCCCAGCAAACCCATTGCCTGGGAGCGCAGCGCTTTGGAATTTGAAGCGGGCTGGGCCAGGGCAGCAGCTTTCTGTCCTGGCAACATAACACCCTGTTCCCACCCAGGCAGCAGCTGCCCATCGGGGTGGGGGTGAGGGGGTGCTTTGACTGCTCCAGTTCAAGGCCATGTTGACAGCAACTCTTGGGATCTAATGAGGGAAAATTGATGGGGAGATGGGAAACATTGCCATGGGGACACAGAACTGGTAGGGACCATCCAGGTTATCATAGCCGGTCCCCTGCTCTCCCCTGCAACCCCATCATATAATCCTGGTCATATATTTACCAAGATCCACTTTAAAACCAGGCCAGATGTTTGCCCCACTACTCCTAACGGGAGGTGAACCAGCCCCTCACTCCGCTAGTGGGTAGAAACCTTCTAGTTCCCAACCTGCTTATTCCTGGCCACTTTCTCCCCCTCCATTCTTGTGCGAACATTGTCCTTTATTTTAAATCGCTCATCTCCCTTCCTGCTGTACTTATAGAGACAGCCCCACGCCAGCTTTGTTTTGCCGGGCTAAACAAGCCAAACTCTCCCAAATATTTTCTTGTCAAACAGGCCCCTGCTCATAGAGCCATTGAAGTGTAGGGCTGGAAAGCGCCATGAGAGGTCATCAGGTCCAGCCCCCGATGCTGGGTCAGGACCAAGTAAACCTAGACCATTCCCAGACGGGTTTCTCCCACCTGTTCTTAAAAACCTCCATGATGGAGATTTCACAGCCTCCCTTGAGTAACCTGTTCCAGAGATGAACTCCCCTTAGAGTTAGAAAGTTTTTCCTACCATCTAACCTAGATCTCCCTTGCTGTAGATTAAACCCGTTACTTCTCACCCTGCCTTCAGTGGACACACACAACAATTAATCCCCGGCCTCATTATAACAGCCCTTACATATTTGAAGACTTATCAGGTTCTCCCCTCAAGACTAAAAGTGCTGTTTTTAACCTTTCCTCATAGGTCAGGTTTTTAAAATCTCTGATCACTTTTGTTGCCCCCTCTGGCCTCTCTCCAGTTTGCCCACATCCCTCCCAAAGCATGCACCCAGATCTGGACACAGGACTCCAGCTGTGGACTCACTAGAGCTAAATAGAGCGGGACAGTTACCTCCTGTGTCATACATCCTAGTGACCCTTTTCTCTGCTCCGGTTCTAAATTCTTGAACGCAGGTGCCCAGAACTGCACACACTACTCCAGATGAGGTCTCACCCGTGCCTTGAACAACAACACAAACGCTTCTCTACCGGAGCAGAAAATACCTCACCTGCCACATCCTTGGATTCCATTTGCCTTTTGCACGGCCATATCACATTGGTGGCTCATCGTTATCCTGTGATCAGCTCGTATGTGCAAATCTTTCTCCTCTGTTCTTTCCAACTGATGAGCACACAATTTAGAGCAGAAATTCTTCTTCTTAAGACATTACTAATGGGACAGGGGTGACAAGAAGGGGTAAACTAGGGGGTGGACATTGAATTGCAGCTCAGGGATTAATGGAATTAATGAAAGCCAGTGCAACCACTTGGCCCCTTCTCTTCTCTAGACTCCCAGGCCCAGAAATGGTTCCCTTGCCCACTGGGCACAGGCATAGCTAGGTCTTGCCTGGCTGTTGAGCATGTCCAAGTCTGTAGTGGATAGGAATAGGGTGGTATCCCTTTAAATAGCATGTGAGCCCTCTAGCAGCGCTCACTATGCTCTGTCTTAGAAACCACAAGAACCCATCCAGAGCAGCAGTGGGCACATAGCCAGGCCTGGCACACCTGGGTGTTTCTGTCCCGTAAAGAAGCAAGATGCAACCAAGCCCCCAGATAAGCAGCAAGGCCTCCCAGTGCCAGCAGGACACAGTGCCCCCTTGGGGATCCCATCTGCATAGGGGGAAGATGGCCAGAGAGGGACCCAGAGCGGAGGGGATGCTCCAAGCAGGATGCTGGCTCCATTCCCTCTCTCAGGCAGCTGATGCACTGATAAAGGCCCAGACTGAAGGGTGCAACATGCAGAATGAAGGGAGCTGGAGCCAGGGGGTTGGTTGGTTTCTCCTTTTTATTTCATGGTTCCTGCTGCACAGAGGCCCGCACCCAGCCCCTGCGGGTGCCAGGAGCCACCGTTCAATGCAGCTGTTCCCTTTCCAACCTTTGGAGTTGAGTTAAAAAACCAAAACCCACCCTTCGCCCTCCCCATTCTAGAGCTGCAGAGATATAAATAAAATAAATTAAACAGGCAGGAGAGGACATGGCAGCTACGCACAGGGGGTTTGGGAGGCGAAACACAGGACTGAAAATTATTGGCCCTGCTTCTATTTGAGTGCCACATCCCACCGCTCCCATGAATGTAGCATCCCCACCCTAGTCATCAGGTTTCTGGCCCTGTCCCATCACCTCTAACTCCACCCCCTTCGTTGCCCTCACCCCTATTGCCCACGTGGGCTGACAGGACACAGTCAGTGTGTGTGTGTGTATTATGCCCAGTTTCAGAATCCCACTACCTCCACCAATATGTATTAAAGAGTCCAGTTGGAAACTGCTTTCTCTATAGCCGAGGGTTCTCCTTAGCCTCTGCCACTCTGTTGCTCCTCATTTCCTCTGTTCCCTCATTCTTCAGTTTCCTCCTAGCCATACAAAACTTTCCTCCACCAGGCAGGGGGAATAGAATAACCATAAAAAAAAAAAGAGTTAAATTAAATAAGACCCAAGAGGCAGCAGGACTAAGAGCCCTGGGAAAGGCAGAGGGTGTCTCGTCAAGTCCAGTCCTGACCCCTGCAAGACAGGGGGTGGGGAATGGGACGGGTACCCCCCTCAAGGTTAAAAATACAACAGCAAAGCCAGGGCACTGGGGAGCCCCTGGGAGTCTTGGGGGAGGCTGGGTTCAGGGCCCCCTGCTGGTAGGTGGGGCATTACTTCTCCGTCAGGGAGAGCTGGAGGATGCGCTGCAGCTCCTCATCCTCCTCACGCCGCCGGCGCTCCTGCTCCTCCTGCTCCCGCGATGACAGCTCCATGGCCAGGCGCAGCTGCTCGTCGAAGCTGGGGTAGGCCGACGGAGGCAGGGCCGAGGAGGAGGAGCCATTGGTGCTGGGTGCCGGGCTGTCCTCGGGAGGGACGGTGCTGTTGTTGCCGTTGCCTCCGCCACCAGACTCAGTCGCAGTCATGCCCTGCCCCGACTGCAGGAATATGCTCTCCTGGATGGCGCTGGGGGAGAGAGATGCGTGTCAGCAACTGCCCTCACAGTCCTGCCACCCAAGACCAGCCTCCCCCTCACAGCTGCATCCCTTCTTCACAGCCGCACCCCACACCAACTAGCCCCTCCTTCACAGCCCCACTCCCAGCAAGCAGCACCTGCCTCTCACAGCTCCGTCCCCACCGCCCCGCCATCCACCAACCAGCCCCTCCCTCACAACACCGCCCCCATGACCAGCCTCTCCCTCACAGCTCTGCCCCTTGTTCACAGCCCCACCCTCACCAACCAGCATCTGCCTGACAGTCCCATCACACCACCAACCAGCACCTGCCCCCACCAACTGGCCCCTCCCTCACAGCTCTGCCCCTTCTCCATAGCCATGCTCCCCACCAACCAGCACCTGCCTCTCTCAGTCCCATCCCCTCCCCACAGCCCCCCGCACAGCCCTGCCCCCCACCAACCAGCCCCTCCCTCACAGCACCGCTCCCCATGACCAACCTCTCCCTCACAGCCCCGCCCCCACCGACCCCTCCGACTAGCCTCACCCACACAGTCCTTCCCCCCACCGACTAGCCCCTCCCTCACAGTCCTTCCCCCACCAACCAGGACCTGCCTCTCCCAGTCCCATCCCTTCACTGACCAGCACCTGCCCCTCACGGCCCCATCACCGACCAGCAGGACTGTCATTACCCATATGCAAAGTACACAGCTGCGTAGGGCACCAAGTAATTTGGGGCACCAAATTTCCTGGTGCCCTGTGCAGCTGCGTGCTCCTCCAGCCCCTGCTCCGGCTCTTGCCCAGGGCCTCCACCCCACCCTTCCCCAGTCCTGCCCCCACTCCCCTGAAGACTGCAGCCGGGAGCCAGGGGAGCAGAACAGCCTGGGGCCCCAGGCCTCCGCAGGCAGGAGCAGGGGGAGCTGGCACCAGGCCTCCACGGGAGGAGGGGGCTGTGTGGGGCCCCAGGCCCCCATGGAGGACAGGGGCTGGCCACTTCCTGCGGGAAGTGGAGTGACCCGGCCTCAGCCTGCTCCGCTCCCCTGGCTCCCAGGCTTGGGGGGAACTGCCCCCCAGCACTCGCCGGCAGCACAGCTGAGAGCCAGGGGAGCGGAGCAGGCTGGGGCCGGGTCATTCCACTTCCTGCAGGAAGTGGCCAGCCCACCCCATTCCTGCGGAGGCCTGGGGTGGGGCCCCACACAGCGCCCCCCCCCCCCCAGCTCCTGCCCGTGGAGGCCTGGGGCTGTGCAAGACACCAAAATAGCTATGGACGGCCCTGCCGACCAGCCCCTCCGTCATACCCACCAACACCTGCTTCTCACAGCCCCACCCCCACCAATTACCCCCTCCCTCACAGCCCTACCCCCCCACCAACCAGCACCTGCCCCTCACAGCCCCGCCCGCACTGACCAGCCCCTGACGCATCCTGCCAGCCCAGAGAATGGCTATGTGGGAGGCCAGGGAAGGAAGGTAGGGGCCTGCTGCCCATGGAGGCTTGGCATGAATCTTGTCCCACCCCAGCACTCACCGCTCCAGCTGCAACTCCTCGTCATAGGAAGGGGGGTTGGAGCCTGGGCGCGTGTTGGTCAGCGCCTCCCAGATAGTCACCTGCAGTCCAGGGCACCAATCAGAACCTGGGAATATTCCCCTCCCTGGCTGCATCCCACACCCCTGAACCAGCCAGACAGCTCCCCACATCAACCGGACAGGAACAAAAGTAGGGAGCTGGCATGCCCTGGAGGAGAAAGGCCCTGTGTCCCATTCCGTGTCCCCCTGAGCCAGCCAGTGCCCTGCCCTGGGGCCAGATTGGAGCCAGTGCCCCCGAGAGGAGAAAGGCCCTATGTCCCATTCGCTGCCCCTCTGAGCCCACCAGTCCCCTCACCCTGGGGCCGGATCAGAGCCAGTGCCCCACGTGGGGAGAGGCCCCATGACCCATTCCCTGCCCCCCCTGAGCCCCTCAGTCCCCCAACCCTAGGGCCAGATTGGAGCTGGCGCTCTGAGAGAGAAAAGGCCTGGCCTGGCTCTCACCTGGTCAGTCTCGGTGCCAGCGTCGAGCAGGCTCTGTTGGATGGCAAACTGCAGCAGGTCGTCATCCTCGTCCCGCATGGGCTCGTTGCGGCCAGCGCCCAGCATAGCGTAGCCCTGCGGCACCTCGAACACCACCGAGTCCACCTCGCAGGGGAATGGGAACACTGGGGAAAGGGGGAGGGGTGAGAGTGGGGGGTCCCATACCCTACTGGGATCACAGACACACTGCTCCACCCGTAGGAGTCTGCCCTGCCCAGAGAGACACCCATCCCACACACACGCTGCCTTGGCCCTCGACCCCATAGAGACTGGGGTCAATGTGGGATTTGCAGTGGGATGCCTGGTGTGCAAAGCCCCCCAGCCCCCTGCAAGTTCCCCTACCTTTGGGGTTGGGGGCCGCCTCTGCCCCTGCAGCTGGCTCTCTGGCGTCCCCTGGAGAGGAGCTGGGGGCAGGACTACAGACCCGCACGGAGCTCAGCGACTCATCACACCCGCACAGGTTGCTGAAGGTGATTCGTGCATTGAGCACATGGAAGAGGGGGATCTCTGGTGTGTGTGTGTGTGTGTGTGTGTATGAACATAACAGCGTGAGACACTGGGAGCAACAGATGGTACAGCCCCCAGGCATGCCCCTCGCCCATCAGCCCCCCCAGCCCAGCTACACATGGCCCCAGCCACCCCTCCCCGTCATGATCCCTGCTGCACCTCCCCTGCCCCATAACCACCCCTCCCCAGCTCCCCCATCCTCCCCAGCCCAGTTCCCTAAAGCCCCCAGCCACTCCTCCCCCCCATGATCCCTGCCGCACCTCCCCTGCCCCTCAGACTCTCCTCCCCAGCTCCCCCACTCTCTCTGGCTCCCAGTCTCTCTCCCCCTCATGATACCTGCTGCCCCCCCCAGCTCTCCCATCCCCCCCGGCCCAGCTCCCTGCAGCCCTCAGACACCCCTTCCCGCTCATGATCCCTGCTGCACCTCCCCTGCCCCTCAGACCCCCATCCCCAGTTGCCTTATCCTCCCTGGCCCCCCGGCCCCCACTGCTCTCATGATCCCTGCCACCCCTCCCCACCTCCCCTAGCCACCCCGGCCCAGCTCCTCATAACCCCCAGCCACCCCTCCCCCTCATGATCCCTGCCACACCTCCTCTGCCCCTCAGACCCCCCCCAGCTCCCCCATCCTCCAGTCCCCCTCATGATGCCTGCTGCCCCTCCCCTGCCCCATAACCACCCCTCTCCAGCTCCCCTATTCTCCCCAGCCACCACGGCCCAGCTCCCCATGGCCCCCAGCCACCTGTCCCCATCATGATCCCTGTCACTCCTTGCCCATCTTGCCAGCCACCCTTCTCCATGATCCTTGCCACCCCTTCCAACTCACCTGTCCCCAATCCCTGACACCCCACTCCAACTCCCCCCCCATTTTGGGGGACCCCTGCCAACCCTCCTCCCCCCCACAATTAGCCCTCATTTCCCCCAACTCCCCCACCCCCCAATTCCCACCATATCTCCAGCCATCCCTATGCCCCTCAGACTCCCCAAATACTAGCCATTCTTTCCCCTGCACCCGTCCCCTGCCCACCTCTATTGCTCTCCAAATCCAGCCAGGCCACTCCCCGTCAGATCTGCTCCCTTCTCTCCCTCACCACTGCTCCTCCCCTGTTTGCAGCCCCGCCCCTTCCCCAAAAGCCCCACTCACCGATTTTGACAGGGAATCCGGGTGGCAGCTTGAGGGTGATGAAATCACGCAGCTTGGCGAAGTGGGCATTGCTGATGGCCATGAGGTCGATTATGGGCGTCACCTGCTCCACCAGTGACAGGGGGTGATCCTCGCATAGCCACAGTGTGGCCTTGAACCTGTCACGGCCAGGGGAGCATCACAACCAGTTGCCCCAGCCCCTCTTCCTACACAGCACTGGCTACGCAGAACAAGCGACCAGGCCTGGCGCCCTTTAGGGGCAAGCACTCAACACTGTTGTCCCAGATGCCTGGGTCCCATTCCTTGTCCTGGTCTCTCCCTCACTCTGGGGGCTGGGAGCTGCAGGAACTTCTAGGGGTGAACACACTGCCCTGCCATCCCAGACTCCTCTGTCCCATTCTCTGGCAGAGGAGAGCTAGAATTAGGGTGGATTTTCCATGCCCCACAGTATCACTGGCTGAGAGTGCAGAGCGACTCTTTCCGCTCCTCTAGCGCATTCTCCCACTCTGCTGCCATCCCAAACCCCCACCCCGCACCTCACCTCTGCACTTTGTTGGACATCTCGATAGGGCGGCCAATGTTGCGGGCCTCCAGGTTGAAGCTGGGGTCAAAGTACTCCTCCGGGGTGATGGCCGTGGGGTTGGTGAGGGTGGCGGACTGCAGCACGGGGGCCTGGAGGGGGCAGGCATGAGGAGGGGGAGTCAGATCCCCCATTCACATGCTCTCTGGCTGTGCCCCTTGTGCTGAATTCCCCCTCGCTTGCTGTATTCCCCCCACCCCTAACCCTCATACAGCCCCATGCCCAGATTCTACCCTCGTGGCTAGGAATGTGACACCTCTGCCCGATCCCTGCCACACCAGGCGCGCGTCTCGAGTCCCCAGAGCAGATGGGGGGCCCGTCACTCACCCCGTTGTGGGAGGCATGCTGCTGGGCAATCCCCAGGAAGGACTGGAAGGGTGTCTTGGAGCCTATGGGGTGGGTGTGAGTAGGTTAGACTCAAAGACCCCCACGGAGTGTATGAATTCCCTCCCACACCTCCCCGCCCCCCGAGGAAACACACACCACGCTCATTCTGTGCCCTGGGGGAGGCTAATCTGCTAGGGCCAGTTCCCCGCACCCCCCCAGTCAGGTCTGATGTGGGTGTGGATACAGAATGCTCAGCATGGGGGGCTGCTTACACAAGTGCTCGGGGGGTGGGGCCTGAGCCATGATGGACAGGTGGAGAGACAGGGCTGTTGTCTGTGGGGTTGTGACTGGAGGGGAGGGATGGGTGCTGTAACGGGAGGGTCAGGGGGTGGGGCCAGGCCCTTGTAGGTGGGTGCTGTGATTGGAAGGTCTGTCAAAAGGGGAAGTACAAGACACAGTGGGTCGGCATGTCAGAGGAGGAGGGTTGGGGTGCTGTGATTGGATGGGGTGCTGTGATATACCAGAGTGGGTATATCAGAGTGAGAATATCAGAGCGGGAGGGGGCAGTCTGAACAGAGGGCTGGGGCCAGGGTGGACAGTCGCAGGGGAAGGGGTGCTGTACTAGGGTGGCAAAGTGTCTGGTTTTCGACTGGAAAGTCCGACTGAAATGGGGACCTGACAGTGTTCGGTCAGATCTACTGACCGGACGCCCAATGCCAAGTTACTTCAGGTGTGGGAGTGGGGAGGCATTGGGGCATCAGCTGCTCCAGCCCCTACTCAGCCACGGCCACCTCCTGCCTTCATCGGGCAGCTGCAGCTCCCAGCCCTGGCTCCGCAGGCAAGCCCATCCTGACCCGGGGGGTGGGAGGGGAAAAGCAGCGAGCAACAGGGATGAAGGGGAGGAAGGAGTGGGGGGGGGGCCCAGGGGAAGAGGCGGGGCAGGGGACCTTCTGGTGCTCTTGCTGGAGTATCCCGCTTTTGAATATTAGCAAGTTGGCAATCCTATGCTGTGCATGTGTGTGGATCTGGCACTGTGATTGGATGTCCGGGGTCGGTGTGTCAGAGGGGAAGGGGACGGGTCATTACAGACTGGATGTTCTGATTGGTTGGCTAGGGACAGCGTGTTACCTTTGGTGCGGGATTTGTCCTGGTCCGACAGGTGCTCGGTTCTTGTTTTAGTGATGAGCTCCACGTTGCTGGCGCTGTAAACCTGCCAGGACATGGGGTGCGAATCAGTTTTCCCAGCCCCCGGCCCACCCGTGAGCTACTCCCCTGAGGGGTGAGCACCTTCTGCTGCCATCCTGGACACCTGGGTCTCATTTGCTGGCTTGGTGTCTCTAGTACATGCGGTCATACGAGGCCCGTATCGGTAAGCACCTCCTCCTGCTCCTAGATGCCTGGGTCCCATTCCCCGTCCTAGTCTCTCCTCCATCGGGGAACTGTGAGCTGTGAAGCCCCTACAAGCAAGGACTTCACACTGCCATCCTAGATGTCTGGGTCCCACCCTGTCCCAGTCTTCCCCTCCCAGTTAAGGTTCCCATCCCCTGCACCCCCAGAATGGGGATTTACCTTGGCTTCATAGCCACTGATCACTTCCATCTTCTCCGAGCGCCAGCCCCAGATCCCAGACTTATTCCTGCCAAGATGGGAACGGCCAGGTCAGATGCTGCGTTCTTCCACTTCTGCCCCAGCCCGCCCTAGACAGACCCCTCCCCTCCCCCATATGCCCCAATGCCTGGCTGCGTCACCCCCAGGCTCCCTCCAGTCAGGAGCTGCTCAAGCCCAGCTCTGCTCCTCCCTGGCGCCTCCTTTCAGTGTCTAGGTGTGAGTAGGGCTGCTGCACAAGAGCTGCAGGCACGTGCACCTCCCAGCCCTGGCTCTGCTCTCCAACCCCAAGGGCAGGGCATGGTTCTGAAGGACAAGATGCCCAAGGAAAGGCCTGGTCACCCCTCAACCCTGCTCACTAGCATGAGCAGTCATACGAGGGCCGGTCACATGCACATCCCCCCCACCCTGCTCACTAGTACATGCAGTTGTACGAGGGCCCATCGCACACGCGGATCCCCTGCCCTGCTCACTAGCGCACACAATCATATGAAGGCCTATTGCATATATGGACTGCCTGCCCCCTCATTCAGACATGCAGCCATATGAGGGCCCATCGCACATGCGGACCCCCCCGACCCACTCACTGGCACACACAGTTGTGCCTGTCACATACACAGATCTCCCGCCCCGCTCACTAGCACATGCAGTCACATGAAGGCCTGTTGCATATACGGACCCCCTACCCCTCTCATTCGCACACGTAGCCATATGAGGGCCCATTGCATACAAGGACCGGTTGCAAATGTGGACCCCCCCTTGACCACTCACTAGCACATGTGGTCATACGAGAGCCCATTGCACATGTGGACTCCTGCCCCATCCCACTCACTAGCGCACACGGTTGTGCCCATCACAAACACAGATTACACCCCTCTCACTAGCACATTTGGTCATATGAAGGCCCATTGCACATGTGGACCCCCTGCCTCTCTCACTAGCACACACGGTCGTACAAGGGCCTGTCGTACATGAAGACACACCCATCCCACTCACTAGCACATGTGGTCACATGAATGCCTGTTACACACGTGGATTCCTCGGTCCCTCTCACTAGCACACGCAGTTGTATGAGGATCCCCTGCCTATCTCACTAATACGCATGGTTGTTTAAGGGCCTCTTGCACACGCAGACTATCCCCCCACCCCACGCTCACTAGCACATGTCATCGTACAAGGGCCCATCGTACAAGATCCCCTGCCCCACTCACTAGCACACATGGTCATACAAAAGCCCATCACACATGTGGATCCCTTGCCCTGATCACTAGCACCCGCGGTCATACAAGGGCCCATCACACATGCAGGTCCCCTGCCCTGCTCACTAGCACACGCGGTTGTACAAGAGCTCATCACACACATGGATCCACTGCCCCGCTCACCATTTGCGACCACACAAATGTCAGTCGTGCCCATCTCCCTCCCCCACTGTTCACAGCCTCTAGCACAAGCGCATCTCGTGCACAGCCACCTCACCCACCATCTGTGCACTCCTCACATGCTCCTCCTTCACTAGCCTCCCTCCCCAGTCACACACTCCCCCACCTCCCTCATCAATGTCCTCGTGCACCCTGCCTCCCACACTCGCTCCCCTCTCAGAGGCCCGCTCCCATGCGGTCAGCCTGCACAAATGCCCCCCCACACGTACCCCCGCTCCCCAGCTCACCGCTCGAAGGCGATGTTCTTGGTGTCGAGGTGGGTGGAGACGATGGGCGAGGTCAGCCGGCTGGCCACATGCTCCTCGGTGGGCTGCATGGCAGCCAGCATCAGCTCCGGCTCGTGCAGGGCCAGCGACAGCGTCTCTGTATAGACCACCTGCTTGTCATGATCCACCTCCATTACCACGGCACCCTCCTCTGGCCAGGGGAGAGGGGACATATCAGTGCCACAGCCCCACCCCACCCGTGGCTGGGCTGGAGGTGCCATGGTGATGTTGCCTCAGCCTCCCTCCAGGATCCTCTGGGATTCTAGGTGCAGTTGGACTGCTTCCCTGGTTCTTCCCAGCAGCCATATCCCAATGGAGCACCAACTCCCATTGGTGGTGACCCCATTCCCCTCCCTGGGGCTGGCCCAGCTGGGGTCTCAGTCCCATCTCTGGGAGCCCCTCATGTGGGGGAGTGGAAAGGGACCCAGCTCTACTACTCAGCCAGATCGGGGAGGTGCATCCTGCACAGGCATCGAGGGGGAGCAGAGCCCAATTCCCCCAGGGGCACAGGGACGGGGTGGGGGGCCCTGCCACCCGGGGAGGCTAGGGCATCTCTGACCTTCCCCCTTGAAGATATAGCTGCGCCGCCCGCGCTGCCAGGTCATGTGCTCGAAGCCCAGCAGGGTGGTGTCGACCCGCAGGCTCTCGCCGCGCTTCCACACCCGGTACACGTCGCTTGGGCACACCTTGGAGACCAGGGGCACTGTGGGGGAGGGACAGAGAGTGAGCAGGGGAAGGGTGTGGCAGTGGCCCACCGGCATGCTGACAGCCCAGCCCCGCACCCCGCTGGGGAGGGGTCTGTGTCCAGCTGCCTGCGGTTCTTCCTTCCAGTCACCGGGAACTCCAGTATGGCGCCGGGCTTCACACTGCCAGGCAGGGCTCCGTCTCCCCAAACCCCCACCCTGGGGCTCAGCTCCCAGGAAGGGAGGCACCAGCTGCTGGCAGATCAGGGGCAGGGCAGGCACCGTGGCCAGGGGGCTCCAGTCTCCCCCCCCATGTAGCCGGATATCCCTGGTCTCTGGCCCTGGGGCAGGCCACTGGGGGGGGTCCTGCTGTGAGCCCCCAGGGACCGACTCACCCCAGCTGGTGAACTCCCACTTCATCTCCACGTAGAAATCAGGGGCCTGGAAGAGAGGAGACAGCAAAGGGATGAGATCAGGGTCTGCAGGGAGGGGGGAATCCCTGCAGAGACTGGGGTCTGGGAGATCATGGGGGACTCCCTGCAGTGATCAGATCAGGGAGGGGCAGGGGAAGAGAGATCCGGATCTGGAGATGAGGGGAATTCCCTGACCTGATTGGGGGTGGAGGGTAAGAACAGGATCCCGGGGGAAGTGAGGGGATCCTGGGGGACAGATCTCAGACTTGGAAATCCCCAGGGCTGGGTGAGATCCGAGGTATACTCCTGTCCGAGATCCTGGGGGATCCCAGATGCATCCCTAGAGGGGCAGCAGGAGGATCCATTGCACTGTGGGTGCCCAGGGCTTAGCTTTCAGGGAGCACCTAAGGGCTGGCAGGGCGAGGGTGCCAAAGGAATGGGGTCCTGGGGGGGGATGTATGTACCCCAGGGCAGGGGTGCCAGGGGACTGGGGTTCTGGGGGAGGTCTGTTCTCCAGGGCAAGGGTGCCAGGAGGCTGGGGTCCCAGGGTGTGTGTATCTGTACCCCAGGGCAAGGCTGGCAGGTGGCTGGGGTCCCGGGGGCTCTGTACCCCACAATGGGGGTACCGGGGGAGTCTGTACCCCACAGCAGGAGTGCCAGGGGCCTGGGGTCCCGGGGGGTGTCTGTACCCCAGGGCAAAGCTGGCTGGGGGCACACGCACACACTGACCCTGCGCAGTTTGTTGAGCAGCTCGGGGATGCCAGCCAGGCGGTTAGTGGCACGCTGGTAGTCGCGATATTGGAGCACCAGCTGCACCATCTCAGGGTCCCCGGTGCTGACGGCCTCCTGCAGGACTGGGGGCGGGACGGCAGGAGAGGGGGAGTAGAGAGGGAGCAACACGGAGCCACCAGGCGCAGGGCACTGCCTGTCCCCCTGCACACTGGCATCCAAGCCAGCTCCCTCCCCTGCACATACCCCCGGGCATGGCCAGCACCAACCCGTTGCCCTGGGCAGGCAAAGCCAGGTACCCAACGGCACAACACAGGGCCCTCTGCTGGCGAAGTCCAGGTCTGAATGCCAGGTCCATGGGCACCAGCCCCGAGGAGCATGGCAGAGGGGAGGCTGAGACTCCAGCTGAGACCTCCAGCAGCTGGTGGGGGAGAAATTCCGTGCCATAGGGCAGGAGCCGTGCAGTAGAGGGGCTGGCACCAGAGCCACCTGACTCCCCATATCTGCCTCCCCAGCCCCCAATACCTGCCCTCCCCCAGTTCTGTGTGCTCCCCCTGCCAGTACCTGTCCAGCCATTGGCATTCTCCCTGCCCACATTGGCATTATGCCGCAGCAGCACCTGGGCCGACTCAAGGTTGCCCAGCGACACGGCCAGCTCCAGGGGTGTGCGGCCCCGTGGGTCGATCAACTCGATATCGTGCTGAACGGGAACCACGTGGTCAACAGCTGTACACCCCCCACTGCCCAATGGGCTAAGCTAGGGCCCCAACTGTACCACTGCCATTCTGGAGGCCTGGGTCCATTCACCATCCTGGGCTCTGACCTCTCTGCTGGGGCTGGAAACTGTTGGGCCTCTATGGGTGAACACCCCCACTGCCATCCCGGACTCCTGGGTCCCATTCCTGCCTGCCCCCTTCCCCCACAAGGGGACTCTCCTGCCCAGCTCCTCAGCCTCACTTATGCACAGAGGTGCCCCTCGCATGGCAGCGAGGGGACGTGGGGGTGCCTTGTCCTGCCCCCTATCCTGTGGCTCCTCCCAACTTCCTGTCAAGCTCCTGACTGTGGTTGTACAGGGCTGCAGGCAGATACGGGGTCATGGGGGGTGCTGAGGGCAGGGGATGTGGGTTTATGCCCTGAGATCACTCTCCAGAGCCCAGTGCTGGTTGGGCTATGGGATGGGGTGGATCCCACACCTGCCCTGTTAGCAGATCACACTCCAGTGCCTGGTACCAGTTGGGGAATGTGGGGACCTAGTGAGAGGGATTGGGGCAGGGGGCTGCCCGGGTGCTGCTTGCTCTCCAGCACCTGGTGCCATTTGGAGTGATGCTGGTGAAGAGGGAGGGGGCAGGTGGAGAGAAAGAGGAACCAGGGGAACCTGGGGTGGAGGGTACCTGGTGGGGTGGATGCTGGGTGCAGGCGTCAGGTGGAGGAATGGAGGGTGGGAGTACCATGGTTGGGGTACATAATGGGGCAATGATAGGGGTAGGATTAAGAGGGTACCCGGTGCAGATACTGGGGTGAGGATGTGGGGTGACTCCTTGATGGGGGTACTGGGAGGTACCAGAAGGAGGGGGTTAGGGGGTACCTAGTGAGGGTACCAGGGTGGAAAGGATAAAAGTCCTGGTGTGGGATACCAGGTGAAGGGATGGGGGTTACTCAGAGGGGTGAGTAGAGAGGGTATTGGGTTGGGAAGGGGGTACCAGAGTGGAGAAATGGAGAGTGGGGATCCTGGGTAGAGGAATAGGGATTAGGGGTACCTGGGTTTAGGGGGTACCCAGTGGGGGGATATGGGATTAGGGGACACCTGGGGAGTGGTGATGCAGGGTTAGTGGGATGATGGATTGAGGTTCGGGGTGGGGGGTCACTAGTGTAGGAATAGGAGTTAGTAGGGGATGCTCAGTGGTGTGTGTGTGCGCCAGAGTGGGATATCACAGGTGGGTTACGGGGTACCTACGGTGGGGGTTCCTGATGGGGTGGGGGAGGTCCCAGGGATCCCCATGGAGGAAGCCCCAGGGGAGGGGTGTGCCAAGTAGGGTGGGGCTCCTGGGAGGAGTCAGTGGGTCCCTGTGGTGGGGCTACCCATGGCAGGGGTGGGGTGCCCTGGGGGGTCCCAGGTGGAGGTTAGGAGGGTCCCCGCAGTGTGGAGTTCCAAGTGCACCTGGTGAGGTGAGAGGTCCTGAGGGGTGCCTGGTAGGGTGGGGCTCCTGGTGGGATTAGGGGGTCCCACAAGTGCCTGATGGGTGGGGATCCCCAGGGGGTCCCATGGGTGGCTGCAACAGGGTAGGGATGCCCAGTGGAGTGGGGGGTCCTGAGGGTATGGGGTTGCCAAGTGACCAGTACCTGGCAGACTGGCAGGGTGCTTGGTGAGACGGGGGTCAGTGGAATGGGGAGTGCTTCGCGGGATGGAGGTCCTGGGGTGGAGAGTGCTGGGGAGTCAAGGAATGGCTGGTGCCTAGTGGGGTGGAGAACATAAGGGGGTCCAGGATGGGGGTGGGGGGATAGGGAGTCACCCAGCAGGGTAGGGTGCCCACAATGTGTTGCCTGGGGTGCCTGGTAGGGTAGTGGGTGCTGGGGTGAGGGGTTCTCATAGTGTCACAATGGGATGGGTGGATTCTGGGAGCTTAGGGGATCCCATAGTGCTTGGCGGGGTGTGGGGGGGTCCTGGCAGGGTGGGATAAGTCCTGGGGAGAGTTCCAGGGGTGCTGGGCAAAGCTGGGTGGGGAGTCCCAGGGGTGCCCAGCGGAGTGGGGGGTATCCCGAGGGGGGGGGCTAGTGGAGCAGGGGGATTCTAGTGCCTGGTGGGGTGGGGGGATTCCAGGGGGTCCAGGACTGCACAGCAGAGCAGGAGATCCCCGGGGTGCCAGTGGGGTGTCCCAGGGAGCTTCTCGCGGGTGCCCGGCGGGGTGGGGGTCCCGGAGAGGGGCCCGCGGCTGCCCGGCGGGGTGGGGGGTCTCGCAGGTGTCCGGCGGGGTGGGGTGGGGTCCCGGGGGTGCTCGGCGGGGTGGGGAAAATCCCGGGGGGGGGGTCCCGCACCTGCCCCGTACGCAGCTCGCTCTCCAGCGCCTGATGCCGGTTGTGCCAGGCCAGCAGGTGCAGCGGGAAGGCGTCTCCGGCCCGGGCCATCCCGTCACCATGTCCCCAGCCCGGCCGAGGCTGCGGCTGCCTGCGCGGCGCTGGCGGCTCCGGGCGGCGGGCGCGGGGCCTGGCCCGGAATCGCTGCGGCGGCCGGGGGCGGCGGGGCGGAGCGCGGCGCGGCGCGGGGCGGGGCGGAGCGGAGCGGAGCGGGCAGCCTCGCTGGGCCCTGGCGCCCCCGGTCCGGCTCCGCCCGAGCCCTACACCGCCCTGGGGCGCCGCCCCGCGCCTGCCCCCCCAGGGTACTGCCCGCGGGGGAGTCTCAGCCCTGCCCCGCTGCACCCCAACTACCCCCCCGGGGCATCTCAGCCCTGCCCCGCTGCACCCCAACTACCCCCCTTGGGGCATCTCAGCCCTGCCCCGCTGCACCCCAACTACCCCCCCGGGGCATCTCAGCCCTGCCCCGCTGCACCCCAACTACCCCCCCGGGGCATCTCAGCCCTGCCCCGCTGCACCCCAACTACCCCCCTTGGGGCATCTCAGCCCTGCCCCGCTGCACCCCAACTACCCCCCCGGGGCATCTCAGCCCTGCCCCGCTGCACCCCAACTACCCCCCTTGGGGCATCTCAGCCCCGCTGCACCCCAACTACCCCCCTTGGGGCATCTCAGCCCTGCCCCGCGGCCCCCCAACTACCCCCCCGGGGCATCTCAGCCCGGCCCCGCTGCACCCCAACTACCCCCCTTGGGGCATCTCAGCCCTGCCCCGCTGCACCCCAACTACCCCCCCGGGGCATCTCAGCCCTGCCCCGCTGCACCCCAACTACCCCCCTTGGGGCATCTCAGCCCCGCTGCACCCCAACTACCCCCCTTGGGGCATCTCAGCCCTGCCCCGCTGCACCCCAACTACCCCCCTTGGGGCATCTCAGCCCTGCCCCGCTGCACCCCAACTACCCCCCCGGGGCATCTCAGCCCTGCCCCGCTGCACCCCAACTACCCCCTTGGGGCATCTCAGCCCTGCCCCGCTGCACCCCAACTACCCCCCTTGGGGCATCTCAGCCCTGCCCCGCTGCACCCCAACTACCCCCTTGGGGCATCTCAGCCCTGCCCCGCTGCACCCCAACTACCCCCCTTGGGGCATCTCAGCCCCGCTGCACCCCAACTACCCCCCTTGGGGCATCTCAGCCCTGCCCCGCTGCACCCCAACTACCCCCCCGGGGCATCTCAGCCCTGCCCCGCTGCACCCCAACTACCCCCCTGGGGCATCTCAGCCCTGCCCCGCTGCACCCCAACTACCCCCCCGGGGCATCTCAGCCCTGCCCCGCTGCACCCCAACTACCCCCTTGGGGCATCTCAGCCCTGCCCAGCCATAGATTAACTGCCCCCCTTG
This sequence comes from Dermochelys coriacea, assembly GCF_009764565.3. Lineage (NCBI taxonomy): Eukaryota > Metazoa > Chordata > Testudines > Dermochelyidae > Dermochelys > Dermochelys coriacea. Next base: position 8,993,590 of record NC_050073.1, on the reverse strand, counting down.
GGGCATTTTAGCCCAGCCCCCTGCATTTTAACTGCCCTCCTTTGGGGCATCTAATCCCTGTTCCCTTCCCCTGAGGCCACCTTAGTTCTGCCCCCCTTCATGGGTCACCTGTCTCCCCTGCATCTTAACTGTCCCCCTTGTGGCATCTTAGCCCGGCCTGCCCCATAGGTCACCTGAGCTGCCCCCTGTGATAAGGCCGTGATACTAGTACCTTATTGTACAGTGGAAGCACACAGTGTGCGTCTACACTCCAAAGTGAAGGTGCAATTGTCATGTGGGCAGGACTAGCAATGCCAGGACTCTTATCAGAGTGGCAGCTATGTTAGTCTGTAGCCACAAAACCAACCAGGAGTCCAGTGGCACCTTAAAGACTAACCGATTGATTTGGGCATAAGCTTTTATGGGTAAAAACCCCACTTTTTCAGATGCATGGAGTCTTGGCCATAGCAGGACTATTGGCACCCGCAGCCTGTACAGCTCAGGCTCCAGGACAGGCTGGTATTGGGGTGGCTAGCCAAAACCGCCACATCGGCACAGCTTTTCTTCCTACCCCTGCTAGGTTAGGGCTAGCACAGGTCTGCCACCTCCACTGGCTGTAACACTGTATCCTGTGACTGTCAGCTCTCTGAGGCAGGGACTGTGTTCTGTGTGTACAGCACCTAGCAAAACAGGGGTCCTAGGGCGCTGCTGGGCTCTTGTGCTACTACCATGCAAATAAATACCTGCAGCCTTATCGCTGCCCCTATGGGTGGAATGTAGTTTCCAGTGAAATCAGCCTCAAATTGGCTCATCCCTTTTTTGCAGCACTGTTCATCTTGGCCAACCAAAAAGTTCTTTAATCAGCTACATAGCATGAGGGTGGAATTGCTTAATCCAGCAGCACTAAGATGCAGCTTCTTCTGGGGCATGGCGCAGTAGCGGTTTACATTGGGATCCCTCACCTGGTGCCGAGACGCAGGTGCCTCTGGAGTGGGATGCAGCTGCAGCAACCACTGGGATGGGATGCAGCAGCTCTATATGTAAGTAATACCAAGCACTGTGATGTATTCATCTCTGGGGTGGGATGCAGTGGCTGTATATATAACTAAAACCAGGCACTAAGATGCAGCCAAATATATATAAATAATACCCAACACGGAGATGCAGCCATCTCTGGGGTGGGATGCAGCAGCCATATTTATAAGCATTACCCAACAATGAGATGCAGTCACCTCTAGGGTGAGCTATAGTGGCAGTTTAAAAGACCAGAGCAACCCCCATCACAAGAATCTGGCTAACAGGAATGGTCACGTTTTGCTCTGGTTGCTTCCCACCCATACACCTCAGCCTGGGGGCTTGCTGAGGCATCTCCCAGTTTGGGGTCCTGCATTCGCTGCAAGCCCGGGACTTGGCTACCCTGGGCATCCTGGCTGCTTCAGGCCAGCTTGGAGGATCTCAGGGAGGCTGGGTCGGCTGTTGTGATGCAAGCCCTGTTGCCATCTGTGCTTCCTGTTTGCAGGCAGAGCTGGTTTGGCACGAGGGCATCTGGATCTGGGGAGGTGCACCCCCACGGGGTACAGGGCACCACGTTCTGCAGGGATAATGAGAGGTTAGGAAAGGCAGTGATGGTGAATCATGGGGAATGCCGACAAAGGAATGCAGGGAGGCAGGCTGGAGTCAGTCAAGCTGGCCAGGAAGCCAGGATAATGAACTTGGTTCTCCCCAAACGTGCCAGGGATCTTTACCCACCACAAGAGGCACAAGGCACAGATTGGCTAGGCATGAGAAAGACACCCCCTCTCCCCCACAGCATGGCACTCTGCTGGTACATTGGGGTCAGCACTGACTCCAAGGGGAGACAATGCCCTCGACTGAGTCCCCACCCTGTTCCCTTCAGCACAGCACAGCACCTCCTAGTGCCAGCCCTGCCTGTCTACTGCCAGCACTGGAGAAGGGGCTAACGCTGCCTGGCTGTTTTCTTGTTCTATTACAGCTGGTTAAATCCACCTCTCAGCTGGAACCTCCCTCCCCCATTCAGCATCTTGGAGCCACTGTTTGCCTTGAAGCGAATCCCTCAGGAGGGAATGGTGGCAGGACAAGGGCCCAGCAGCTTCTGAAGCCAAACACAGGCCTGGGGAGAACAGGGAGAATCTCCAGTGGTGGGGAGCAGCATGGGGTCTCTGACACACAGCCCTGCAGTTCCCATTCCAGCCAGACATGAGCCATGGCAACAGTTCGCTGCCAGCTCATTAGCCACTGAGGGGTTTGGAAACCAGGATGGAGCTGGCTCTGGGATGCTGGGGGAGGGATACTGGGCACAGAGGGACTGCCCCTGGGACCCACTGGCTTTGAGCCTTCCTAGCAGGAACGCAGGGCTCTTTGCGAGGACCGGGAGCAGGGTGCACTTCGGGTAAGCAGGGGTTTGCTCCTGTAGCCTAGAAACAGCTGCCTTGAGAGGGTGGCTTTGATACAACCACAAGGCCCAGCAGAGGGGAACCGAAACTGACAGGGGGAGGATGTATTGGCAGAGCTGGGGGAGCTGCAGCTCAGCATTGAAAGCACAGGATCCACTAGCATGCACCCCCATCCATGTACAACCCTGTGGCCCAGGATCCCCCAACTGAGCTCCCCACAACTCTTCCTGCCCCCAAGGCCCAGGGTCTCCCAGCTGAGTCCCCCATTGTGTACCACCCCCATGGAACAGGAGCCCAAGTGACCACTGTCTAAGAGGCTCCCAGAAGGGGTGGGGGCACCGGCTCTGAGTCACCCCCAGCCCAGCCCGTCCCGCAGACCAGCCGCCACAGGCAGAGCCTCATTTTTTCACTTTTTTATTATAAAACTCAGTTGTCTTTTTTTCCTCTCCACTCATTAAAATCACATTCAAAACTTGGCAAAAAATTAACCCCAAGAAGAGACGGACCAGAAACCAATATTTACAGACACTGCAAGGGGGAAGGGGCAACCCCCCCCCCAAGGAAATTGCTCCCCAAGGGGGAAAAAAAGAGCCATTGGCAGAACGGGCAGAACTCATCACACAGGGTGGGGGGAGGGGGGCGCATGCAGCACAGCCAGGTTCGCATGCGGTTGGGGGCTGGGAGACCATGGAGATGTGAGGGAACAGGGGAAGGGAGACCCCAGCCCCACTCTCCTTGCCAAATGCTCCCCCCATACCCTGCCCTCTCTCCTTCCCCGCCATGGAGGGGGTGGAAAGGGACCCAGGGTTAAGTCACCCCAAGAGCCCCCTGCCCCGGGGAAGGGGGGGTTATAACACTGAGTGGGGGCGAGGAGAGCAGTTGGGGGGGGTCTGGCTGGAGCTATAATACAGGGGGCTATGGATGGGAGAGGGCAGCAGGGCCAGCACCCCTGGGCACAGGGGCCCCATGGCACAGACATATTTACATTGACCATCCTCGGACTCGGACACCCAGCACTTGGCGTTGGCACTGGCCCTCTGGCTAGCTGAGCAACAACCCTCACTCCCCCCCCCGCAAAGCTCAGCCCCCACCCCAGCCAGCCGGACAGCACTGGCATCAGGCAACTCTTCCTTCTCCTTTGGCACAAGGCCCAGGTGCCCCTAAGGCTAGGGCCCAGAAAAGCGCCCGTCTCCTTGGGAGGGCAGAGACGTGGCACAATGGGGGCAGTTCCACCTGCACAGACCTGGGTTTGGATTTGGCATCACTCATGGGTGAAACGAGTTGCCCGTGTCTGCTAGGTCAGGGACTGGCATCTTGCTATTTGGCACAGTTTACTATAAATATCCTGGAGGGCGGGCATCCCAGCAATGCAATAGCAGGGAGGGTGGGGCTGTGGGGTCAGAACTGAGGGGCATTGGCACAGTGGGGGCAGGAGCCCAGGGCTGGGGGTGTCAGCGTGGGCAGAGGCTGCTGGGGGAAGGGGGGGGGTGAAGGTGTTTGCCTCCATCAGATAATTCATTGTTCATTCCTAATGTGACTCTTTCTCTTGGAATCAGTGGTCCCCCCCCCCCCCGCTCCCGGCCTGATCCTGCCAGGCAGTGAAGCTCCTCCCACACGCAGCCCCCACCCCTTTGGGCCCCTGGCCAATCCTGAGCCCCAAGGCTCTCAAATGGCACTGTAGGTCCTCAGCCATGGGACAGCATTGCTGGGGCTGGAGTCCCTTCCAGTAAGAGCTGGGAACCCATGGAGAAGGGGCTGGAGGCAAGGTCTGTCCCCTACTCGCCAATGCTCACTGCATTCTACGGGCTGGGAAGGGCATACCCTGGGCCATAACCCCCCAGCTGACAGAGCCCTCCAGTGTGCCAGGGATCTGGGCCATGCCCGCCCCCCCCCCACAGAGCTCTCCAGCACCAGCAATGATTTGATAATGGAGAGAGAATGGAGGACGTTAAGTGCCAAAGAGGAAGTTCCTCCCTGTGATCCCCGCATCCCCTGTCCTGCTGGAGGCAGGGCCAGCATGGTCCCTGCCCCATGAACTGAGATGGGAAGGAGGGGAGAAATGGATCCAGAATGCAGGATCCATCCCCAAATAGGGAGAGGGTGGAGTCTGCCCCACCCCCTCCGGATGCCCCACCCCCTCCAGCAGGGAGCAGGGCGGGAGTCACAAGGATCAGCAAATTAACAGTTACGGTTCCGCTGGGGGTGCGAGTAAAATCCAACCCAATAAATTAAAGCCGGGGGAGAAAGGGGGGCGCAGGGGTCAGAGGCCATTGGCACTGGAGCGCTGCAGCAGCGGCACCTTGCTGAGCTCCACGATGGGCGAGCGCGGCTTGTTCTTCATCTTGGGCACCCGCTGCAGCAGCTGCTGGGCCTCGTGGTAGGCGTCGCGCAGCTCCTTCTTCCACTGCACCAGCTCAGGGTCGCTCTGTGCCGGGTGACAGGGTGGGGTCAGCCACAGGAGCACCATGGAAGGGTCAGAGGCGATGGCCGGGGGCACCACGGAGGGGTCAGGGGTGGGGTTAGCCACGGGAGCACCATGGAGGGGTCAGAGGCGATGGCCGGGGGCACCACGGAGGGGTCAGGGGTCACAGTCAGGGGTGGGGTTAGCCATGGGAGCAACACGGAGGAGTCAGAGGTCACAGACAGGATGCATTATTACCCGGGGAGCTCAAGACGTGGAAGGAGCAGCCCTAGGGAGCAGACAACGGGGGGGGGGGGCGGGGGCGGAGCAGACACATCGTGTAGCCCTGGTGCAGTAGAGGGTGCCAGTGGCAGGGAGAGAGGTGCTGGGGCACACTCACATCACACTGCAGGATGAGCTGCCTGTGCTCCCGAGTCTTGAGGAGGATGCATTTGCGCTCCTTGATCTGAGTGTCCTCCACGGATTGGATCTCCTCCATGGTGAGCAGGGATTGCTGCAGAGGACAGAGCGCAGGGGGTCAGAGAGAGACCATGGCTCATCCCCCTCCCCAAAGCACCAGGCCCTGCCCTCAGCTCCCTACCGGGGACTCGCCCTCCCCTCGCCACTCCAGCCGGTTGGGGAACAGGTAGAAGTATCGCCGTTGCCATGGTGTCAGGAAGGGGTTGCCCATCTTAGACATGTAGCCGTGCATGATGCAGTCCTTGCCCAGGGCGTAGTCTGTGCCGGGGAGAGACAGAGAGAGTCAGATTGCAGCACCAGCCAGCCATCAACACACAGAGAAGTGCTTGCAGGGGGCACTGTAGAGAGCAGGGCAGGAATGCTGGCTTTGGGGGCACTTCCGCCTATTCCAGCCTCAGCCTCCTCCAGTGAGGCACACTGTAGGGAGGGGGGTTGGCTATAGGGAAGGTGGGGAGCGATGGTGAGTGGGGCTGGCCATGTGGGAAAGCTCCCAGCAGAGGACACTGTAGTGAGCAGGGGAGCCCATGGTGGAGGATGGATCTCCCAACAAGGTCACCGTGGGGAGGGGGGGCTGGCCATAGTAGGCATCTCCCAGCAGGGGGCACCGTGGGGAGGGGGCTCCCCCCACTCACCCTCCTCGTGGCCCAGCTGCTTGTTCTTGGCCTTCTTGCGGGCCTCCAGCTTGTCAGTCTCAGCATTGACAGCGTCGAAGACGGTCTCCGTCACCTCCTGCTGCCAGCGCTCCGAGATGGTAAGCGGGAAGTTGCGGTACAGCTCCTGGTCGCTATCCAACAGCTGGGAACGGACAGAAAGACAGCAGGTGGGTGGGCAGCTGGGGGCTCCCCCAACCCGGTGGCTGGGTATCCCCCACACCCTCTCCTGGCATCAAGCTCTCTGGGGGAAGGGCTGGGTGGTGGGAGGCTGGTGGGAAGGTGAAGGGGCCTCCTCTCCCTCCACAGTTGGAACTGGGGCTCCAGAGAGAGTAAAGGGCTGGGTGGGGGGCAGTGTTCCCCCTCTAATTTTTCCCACGCATGTGCAGAATGAACATTGGTGCACATAACAAAACTCATGTGGTGAGGTTGGATCAGAGGATTGGGGTGCAGGTGGGGGGGACAGGTGAGGGGCCAGGGCTGGGGCAGAGGGTTGGAGTGTGGAAAGGTGAGGGCTCCGGCTGGGGGTGCAGGCTCTAGGGTGGGGCCAGGGATGAGGGGTTTGGGGTGCAAGCTGCCCGGTGGCTACAGCGGGGAGAGAGGACTCCCCTCAGCTCTCTCTCCCCGCAGCAGCATCTGGGCTGTGGAGGGAGAGGCACCTCTCCCCCGGCCGCAGCAGGTCCGTACCGGGGCTGGATTGGGGCCGGGCGCCTCTCCCCCAGCCTCAGGAAGTCCAGGGCAGGTCCATGCTGGGGAGAGGCATCTCTCCCCACCACAGCCCTGAGCCCCTGCATGGGGCTTAATAGGCAGCCACACAGCTTAGAGAAAACTCAGATGGGGAAAACTCAGATATGCTCCCCTGCGGCCCCTCCTAGCTCCATCCCAGCACCAGCCAGTTCATGCTGCCAACCCCAAGCGACTCCAGCCTCAGCCCTGTCCCCTCCTCCCCGAGATCCTCCAACATGCTCCACCCCCCCCACTGCTTAGCCAACCTCTCCCAGCTCAGACACCCACAGGCTGAACCCCACCCCTCCTCCCCTTCCCCTTACTCAGAAACACCCCCGCTACACACACACACACCCCTCCACACCTCCAGGCTGTGACCCATGCCTCCTACCCACTCCCAGACACCCCCCATACCAAGACCCACCCCTGCTTCCTACTCAACCGCTCAGAGACACCCTGGCGGGGGTGATGGGGGTGGGGGAGTGAGACCCACCCCTCCCTTCCCCCCCACTCAGAGACACCCCCACAGATCCATCCCCCTAAGCTGAGATCTACTCCCCATGCTGCTAGGACTGTGTGATGCCATAACCCCACTCAGGGCCTCCTCCCTCTGTTGCCTACGGTGTCAGAATTCCCACAGGGGCAGCTGGGTGTCCTGCAGCCCCCAAGCCACACTAGGGGCGCCCTCCAATGGCAGCAGCTGGCTCTGAGCCATGAGGGACCCCAGCCCCAGTGTACACCTATGCTACGGTTGGAGCTGAGCCCCATTAAGCCCTAATGACCAGGGTCTCTGCGCATTGCACTGGGAATGCTCAAACTCAGGGCTTGTGCTGGGAGAAGGGATGGGAGCCTGCACCAGGGAGGGGAAGGAGCCTGCATGGCTCAGCCCTGCGCTTTCCAGCCGGGGGAGCAGTGCTAACCCCCATGAGGTCCCTCTGGTACCTTGATCCCTTTTGTGTCCTCTTCATCGAAAGATCCGATGTCGAAGGCGTCAGCCGCGTTCACCTCCCCACGTGGCGGGATCAGGGGCGGTGGGTACTGCGGGGTCAGGGGAGGCGTTAGAGACTCTGGGGGGACAGGACAGCAGCACCCGCCACATACCCCTGTCCCTCTCCCTACCCAGCCACTCTCCCTACCCACCCCACTTACCTTCTGCAGGAAAACCATCTGCCAATCCAGGCTCTGGAAGAAGGGATCCTCCTTCACCTCTTGTGCCCTGGGGAGGAAGACCAGGGGAGGGGTGGATCAGCAGAGCTGGCCTTAGGGTCCCTCTGGCCCTCCACATGAGGGGCAAAGGATGCAACAACCTATGCTGGAGCCAAGGGGTCCAATTCTAGCAGGGACAGGACTGGAGCATGGGGGTAGAGGCAGAGATAGATGGTGCTGCCACACCAGCAAGCGGAACTCCAGAGCTACCTGTTCTAATAACACAGTGGCTGTATTTCTGTAGGTCCTATGCAAACAGCACCACTCAGGCTGAGGGATGGATCTCTTCCAGCTGGGGGATGGTAGCCCATTGCACTCATCCTTCCTGGGCTGGCTCCTGCCACATGCTTGCTGGGTCCCAGTGCCACCCCAGGATGTGGCATAACCCCCCTGTTTCCCAGTCACAGACTCACCCATGCCCCATGCAGCCCAGCCTCCGGTTGACGTCTCTCTGGAGCAGCCCTTCCAGCAGGGAGCACAGTTGAGGCGAGAAGGAGTCGGGCAACTCTACAGGCTGTGGGGGTGGGGAGAGGATTATTTTATGGGGAGGGGCTAATCCCCAGCCCTGGGAGCTAGGCAGACCCTTTCTGGGGCTGGAGGGACACTGCAGTTACAAACCCAGCCAGCCAGGGTCAGCTGTGTACACAAGTACATACACACACACAATCCCAGCCTGCAGGGGCAGTCTCATCCACACAGCCACACTAGAGCTCCACTCTGCTCAGGGGCTGAAGGGCGGGCCAGACTCGGGTCCATGGAGTGGGGTGTGTATGGCTGGGCTAGGCAGGGCCCTGGCTGAGGACCAGCGGGACGGGCGGCAGGTACAATGGGCTCAGAGCTGAAAAGCAGGGCTGTTCCCGGACTGGACCAACAGATGGGTCGGGACCCCTCTCCGCGCAGCCCTGAGGAGGGCAGAGATCCTGTCTGCGCCTGATCCCCCCGCCGGAGAGCCCCCCACTCACCATGGTCAGGGTCATGCGGTCGATCTCGTGCTTGTCCTTGGTCTTGTGCTGCCGGAAGGGGCTGTGCCTATGATGGGAGGGGAGAAGGTGGTTAGATACTGCCCATGCCATACCCCTGCCCCACGGGTGCCTCTGTCCCACATGCGCCCCCTCCCTCCCCTGAGCTTGCTTGCTCACTCACTCACCCCCTCAGCAACTTGAAGAGCATACAGCCCAGGGAGAACCAGTCTGCGCTGCTGTCATAAGCCACACCCTTCTGCAGCACCTCCGGCGCCATGTACCCATGCGTGCCACTGTGGGGCATGTGGAGGGAGAGAGAGATAGACAGACAGAGAAGGGGGTCAGAGTACAACAGAGCCATGGCCAGCACAGGAGCTGCAGTGCCCCACTCTCCCTGTAGGGAGCGCCAAAGAGCCATCACAGAACCACTACACACCCAGCCTCTCCCAGCAGGGGGCGCTATGGTGAGCCGAGTGGGGTCACTGGCTGTGGGCGGAGCTCCTGGCTACTCCAGCCCCAGCCTCTCCCAGACGGGGGCACTCGTAGGGAGCAGGGTGGGGCACTGACTATGAAGGGAGCTCCTGGACACTCACACACTGGCATGAGGCTTCTTCTTTGAGAAATCACAGGCCAGTCCCAGGTCCGAGATCCTGACGTGACCGAACTCGTCCAGCAGGATATTTGCTGGCTGCGGAGAGAGGAGAGCAGCCCCATGAGCCGGGGTGATGGGACGGAGAGACCCAGGGTGGGGATGGAGGGGAAGTGCAGCATCTGAAATGCTCTGCGAATGGGAGGGAAGCCAGCAGGTGGGAGTGGGGCAAAGCCAGTCCCTCACTCCTGCCCTTCTCCCCTTAACTTTACTAACCATGGAGGTGGGGTCCTGGAATGGGGGCTCTGCTCTCATCCCAAGATCTCCAAGCACCACCCCCCAAGGGGGCTGAGCAGGTGGAAACCCCAGGAGGGAGTAGACAGGGTTACCCTGAGGCCCTGGCATGGCGGAACCCCATGGTGGAAGGGGTGGGTTTACCTTAAGGTCCAGGTGTGGAGGGGGGAGGAGGAGGAGGAGGAGGGTGTGATGTTGGCAAAACAGGTGCCAGCTTTTGCCAAGGCTTTAGGCCTCAGCCGAGCATAGACATATTCATTGCTGGAAACCTGTCCAGCTCACCTGTGTGTCAGTATGGGTCGGATGTGTGTCGGACTTACAGCAAGGTATTTAGATTTCATGAAATGCTTGTACATTACTACATGTATTAACCCTACTTATAATGTCGGTATCCCACGTTGTTAGGTGAAACTTAAGTGTTTGCTATAGAGCTCTAAAATGTTTGCTCTGAACTATGTCACTCACCAGACAAGAACAAAACTTTGCCTAGTGCAAAATGCTAAATCTCTATGAAAGGCATTACCTCTTGCCCATCAGGAAGGGCTATCAAAACTAAATGGCCCACTGTGGGACATCACAATACAAAGACTGCTACTTGCCCCTGCACAGGCTATGTGCAAAAGGCTCGTCCCATCAGCTTGAATTCTGGAAGAAGAAAATAAAGATAGCAGACATGAAAATTTTTGATCTCTTTGCTGTTTGGCCTCTCACAGGATTGGAGCCAGGAAACAGAAGCAGAGATCCCCAGGGTCAACCTGGGTTAGCCCTAAAAGACATTCAGAGCTGACAGATTACCACATCTCTGTCAGCTTTTGGAACTGCAACTCATTGGTATATACATGTTTGCCAGCTTTAATCTATAAGTAACTTGCTCATTTCTTTTTCCTAGTTAATATATCTTTAGTTCGTTTACTATAGGACTGGCTACAGGCGTTGTCTTTGGTGTGAGATCTGAGGTACAGATTGACTTGGGGGAAGTGTCTGATCTCTCGGGACTAGAAGCAACCTGAATGTTTTGTGAGCTTTGGTGTATAGCAATGAATCATCACTAAGTCCAGCTGGCCTGGTGGCAACATAGACTGGCATGCCCAAGGTGACTGGCTGTGACTCCATGGTAAGACTGGCATAGTGATTTAGGAGTTCACAGTTGTTTATGGGGTTGGTGAAACATAATTATAGAACACCGCCACCCCCACGGGTCTCTGCCCTGAGGTCGTGAACCACTCCAGCCAGCGTGACACTGAGGTCCCGGTGTGGGAGGATGGACACCCATGGTGGGAGGAAGAGGAGGGGTTACCTTGAGATCCCAGTGTGGGAAGAGGGGACACCCATGGTGGGATGGGGCAGGGCTCCAGGAGGGGATGGGATTACCTTGAGGTCCTGATGTGGGAGGGTGGGAGACACCCCTCCGTGGTGGGAGGGGGTGGGGCTACCTTGAGGTCCCGGTACACCACAAAGCGGTTGTGCATGTGCTCCAGGCCCAGGATGATCTCGGCAGCGTAGAAGCGCATCTCAGCCTCGGAAAAGACCCCGTGCTGAGAGAGGTGGTAATGCAAGTCGCCCCCTGCACGAGAGACAGCCGATATCCTGGTCAACACAAGACCCTGCCCCACAGGAAAGACAGCGTGGGCCATGCACAGGGTGGCAATGTGGCCTAGTGGCTAGAACACTAGGCTGGGCGCTAGAACTCCTGGGTTCAATCCCCAGCCCTATCACTGGTTCCTTGGGCAAATCACATCCCCACTCCGTGCCCCGGTTCCCCTCCCACTCTTTGCCTGTGTGGTCAGCAAGCTTTTTGGGGCAGGCACTATCTCACTAAGCATGTGCAGCACCGGACAGTGGTGCCTAGCTTGAGATAGGGTGTATTATTAATTGTAAGGGGTGTGCAGTGTGGGGGCTGGCGTATCCAAGGATAGCAGGGGGTTCTCACCGTTCATCAGGTCCAGGATGAAGCTGAGTTTGTCAGGTGTATGGAAGGCGTAGGACATACACACAATGAAGGGGCAGTCCTGGGGCAAGAGATCGAGATGGGTCACCCACCAATCAAGGGAACCCCACAAACTGTGCCACTGCAGGCTCCCCTTCTCCCCCACACGCTGCCCTCTACATTCCCCCTTGCACTGCCCTCCCACAGATTCCCCCTCCCTCCACACTGCCCCACGTGCTGCCTCCACCCCACTGCATGCTTCCCTGTATGCTGCCCCCCACCAACCTCCACATTACCCCACATGCTGTCCCCACCCCTCTTCAATCCTCTCTGTTTGCTCCCACCCCTTACATGTTGCCCCCTCAAGCTCCCTGTCCCCACCCCATGTGCTCCCCACCCCTTGCCTGCACCCCCCACTCCTGCCCTCCCCAGTGCTAACCGCCTCCACTGCTGTCCTCAGACACAGGCCCCCCCTTTACCTTAGATCAAGCTTGCCCTGTTCTGACGTACCCCCACCCCTTGTATGCCCTGTGGTGAGGCTGGCCATGGCTGCAGTGCATGGCGTGTGGAGAGCTGTCCTCACCCCGGTGCTGACGAGAGACAGCATGATGCGCTCATTTAGGGCCAGCGTCTCCCCCTGCTTCATCTTAATGCGCTTCTTGTCCAGACATTTCATGGCATACCTGCCCCAAGAGAGAAAATAATCCCTGCTGATAACCCTCCACTCCCACAGCATATTCCTTCACCTCAGTATCCTTTGTAATGACAAGTATCCTTTCATCTCTCCTACTTCCACAGTACCCTCCTCCTCATTGAAGGTATCCCTCTGCTTGCCATGGCCAGGGCAACACCAGCACCACGGGTATCCTATCCTCCCTTGCACCCGTGGACCACAACTCCTCTCCCTTGCTCTCACAGGTGTTTCTCAGCTCCAGCACCCCCCATCCCAGCAGATATACCCTACTCCGAAACCCAACAGATATTCCTCCACCTCCCGACTATAATATCCACTCCCAACCCCAAGCAGATATCCCTCCACCTCCCGACTATAATTACCCCCCCCCCGGCCCCCAGCAGATATCCCCCCACCTCCCAGCTATAATACACACACACTCCCCCACCCCCGGATTCCCAGCAGATATCCCTCCACCTTCCAGCTATAATACCCCACCCCCCGGGAGAATCCCAGCAGATATCCCTCCATCTCCTGGCTATAATATCCCTCATAGTTCATCTCCCCGGGGGCCCCACCCCCGGTGTTGGCTACTTACATTTTGCCCGTGTCCGCTTTCCGGCAACCATACACCTCTCCGAAGCCGCCGCGGCCAATGATCCGGTGCACGCTGAAGTCGTTCATGGTCAGCTGGGCCCACGGCAACAGGAGAGCAGGTGAGGGTGGGGAGAAATCCAGACATTAATTGTATTGTACTGCTGCAAACTCATGGCACATCGCACAGCGCAGTGTGGGCTCTCAGATCACACCACGCCTAGGCAGGGAGCAAGAGGCTGGGCTTGGCGTTAAGGCCTCAGATTTAGAACTCCTCGATTCAGTTCCCAGCTCTGCCACTGACTCCCTGGGTGATGTGGAGGAAGTCACTCCCCCCGCCCCCCGGCCCCATTTGTGCCTCGGTTTCCACAGATACAAAGCAGGGAGAATAATCCATCCTATGTCTGGACTGTATGTTCTGGAGGTGTGGGGGGCAGGCCCAACTTTTCTCTGTGTGTGCATATATGCACAGCACACAGCACAATGACAACCATTCATTGGAACAACAGCACCTATTCCCTGGCCATTCCCACCGCTGCAAGCATGTTCATTGTAGAATTGAGGGGAAAACTCCTCTCTGTGCCATGCTCCCTCTAAACCCTGGAGGGGCAAGGGGGGGAGGGGCTTGGATCTCAACCTGCATGTGAATTTTGAGGCTTGCGCAATATGAGCCAGGGAGCCCCAGCTCGCTGTGAGACAGGGCTGAGGAGGCCCCTTGCCCACAGCTACTGCCCCCCCAGTCTCCCCCACAATGAGCATAGCTCCAGGAGGTGGGATGATTCGGTCACAGTGGGGTTAGGTTGGGACCCCGGGGCTCCATAGGGAGCTGCGAGGTGGGGTAGGGGCAATAGGGGGTCGCTGTGCCGGGCAAGGGGCACATGGAAATGGGATGCAGTTCCAGGCAAGTCTACCCCCCAAATACAGACCGTCAACCCTTCCAGGCCAAGTTCCCCAAGATGGACTACAGCCCCGTTCCTTGCCCAGGCCAGGCTCCCCACAGATAGAACCTGCCACTCTATAAAAGCATGGTGTGCCCACACTTTGAATAATGCATGCAGTTCTGGTTGCCCCAATCCAAAAATTGTATGTTAGAACTGGAAAAAGTTCAGAGAAGGGCAACAAAAATGATGAGGGGTCTGGAACAGCTTCCGTATGAGGAGAGATTAAAATGACTGGAACTGTTCAGTTTAGAAAAGAGACGACTAGGGGGAGATGCTGGTGGCCTATTAAATAACGATTGGTGTGGAGAAAGCGAGTAAGGAAGCGTTATTTACCCCTTTATATAACACAAGAACCCGTGGTCACCCAGTGAAATTACTAGGCAGCAGGTTTAAAACAAAGATAAGGAAGTGCTTTACACAACGCACAGTCAGCATGTCGAACTCTTAGCCAGGGGATGTTGTGACAGCCAACAGTAAAGGTTCATCAGTGGTTATTAGCCAAGATGGTCGGGGACACAACTCTCTGCTCTGGGTGTCCCTAAACCTCTGTTTGCCAGAAGCTGGGACTGGATGACAGAGGATAGCTCACTGGATAATTGCCCTGTTCTGTTCATTTTCTCTGAAGCACCTGACACAGGCCACTGTCTACAGACATGATACTGAGCTAGATGGACCATTGGTCTGACACAGTGTGGCCGTTTTTATCATGGAATATCAGGGTTGGAAGGGACCTCAGGAGGTCATCTAGTCCAACCCCCTGCTCAAAGCAGGACCACTCCCCAACTAAATCATCCCAGCCAGGGCTTTGTCAAGCCTGACCTTAAAAACCTCTAGGGAAGGAGATTCTACCACCTCCCTAGTAACCCATTTCAGGGCTTCACCACCCTCCTCATGAAAAAGTTTTTCCTAATATCCAACCTAAACCTTCCCCACTGCAACTTGAGACCATTACTCCTTGTTCTGTCATCTGCTGCCACTGAGAACAGTCTAGATCCATCCTCTTTGGAACCCCCTTTCAGGTAGTTGAAAGCAGCTATCAAATCCCCCCTCATTCTTCTCTTCTGCAGACTAAACAATCCCAGTTCCCTCAGCCTCTCCTCATAAGTCATGTACTCCAGTCCCCTAATCATTTTTGTTGCCCTCCGCTGGACTCTTTCCAATTTTTCCCCATCCCTCTTGTAGTGTGGGGCCCAAAACTGGAAACAGTACTCCAGATGAGGCCTCACCAATGCCTAATAGAGGGGAATGATCATGTCCCTCGATCTGATGGCAATGCTCCTACCTATACAGCCGAAAATGCTATTAGCCTTCTTGAAAACAAGGGCATACTGTTGACTCATATCCAGCTTCTTGTCCACTGTAACCCCTAGGTCCTTTTCTGCAGAACTGCTGCCTAGCCACTTGGTCCCTAGTCTGTAGCAGTGCTTATGTTCTTATGCCCTGGGAGACACTCACATGGATGTTTAGCTCCACGTTCTTCCACTGGCAGAAGCGGGTGAATTTGTCGCTACAATAAAGCACAAAAAGGTAAAAAAACTACAGAGGCCCCCACAGAGACTACCCCCCTCCGCCCCATGGGCCTGCAGAGACTGCATCACCCCAGTCATGCAGAGACCCCTGCCCCCAAAGCCCTGCAGCAAGACCACTCAGAGAGACCCCCATAGCCCTGCAGAGAGACACCCCATACCCTATCCCAGAGAGACCCCTGCAAAGAAAGGTTGCCCATCCCCGCAATCAGAGAGACCCCCTTAGCCCTGTGCTGAGACCTCCCCATCCCCCGCCTGCCAAGGTCCTTGCAGGAAGAGAACCTCCAGCTCCCGACAGAAATCCCCCGAGGTCCAGGCCCCCAGCCAGTCCCCACAGCAGGTGGCTCCTCTCACCTCTCGATGAATTTCTGGAAGATGGCTCCATGCAGGTTCTGGCAGATCTCCTCAATGTATGGCTGGGGGAGACATGGAGATCAGGGCAGGGAAGAGAGAGGGTCAGCAGGGAACCCCACCCACCCCCAGTAGGATGGGCCATGCCAGGAAATTCCTTCCCCACATCCTCCCCCAGTGGCGAGTGGGATGGGACACCCTCCTCTTGGGGACTGTCAACCCCAACCCACCCTGCATTGAGGGAGGGACAGAGCTTCTTAGTATCTCTCCCTCCCCCGGCCACCAGGGCAGCCCCACCCCCCTTACCCTCCCTGACAGCAACCTCCTCCCACACAGCATCAGGAAGGGGCAGGAGACCGGGCTAGAGGGGCTCATTGCTCTGATCTGGCGCAGCTGGGGAGGAAATATTGAGCTAGGTGGACTCATGGGACTGATTTGGTGCAACGCTAGCCTAGAGGGGCCCGTGGGGCTGGTCCGGCACCACAGGGGGGATCCGGGTCTAGAGGGGCCCACAGGGCTGGTCCGGCACTGCAGGGGGGATCCAGGCCTAGAGGGGCCCGTGGGGCTGACCCCGTGGGGTTGGTAGGGAGAAGGTGGGGGGCAGGGACACACCTGGAATAGGTCTGGTGGCACCTGCTTCTTGCTGAGCCGGCTCTGTACGTGCTCTGTGGCGCTCTTGGAGAAGGGCTGTGGGGAAAGCAGTGGAGCAATGAAAGCCTGTGTGGCCCTCGCACCCCTTCTCAGGTGGTCAGGGTGGGTCTGGGTCTAGGTTATCCCTACCCCCATCCCACGGTAGCCTACAGGGCAGGGCTGGGGCACCAGGGGAGACTCTGAACTGCGTGAACAAGGAGAAATCCAACTCTCAGGCCAGGATGGGAGGGCTGGGGGAGCAGTGTAGGGTTCTTATCTGGGGCAGGGTCTGTGACTGCTTCAGGGTCACCCATGAGGCAGAGCTCCTGGAGATCTTGGGGGTCCCTTCTGAGGCAAGGGGTGTGATAGTTTCAGGGTTCCATCTGAGTGAGGTTTCTGGAGATTTCTGGGGTCCCCCTGGGCAGGGTCTGTGGTGGTTTCTGGAGTCCCCCCAGGCAATGTCTGTGGTGGTTTTTCAGGACCCCCCAGTGCAAGGTCTGCGGTGGTTTCTGGCCCCCCTCTGGGGTGGCACACTCACATGGGAGCAGGACAGCAGCTCCTTCATGATGTACTGGTCGAAAATCTGGCGGCTCTTGGCAGCTCGATCCTCCTCCGAGTCCAGCTTCTCATATTTCTTAATCTGGGGGACAGGGGGCACAGTGTCACCATGGGGCAGGCTGCAAAGCCATGGCTGTGAGCCCCCAACACCCCAGAGGGCAGGGGAGCCTTCCAGCAGCCACAGGGTGGGAATTTACCCCTCCCTCTTCCTGCTGGGTGGGGATAGAGAAACCCCGGTGTGTCTACGATGGCATGGGGGTCAGCCCCCCCAGGGCCTCACCTCTTCATAGAACTCCACCAGCGGCTTCGCCTCCTCCACCTGATTCAGGCAGAAATCCCGGAACAGCAGGTACCCTGGGAAACAGGGAGAGAGTCAGGGCCCCAAAGCCCTGAACCCAACCCCTAACCTCCTGGGGCTGGATAGTAGCCAGCGCCCTCTAGAGGGCAAAGGCCCCATGTCCCATTCCCTGCACCCCTGAGTCATGCAATCCCTCCTGACTCCCTCAAACCCAGCTCCTGTCTATACCAGTGGTAGCAACAGTGGGCTATTTCTGCCCAGCACCCCTACTGTAGTCACCACCAGAGAAGCTGATTCCCACAATGGGACAGTAGCAGCAGGCCTCTCCCCAGAGCCAGGCTGGGCCACGAGGCTCTCCGGATGGCTCCATCCTACCCCCGGGGGCCCTGCGGTTAAACGGCTCCAGGTGCTACCAGCTCCCACCCTGCTGGATAGGCTGCAGTTGACAGGGTTAGTTGGGCAAGAGGCCAGGTGGTGTGGAGCAGGCAGGGGAGCGCGGGGGAGGAGGCAGGGGAAAACGGGGCGTATTGGCACGGAAACCACAAACGCCAGCGTGGGCGGGGGAGGAAGTGACAGGGGCTTCCTGCTGGAGGCCGTTAGCTACCAATGCCAGAAAGGGGAAGTGTCCTACCGCGCTAGTCAGAGGGCCCAGGCAGAGACCACTGGGGGCCCCCAGCCCCTTAGAAGCCCCTACCTCCAAGCCCCCTGGCAATCCTCATCTCTGACCTTCCCCCAGGGATCCCCACCCACCAGAGACCCCAGCCCCTGACTCCAATCCCGGTCCCAAACCCAGCCCACCGGGGACTCCTCCCCTCTCCCAATCCTGACACCACCACCTGAGAGACCCCAATCCACCAGGTACCCTCCACTCCCAGGAAGGCCCAAGTGACTGGGAGGGCTCTGGATTCCTAACGTCCAGCCAACCCCCAACCCAAACTCCAAACCCACTGGGGAACCCCTGCCTCCTCCCATCCCCCACCAAAACATGACACTCCCCCCACCCCCACCCCTGCCACACACCTCTACCCACCCAGCAAACCCTCCCCCGCCCCCTGATCCCAAACCCACCCTTCTCCCAACTCACCACCTGATTGGGGTCACCACCTGACCCTTCCCTCCAACCCCCCACCCTGGGATTCTCCCCCAACTGGAGCACCTCCCTGTTCCAGTCCATGTCCCCTGCCCCAGCCAGAGACCCGGGAGAGGGATCTGGGCCTGGGCGGTGGGGAGGAGGCGGGGGGATGGGAACTGCCCAAGCCACACAAAGAGGAAGGAGAATTTCCTTTTGTGCTTCAGTACCCTCCACCCATGTTCACAGCTGGTCTCTTGCCTCCCCCAGGGCTGGAGCTGTTCAGTGAGGAGCAGAGCCAGCCCTGAAGACAGGGGTGAGCACAGAGCCCCCACAGCTTTACTGGTGCCCCTCAGTCCCGACCCGCAGCCCCCTATTAGCCCAGCGCTGGGCTCCCTCCCACAGCTCTGCTGTTGTCCCTCAATCCCAACCCTCCCAGACACACAGTCATGCCAAGGGCCTGGGGGGAGGGGGATGCGCATAGGTGTATCTGCATGTGTGTCTGGGCATCCTCTGCTGCACTTCACCCCCACTCCCTCCACTTACCAATCTTCTGAGAAAAGATCTTGTTAAAGGTCACTTCGCCCCGGTCCTCCAGGTATTTCTGCATGACGCTGCGGATGCTGGTGAGACACACAGCACACGAGGAGTTAATTGAGATACCCACCCCTCACTCCTGTTCCCTCCCCGAGTATAAACCACCTGGCCCATTTGGATTCTGCATCTATACGCCTGGGGGTGTCTGAACAGGCATCTCCCCGCCGGAGCCCCAGGCTTTCCCATATTGTGAATTTTAATATATGCTTTTTCCCCTGAACAGAACCTTCCTTGACTTTCCAATATTTATTAGTTTGTTAAATTCCAGCTCCCTTTAAGACCCTTCCCTCCCTTCAGTAGCTGCCTCCAGCTGCAGCTTCACCAAGTTTTTTGGGTGGGAATTTCCTTGTTTGTTTGTTTGTTTGTTTGTTTAAACAACAGCCATGGGGGAGCATTAGTCACTCACTAGCACATCCATTAGGTAGCCATCCAAAGGCCTCAGTTGAGATCAGCGCCCCATCGTACCGGACACAGTACACACTTGTAAGAAATAGACTCTACCCTTCGAATCTCCCAATCCAGCTACATAGGACAAAGGCCAGGAACAGAAACTGAATCACAGAGACAGGAAGGGACTGGCCCAAGGTCACCCAGCCCCACTCACTAGCCCCTGCTGCCTCTTGACGCTGACACATGAACTGGCCACATCATAAGAACGGCCATACTGGGTCAGACCAAAGGTCCATCCAGCCCAGTATCCTGTCTGCCGACAGAGGCCAATGCCAGGTGCCCCAGAGGGAGTGAACCTAACTGGTAATGATCAAGTGATCTCTCTCCTGCCATCCATCTCCACCCTCTGACAAACAGAGGCTAGGGACACCATTCCTTACCTATCCTGGCTAATAGCCACTAATGGACTTAAAAAAGAACTGGGTAAATTCATGGAGGTTAAACCCTGTTATAGTCCTAGCCTTCACAACCTCCACAGTGAAGAACTTCCTTTTATTTGTTTTAAACCTGCTGCCCATTAATTTCATTTGGTGGCCCCTAGTTCTTATATTCTGGGAACACATACATAACTTTTCCTTATTCACTTTCTCCACA
Organism: Dermochelys coriacea; assembly: GCF_009764565.3. Taxonomy (NCBI): domain Eukaryota; kingdom Metazoa; phylum Chordata; order Testudines; family Dermochelyidae; genus Dermochelys; species Dermochelys coriacea. The sequence goes on along the minus strand of NC_050073.1, from coordinate 8,973,681 downwards.
CCACTCATGATTTTATATACCTCTATCATATCCCTCCTTAGTCTCCTCTTTTCCAAGCTGAAAAGTCCTCGCCTCTTTAATCTCCTCATATGGGACCCGTTCCAAACCCCTAATCATTTTAGTTGCTCTTTCTTGAACCTTTTCTAGTATATCTTTTTTGAGATGAGGGGAACACATCTGTACGCAGTATTCAAGATGTGGGCGTACCATGGATTTATATAAGGGCAATAAGATATTCTCCATCTTATTCTCGATCCCTTTTTTAATGATTCTTAACATCCCGTTTGCTTTTTTGACTACTGCTGCACACTGTGTGTACGTCTTCAGAGAACTATCCACACTGACTCCAAGATCTTTCTCCTGATTAGTTATAGCTAAATTAGCCCCCATCATATTGTATGTATAGTTGGAGTTATTTTTTCCAATGTTCATTACTTTACATTTATCCACATTAAATTTCATTTGCCATTTTGTTGCCCAATCACTTAGTTTTGTGAGATCTTTTTGACATTCTTCACAATCTGCTTTGGTCTTAACTATCTTGAGCAGTTTAGCAAACTTTGCCACCTCACTGTTTACCCATCTCTAGATCATTTATGAATAAGTTGAATAGGATTGGTCCTAGGACTGATCCTTGGGGAACACCACTAGTTACCCCTCTCCATTCTGAAAATTTACCATTTATTCCTACCCTTTGTTCCCTGTCTTTTAACCAGTTCTCAGTACATGAAAGGATCTTCCCTCTTATCACATGACAACTTAATTTACATAAGAGCCTTTGGTGAGGGACCTTGTCAAAGCCTTTCTGGAAATCTAAGTACACTATGTCCACTAGATCCCCCTTGTCCACATGTTTGTTGACCCCCTCAAAGAACTCTAATAGATTAGTAAGACATGATCTCCTTTTACAGAAGCCACGTTGACTTTTGCACAACAATTTATGTTTGTGAAACGATCATGGTTTGTTTTTGAGCGGTGCCAGAACTGGGTCCAGGTCTCCAATGTAACTCCATCGTTTTCCATCTGTCTCAGACTCATTTGGCCCCTACGCTGCTCCAGGCAAGAGCCTCGTGATCTTTAATGGATTTAGCCTCCCAATGGCCCTGGGAGGGAGGGAAGTGCTCGTAGCCTCATGTTCCAGATGGGGACACTGAAGCACAGAGTGGCTGAGTGATGTGCCCAAGGTCACACAGGGAGGAGGAAGGAATTGAAAGCAGGTCTCCTGCCCCCCAGCTTAACATCTGAGCTGCTCCCTCTTTCAGTGGCATGGCCACTGAATCCAGCCGGGCTCCTTGAGTTCAACACGAGTTGAACCAGCCCAGCCAAGCCAGGCCTGCAGGCTGTGTAATGTCCTTCAGTCCAGCCGGTCCCTGCAGGGCTTGGGCCAGAGACCTCTGTCATGGGGCAGTCAGAGTGGCTGGAGTCCTGTGGGGCTCAGCAGCTCTGCCCTGAAGTCTTAAAGCCCCACCCAAGTCCTTTAGCCCCACCGGGATCCAGCTGGTGCTTCTACGATGCTTGACCAGGCTGCCAAAATCTCAACCTAGGGAACATCCCACCTGCCCAGTGTATCCATGGGCAGCTCCCCAAGGGGCATGAACGTCATTGCAAGACAGCAGCTGACACCCAGCAGACCTGAGCAGGAAGACACCAGGCCTTGTGGCACAAGGAACATCTCAGACCAGCAGGAAAGTCAAGTCTGGTGGATAATGGGGAGATGGAGAGAGGCTGCCGCCTCCATTCCCACCCACAGGGAGGGATGGGGGTTTGCAACATCCTCCTCTGGGATCTGTACAAATAGGGCCTGACAGTGTTCAGGGCTAAGAGAAGAACTTGAGCTGTGCAGGACTCCTGGGTTCTCTGGGAAGGGTGTGGGGGTCTCATCATTAGAGCAGGGGGGGCTCTGAGCCAGGACTCCTGGGTTCTCTCCCAGCTCTGGGAAGGGTGTGGGGTCTAGTGGGTAAAGCAGGGGGGGTCTGGGAGCCAGGAATCCTGGGTTCTCTCCCAGCTCTGGGAAGGGTGTGGGGTCTAGTGGGTAAAGCAGGGGGGGTCTGGGAGCCAGGACTCCTGGGTTCTCTCCCAGCTCTGGGAGGGGACTGGGGTCTAGAGGTTACAGTAGGGTGGGCTGGGATTCTATTCCTGGCTCTGCGGCGGACACTCCATGTGACCATCGTCTCTTGGTGCCTGAATTCCCCATTGGTACAGCGGGGATGATGACCCTCGCATGGTCTGCCAGGTCTATGCAGACTAAGCTCTTCAGAGCAGGGCCTCTCTCAACACATGTCCGTGCAGCGCCTGGCACAGCAGGGCCCTGGCTGCAGTTGGGGCTCCCTAGTGGCTACTGGAAGGGGGATAAAAGTGAAAGCTCTGGTCCAGAACTGCCCACTAGGAGGCTCCTTGCACCTCCCCATGAAGCAGACGTGAACACTGTCAGAGGCGGGATACCAGGCTAGATGGGCCCCTGGTCTGGACATGCCCGTATGGCTACAGGCCTTTCTGCTGGCCAGTGAAGCCCTGCCCATGAAGGTGCCATCCTCCCCTGGCCCTGCCAAGGGCAGCAGTGCTCTAATTCTTTAACAGACCATGGGCCAAAGAACTAGGGCCAGGTGCTTGCCCTGGCCAGGTCTTTCGTGCTGGGGCAGCCAAGTGCTCCTTTGGCCTGGGAGGGGGAGGTCTCTGCTGGGACTGAGGCAGCTCTGCCCCACGTGCTCCTGTGGGGTTTTTGAGGGTGTGGCCAGAGATGGTGTCAAGGCCCTGTGGGGTACTGGAGCAGCCCTGAGGCTGCTCTCAATGACACCAAAGAGAATGGTAACCTGGCTCCAGGACTGATTAGCCCTAATCAACTCCACTTCTGCCCTCTGGCCTCACCCTTTTACTGGGCATCCAGGGGGACTCGACTCCTCATCTTTCCAGCCTCCCAGGTCTCAGGATCTTGGGCGAATTCACCAAAACTTGGAACAAAAAACTCTCAGGCCAATGGGAAAAAGGGAGGGACCTTCCCCAAGGATGGGCCAGGGGGTAGAGGCTCCCTCGATGATGGAGGAGGGCCTCAGCCTTGGTACGACGGGGTGGTGGGTCCCTGGGAGCCACATTTCAGTTCTGGCCCCGGTCCTACCCTTAAAGACTGGCTCTGTCAAGATATTTCAATACCTCCCTGCAGCCGGAGCTCTGGGTTTGATCTGTCATTCACAGTCATTGCCAATCTCCTGGCAGATCTCCCCTCAATCCCGACCCAGAGACCTGGGCTAGCCCAGCCCTGGGCTCCCCCTACAGCTCTGCCAATGCCCCTCCATCCCACCTTGCAGCCCCTCTACTATCCCAGCTCTGGGCTCCTCTCTGAGCTCCGTCAATGTCCCTCAACCCAGCCTACGACCCCCTGCTACCTCCACCCAGAAGCACCTGGCAGCGCCTTGCTGCATGCCCATGGCTGCTGTGGGCAATGCCGGCACGGCGCAGGGTTCTGTTTCCCTGATTGGCTCTGGCTCCAGGATTTTAGTCTCTAGCATCCCCAAATCAATCTGGAGAGGCAGGCAAAAAAGAGGAACCCCTCTGGTTGGGCTCTATGGTGGGGGAGGAGTGCCTGGGGGGCAGGAGGCTTGACTCTTCGCGCCCCCCCTCCAACTTCCCACCTGGCACCTCTGTGGCCAGTGTAAGTCCGAACCCAACAGGGGTGGGGGAGCAGGGTAGGGTGCCTGAGCATATGTAGATGTGTGTGTGTGTGTGAGTCACACAGAAGCCCCTGCACCCCCTTCTCCAAACCACAGTCAGATCGGACATAAGGCAGCATGTCCCTCTCAATCAAGTTCCTGACCCCATGGGGTCACAGCTAGATCGGCATGGCGGGGACCTATCATGCCCCTTCCTTCAGACCCCAACCCCAGCACCTCCCCCACAGCAGGCCCTGCCCCTCATGCCCCTACTAGTCCCTGGCCCCCTGTGCCATCCCCTCAGGGTCCTGGCCTGAGGCAGCAGCTGGCAGTGCCTTTCCCACAGGCCTTGCTGGTGGGATGTGGGGGAAGGAGGGATGGGCTGGCCCAGGTGTGAGCCACCAGAGGCTCCCAGGGAAAACACAGAGGGCATTGTGGGGATCAAAGGGAGAGGGGCCCCTAGCCCCTAATCCAGCCTCCCATCCACTTTACAAACCCAAGGTCACCTCCACACAGGAGACACGCCGCCCCCCCCCCACACTACATCTTCCCCAGAGATCCATTCCCCACCCCACCCCTTAAAGCTCCCCCATGCACAAAGATGGTCAGCCCCCAACACCCGTCCAGGTCCATCCCCCACAGCAAGGGCACTACGCAGCGCTAGGATGGCCATCTCACGGGCCACGTAGGGGTAGGGCAATGCAGGGAGCCAGCTCCCTGCGGCGCCAAGACTCAGCAGCAGTCTCTGCCCACAGCCCTCCCCAGAGGGGGCAACTGGGTAAGGCCCAGCTGTAAACCCTCTCCCCTCTCCAGGACAGGGGGGGCCCTAGGCTACCATCCCAGACATCTTATCACAGCTACGGAAAATGCCTCTGCTCCCCATGCCCCCCAGCACACAGGCCTAGCCCCTCCCCAACCCCACTGCACCCCAGGACACAGGCCTGGTCCCTCCCTGCCCCCGCTGCACCCCAGCACATAGGTCCAGTCCCCACAAGGCCTACCCTACTCTCACACAGTGACGGGGAGCAGCATAGTTGGGGTGGGGGAATCTGCAGCTAAGTAGAGGTCTGGGGTCAGACAGGCCTGGCTCCAGGGAGCAGGGCAGGGGGCCCCATCCAGCCATTGCCCTCCATGGGCCCAGCACAGAGAAATCTGGAGTCCAGGCAGCCCCCGGTGCTTCTAGGGACTCCTAGCTAAAAAGGGTCTCCCTACCTGCCCCTGTGGAGAAGCTGGAAACAGGGGACTGGAGCTTGGCTGGCCCTAGGGCCTGCTCCCCTCAAGCCATGGGATGCTCTCACACATGCGCTCACGAGGGTGGAAACCCTCTGCCTCATGCCAGTGACCTGGGCCTGTGCGACTGCCAGGCAGTACCGGGCCCCGTGCTGCCCCGGCTTCCCCTCCACTCACAGGTGTCACTTCAAGCCAAGTCATACCCACCCAGCCTGCGCCTTGTCTGCCATTGCACTGTGGGCCTGAGACGAGCTGGAGGCTGGAGCCAACAGCCTCTGCTCTGGGTGGCCGGGGGGAATATCTCAGTGAGGAGCCCTGACTCTGAGCTCCCCTCTCCCTCACCCTGCAACCCTGGCCCTCCATAAGGCCAGGCTCTTTTCTGGAAGGGATGGGGTTCAAGAGCAAGGATTAGTGGGGATGGAGGCCTCCATGGGTCCAGCTTTGTGCTAGGGCAGGGGGCTGTGCTATCAACAGCCCATGAGAGCAGGATAGCAGCCCCAGCAGGGCAGATTCTGCCCCCATCCATCCACCCACCTCCTTACTCATCCATCCCCCCTACCCAACCCTGCTCCCTTCCCAACTAGATACACTAAGCCCTAGCCCAGTTCTGACATGACCCCCTCGGACACCCCAGTGTCCCTATCTGTCCACCGTAGGCACTGCAGACCTCATAGGGGCATGGATGCAATAGGAGAGGGGGTCAGCCCTTCGCTCTGCAGCTCCCCCCTCCCACCCCAGAGCCAGCTGCATTTCAATGACTTTCTCTACCCCATTCCCCCTGAAGCCTGGTTGATGCCCAGCATTAGCCAAGGCCAAAAAAGGTGCCACACATGCTATCGTACATGTCTCTTGTGCCACAAGCTGCCCTGGCCCCCAGGCACATGTTCAGTGCCACTAGCTCGTTAAAAAGCATGGATATTGCACATGGGGTTGGAAGTATGGTGCTGGGCACAGATGATCTTTAGCATGGATTGCATCTCAAACCCCGTTGCCTGCGTCTCCCAACCATTAGACAGGCGCTAGTGCAGCCCTACTGCACGGTTGTGTCTGATGCATGCCTGCATGTAGCCAGCTGTGCAGATCAGCCTATGGCAGGTACAGTGCATCTGATTTGCCAGGATCATGTTGGGCACAAAGGGGCTGTTCTTCAGAGCCTCCCAAGCGCAGGGAGATCACAACCCTGGTACCGGGAACTGACAGATACAAAGGAGGAGGGGGTGGTGTGGGGAAAGGTCTCTGGGTTTTAAAGGGGGTGGGGAGGTCAACTCAGCCCCTCCTCTCCCATCTCCCTGGTATTGGAGAGCAAGACACAGGAGCCAGGAAGAAACCAGAATGATGGGAAAGTAGCCAGGCTGCGGGGGGGTGGGGGGAAACAATCAGGAAGAGACAACCTGGCCAGGGCAGAGTGTGCCCAGCCTCCCCCAGTAACGCACAGCTCCCCCCAACACACACTCACGGAACCACGCCGCTTTGCTGACCCCCTCCTTGCCCGGGGCGCCCACTCTGCGCTTGGGAGTCAAGACACCTTGCAGGGAGCTGGGGGAGGAAGGTCCATTTCCAACCAAGGGGCCAGCAAGGCGCAGCCGGCTGCCCCACACCTGCCCCTAGCTCACCTGGGCTCAGGTAACAGGATCTTCTTGCTGGCCCGGGCTGCAGGGGTGGATTTGCTTTTCTCCATAGCCATCAAGTAGCTCACATCCGCTAGCACCGCTTCCAGGTCGGCCATCTTGCCAGGCAATCTTCTCTCTTCTCCTTTCCTTCCTTCCTTTCTTTTTTTTTTTTTAAAATACCTTAAGAGATTATTAATTTTTGCACTCTCCGGCCAAAGCTGCCGACCGAGCCCCCTCTAAATGCCGGAGGGGCTGGGGTGGGAAAGAAGAGGGGGGGGGGTGTTGTTCCCCCACCCCTTTCACCAACAGATCCACATGATGCCTTGCAGCGACGGCCCCTTCCACTTCTTCCTTATTTCTGATCAGCTTCCCCTCCTCTGCGAGCGGCTCCCCTTCCTCTCCGAGGCGCCGCGCGTCTTTGCAGGAGAGGCGGGCCTGCCTTGCTGGGGATGCGGCTACGGGCTCGCTTGTCTCCCCCCCTTGACAACTGCTTCTGTTTCCTGAGCTGGGCTGTCGGTGCGTGAGTCTGGGCGAGCAGCGGGCAGGGCTAGCCGGGGGGGGGGGGGGACCAGGAGAGGGGCACGAGTGATGGAGGGGAAGGGAAGCAAAAGAAAAAAAACAAAAAAAAACAAAAAACAAAACAAAACACAGCCCCCCCCCCCTCCCTCCGTGCCAAAGCCACCGCAAAAAAGACAAGCCCATAAAACGTCAGAGCACTAGGTCGTGAAACCAGCGAGAGAGGCAGGATCGACGGGTTCCGCAATAGCCTCCTCCTGCCTCGCCTGGCCGCCACACTGGCTACAGCACGGGCTAGCTGGGGTCTCTCTCCGGGGGCAGCTTAAAGCAACAGTGGCCTGAAAAGGGGAGGCAGAGGATACAACGCTGCCCTCTGGAGGTTTTGTGTCAGGCCTTCGCCTCCCCCAGAGACCAGGTCTCTCTCACACTCACCCCCCCCCCCACCGCCTTTTAGGCTCCTGTGATTGCAATGGGGGCAGGTTGGTAGAAGCAAGGTGTGCGTGCCTGTGGGTCCGGTAAAAAGAAAAGGAGGACTTGTGGCACCTTAGAGACTAACACATTTATTAGAGCATAAGCTTTCGTGAGCTACCGCTCACTTCATCGGATGCATTTGAAGTGCCTATCTGCCCCCTGCATGCACCTGCTAGCCAATCAGCCTGCACACCTGTGGGATAGCAGGAGAAAGCTTACAGTAGCATCTAGAGGCCCCCCCAAGAAAGAAGCAGGGATCCATCCCTTTGGGGGAGGAGTGCCCTGTAAAAACCGGCAATGCCCTTATACTTTGTCCTCCTTTGAGTCCCCCTTGGCTGTGATGCCTGCAAAAAACTGGGCAAGGGAGCAGCTGGGCGGCTTACTACACTGATCAAGTCTGTCAGCCCAGGCACCCCCTTTCTTGGGCATGTGCCCTTGTTATCTCAGCTCATACCCTGAGATTGTAAGCACGTTGGGGGAGGGAGTGAGAGTCGTGTGAATGTACAGTGCCCAGAATCACTGCTCTGTTTGAGAGGCCAGAGCAACTCACCCAGGGAAATGGTAGATTCCTCCCTCACTTGGAGTCTTTAAACTGAGATGGGGTATCTTTCCAAAAGATCTAGCTCAAGCACCGGTTCTGGGATTCAGAGTAGCAGCCGTGTTAGTCTGTATTCGCAAAAAGAAAAGGAGTACTTGTGGCACCTTAGAGACTAACAAATTTGTTAGAGCATAAGCTTTCATGAGCTACAGCTCACTTCATCGGATGCATTTGGTGGAAAAAACAGAGGAGAGATTTATATACACACACACAGAGAACATGAAACAATGGGTTTATCATACACACTGTAAGGAGAGTGATCACTTAAGGTTTCAGAGTAGCAGCCGTGTTAGTCTGTATTCGCAAAAAGAAAAGGAGTACTTGTGGCACCTTAGAGACTAACAAATTTATTAGAGCATAAGCTTTCGTGAGCTACAGCTCACTTCAGCGGATGCATCCGATAAAGTGAGCTGTAGCTCACGAAAGCTTATGCTCTAATAAATTTGTTAGTCTCTAAGGTGCCACAAGTACTCCTTTTCTTTTTGATCACTTAAGATAAGCCATCACCAGCAGCAGGGGGGGGGAAAGGAGGAAAACCTTTCATGGTGACAAGCAAGGTAGGCTAATTCCAGCAGTTAACAAGAATATCAGAGGAACAGTGGGGGGTGGGGTGGGAGGGAGAAATACCAGGGGGAAATAGTTTTACTTTGTGTAATGACTCATCCATTCCCAGTCTCTATTCAAGCCTAAGTTAATTGTATCCAGTTTGCAAATTAATTCCAATTCAGCAGTCTCTAGTTGGAGTCTGTTTTTGAAGCTTTTTTGTTGAAGTATAGCCACTCTTAGGTCTGTGATCGAGTGACCAGAGAGATTGAAGTGTTCTCCAACTGGTTTTTGAATGTTATAATTCTTGACGTCTGATTTGTGTCCATTCATTCTTTTACGTAGAGACTGTCCAGTTTGGCCAATGTACATGGCAGAGGGGCATTGCTGGCACATGATGGCATATATCACATTGGTAGATGCGCAGGTGAACGAGCCTCTGATAGTGTGGCTGATGTGATTAGGCCCTATGATGGTATCCCCTGAATAGATATGTGGACAGAGTTGGCAACGGGCTTTGTTGCAAGGATAGGTTCCTGGGTTAGTGGTTCTGTTGTGTGGTGTGTGGTTGCTGGTGAGTATTTGCTTCAGATTGGGGGGCTGTCTGTAAGCAAGGACTGGTCTGTCTCCCAAGATCTGTGAGAGTGATGGCTCGTCCTTCAGGATAGGTTGTAGATCCTTGATGATGCGTTGGAGAGGTTTTAGTTGGGGGCTGAAGGTGATGGCTAGTGGCGTTCTGTTGTTTTCTTTGTTGGGCCTGTCCTGTAGTAGGTGACTTCTGGGTACTCTTCTGGCTCTGTCAATCTGTTTCTTCACTTCAGCAGGTGGGTATTGTAGTTCTGGGATTGATGCAGAAAGCAGTGGGGGAAGTGCTCTGGCCTGGGTTATACAGGACGTGAAACTAGATGATCTCAGTGGTCTTTGCTGGCTTTAAAAATCTATGAATCTGTAATATATACACCTGCCACCACTATGATATAAACAAATAGTTCTAGGCATTGTACACATGTGAAATGGAAAGCTGGAATCTACCTCCCAAATTGCTACAATCTAAGGATAAAGGCACAGCTGGTCAACCTTTTATTTGGAAATATCAGGCTTTTAAACCATATCAGTTTTCTTCTTACATACAAAACTGTCTGGCCATTGAATTAAAACAAGTAGATTATGTACGCTGATCACAGTTCAAACAGAGGCTCTCAGGTAGGTGAGACAAAAGTTTGGACAGTGTTTGTTAATACTAGGTTTTGTCCTTTACAAAAAATTAATTAAAACTCCTGGCTTTGATTTCACCTCTCCTTGGTGGGGGTTTAAGAGCAGGAGCAGCAGGAAGTGAAATTGACTAGGGAAATAATGAAATTGACCAGCCTAGTTGCACAGGCCAAGCTGCAAAGAATGATGAATGATGAATGATGAAATATTAAAAGGGTGAATGATGAAAAGCATCCCATCACTTGGCGGAATGGTGACACTTTTGTCCCAAGACATCAGTCAGACTAGTGCACAGCCCCCTGGTTAGGGCTTGCAGAGCTATTCTCCACATCAGGAAGAAGCAGTAATTGAACCCGTATCTCCCATAGCCTGGAGAGGGTGTATTAAACAGTGTTGAAGGAGACCATTGGAGCCTTCGCCTACACTATCTAGGAGTTGAAGCTAGACAAATCCAGACTGGAAGTAAGGTGTAAATGTTTAACAGTGAGGGTAATGAAGTACATGTGGCACCTTAGAGACCAACAAATTTATTTGAGCATAAACTTTCGTGAGCTACAGCTCACTTCATTGGATGCATTCGGTGAAAAATACAGTGGGGAGATTTATATACACACACAGAACATGAAACAATGGGTTTTATCATAGACACTGTAAGGAGAGTGATCACTTAAGATGAGCCATCACCGGGGGGGGGGGGGGTGGAGGAAAACCTTTCATGGTGACAAGCAAGGTGGACCATTTCCAGCAGTTAACAAGAATGTCTGAGGAACAGTGGGGGGTGCGGTGGGGGGGGAGAAATAACATGGGGAAATAGTTTTACTTTGTGTAATGACTCATCCACTCCCAGTCTCTATTCAAGCCTAAGTTAATTGTATTCAGTTTGCACATTAATTCCAATTCAGCAGTCTCTCACTGGAGTCTGTTTTTGAAGTTTTTTTGTTGAAGAATAGCCATTCTCAGGTCTGTAATTGAGTGAACGGAGAGATTGAAGTGTTCTCTGACTGGTTTTTGAATGTTACAATTCTTGACGTCTGATTTGTGTCCATTTATTCTTTTATGTAGAGACTGTCCAGTTTGACCAATGTACATGGCAGAGGGGCATTGCTGGCACATGATGGCATATATCACATTGGTAGATGCTCAGGTGAACGAGCCTCTGATAGTGTGGCTGATGTGATTAAGCCCTATGATGGTGTCCCCTGAATAGATATGTGGATAGAGTTGGCAACGGGCTTTGTTGCAAGGTTAGGTTCCTGGGTTAGTGGTTCTGTTGTGTGGTGTGTGGTTGCTGGTAAGTATTTGCTTCAGGTTGGGGGGCTGTCTGTAAGCAAGGACTGGCCTGTCTCCCAAGATCTGTGAGAGTGATGGGTCATCCTTCAGGATAGGTTGTAGATCCTTGATGATGTGTTGGAGAGGTTTTAGTTGGGGGCTGAAGGTGATGGCTAGTGGCGTTCTGTTGTTTTCTTTGTTGGGCCTGTCCTGTAGTAGGTGACTTCTGGGTACTCTTCTGGCTCTGTCAATCTGTTTCTTCACTTCAGCGGGTGGGTATTGTAGTTGTAAGAATGCATGATAGAGATCTTGTAGGTGTTTGTCTCTGTCTGAGGGGTTGGAGCAAATGCGGTTATATCGTAGAGCTTGGCTGTAGACAATGGATCGTGTGGTATGATCTGGATGAAAGCTAGAGGCATGTAGGTAGGAATAGTGGTCAGTAGGTTTCCGATATAGGGTGGTGTTTATGTGACCATGGCTTATTAGCACTGTAGTGTCCAGGAAGTGGATCTCTTGTGTGGACTGGTCCAGGCTGAGGTTGATGGTGGGATGGAAATTGTTGAAATCATGGTGGAATTCCTCAAGGGCTTCTTTTCCATGGGTCCAGATGATGAAGATGTCATCAATGTAGCGCAAGTAGAGTAGGGGCATTAGGAGACGAGAGCTGAGGAAGCGATGTTCTAAGTCGGCTATAAAAATGTTGGCATACTGTGGGGCCATGCGGGTACCCATCGCAGTGCCGCTGATTTGAAGGTATACATTGTCCCCAAATGTGAAATAAAGTCACAAAGTTCAGCCACCAGGTTAGCCGTGACAGTATCGGGGATACTGTTCCTGTCGGCTTGTAGTCCATCTTTGTGTGGAATGTTGGTGTAGAGGGCTTCTACATCCATAGTGGCTAGGATGGCATTTTTAGGAAGATCACCGATGGACTGTAGTTTCCTCAGGAAGTCAGTGGTGTCTCGAAGATAGCTGGGAGGGCTGGTAGCGTAGGGCCTGAGGAGGGAGTCTACATAGCCAGACAATCCTGCTGTCAGGGTGCCAATGCCTGAGATGATGGGGCGTCCAGGATTTCCAGGTTTATGGATCTTGGTTAGCAGATAGAATACCCCAGGTCAGGGTTCCAGGGGTGTGTCTGTGCGGATTTGTTCTTGTGCTTTTTCAGGGAGTTTCTTGAGCAAATGCTATAGTTTCTTTTGGTAACCCTCAGTGGGATCAGAGGGTAATGGCTTGTAGAAAGTGGTGTTGGAGAGCTGCCTAGTAGCCTCTTGTTCATAATCCGACCTATTCATGATGAATGGTTCACATTGGAAGAACTTACGGAGGGCTGTGGTGGATTCTCCATCACCAGCATTTTTTAAATCAAAACAGGATGTTTTTCTCTGCTTTAGTTCAAACAGGAGTTACTTCCAGGAAGTTCTCTGGCCTATGTTATGCAATAGGTCAGACTAGGTGATCACCATGTCCCTTTCTGACCTCAGACCTGGTCTGCATTAGGAAGTTAGATAGGTATAACTATGTCACTCAGGGGTGTGCAAAATCCACATGCCTGTGTGATGCAGTTAAACCGACTTAGTTCCTGGTGTAGACAGTGCTAGGTTGACAGGAGAATTGTCCTGTCGACCTAGCTCCCACCGCTGGGGGGTGTGGAGTACCGATGCTGACCAGAGAACCCCTCCAATCAAGGTAGGTAGCATCAACACTGAAGCACTACAGTGACACAGTTGCCACATTTTAGGTGTAGACAAGCCCTTAGTAGCTCTGCTTTGTAAAGATAAACTTTTTAACATCATCCATGGTGCTAACCACAAGTGTTCAAAACTCATGAGTCAGCCTTTGTAAAACCATGATCCTTAAAAATAACAAAACCTGGGTTCTAATTTGTCTTCTAGCTAAGCTGCACTTGGGTCACATTTTCCAGCATTTCCACATAGCCAGGAGGGTCAGAAACTTTCAGGGGTGGCAGAACCAGGGACAGAGGTGTGGGGTGTTTGTGTCAAGATTAGTGCCCCCACAATGGAAATATTGGAGGGGTGGGGTGGGGAATCTTTGTTTCCACCCCCACAACGCCTCACCGGGGCGAGAGCAAAGTATGACCCATCTATGTTCTACACCACTCACAAGGGGGGCAGAGATGAAAGTGGGAGCTGCTGGACCCCCAGTACATAAGATCATGCGGAGGTACCCAGCCTGGGGGAGGTGCAGGAAACATGTGCACCAGTTGCCACGGTGCAGGACAGGACACGGCTACTGAAACTGAGTCTGGGGCAGGAGGCATTGACCCACCGGGGGTGCCAGCTGCTGAAGAATTGCCATGGGAATGGCAGTAGGAACTACTGGATGACCCTTCCCAGCCTGGAGCGAGCTGCCCCTCCACCGACCCACGCTCCAGTCTCTGTAGCCCTCCTTATTCTTATTCACTGGGGCTGGTTGAAAGTTTTCCATCAAAAATGTTTTTCAGTGGCCAATTGAATTTTCAAATAAATGAAGCTTTTAGTGAAATGTGTCTGCTGCTTTCCACAGAAAGTTTAGATTTTTCATCCAAAAACCCAGTGCCTGAAAACGGAAATACTTTGATTTTGAAAGGCCACTATGATGCCTCCTGGCAGTTGTAGTTCGGTTTTCTCATTTCCCTCTATGGGCTGGGATCCCTGTGCAAACAACATCTTCAAGGATGCACCATGGTTAAGGACTCCCATGATGCACTGCCTCCCCTCACCAGTCAGTCAGGACTGTGGTGCATCATGGGAGATGTAATCCAACTAGGGAGCCTGGCTCATAGAGAAGAATGGGAGCACAAGGTACTCAAACTACAACTCCCACAAGGCCACGGGGTAGTATTTCCCAATTGATTTTTATTTTTTCGTTTTTTAATTTATTTATATATTTTTACTTTGGATAATTTTGACAATCAAAACCCAAAACAGGGTGTGTGCCTGCCTTGTAGTGCCCCCTGCTGGCCAAGTGTGGGGCTGTCTCCCTCAGTTTCCTCTTCCATGGGGTTGTGTGTGTGTCTCTGGGAGTGTCACATGGCTCAGCCCTTGTAAAAGTCACCCAGCTGATCAGGACCAGCTGGTAACTGGGGGTAGTTGATCCAGCTACCCAGCGGAATCCAGCTGCCTGTGACACCCACAATTTTTGACCACATTTCTTACTCTCTGCGTAAGAATTTTATTTTCAAACCAAGTCTCCACTTGCACAGGTGCCACAAACTCTCCTGGCAAAAACAGAGGGTTCCTTCTTGGCTTTGGCAAGTTGCTGCTGGTGATAGAAGCTTGGGTGTGTTGAGCAGCTACCCCGATCACCCCTGGGCGGAGCTGGAGTCAGACTGGCGACCTAGAGGGGAATCAGTGCATTTTCCCGATAGGCTGAATATTTCCTGAAGTGTTAAAGTGCTGGCCCAGCTTTGCCCGCTCTCATTCAGTAATGTTTGCTCCAGCATCTGCTCCCATCCTTGTGGCATTGCAACGATCAACTGGGTCCCAAGTGTTTATGCCACACATGACTGCCTCCTCAGGGGCAGAAGTGCCTTCCTTTCTGCTACCTCTTCTGCAGGCTCCCAGGAGCCACCTCCCAGCTGTGTGTTCTACCCCCAGATCAGGTGTGGAGGGAGCTGCAGGTTCCTTAAGCCATTAGCCCCTCAGCTGGAAGAGAGTAGAAACCTTACAGTGCTGGTAGGAGAGCTCATCCATGCAGCACCGGGAGCCCTAAGCATTGTGGGGCACTTAGGCAGGATGCCATGCAGGCCGAATCTTGTCCAGTCAAAAAGGAGCATTAGGAAACAATGAAAACCCCTCAAATCTACTGCTCTTGGAAGTGCAAAAGAAGAATCTACCCCTTTTATCCCTCCCCCTCCAAAGGCTTGTTGCAAAAGGTCGAACAACATGGGACTAAATCAGGATGGTCTATTTTAAAGGGATGCAGCCAACTCCGTGTTAGCCCCAGCCCCCAGCATTCAAAAGATTTGCAGAAGCTTGGACAAGTGAAGATGGTGAGGAAGCTGCTGCTAAAAGCTTCCAGTGAAAATTGTCCTCTTAAAACAACTAGCTCGGACTTTCTTCTGCTGTGTTTCAATCCAACCACTGCTGCAGCATGATCGTGGGATCGATGTTGACTAAGGGCTTGGCTGCACTTGCGAGTTACAGCGCAATAAAGGAGCCCGGGGTGCACTAGCTCGCTCCCGTCCACACTGGCAAGCACGTAGAGTGCTCTGACTCCGCGCCTACAGCACTGCTGGTACTCCATATCGGCAAGTGGAATAACGTTTGCTGCGCCCCTGCTGGAGCACTGTGGCGCCAGTGTGGACGAGGTGTTGCATTACTGCGCTCTGATCAACCTCCGGAAACGTCCCATAATTCCCTTAAGTCAAGTGACCACTTTTGTCATTGTTTTTGAATCGCTGCAGGAATACGGATGTGCCCTTTGAAAGCTCCGTTTCTGACATCCGGCTGCTTATCTGCTCCGAGACAAAGCAACCATTAGCGTGGAATGCTGTGTGTGAGAGAGAGGCGGGGGGTGGTCTGCTGCAGTCTGAACTTACAAGATAGCACGCTGCCATGCTCTTAGTCCCCTAAAAACCCACTCTCCCTCCCCGCCACATACACACAACACACGCCCTGTCACACTCCACCTCCATCCCCATTTGAAAACCACATTGCAGCTACTTGCATGCTGGGATAGCTGCCCATAATGCACTGCTCCCAATGCTGCTGCAAGTGCCGCAAATGTGGCCACGCCAGTGCACTTGAAGCTGTCAGCGTGGACAGACTGCAGCACTTTCCCTACTGTGCTCTCTGAAGGTGGCTTTAACTCTCAGCACTCTACATCTGCAAGTGTAGCCAAGCCCTAAGACACATTTCTAGGCTCCAGCTGAGAGAAAAATAAAAAAGGAAACATCACAGGCGAGATGAAATGTTCAACTGGATGGCTGTAAGTGCTGCTGAGTTTTAATAATTGTAAGTGGGACTGGGAGGAGAAGCGATGGCTTTGTTTAAAGGATCTTTTCATCAACAGCCTAGGGCCCCCTTTTAGGGGCAGAACTGGCTGTTGGTTCCATGAATGGAGACTCAGAGGCCCATCGGAGAAGGGTTGATAACTCCTAGAGCTCTGTGAGCTCAGATCCCTGGGTGATACCTGCTGGCTAGATGCCAGAAAAAGGGCTCTGGCAACTGGCTGGTTGGCTAACAGGTGATATGATATTCCTTAGAGGATGTTGCCAGTGGCAGTGAAGTGGGACAGGCCTGGGAACTAGACTGGGGAGACAGATCTCAAAGGCAAATGAGAAATGCCAGCCCAGCTCTCTTGCCAGCCTGTGGTTGTGACTTTACCACCAACTACTCTAAAGAGAAGGGTGAGGAGTGCAGGCTGGCATTATGCACTGGGGCAGGTGTGTGTCACGGGGGGGGGCACTGCAGCACAGCCTGCCACCCCGCTGCTGCTTGAGCCTCCTACTGGAGCATGGCCTTGGGGAATTGCAAGAGCTGGGGGGCGGGAGCCAAAATCCACCTCTAAATCTGGCAGTCCCCCCCCCATACCCCCATCCAGACACCCAAATTCCAGCTCCCCCACTCCACAACGGTCTATAGATCCAGGCCACCCGGGCTGCTCAAAACAATCTGCCGCTCTCAGTAAAACTTCAGCCTGTTTCCCCCTTTGGCATTTGTGGCAGATACCCAGGACCTCCCCCTGCTGCTGCCACCCCCGCCCTGGAACCCTATGCAACTGGGTTGGAGGCTGATGTTGCAGGTCCCAGCCTAGGACTGCAGGGGCCAGATGGCCCAGAGATGGACCCTGCAAGATGGGAACAGTTCAACACCCGGGCACTGGGAGGGGTAGCTCCCAGACCACAGGGTCCTGGCTAACTGGCAGTGTGGCTCCCCCACCACAAAACCACCTGGGTTGGGGGTGCTGATCCCTCTCACATGGGGGCAATGGGCTATTACCCACTGGATGGGGGGTCTGGGCATCTCAGCCCCCACTCCCTGAGCCCAGCCCCCACCCATCGGTCTGCTGGCCTGGACTGCCTTACTCCCCAGCACACCCTGCACACCCAGACCAGCCCCCCTGCATTCAGTACCTACTGCCCTACCCAGCCCTCCATACTCTGCGGCCCCATCCCAATTCCCCTCGCAAATTCATCCCAGCCCCTGCACTCCATGCCTCTAGCCCCTTATGTTCTGTGCCCCCAGTTGAGCCTAGCCCCCACACTCTGTACCCATAGCCCAGACCCCCCCACACACACACTCTGCACCTCCCAGCCCAGCCCCACGCAACTCCCACTCTGCCCTTGACACCACCATCCCATCCCCTTGCACTGTGAATCCTCACACCCCCTTCCTGCCCCCCCCACTCCATATCCTTAGTCTAATCATCCCACACCTCTAGCCACCACCCAGCCCCTCTGCATCCCCAGCCCATCCCTACACCCGGGCCTGCATATGCTGCACTCCCAGTTCATCCCAGCCTGCCTTCCCCCACCCCCAACCCCTATGCTTTACACTTTCAGCTCACACCTGGCTTCCTCCACTCACACCCCAAGCTCACACCCCCTGCCTGGCTGGAAAGTGCTTTCCAGGAGCCTGGCTGGGGGCCACTTCCTTGGAGTCCCAGCTGGTGACCGCCCCCTCCCAGCCTTGTCCCTTGCCACCCCCAGTTTGCTTTTAGCTTGAGCAGCCTCTGCCAGGCCCATAGGGCCATTGTTCTCCCCAGCCTGCCCTCCTGCTCAGCATGGGCTGGAGAATCTTAGCCACATTGGGCAGAGGGGGACCTCGGGACACCATCAAGTCCAACCGTCATCCCAGTCACCTCTGTGGTGCAGTGATGCATGGACAGCACATAAAGTTCAGGGCTAGCATCAAATCGCCCAGATCCAAGATCAAATGAAACATGGGCTGACAGCACAGATGGGGTGGGTAATGTGGGGAAAGGGGGACACAGCATTACTCATTTAATTCTATTAAAGCATCCACTTTTTCAAATCTTCATGCAGTTCCTGGGTAAAGCCCCAGACTTCTGCACAGGAGACAACCAGATCCAGGGGTCTCAGAGCATTGGTCCGGTTCCCCACAGAGTGCACATGCAATTTTCTGTGCTGTGCCAAGCAGCAGAAAAAAAAAAAAATCTGTGGCTGCACAATAAAGCAGCAGTTCCCAAATCTTAGGTGTACAGTTACTTGCAATATATGATTTAGCCACTAGAGGTCTCCATGTGCTGTGGAGATACCCAGGCAGGGTGTGGTGTCTGGTGAACAAGAGAGACAAAGCTGGGATGTGAGCTGCGGCGGGGGGGTGGGGGGGTGCGGAAGCCTGTTCCTGTCATTACCTGTTTCAATAAAAGTCTCCCTTTAAAGGTGGAATCGGGAGAGTAAGAAGGGAGGATGGGACCAATTTCAGAGTCCAGGCCCACAGCTGTTTCAGGGAAAAAGGTCCTTTGCCACCAACTCTGCTTCATTGCTTCTTTCAGACAATGGCCTTTTTTGCTCACACACGTGAGATTGCAGCCCCAGTGAGTATCAGATACTTCCTGAGGGCCCCCGCCTGTCCCTGAGCTGGCAGAGCTGGGGTGTTAAGAGGTTCCCCAACCACCTTGGTTCTTTCTGCTGAATGCTGGAGGTCCCGAGAGAACAGGAACCAGAGGATATTGGGGTGAAAGCAGAACAGGGCTCTGGGGGCACTGGCCAAAGCACATAAAGCCCAGAGCCTCAAAAGGTGTTTAGGTGCCCCTTTCTGACTGATTTCCCATCAATGGGAGTTAGGTGCCTAAATACCTTTGAGGCTCTTGGCTTAAGTGACCCAGAAGACTAAACCCTGGTCAAAGTCAGGCTGATAAGTCATGCTGGTGCATTGGCCAATGTCCCTTCAATGCTGAATCTAAGGCATTTCAGCAGGTGGGAGCAGCAGAGTCATTCCTGCCCACTGACCTCCCAAAGCTAACAGCCAGACAAGGACCCTCCTGAAGACCATGTTCCTCCTTGGCCCTTTGCATACACAGCCTCACCTCCCCCATGCAAGCCCTGAGGTTTGCAATGGCAGATGAGGGAGCTGATGCAGATGGAGCCCATTTCTGGAGGATGGCACAGGACAAATTTCATCTGTGTATGGCACCCATGTATTCCTTGGCATCAGGGGGATGCTGTCACCGCTACTAGGCACCTGGGGAACACGCATGCGGGCTGGGATCACTGCTGGATGGAAAGAAGGGTTCTTTGGGTGAGTGATTGCAAAAATCTGTGTCTTTTAGGGTGAGGAATCCAGAATCAGAATGTGGAACCTTGCAAATTTAGGAGTTTGCTCAAGGACATGCTCTTGCTCTACTGGAAGTTACTGCTCTGGGGGGGAAGGATCCTGTAAGATGGTGTCTGGCCTGGGTTATGTAGGAAGTCAGGTCTCCATGATCCCTTCTGACTTGAAAATCTGGGGAGATGTGAATGTCACCTGCTGGGAGGAAGGAGTGTCTCTCTGGAGCAGCTTTCCCCTCCAGGCAGCTGGCATCTCCTCTCCAGCACTCACCCTGAATGAGGAACTCAGAGCATCTGCTCTGAGCAGGGTGAGGGGAGGATTCCCTGAGAAAGGGCAGGCGAGAGGGCATGAGTGGGATCTGGATCAGGTCTCCAGACTGAATCAGTGGTCTGCAGAGGCCCCACATGTCAAGGAAAAAGACTGGAGAGCCTCCAAAAGGGAGAGGAAGGACAGGGGATGCAGAGTGGGACGGGGCTCCTGGACAACCCATCAGATCCAAGGATGGACCAGCAGGAGAATCAGGAGGCCAAAGCATCTCTCCCTGCCCTGTCTCCTCTACAGTTGGTGCAGCAGACGAGGCTGGAGGGGGCTGGCTCAAGATGCAAAGGAGCCAGAAGGAGGGTTTTGTTTCTGGAACCAAGAAGATCACCAGGATGGGTTCCTTCTCCTCTGGCTGGAAAACGGGCTGTGGCTCTGGGTAACCCTTACTGAAATCAGTTGGAGTTTTGCCATGGTCTTCAATGGGGCCAAGACTCCAGTCTCTACCCTCTTCTACTTTCTCCAGATCATCATCATCTGCTCTGCCCCCATGCAAACCTTCACCGAAGGGAGATGGGCCATCTGGCCCAAATCGTGGGTACAGCAGGCAGCTTCGAGCGGTGCAGCATAATGCCAGACACCACATCTCTACGTCATGCGTCTGCTGCAAGATCCAGAGCTTGGCAGGCAAACATGCACCCGTCCGTGGCCCTCGGGGTGGTGGATAACACCTCCGGGCAGAAGGTCTGTTTTAGAGATGGTGCAATTCCCTAAAAGGCAATAAGGTTGCACCCTCAGGAATCTGATGGGTGCTGAGCGTTTGCTAGGACGATGCATGGACCAGGCTGAGGGTCTGGGGCAGGCTCTCAAAGCCTGATGGCTGGACTCCAATCCTCCATCTAAGGACAACTATGTTTGTTGTATGCCCAGCACAGCAAGCGGTCTCTGGGCTTCCTTAGAAGCAACGGTGGGCAATTGTCAAGGTTCCTTCCCTACTCTGAACTCTAGGGTACAGATGTGGGGACCTGCATGCTTATTTTTACCAGCTTACGTTAAAAGCTGCCACCACCAGAGTGTTACACAAAGAACAGGGGAAGTGCCCACTTGGAAATGTCTCCCCCCCAAAATATCCCCCCAAGCACTACACCCCCTTTCCTGGGGAAGGCTTGATAAAAATCCTCACCAATTTTTCTAGGTGAACGCGGACCCAAACCCTTGGATCTTAAGAACAATGAAAAAA
The DNA here is from genome assembly GCF_009764565.3 of Dermochelys coriacea. NCBI lineage: Eukaryota > Metazoa > Chordata > Testudines > Dermochelyidae > Dermochelys > Dermochelys coriacea. The sequence goes on along the minus strand of NC_050073.1, from coordinate 8,952,853 downwards.
ATAATCAGGTTCTTAAAATAAGAATTTTAATTGAAGAAAAAAGTAAAAGAATCACCTCTGTAAAATCAGGATGGTAAATACCTTACAGGGTAATCAGATTTAAAACACAGAGAATCCCTCTAGGCAAAACCTTAAGGTACAAAAAGAGACAAAAACAGGAATATACATTCCATTCAGCACAGCTTATTTTATCAGCCATTTAAACAAAACAGAATCTAACGCATATCTAACTAGATTGCTTACTAACTCTTTACAGGAGTTCTGACCTGCATTCCTGCTCTGGTCCCAGCAAAAGCATTACACAGACAGAGAGACCCTTTGTTTCTCCCCCATCCCCAGCTTTGAAAGCATCTTGTCTCCTCAGTGGTCATTTTGATCAGGTGCCAGCAAGGTTATCTTAGCTTCTTAACCCTTTACAGGTGAAAGGGTTTTTCCTCTGGCCAGGAGGGATTTAAAGGTGTTGAACCTTCCCTTTATATTTATGACACGCCCCCCCAAATCACAGATAGGGTGAAACGCTGGCTGGGATTTCTTTCTGGAGCTCTAGGAGAAAACAGAGTTAATAAGACACATGCATCTCTAAATATACCATCAAATATATAAAGACTAACAATATTTTCCACATCTCAAGGACGATTTTAACCAGTTGATTCTGGGAAACTTTCACAGGAGAGTGCATCAGCCACTTTGTTAGAAGCTCCTGAGATGTGTTGCATGTCAAAATCAAAATCTTGGAGAGCTAAACTCCACCGAATAAGTTTTTTGTTATTTCCCGTGGTGGTATGAAGCCACTGTCGCGCAGCATGGTCGGTTTGCAGGTGGAAACGCTGTCCCCAAATGTATGGGCATAGCTTTTCCAGAGCGTAGACAATGGTGTAACATTCTTTTTCCACTGACTGACCATTTGTTTTCCCTCTCAGACAGCTTCTTGCTGAGAAACACTACCGGGTGGAATTCTTGATCCAGTCCTTCCTGCATTAAAACTGCTCCCACACCACGCTTGGACACATCTGTGGTTACTAGGAACGGTTTGTTAAAGGCTGGGGCCCTTGGCACAGGGTCAGACCGAGTGTCGCTTTAAGCTAGTTAAAGGCCTGCTGACACTCTTCGGTCCACTGAACAGCATTTGGCTGTTTCTTTTTGGTTAGGTCTCTCAGTGGGGCGGCGATTTGGCTGTATTGTGGTACAAATCGCCCGTAATAATCGGCCAAGCCTAAGGAGGATTGGACCTGTTTCTTTGATTTTGGGACAGGCCACTTTTGGATAGCATCCACTTTGGCCTGTAGGGGGTTGATAGTTCCTTGACCCACCTGTTGTCCAAGGTAAGTCACTCTGTTTAGGTCTATTTGACACTTCTTAGCCTTAAGAGTTAGTCCTGCCTCCCTTATGCGCTTGAAGACTTTTTATAGATGTTCCAGGTGTTCTGCCCAGGAATCCGAAAATATGGCCACATCGTCAAGGCGACTGCATATTCTTCTAATCCCGCTAGGAGACCATCTACAAGTCTTTGGAAGGTGGCGGGTGCATTCCACAGCTCGAAAGGGAGTACATTAAATTCATACAGCCTGACATGTGTGATGAAGGCTGACTTTTCCTTGGCAGATTCTTCTAGTGTTACCTGCCAGTACCCCTTGGTTAAGTCCAAGGTAGAGATGAACTGGGCCCGTCCCAGTTTCTCTAATAGTTCATCTGTGCATGGCATTGGATAGTTGCCTGGGTGAGTTACAGCATTTAGCTTATGGTAGTACATGCAAAAACGTATCTCCCCATCTGTTTTGGGAACTAGAACCACTGGAGATGCCCATGCACTGCCAGAGGGGCGGATTACACCCATCTCTAGCATCCTGGATCTCCTGTTCTATAAAAGTTTGAGCTTGAGAAGACACCCAGTAAGGTTGGACTTTAATTGGGTGAGCATTACCTGTGTCAATGGAGTGGTATGCCCGTTCAGTCAGTCCTGCGGTGGCTGAGAATGTCTGTGTGTAGCTAGTGCACAGCTTCTGGATCTGCTGTCGCTGTATACGCCCGAGGGTCATGGAGAGGTTCACCTCTTCCATACCACCAGCACTTTTCCCTTCATAGTAGACACCTTCAGGCCACTCAGCGTCATCTCCTCCCTGGGCTGTAAACTGACAAACTTTTAATTCTCTGGAATAAAAGGGCTTTAGAGAATTAATAAGGTACACCTTAGACTTTCGGTTGGAGGTGGGGAATACTATGAGATAAGAGCTCCCAGGCACTCCTGGACCGTGAATGGCCCTTCTCATAACGCTTCCATGTTATGGGCCTGGAGCACTTTAAGACCATGACCTGGTCCCCTACTTTGAAGGAATGCTCTCTGGCATGTTTATCATGCTTTTTGCTCTTTTTGAGCATCCTCTAGGTTTTCTTTAGCAAGGGCTAAAGAGGTTTGGAGGGCATTTTGGAGGTTGGTTACAAAGTCCAGAATGTTAGTTCCTGGAGAAGGTGTAAACCCCTCCCATTGCTGCTTCACCAACTGTAATGGTCCCTTAACCTTGTGGCCATATACAAGTTCAAATGGTGAAAACCCTAAATTGGGATGTGGTACAGCTCTGTAGGCAAAGAGCAACTGTTGCAACACTAGGTCCCAATCACTGGAGTGCTCATTTACAAATTTACGTATCATGGCCCCCAAAGTTCCGTTAAACTTCTCCACTAGGCCATTTGTTTGATGGTGGTGAGGAGTGGCAACCAAGTGATTCACCCCATGAGCTTCCCAAAGGCTTTCCATGATTCCTGCCAGGAAATTAGTTCCTGCATCTGTAAGAATATTGGAGGGCCAACCTACCCTGGCAAAAATGTCTGTTAGTGCCTGGCATACACTTTTAGCCCTGGTGTTGCTTAGAGCTACTGCTTCCGGCCATAGGGTGGCAAAATCCAAGAAGGGAAGAACCCTTCCCTTTATATTTATGACAGCAATCTTCCCCTGAACTAACCCACCTCAACCCTTATGGCCCCAATCCAACAAGGCACTTAAGCACGTGCTTAACTTTAAGGACAGTGGAAGCCCATTGCTTTAAAGTTAAGCATGTTTTATCTGCATTGTGGTAGCACCTAGGAGACCCAGCAATGGAGCCGGATTTGTGCACAAACCCACACACAGAGAACTTGTTTGTATGCTTAAACTCTTGGCAGGGTGGAGGAATGGCGTCTGTGGGAATGTTTAATTTTCCTTTCCAAACAAGACCCATTGTCAGGTGCCTGGGCCTTTGCATGGTGTAGATCAGAATGATAAACACAAATACATGGGACGACATGGCTCATCAATGCTGGATTATTTTCATGAACCCAGACTCCAATAGTAGCGTCTTATCCAGCAATGAGGAAACAAAACTTGACGCGAGGATGTTTCCATTGAGAAGGACAGGCGATGTATCCAAACCGGAAACAAACTGGGCATGAGCCTAGCTGGAGGGATTACATCTGCTCAGGGCATGCCGGATATCACCAGGAGCTTTTAGGGGAAAAGCAGTTCTTTTCAGTTTAAGAATGGCTTATTGGAGATTAGTTTAAACTGGTTCCTTATTGATTTAAACTAAGATGATCTGAGCCTGGGTAAACCAGAAGGGAAAGCCTCTTCTTGTAGGGATTAGCCCTAGTTTAAATGGATGCTGTACGTTAAAAGGCTGCAATTTTCTCCTGAAGCCAAGTTCTAACTCTCAGGGGAGACTGATTCCCAAGGCACAGTTTTAAGGCTTCCACCAGGTCCAGATTACTTCTACCCAGAGGACTCAGTGCCCTCAAGGAATCCTGTCACCCTTCGAACATTTCCTCTTCTAGTCTCAGATTCCAAGGCCAAAAGGGACCATTAGATCTTCCAATGTGACATCCTCTAGAGCACATGTCAGAGACAGTCATAGAATATTAGGGTTGGAAGAGACCTCAGGAGGTCATCTAGTCCAATCCCCTGCTCAAAGTAGGACCAACACCAACTAAATCATTCCAGCCAGGGCTTTGTCAAGCCAGGCCTTAAAAAACCTCTAAGGATGGAGATTCCACCATCTCCCCAGGTAACCTATTCCAGTGCTTCACCACCCTCCTAGTGAAATAGTGTTTCCTAATATCCAACCTAGACCTCCCACACTGTAACTTGAGACCATTGCTTCTTGTTGAGTCATCTGCCGCCACTGAGAACAGCCGAGCTCCATCCTCTTTGGAACCCCCCTTCAGGTAGTTGAAGGCTGCTATCAAATCCCACCTCACTCTTCTCTTCTGTAGACTAAATAACCCCAGTTCCCTCAGCCTCTCCGCGTAAATCATGTGCCCCAGCCCCCTAATCATTTTCATTGCCCTCCATTGGACTCTACAAGTTTTCTCACATCCCTTTTGTAGTGGGGGGACCAAAACTGGACACAATACTCCAGGTGTGGCCTCACTAGGTCAAATAGAAGGGAATAATCGCTTCCCCCCCGATCTGCTGACAATGCTCCTACTTATACAGCCCAATATGCCATATGGCTTCTTGGCAACAAGGGCACACTGCTGACTCGTATCCAGATTCTAGTCCACTGTAATCCCCAAGTCCTTTTCTGAAGAACTGCTGCTTGGCCAGTCAGTCCCCAGCCTGTAGCGGTGCATGGGATTCTTCCTTCCTAAGTGCAGGACTCTGCACTTGTCCTTGTTGAACCTCATCAGATTTCTTTTCGCCCAACCCTCCAATTTGTCTAGGTTACTCTGGATCCTATCCCTACCCTCCAGCATATCTACCTCTTCCCCCCCAGCTTAGTGTCATCTGCGAACTTGCTGAGGGTGCAATTCATCCCATCCTCCAGATCATTAATAAAGATGAACAAAACTGGCCCCAGGACCGACCCCTGGGGCACTCCGCTTGATACCAGCTGCCAACTAGAGTTTGGGCCATTGATCACTACCCGTTGAGCCCGACAATCTAGCTAGCTTTCTGGCCACCTTATAGTCCATACTTCTTTAACTTGCTGGCAAGAATACTGTGGGAGACTTATCAAACACTTTGCTAAAGTCAAGATATATCACATCCACCACTTTCCCCATATCCACACAGCCAGTTATCTCATCATAGAAGGCAATCAGCTTGGTCAGGCATAACTTGCCCTTGGTGATTCCATGTTGACTGTTCATGATCACCTTCCTCTCCTCCAAGTGCTTCAAAATGGATTCCTTGAGGACCTGCTCCATGATTTTGCCAGGAACTGAAGTGAATCTGTAGTTCCCCTGGTTCTCTTTCTTCCCTTTTTAAAATATGGGCACTATATTAGCCTTTTCCCAATCATCTGGGACCTTTCCCGATTGCCACAAATTTTCAAAGATAATGGCCAATGGATCTGCAATCACATCAGCCAACTCCCTCAGCACCCAGTTACTCCTGTAATGACCCCAATAACTCAGGTTTGACTCTAGTGCAATTTCACCATCATCATCACTGTTGCAGTCATCTCCAGGTTGCTTTTTAAGCTGCAGCATTGCTCCATCACCTGGGAATTCGGTCTGTCCAGTCCTGCTGCGAACTCTTGACACCAGACATGTTGCTTTCTGCCATCCAGAGAGTCTGGCCATTTTGATTCTTTAGGTCACTTCTAGGATGGGGCTTTCGCTCTTCATAATCATCTGTCTGATCTAGCCAACTCACCTGTGCCACTTTTTGAGGTGCGGCTTCTGAGTGGCAGGGAACAGCTGGGCAGCACGTTGAATGACCTCATCTGCCTTTGTAGCCCTTCGCTCTTTGTTCTGAAGCCAGTGCACGTTTCAGAGGGTCTCCAGAAGTTGGTGAGGTCTCCAGGGCCCAGCTTCTTAAAGGTAAAGGTATTTAGGCTCCTATTCATTTCAGAGCAAGTTAGCAACCTAAATCTCTTCAAAGATCTGGTCTTAAATGACTCAGCTCCATTAAAGGCAAAGCAAAGAGCAAAGGAAAGAGCAGTGCGTTCTGTGGATAGAAAGGCAGGTCGTGACTCATCTCCGGCTGGGCCTGCCAAGACCCCATTGCTAGAGTCGGGTTGATGGCCAAAGGTTTGAAGGTGACTTGGGTTGACTTATTTGAGACACTTTCAAGGGACTAGGATTAATTTCAGATTCCCCTCCCCGCAGCTGAACACCCACAAATCAGGTTTCTTTAAAAGGGCACCCAGAAGAGTCACTTGGGGAAATCTCAGCCAGAAGGTAGGTGATAGGAGACTCCTGTGGCAGGCAGAGACCCCAGGAACGGGGGCAGGGGGAAAGGAACACCCATCAGGAACTGGGTTGTGGGGCAAACTAGGGAAGGTGGAGGAGAAATTAAAGGCGGCCAGGGTGGGACACAGTGCAGGCTGCTAAGTTGACTTTGGAGGGTAGAGAAAGTGAAAGGAAAAAAAAACTTTCCCTCTCACCCTTCCCTGCTCTGCAGGGGGAGGGATCAAAAGGAGGAACCAGGGCAGAGCCTGGCAGGATGTGAAGCTGAGGAGGTTGCATGAGTGAAGGACACCAGGGGAGAAGCTCCAGCAGGGCACAGACCACACGAAAGGGTGCAGGCAGCAAGACACGGCAGGGAGCAGGAACATGGCCTTGGTTTCTGAGCAGCGGAAAGCAGAAGCATGAAGGGCTGTGGCACAGCCGCCAGGGGATGGGGAAGAGCGCACACACCTCCAAAGGGACCACGTAGTAGGGGTGGGGAAATGGCATCCAAGGGGAAACTGGCAACCCCATAGGTGAGTCTCCTATGACCTGAAATTGTGCTGCACAGTGTGCAATCAGGCCACTAGCAGAAGCCGGAAGCCCAGCAGGGGTGGCCTGTTCCGGTCTGGCAGCCCCTGGGTTTAACTCCTTCATCTGCTGTTAGCTAGGCAGAAAAAGTTCCCCCATTCATCAGAGAGTGGGATTGCGACAGTTCTCAAAAAGGATCTACAGAGAGACCCTTTGTTTCTCCCCTACCCCTAGCTTTGAAAGTATCTTGTCTCCTCATTGGTCATTTTGGTCAGGTACCAGCAAGGTTATCTTAGCTTCTTAACCCTTTACAGGTGAAAGGGTTTTTCCTCTGGCCAAGAGGGATTTAAAGGTATTTACCCTTCCCATTATATTTCTCATTGCCCGGGTTACACTGCCATCACCTGGCCATTTTGGGAAAGAGCAGCTCCCATGCAGGAAGCCCATCAATTTCACTGATCAATTTCCTTATACCTATACCTTACCTATGGGGTGGAAAAAGGGCTACCTCCATTGACAGAGTAAATGTTTCTGCAGGGAAAGGTCTGAGCAATGGCAGTTTCATGAAGTGGATCCACTTTTAGCTCAGAGGTGGCTAGTGCCCACTGAGTTGTTTACAGCTGTCTCCTCTCTTCAAAATTCATGCACATCTTCCTAACTGTGTTTCTAGCAAGGCATCCGGACAGGTAGAGAATCCTATTTCCCCACTGGTTTGCACAGGGCCAGGAAGGACAGCTCCATTTCTATCATTCAGATAGCTTCACGGGATTCCCAAAAGGCCTTTTACTCCCCAGCTTCTATTCCCAGATTGCAATCAGCAGTCGAATAGTCAACGAGTGTCTTTGCATTTAGCACACTTGATTCTAAGGGGGGTGATCTGAAGCCCGCGGCAGGGGAATATGAAGAGTCACCGTGATCAAGGCACAGATGACAGCTTCCCCTGAAAAAGAATAAGGAACAGGACACGGAGTTCAAGTTACTGAGAGAGCGAGAGTGCAGATGATGCCATGGATTGGCAGTGCATACTGCCCTAGCGGATGATGCTGACCAAAGGCAATGTTTTCAGAAGTGGCAAGTGACTCCGGCCCCTGTCTCCTTTTCCAAGGTGATTTAAGTAATCCCATTGACTTTAGAAAAGCATTCCTTTGTCACTTGCCATTGCTGGGTCTGCTTTCCCTCTCTTGGCTTTGCCTATTCTGACTGAGCTCTTTGGGGAGGGACTGTCGCAGTGTGTATCTGCAGCTCATCATGCAACGGGGCCCCTTGGCCAAGGGCTCTTTGGGGCAGAAGCTGTCTGGAAAAGCATGTACAGCTAGATATTCACTATCTAGAACTATAACATTAAAACAGGTATTAAAAAGGGGGAGGGAGGAAGATGACTAAAACCATCCCCTGTACATTGGTATATGAGTGATGAGTTAGACTGTAAACTCTGGGGAAAGGAACATCTTTTTGGTTTTTTTGTAGAGCACCTAGCGCCCTGGGTCTTGTGGTCCATGACTGGGGTTTGTAAGACCTCAATAAATGATCATAACGTGAATGGGATGGGTTGAAGTGGGTTCTAGCCCATGAAAGCTTATCCTCAAATAAATCTGGTTTCAGAGTAGAAGCCGTGTTAGTCTGTATTCGCAAAAAGAAAAAGGAGTACTTGTGGCCCCTTAGAGACTAACAAATTTATTTGAGCATAAGCTTTCGTGAGCTACAGTTCACTTCATCGGATGCATTCGGTGGAAAATACAGTGGGGAGATTTTATACACACACACACAGAACATGAAACAATGGGTTTTATCATAGACACTAAGGAGAGTGATCACTTAAGATGAGCTATCACGGGGGGGGGAGGGAAGGAGAGGGGAGGAGAGGAAAACCTTTTATGGTGATAATCAAGGTGGGCCATTTCCAGCAGTTGACAAGAACATCTGAGGAACAGTGGGGGGTGGGGTGGGGGGGAGAAATAACATGGGGAAATAGTTTTACTTCGTGTAATGACCCATCCACTCCCAGTCTCTATTCAAGCCTAAGTTAATTGTATCCAGTTTGCAAATTAATTCCAATTCAGCAGTCTGTCGCAGTCTGTTTTTGAAGATTTTTTTTTTTTTGAAGAATAGCCACTCTCAGGTCTGTAATCGAGTGACCGGAGAGATTGAAGTGTTCTTTGACTGGTTTTTGAAGGTTAAAATTCTTGCTGTCTGATTTGTGTCCATTTATTCTTTTACGTAGAGACTGTCCACTGAGGGTTACCAAAAGAAACTACAGCATTTGCTCAAGAAACTCCCTGAAAAAGCACAAGAACAAATCCGCACAGACACACCCCTGGAAACCCGACCTGGGGTATCCTATCTGCTACCCAAGATCCATAAACCTGGAAATCCTGGACGCCCCATCATCTCAGGCATTGGCATCCTGACAGCAGGACTGTCTGGCTATGAAGACTCCCTCCTCAGGCCCTACGCTACCAGCCCTCCCAGCTATCTTCGAGACACCACTGATGTCCTGAGGAAACTACAATCCTAAAATCTTCCTAAAAACACCATCCTTGCCACTATGGATGTAGAAGCCCTCTACACCAACATTCCATACAAAGATGGACTACAAGCCATCAGGAACAATATCCCCGATAATGTCACGGCTAACCTGGTGGCTGAACTTTGTGACTTTGTCCTCACCCATAACTATTTCACATTTGGGGAGAATGTATACCTTCAAATCAGCGGCACTGCGATGGATACCCGCATGGCCCCAAAGTATGCCAACATTTTTATGGCTGACTTAGAACAATGCTTCCTCAGCTCTTGTCCCCTAATGCCCCTACTCTACTTGCGCTACATTGATGATATCTTCATCATCTGGACCCATGGGAAAGAAGCCCTTGAGGAATTCCACCATTTCAACAATTTCCATCCCACCATCAACTTCAGCCTGGACCAGTCCACACAAGAGATCCACTTCCTGGACACTACAGTGCTAATAAGCCATGGTCACATAAACACCCCCCTATATCGGAAACCTACTGACCGCTATTCCTACCTACATGCCTCTAGCTTTCATCCAGATCACACCACACGATCCATTGTCTACAGCCAAGCTCTACGATATAACCGCATTTGCTCCAACCCCTCAAACAGAGACAAACACCTACAAGATCTCTATCATGCATTCCTACAACTACAATACCCACCTGCTGAAGTGAAGGAACAGATTGACATAGTCAGAAGAGTACCCAGAAGTCACCTACTACAGGACAGGCCCAACAAAGAAAATAACAGAACGCCACTAGCCATCACCTTCAGCCCCCAACTAAAACCTCTCCAACGCATCATCAAGGATCTACAACCTATCCTGAAGGACGACCCATCACTCCCACAGATCTTGGGAGACAGGCCAGTCCTTGCTTACAGACAGCCCCCCAACCTGAAGCAAATACTCACCAGCAACCACACACCACACAACAGAACCACTAACCCAGGAACCTAACCTTGCAACAAAGCCCGTTGCCAACTCTATCCACATATCTATTCAGGGGACACCATCATAGGGCCTAATCACATCAGCCACACTATCAGAGGCTCGTTCACCTGAGCATCTACCAATGTGATATATGCCATCATGTGCCAGCAATGCCCCTCTGCCATGTACATTGGTCAAACTGGACAGTCTCTACATAAAAGAGTAAATGGACACAAATCAGACGTCAAGAATTGTAACATTCAAAAACCAGTCAGAGAACACTTCAATCTCTCTGGTCACTCGATTACAGACCTGAGAGTGGCTATCCTTCAACAAAAAATCTTCAAAAACAGACTCCAGCGAGAGACTGCTGAATTGGAATTAATTTGCAAACCGAATATAATTAACTTAGGCTTGAATAGAGACTGGGAGTGGATGGGTCATTACACAAAGTAAAACTATTTCCCCATGTTATTTCTCCCCCCCATCCCACCCCCCACTGTTCCTCAGACGTTCTTGTCAACTACTGGAAATGGCCCACCTTGATTATCACCATAAAAGGTTTTCCTTCCCCCCCCCCCCCCCGCTGGTAATAGCTCATCTTAAGTGATCACTCTCCTTACAGTGTGTATGATAAAACCCATTGTTTCATGTTCTCTGCGTGTGTATATAAATCTCCCCACTGTATTTTCCACTGAATGCATCTGATGAATTGAGCTGTAGCTCACGAAAGCTTATGCTCAAATAAATTGTTAGTCTCTAAGGTGCCACAAGTACTCCTTCAAATAAATCTGTTAGTCTTTAAGGTGCCACCGGACTCCTCGTTGTTTTTGGAATGAGTTGGTGAATTCTCATTTTTCAATCCCTCATTGAGGGGGCGGGGGAAATATAGGGAATCTAGGCCTGTAGCCATCACTAACATGTTTTGGTCCACTGTGCTGTTAGACAAGTCAGTCTTAACATACAGATGGGTGCAATGGACAGTGAGATTTCAAGCTAGCTTTCAAGTTAGCCCTGTCTAAGCCCAGGCAAGAAAGATTTCAAGGCAAAAAAGCTTGTTTTTCAGGATGTCAGGAGCATGGGAGACAAAGGGTTGGAAGGAAAGTTTGGACATGATCTTAGCCAGAAAGCTTGAATGAAACAGTTGTTAAGAGGATGGAAATAAATCTGTGACAAGCTCACGGAACCAAGCAGCAGCAGTCAGACACTGAGTCAAAGTCACTTGTTTGCTTTTTATATGCAAACCCCAAAGTGATTGAATGAAAGGAGGAGATGGAAAAGTTGGGTTTCAGTTGAGCGTAGGACATAGGAGTGGAAGGGCCACCCCAGGTCATCAATTCTGGTTCCCTGCAATCACAGGCAGCCATGTCATATAATCCATAAATCGATCAAGCTCAATTTTAAAAATAAGTCAAGTTGTTCCCCCTTTCCAACTCCCGCTAGTAGGAGGCCATCCCAGAATCTCACTGCTCTGATGGTTACAAAGCTCCTAATTTCCAGCCTAATTTTGTTCATGGCCAGTTTATCCCTATTTGTTTTTGTGCCATTAGCTTCAACAGCTCTTCTCCCTCATTGGTGTTTACAACCCTGATGTATTCAGAGAGAGCAATCAGATCCCCCTCCTCCGCCTTTGTTTTGTCAGGCAAAATAGCCAAGCTCTTCAGTCTCCTCTTGTAAGCCACACCCCAATCATGCTAGCAGGCCTGCACCTGGTCCAGTTTGAATTCATTGGTCTTGAACCTGGATGACCACATCTGGATGCAATATTCCAGAGGTCTTACCCTGCCTCCTAAAGTGGTATTAATACTTCCCTCTTTCTATTGGAAATACCTCTCCTGATTCATCCTACAATCGCATTTTCCTTTTTCACAACCACATCATACAGTTGGCTCAGTCATTCCATGGTCAGCTATACACCTAGGCCTTTCTCCTTCGGCCATTTCCAACGGAGAAGCCCTGAGCTTATAGCAATTTCATTAGTGTCTAAGTGCATGATCCTGAACTTTATACTATTACATTTCATCCCATTTCTATTGCTCCAGTCCTCAAAGTAATCCACTTCTTCCTGTATAATATTGCAGTCTTCTGTTGTATTGACAATGCCTCCCAACTGTGTCTCATCAGTATACTCCAGCTTTTTGTTCCAAGGTCATTATTTGAAAGTCATTCCAAATACTAGGGTATTAACATGATTGTATGGCCACACAATTAGGTCTGGTTTAAGTCCAGTCACAGATCTAAGGGCAGAAGGGACCACTGTTGTCATCTAGTCTGACCTCCTGTATAAGAGCCCAGAGAACTGCCCCAAAATAATTCCTCTTTGAACTAGAGCAGAGAAAAAACATCCAATCTTGATTTTAAAATGGCCAGTCATGGAGAATCCAGCACAGCCCTTGGTAAATTGTTAATGGTTAATTATACTCACTGTTAGACTCAATGGGCAGATGATGCTAAGTTGGTGCAATACACCAGCTAGGAAAGGCAAAGACAGTTGAGCAGTACATCATCAGCCAATAGGCCACCTCTCCAATGAGATGGAGAAACGAGGGCAATAGTACCTCTGAATGGTTTCATAGCAGCCGCCGTGTTAGTCTGTATTCGCAAAAAGAAAAGGAGTACTCGTGGCACCTTAGAGACTAATCGATTTATTTGAGCATAAGCTTTTGTGAACTACAGTGGAGTCCACTGAATGCATCCGATGAAGTGAGCTGTTGCTCACGAAAGCTTATGCTCAAATAAATGGGTTAGTCTCTGAGGTGCCACAAGTACTCCTTTTCTTTTTGCTAGTACCTCTGAATGATGCTCAGGGTGCAAGCCAAGAACTTAGATGGAGTTTGCAATATTGCATGGTAGCAGAGATCACTGCAGGATACGCAGAGGCACCATACCTGGATTCCAGAATAACTTCTGCATGCAGAGTGATTAAGACCAGAATGTACCACCCATATCATATAGTTTGACCTTCTGTATATCACAGGCTAAATAAATATCACCCAGCTCAACAACCAGAATTAAAATATTACAAGCCTTCAGAAAATGACACTACTATGCACCACAGGCAGAGAACAGGATAGAAGCCCTAAATTACAAACACCTAGGGAACCCAATGCCCACAAAGAGCATGAAGCGTGCAAGCTAAGTGGAGAGAAATTGAATTCTCTAGTTCCTTCCACCTGAGCCTCTCAAAGCACTTCCCTGCTTCAATGGCTGTTCATATATAGTGACTGCAGCTGGTTTGAAAAGCTTTTGCTTCTCTGCTAAAACCCCATCAAGCAAGTTTCAGAAAGGCTTTTCTTCAGTAAAACCCAAAGCTACGAAGGAACCTAGGAAAGGACACCGTGTACTGAGCCTCCCAACAGACTTACGGCATTAGAGGTGCCTACACGAGTCAAAAGATGACATCCAAACAGAACATGCATAATGGGAGCTTCATCTTTTACTTTACAAGAGCCTGAAGAGTTGCAGGATCTCAATAACATTGTTTTTTCCATAGAAAATATTGGTATGAAGACTGTCTAATCAGAGAACTAGCAAGGGTCTGACAAGGGAAACACCATTAACAGAAATAGGCAGAGCTAAATATGCACAATAAATTGCCTGGTAGGATTCACAAAAAGAAAAGGAGGACTTGTGGCACCTTAGAGACTAAACAAATTTATGTGAGCTACAGCTCACTTCATCAGATGCATGTGAGCTGTAGCTCATGAAAGTTTATGCTCAAATAAATTTGTTAGTCTCTAAGGTGCCACAAGTCCTCCTTTTCTTTTTGCGAATACAGACTAACACGGCTGCTACTCTGAAACCTGGTAGGATTGTTATACTCTTCTGGTCACTGGAGGGGTTGCATGATGACGGCAGTGAAACTAGGAATCTGAGTGGTACCATCGACTTGACTTCACCTCCCTCTCTTGGGACATCCAACTCCCACACAAAAAACATGCAGACCTGACAGTGTTTTCTTTAAACTTTTATTCCAAAAATCCACCCCCAAGAAACAAAATATTTCCCTTCAGAGGCTGGTATCTTCCCCTCCCTCCCCCACAAATGTCTCTCCTGTTCATGTGGTAATAGGTTATGAGCAAAGATTCTCTCTAAAACCAGTATTGGAGAATGCTTACAAGAGAAAATAAAAACAAAAAAATTCCAACTAGCTCCCCCTCCCTTTGCCCCCAAATAATAACCCCCAACCCAAACAGCATAAGACTTGTTTTCTTTTACCCTTAATGCTTACATTTAATTTTAAAGCACGAATGTTGGAGATGGACTCTAAATTGCCAACAAAAAATATATATTTACAATATTTCTCTGGGGGGAAAAAAAAACAAAAAAAACACAAAAAACACAACCAAAACCCTTTAAACCAAGTGACTTTCTTCAGGGAGTTTTATTTAGGGAGCAGGGTTGTTTTTTTTTAAATCACTAAGTGATTTCATATATATATATATTTTTTTTTCTTTCTTCTTTCCTTTGTGGATTTTCATCCCTTGCCCTCCAAGATGGTGGCCAGCTACAGGAACGAGTATCACACCTTTAATTTTTTAAGTCTCTGAAGCCACAGACTTAGTGGAAGGCTGTGTCTCAGAAGGCTGTGGCACAGCAAAGTTAAAAGACTGACCACTTCCTCCACCCAATCAACTCGACTCCTCCTCCTGCCTACCATGGACACCTGATCTGCTGTTGCTCAGCGCTGAATGCATATGTGACAGTAGCTAAGATGCTTTTGTTTTTCAAACTGAAAATGAAAAGCCAGCCCAAAAATCCTTGGGCCCAGAGCGTCCCCCAGGTCAGATGCACGTATGTCTCCTGTGTATAGCTTCCCCTGCCTTTCTTTAAAAAAAGAAAAAAAATAAGTAGTTTGATTCTTCTGTTTTCCACAGGAGTAACCAAAAACAAAAGGGCAGAAAGCTTCCACTCCTAGGTCAGATAAAGTGGGCTCCCCCACCCAAAACTCTAAGAATCCATTGTAGCAAAACTCCCACGTACCGAGGCACTGCGGAATTCATCACACTTGCACGTTCCAGTCAGCAAGCAAGCAGGCTCACGATATGGAGGCGGGGGAAGCACAGGACCTGAGCCCTCCACTGGGCGTTCAGTGGATCTAAACAAAGACACCCCCCCACCCCCAGCCAACACTGCAGCAGCAGAAGTCATTGGTGCCAGAGAATTCGGAGCCAGCAGGCTGTGGGGAGAGCTGGAGGGGTGACAGCTGCTTCTGCCTCCCTTATTGCTTTTGAAGCAGTGAGGGTGCATCTGGTCGATTCTCCTTTGAGGTTTCACAAACGCTCGTCCCTCCCCCTTTTCCCTGCTGCTTAGAGAGTTCCTTTTTCCCCTGTAAGGCTGGAGAGGGGCTGGGGGAACACGTGGCAGGCTGGTTTTGTGCTATCAGTATGCTTAGGAGGAGGGGATTTGGGGGGCAGAAAGAGAGCAGAGTGCAAACTGTGCATTAAACATCGACAAGCTCAGGCAGTCAGGGGAGCGTCCAGTCACTTTTGGGGGGAGGGGAAATAAATGACCCAAAATAAGATTCCAACCTTTCTTTTTAAAGTGCAAAAAGCTCTCTGCTGCCCAAGAGAGAGGGTTCTTTGGACCGACCATTCATTGCAAAGGAAAAGTGGCAGCTAAAGGGGTAGGGGGATGGGGACTTTCACACCCCCCTCCACGTCTCCCAGTTTGAGAGCAGACAGCTACACGCTGGGTGACAGGATGGAGAAGGATCCTCTCCTCTGGTCGCAGCATCCCAAGAGTGCTCAATGATACTAGCCTGTCCCGGGGGGGGGGAAGGGGGGGAAGAGCATGTAGCCCACCCTGTGCAGGATCTAGAAACCCCTCTGGAAACCTTTTGAGTTCTCCCTGAGCTCTGATGGACTTGGCCTCTGCAGACACCCACCTCCAGCCCTTCCAGAAGGGCTGAACACTCATCCTTATGGGGGTGTGGATAGATGGTGCTCTGAGCAGGCGAGCGCTGCTCTGGAGTGGAAGCTTGGCTAGCCATGGGAGATACCTAGCCTTGAAAACCCACTGCCATGGGGCTCTTGCCCTCTGCATACAAGCTGCAGGAGGCAAACCCTAGTCACTTTAGTGAGGCCAGGCCAAGAGGAGGAAAAGCTCAGGGGGCAGAGCTGTGGCACGTGTGCCAAGTATAACAAGCCATAGGTCCAATAGCCACACGTGATGGTGGTACTGGAGAGACCAGGCATGCTTGTTTCATACCATCCAGCTCCAATCTCTTTTCCAGGGGGAGGACACTCCCCTTGCCCATTCTGAGTAGGAAGTGAAATCTGTTTTGGGGTGCCAAGGCAGGGAGAAAAGAGGGGCACATTTCCCTGCACGGATACCTCTGCACAACCTCAGACTAACAGCAGCCAGGCTCCAGAACGAGCTCCCCTGGCCACAGCCCATTCCTCCTCAGCTATGGGTCAGTCTGGCAGGACCCCCTTCCCCTGCCGAAGTCCCAGGAAGAGGAGGAGGAGGAGACCCAGTGGAGTGGGGCTGGCCACTGCCCTGCCTGCAGAGGTGGGTGATGGAGGAGTGCATGATGTTGGCCTCACAGCAGGACAGGGCTGGGGAGGAGGAGCGCCTCTCCGAGAGGGGTGGGGTGGGATCTTTCCTTCTCTTCAGTCTGCCTGGGGTTGGTCTCTAGCTGATTTTCTGGATCAGCTTCTCGTCGGACAGGCAGTAGAGGCTGCTGATGGACAGGTCTGAGATGAAGTGCTCGCAGGCCTTGCGGGTAATCTGCTTGCAGCCTCGCAGGTCGATCAGGGTGAGGTTGGAGATGCGCCGCAGGTACAGCAGTGACTGGTCTGTCAACTTATTGCAACCTGAGCAGAAGAGGAGGAAGGGGTTACAGCAGAGCATGCAGGACCCCACCATGCCACGAATAGCTCTGCACACCCCATAGGAAGCTGGGACAAGTTTGGCAGGAGGCTGGGGCACCCAGCTGGGAACATGGGGTAGTTTAGAAGAAGGGAAAAATACACTGAGGTTTATATTCAACATGAAAACATCCCAGCCAGAGCAATATCCCCCAAATATCCCAGTCAGCACAGCAAGCTCCCCCCCCCCCCCGCTAACATCTGCCCCTGCCCCATAAATATCCAAACCAGCACCCCCTGGGGAATTTAATTTGATGTCAAACTCCATCTAAGCATCCCCTAAATTTTAATCTTTTCCACCTGCCATGGACTGGGTCTCTACCATTCACCCTGCAACTGTCAAGAGGAAGATGGTGAGTTCTGGTAGCTAAGGGAACCCTTGGGTCTGGAATGTAGAGCTGGCTGGAAATTGTCAGACAATGTTTGTCAGAAAAGGCTGATTTCACAAAATCAGAATGTTCCATGGGGATGTGTTCACTTTATCCACTGTTCCAGTGGAAGCCTGCCTGATTCCCAGCCATATCGCCTGCTTCCCCCACACCCGCTGGGTCAGCTACCACAGAACTGGGAGCCTGGCACAGCCCCGGCTCAAGCTGGGGGTCCTGGTTATTATATGCCAGGGAGCCTGGAAGCAGGGCTGACTGGCGTCTGGGCAGCTCGGAGAGTTTCAGTTATGAAACAGTTTTGATCTCATGTGGAATGAAGGTTTTCATCCACCTGAGCATTTCCTCACAGGATGGGAATTGTGGGTTCCAATCAGCCCTACTCGCCCTAAGGGCTATCAACTGAATGTGTTTAAAAGGCAAGGTGTTGATTTCAAAAGACAATCTTGGAGCAGATGCTGAGGAACATCTGGGGCACTGGAGATATGAGCCCATCCCCTTCATTTGGCCTTGGGAGCAAATTCCTAGCTGCCAGGTATTGTCCAAGACCCACAGCTCACTCATCCCTCTGGAGAAGGGCTGTGCTGAAGGCCATGACTGAGCCAACATGGAAACTGACCCCCACCCGCCACTGTCCCCCAGCAGCATGATACCCGCCCGAAGCGAGGTAAATGAAGGCAGAGCAGTGGCCCTGTCTAGCACCACACAAAGTGCCAGTGGAGGGGTGCAGAGGTTGCAGGCACCTGCCATGTTGATCTCAGTGAGCGAATTGCGTGTGGAAGACCCCACGGCCGTTAGGAGGTTGGCCGACTGGTCCGTAAGGTGGCTGCAGTGACTAAGGTCGAGTCGTGAGAGCAGGGGCATATGGCGGATGATGAGCCGGAGCGTGGCATCGGTGATGTCCAGACCAGCTAGCCGGAAGTCTGTCATGTTACGGAGTTTGCTGCGATTGTCTTGACCTGCCGAGGTGCGTGGGAAACAATCATGTCATGGCCACCCCTAGCTGCATTCCCGCCTGCTACATGCCAGTACCTCCCACTTCATCACATGCACCAAGATGTGAACTTTGAATAAATAAGTGCAGCCCAATCACCCTGCAACACTACCTGGAGACCACAGCCCTCATCTCGTTCCCAGATATACGGATCCCTGAGGAAATACCCCCATCCCATGGCAACCACAGCTTCCACCCCATTCCCTGAACACTGTCCCCTGGAGATTCTTCTTGGTAACTACAACCCCTGCCCACCTGAACACAGGCCTTCCTTGCACAACCACATCACCCACCCTTGTATGACCCAGGAACCAACATACTGGGTTTGTCTGTGGGAGGCGTGAGCAAGTCCCGGATCTGAGGGTCCTTGATTCCTACTGCCCACCGAAGATCGAGGGTCCTGAGAAGGGGGCAGCTGGAGGTACTGAGCGCACAGACTGCAGACCAGGAACAGCCTGCTAAGATGAGGTCTTTCAGGCCTGCCGGGAAGAGGGGGAACCAGTGAGTCAAGAGAGCCCTCAACTCCAAGACACCCCTGTAGCTTCCTTTCTGATCTGAGACCAACAGGACACTTTGTCCACACCCTCGCCAACACATTCCAATGACTTCACCTCTTGCCCACCTCTGGGAGAGAGAAGGCCAGGATGGGATGTACACAGACCCTGAATTCCTACCTCATCCTGGCAGGATAGGGGTGGGGAGGTCTACCTCTTCAATGCCGTGGAGACTGGGGACACAGGGAACTTACTGCTAGAGCCGGCTTCCCTGTGTGACTCAGGAAGATCCACAAGGACTCCTGGGAGTGGGTGGTACCATGAGATACCTTGAAGATACATGAACATGGCAACAATCCTAGATTACCTCTGACATCCACAAGGGGCACAGGGCTATGGCACCCACAGGCTGGCTGGCTATTCAGAGTGGCGGTGAGGCTACCAGACAAGGGGCAGTTCAGCATGTGAGTTTTAATGCCGAGGGCAAAGCAAAAGAGACAAGCCCCCTCACCCCACCCCAAGCACAAGGCCCACTGACCTGGCAGCCTGTTGACAAGCCAGGTGAGCTGTTTTTTGGAGATATTGGTCCAGCTAAGGTCGAGGCTGACTGGCTGCCTCTTGATGATGCCACTCAGGGCCTGGGGAGTGATGGACTTGCACCTGCTCAAATCAATCTTCGTCCACAATCTCTTGTCACAGCACCTGATGCACAGAGACATGCTGGTTGGACAGGAAGAGCCCATTGCCCCACCCGATACAGACTGCTGGATGCCAAGGGAATGAAGGAACTCCAGTGGTAACATGTTCCAAAAGACCCAGGGGCTTGCTGTACTAATCAGATTTCTGCAGGCTCTTCAGCTCCAGTCTGTCTCTGGACACACTCCAGATTGTGCTGGAGGAGCCATTTCAGATGCCAGTCACGCAGCTCATGCCCCAGAACAGGGGTTAGGCTGCCCCGGGAACCAGCAGCAGGGCAGTAGGTTATCTCAGCACTGCTGGTTACAATAAGAACTGGGGAATGCCTGGAAGAGAAACCATGCTGGGCCAGCAGCTAACAGAGTCTTGCAGGCCTGTAGGATCTAGTGTGCTTGTGCCTTCATGGGCACTGAAGTCGCTAAGGCTGAGGGGTTAGGGAAATATGGGTCCCTGCTTCCCACCTCACTAGCTAGGAGGCTGCATGTTCTACATGAGGGGCCAGCTCTCCTCACACAAGCTACAGGTAACTCAATTATCTTGATGAGAACCATCACGTAGCCTGAAGTGAGAGAAAAAGGCCTCTGGGTGGAATAGGTAACCACCACATGCCCATCACAACTGGGGACTGGAGGGGGCAAGAGATATTCAGGACCCCATGGGAGACATCACTGCAACAGTGCAGAGCCCAGAGACAGTCCCCAGCGCCTTCCACAGAGTTAGTTTGTACAGCCTGGAGACAGTTCTGCAATGCCACCAGGAGAGGACTGGTGGACACAGGACACTGTCAACCACAGGAAAGGTAAGGAGAGTGCAGGATTGGTCACCGTGGGCACTAGCAAGGATGGAAGTGGGGGACTGGAACTCAGGAAATGCTCTCTGATGGAGAGGACAACCCACTGGTCACGGCCCAATAGAGCCATTCAGAGAAGTGTATTTCTTGAAGGGACAACAGGTATGGCACAAATAGCAGCATGACAAGCTTCCAGCACCAACATACCTCACCTAAGAGCCAGAGGGACACGGCACCTCTGCCAGGGACCCAATACACACTAGCTTTGATGGGGCTGCAACTGACCCTGAAACAACCCTCCCAGCTCTAGTCATCTCCTATTTGGTACTGATCAGCTGGCGGGGGTCCACTGCCTTTGATGAGGGCGGGGGTGGCACCATGCCCCACTTACCATTTGTACCAAGTCTTGCACACCCGCATACACTCGCAGAGCTCTCTGCGGCTGAGGTAGCGGAAGACGGACATCCACACCTCGCGCTGCATCCAGCTCTCTTCGCCATCCTGCGCTCGGCCGCCTCTGCCATTCAACCGGGCCGCCCCACCCTCTTCCACGCTTTCCTCCTCCTCCTCCTCGTCTGCTGCCTCCTCCTCGTCTGCTGCCTCCTCCTCCCCAGCCCGCTGGGGCGTCCTGGCCGGGCAGTGGCGCACGACCACACGGGGAGAGTGCCGCAGATTAGTGGAGGAGGCGGTGATGGCCTGCAGCTTGGGCACGATGGAAGTGCTGTGCAGGTCTTTGGCGGGCCTCTGCAGCGTGACCGTAAGGTAGGAGCCATGCAGCTTGGCCTTCTCCACTTCTGACAGCTCCTTCTTGCCACTAGGGTTGTTCTCCTTCTCCCGCACCATAGTGCGCTCCGTGACCTGGAGCCGCAGCAGCTGCCGCCGCTTGAAACGCTCATCCCGGCTGGCGCTGTGGTGATCACTGGGGCCAGCCCCCGGGGATGAGCGCGTCACCACACCTCGCGGTGATGCCGGGTCATGAATCAGCTGCAGCATGGAGGTGGGTGAGTGCGGTGGGGGTGTCAGGGGCTCCTCGCAGCTCCGCAGGGGCCGCAGGACTTTGGCCTGCACTGTGTCCTCATCACTCTCCTCCATCTTCCGCTTCTGCAAAGCGACCAGAGAGGGGAGTTAACACCTCACCTATCAACAGTGTCAGGCCCAGACAGCATCCCCTGATGGCACAGCAGACAAAACCCCAGGGTTATCAATGTGCTGATACAGGGCCCCACTCACCTGGGCAAGACCACCTTTCTCTGGGCACTTTGAATAGTGGGGTCCGCACCAGCAGTGCCCAGTATGTGGAGGAGGGACTTAGGAGAGCGTGCCCAACACTGTCCATATGGCAGGTCTGCTCTCCCAATACTGAGCTGTAGTAACCAGGGTAGGTAGTGCAGGGTGTTATAACATAAAGGGCAGAGGGGCTCAAGCCAACCATCCAGGCTGCGGTCATCTTCTTTACAGTAACCTTGCATCCAGGCCATGGCAATCACCAGGCCTCACCCACAACTGGTTTCCAGGGTGGGGCCAGTGGCCCCTCCACCATTTGCAAACCCACCTGCACAGGGGACTCAGTCAAACTGTTGGGAGTCACACTGACTGGAGGGGCAGAGATTTGGAGGCTGGCTGGGAACAGCACCAGCTTTTAGGAGTTATGTGATCAGAGCTCAGCTCCTAAATCCACACCTGGCCACCTGAACAAGCATCCTGACTTTCAGGATGGCTAAGTACCCACTGAGGTCCTTTGCCTAAGGGAGTGGTGGTGGAAGGATGAAGCCACATGGCTTTGCTATGTCTTTGAGGCCAGTGGGAAACTTCTCCCTTCCCACTGCTGAGACCTGCACCCAGGCTGGCCACATTCATCTCCTCCCGAGTTGCAGGCCCACTCCCTGCAGGAGGGTCCCCCACCTTGCTTGCCTCTGCTGGGACACTGCTCTCTGGGGCAACAGGCACAGTTCTACGGATGAGCTGGTAACCGTAGTTCTGCCGCCTAGGCAGCGCTGCCAGCCTCCACTTGGCCAGCCGGTGCCGCACATAGTCTGCTCGCTGCTTGGTGGCAGGATCTGGGCGCCAGTGCCCTTTGAAGAGTCGTTTCTTCTGCAGGATTCTGGAGTTTGCTTGTTGACAGGCTCTCTGTGAACGTCGTGGGGGGTGGACATGGAAGAGCTATGAACCAGCTCCACTGGAAGTTAGCAACGCGCAGCTTGACCAGTGCCCACAAGCCACCTGGCCCCACCGAGGTGCCACAGATCCACCAGTGCCCACCTGCCTGATGTGGCATTCGCTGCCCTCAAGAGCTTCAGTTCCTGTTGACCCCATGTGGCCATGCATATACGTGCACATGTGCCTGGCTCCATGGCATGACGACCTCAACAGAGCCTCCTCAATTTTCCCTGCAACTCAGTGTCCAGAGTGAGTAGCATCCCACAACCAGCTGGGCTCCCCCTTTCCCCACATACCTCCCCACCTGAAAAGAACCGAGTGAGATGTATGTTTAGAGAGCAATCCAAGTGCTCCCATTCTCCCCACACTGGTGCTGTCCAGAAGAGTGGGTCTCCTCTTACCTGGCCCTTCTCCAACTCATCACCCTGGTAGCACTTTGGACACTCCCAGCAATTGGGCAATTCATCATTCAGCAGCCCTTCTCCGTCCATCTGCAGATGGGAGATGATATGTGGTTAAGCACCGCCCTTCAGCCACTCCCCTCCCTCCCCACACACGAGTGTGGACCAAGAACCCATGTCCCTGAGCCCACCTCACCTGCAGGCAGCCAGGGTGAACTATCTCATTGCAGATGCAGCATTCCATGAGCTTTTTCTCAAAGTCCTGCGAATCCTCATTCTGATCCACCTCCCCGCAAAGCGCGCACGTAACCGAGTGAGGCAGCCTAGGCTACAAAGGAAGCCAAGAGTGAAACCAGGGAGACATTCGCACCAAAGGAAGTACCCTCAAGCTTGGGGGATGGCTAGTTCCAGGAGCTCCCTTGTGTTGACCTAAATTCTGCTCTGACAAATTCAGATTTGGAGTGGAAGGCTCAAGCAAAATTCCCTGTCATCCTTTCCCCCAAGTGGCCAGCCACGGCTCCCCCACAATGTAACTTGCCACTGAACTCACCGCTAAGCACTGCCGGAGGACGCAGGACTGCTTCATGCGACCAGGCCCCCCAAACTTCTTCATGTCCCTGCAGTAGTGGCACATGCCACACTCGCCCTGCATGCAGGCCTTGCATTTACGGCACCGCACCCGCCTCCGTCGTGCTCCTGACACTATCGGAGACACTGTGGGTCTCACAGGTGCCGGGCGTGGGGCTGGCTTCATGGTGTGAGGCTTGGTGATGGGGATGGTGGGCAGGCGCACCTTCGGCCGGGCCTGGAGTTTTAGCTGGCAATAGAAGCACAAAGGAAAGGTCAAAGATTGGGAGGTTCATGGCTCACAGCTCTCTGTCATGCTCAAGCAGCAGGAGCATCTCAGCAAGCCTATGTCTCACACCTTTCATTTGGATCTCAAAGGACTGCACAGACTCAGCCCAGTCAGCATTTTCCCCATTTACAGAGCTGGGAACGGATGTATCCAAGGGAAGGCAGGATTAGATCCCTAGCCACTAGACTGCTACACCCCAGAGTCGGGTGTATACCATGAGCCAAGGAAGGGAAATGACTGTTTGCAGCACTTATCTTCTTTCCCAACCCATGCCCCAATCTCTTCCTCCAGTCGAGCTGGAGCTGCAAAGGGCCCCTACATCTCACTATGACCTTAGAAAGTGGCTCGCTCCCTTCCAGCCTTCCCCTGGTGAGACCTGTTTCCTCTGACCCAGGGCCAGCGGCTGGGAAAGTACACCAAATCTGAAACTGTTTATAACCAGCCCAGCTGCTAAGCACTTTCACAACAGTCTTCTCACACAATTGCAGAAAATTCTCCAACTGCCAGGGCTTTATACCACTGGGAAGCTGGGATCCAAGCTCAGCCTGTTAGGGCTGGTCAGCAGTCTTTTGATTTAGCAAGACTTTTTGGTCCACGCTTGAATACTGACATGCTGCCTCTTGGAGCAGTACAATTCCCAAATTCTCCTCTAAGAAACATCATATTCTGACATTTCTAAGAGCAACACCCATGGCGAGAGCAGCCAGAACAAAAGGGACAGACTATCAACCCTCACAGAGCTATGGGGCATAAACTAATCCTCAGTTTTGGGGTAAGCTGCAGACCCACCTGGCCAAAGGGCTTGGGTGGGGGGCTTATTATATCTCCCTTTCTCCAAGTCAAGAGGTAGGAAGGCAGAAAAACTACTTGGCCAACTGCCAACACAGTAATTTCTGTTAGAAGGAGCCCGTTATCCAGCACACTCACTCCCTTTTAGAGAACAAATTCTGACTTATGGATGTACAGGCAATTTTTTTTTTTTTTAAAGAAGTGTTTAGGTACCTAACTCCCACGTACCTTTTAAAATCTAGGCCTTACTGCTTATTCCTATATATTCACCGAATAGGTTAGGCAAACATTTCAGCCTATGAGACCTTTCACTAAGTTTTTCCTGTGACTATTCACCACTAGTGGCAAGTGATTGGACAAATAAATCACATGGCATCACTTCTGCTCCATGACTGGATGGCAAAGTATGGATGGAACTGGCGGAGAGTGGTGACTCCCGTTTGCATGTGAATGACTGGTATTCAGACCAACACACTTAGATTCATGGATAGGATATGAGGGCAGAGTCTGAGGCAGTCACTCTGGATCGCTAGCCAGCTGCCACCTCTGGGAAGCATTCCTTTGCAGGAAGGCAGGAGCGTAGCTGGGACTGATCCCCATGAGAGTGGGGAAGCTGCCTGCTTCGCCCTGCTGTGGGCTTGTTAAGAGAGCAGACATTAGATAAAGGCCGTATCTGTGGGAGGATCACACTTTGCTCCAAGACAGCCGCTTATGAAAAGTTCACTGGCTTAGAGTTGCTCGTCGGTGGGTGCCAACTCTTGTGCACAGAAGCGCAGTTGGGTTTATGTTTATCTTTCACTTCTGCACTTTGCATTTCACTTGAAGTGGGGCATGTAACAGCACCACTTTCTCGAATCCTGCATCTCGCTGCCTTCTCCCAACCACATTCCTGCATTTAAGCAGCTCTGGGAAGGGCTCCTGGGAACATGACTCCCCTCCCCTATGGAGGGTCACTAGGCAGTTAGGCTCCAGGGCTCTGCTCTCCACTTCCACCACTAGAATCTCTCCTCAGAAGCAGTAGGGAGGTGAGAAGCCAGATGAAACCAAAACTGCCAGCAGTTGGCTGGGCCATGGTATAGCCCCGTCTCTTACCTTGTCTCTCTTGGGCCACTGGATGATAGGGACTCCTGTAAGTGCCAGTTTTGGGTCGCTGTTCGCGTGCTCTTCCAGCAGCAGCTATTGGAGAGTCAGGAAGAGAAAAGGAAGGAGACAAACAGCAGCACAGGTACGTAAGCAAGGGAACAAGAAACTGCTGCCAGCCTGGATCTGTCCAGATGCCAGGGAGAGAACATTCCTTTCACATACTGCTGCAGTGGCTGGGGAAGAGATGTCCTCCACCCCCAGCAGAGACACCTGTTCATCATTAGCTCAGCTGAGCTACACAAGTGATAGTTATCTAGCCATTTCAGCCCAGCAGTCCCTGGCAGACCATGCTGAGAGGAGTGTGCACTTGTGCGGGGACTAGTTCTTTTGTAGAGGAGCAGAAGCCCAGCTCCTTTTCCAGAGGAGCCGAGTTGGGGCATGATGCTTCCCTGTAATTCGAACGCTCTAAGCAGCAGACAGAGTGCAGGACAGCCAGCCCCTGCTCTGGTGTAGGAGGCAGTCACTCTCACAAGGAAGCCACACAGCCCTGTGCTGGGTGCCAGGTAGCTAGAAGCGTCTTCCCATTCTGCCTTCCAGTTTGGATTTCACAGTAATGAACAGTTCCAAAAGGCGGCAGGGCTTCGAGGCTTCTGGGAGAACGTTCCCAGGGCTGACCCTCTTGCCTTTAACTCAAGGACATCCTACAGCCAGGTGTTAGCGACAAGCAACTGCATCCCCTGGAAGGCTCTTGGGCTACCAGTGCCAAGCCTGGCCTCTGCTCGCTACCCCACCCACCCAGATTGCCCTTGCAGATGTGCTTTATTTACTTGGCTGTTGCTATGGCTACGGTTTTCAGGAGCCTCCTGCTGGCACTCCCATGTGCCAGGCAAGCGCAGTGTTTCCTGCTGCCAGGAGGAAACAGGGCATGGGCTGGGCTCACATCCACCCCAGGGGATGCACGTCCCCCAAAGGGAGCTTCTGCTGGGGAAGGCTGCTTTCCAGTTACTCCCCGCCCTTCTAAGAAGGCTGCGGGCGCGGGCGGAAGTGGCTGTCTCCACTCCCAGAGCAGCACAGCGTGCTGTCCACAACCAGACTTTCCTCCCTCAGCCAGCCTTCACATGAGCACACACGGAAAAGAAAGGTCAGGGTCTAGGGACATTTAGACACACACACCCCAATGCATATCAGAGCAGGGAGGGGGAAAATGCCCACTCCCCCTGCCAGGGGTACTCCAGGGGGTGGGCTGGCTAGCTGTTCAGGCACGAACACCCTGCTCTGAGTGGGAGGGGGCACACCGTGATCCAACATCTAACCAAACAAGGCAATATGGGGCAATAAATGTGTCCCCTCTGTGCTCATCTCAGGAGGGAGAACGCCAACTCCCGGCCTTGAAACACCCCGCTGCGAGGATCGCTAGCACAAGCGGAAAATGCTCCCAGACAGGGAACGGGCGACGGGATTTCCACCCCCAGAACGCCCCCCCCTCAAAAAAAGAGGTGCAGGGACCCCACGTAAGCAAGCCAACCCCAGTCAGAGGAAAAGGGAAAGCCCGAGCCCCAGCAGGGAGCTGTTTCGAGAGGGCAGATCTCAGAAGGACGCCAATAGCATTGTTCTGCGGAAACGTGGAAGGCAGCTAAGTGCCCCCCCGGAGGTTCCCATCCAATCCCCCCAAGGAAGCTCTGCTCGCTGCCTGACCTTGCGTGCCACGTCCCTCTGGAGCTGCCGAGGCTGTGCGGAATGAAGTTTCCGAGCCCCTTTGTTCCGCTCCGTGCACTGCGAGCGGCGGGGCTCTCCCTGGCTCCGCTCCCTCCGAGTCACAGTGCGCAAATCAGCAAACGCCCCGCTCCTCGGGAGACATGTTCCCAAGAGCCGCCCCCCGAAGCCAGGCAGCCGCCCCGGCAGAAGCTCGCTCCTTTCCAGACCCCGTCCGCAGCTTCCTGTGCCTGCAGACAATGCTGCTGCGTCACCCACATGCGGCTCCCAGCAATGCTTTGCAGCGGAAGATGGCAGAAGAGAAAGAGCGAGCGAGCGAGCGAGGCGGGCAGCGCGTAGAGGGCAGCTCCGTTCTGCTGCAGAGTCGGAGGAGGCTGGGACAAGCGGCTGGCGGCTCGCTGATTGGCAGACAGGGCGGCCCGAAGAGCCCCCCCCCCTCCCCTGTCCCCTCCCCTCCCCACTGCAATCGGAGAACCCAGGGCCAGACCCCCGAGGGCTCCGGCAGTGTGGCTGGCTTCAGAGAGCAAGAGAAAAGCGTTAACCCCTTGCGTGCGCTGCGGCTGGCCTGCATTTGCCCCTTGTCCTACCCGCCCGGGCTAGCCACCGTCCCATTGTCTTAATCGGGCTGCTTTACGGGCTTCCTCTGAACGGACACCCAGGCCCTACACAGCATCTCACTGAGGGGCGTGGGGGGAGGGTTATATTCCTACGAGGAAGGAGGTGGTCAGAGTCGATTGCAGACTACTGAACACAAACTGAGTCTGCAGGCATTGAACCTGGGAACCTTGGGATCTAAAAACATGAACCTCCACTACTTCAGCTAAGAGACCTCATCTGATAA
Source organism: Dermochelys coriacea (assembly GCF_009764565.3). Taxonomy (NCBI): domain Eukaryota; kingdom Metazoa; phylum Chordata; order Testudines; family Dermochelyidae; genus Dermochelys; species Dermochelys coriacea. Next base: position 8,924,664 of record NC_050073.1, on the reverse strand, counting down.
CTTTTAGAGGCAGTTGCAGCCTCGAACCAATTTATATGTCCCCCTCTAGTGGCTACCTCAAAGAGCCATACTGGGTTTACCTGAGTTACACAAGGGGCTTACATTTTATAGCGCTCTAAATTGCTGGCTCAGGGGTGTGAAAAATCCCTCCCCCCCCCCACCGAGCGCAGCAAGTCTGAGTGTTTTAAAGCGCAAGTATAGACAGGCTCTGAGCTAATCCCCTTGTGGAGGTGGATTACCAGGAGCGCTGGGAGAGCTATCTCCCAGTGTTCATATGTGACCACACTCGCGCTTCAAAGTGCTGCCATGGGAGCACTCCCGCGACAACACTTTGAAGTTTCTAGTGTAGCCATGCCCAAGATATCTCAGTGCACCCATCCCGTTCCCAGCACTGGTGAATCTCAATACAATACATTGTGGGACAGCTTCAACTAAAAATGGATGATGTTATTAAAGTATGAAATATACAAGGAAAATGGTACTAATTAAGGTCTATTAAATTGTGTTATGCTGCCCCCAGATTAATGTATTACATACCACAGAACCTTCACTCTTGTAGAAGCTAGCAGGGAAAGCTAAAAGTCTGGCAGGTGAGCAGGGGACAGTTGGATTTTTTTTTTGCACCCAAGAGGCATGAGGAGCAGTTTGAGAAGGATGTGGCAGGGATGCACAGATTAGCTAGATGTTTCTGCTAAAATAATCCAGTAGCTAACAAGGCTGTGGTTTGAACTGCCATCGATATGGGGCATCAGTATTAACACCATGGTGAACTGACCCTATCAGGTCTACTGTTGCAGGCTGTCCGCAGACTCAGGAAGACATCTCTGCACTGATAAAGGTTAGAAGCTTTGTATAATAAAAAGCTGAGATGCTAGATCACAATTCTCCAAAAGTCTGCAAATCATGGAGTACATGGGGTCGTTCACCAACCAATCACATGCACCTCCTGTGAAACATGCCCTGCATTCCTGTCCCTCAAAGGGAAAGGTTTCTTCAGTCTCATTAGGTAATGATTCTGACATATTCAATACATATGCCTTCTTACTCATCTTGTGCTGTAGGAAGCTACCACCCCTCTCATCACATCCTGATATTTCAAGGTTGACAGTTTAGTTGGTTGTCTACTGCACTTTACAGGTGAATATGGAAGATTTAACCCTCCCTTTCACAGCAGGAGAGATGAGAAGTGGCTGTTTTTTCAGACCAAACACCTCTTTCAAGCTACATCCTTCGCAGATTTCATTTTAGGTTTCACTCTGCTCTGTGGCATGGGAACAACTTTCCATGTAGCCAGTGACCTCCCCTTTGCTGCAGAGGGTGCCTATTTTATGCTTCTGGGCAGCCTCCAGGACTGAGCAATGGCCAGCTCCCTCCAGACATGGATCCTCTATGTCCTAACTTTTTCTCCAACCATGGCTATCCTTGCTCCAGTATGAAAAAGGGAGGATGTGATGACCAGAGGTCTAGTTTAGCAATTTTGAAAGATGTGGGCTTCAGTGACTGAAGTCCTCGCCACCTCTTTAACAGAAACAGGAGAGAGCAGCTCTAGACACTCAGAACCTAGAGGGAGAATGGTGAGGCAGGAACCTAAGTGATCCTGATTTATTGCAGGGGGGGAGAAGACTGGGGTACAGGAGAACTATCCTGCTTTGAATGAATGGTGACCACCCTTGCATGGCAGACAGATGGCTGACAGATGGAGTGGACTACAGGCCCTGCAGGCAAGGGGAAGCAGTAGCAGCCCATCATGCAATGAAGGAGGATTTAATTAGTGACTGCAGAGGTAACAGAAAATAGATTGGTGAAGAGACTTAGAGCAGTTCTGGGCAGCAGTTAGACTCTGGAATGAATGATTAGCTCAGCTACACACTGGCGGCAGCCAGATCAGAGAGGAGATCCTGGATATGGGACCTTCAGATTGTTCACCTTTCAGGGTAGGGAGTCTCTCTGTGTTTGTACTGTACCGAGCTTAATGGGGTCCCAATCCCAGTTAGGCCTCTGGGCACTACCAGAATATAAAACATTTACTACTGCAATTACTAAGAGGTCCAGACTTAGGCTTATGAACCATTCAATGAGCAGGTAATAGATAGTTTCTCTGATGGCCCACTGAACAGCTACACTACTAAGAAACCACATCCCCACTAAGAGTTTGGGGAGCATTATGTGTGGGAAGACTGAGGACAAGGGTGATTGGAAAAAATGGGTGTGTGTGAAGTAGGTTTTAAGACCATAAAGCGGGGGGAGGGGGGGAAGGAGCCTCTATTATTGAGACCAGATGAGACAAACTAATGGCTGCTCTGTTAAAATCTCAATTGCCAGCTTAGGTTATGTATCTTAAGAGGAACCAGATATTAGCTATGCACCAGTAAGATGCCCAAGGCTTTGCATGATGGTCAGGAGGTAAGAGTGCTGCTGGATAAAGGGAGTTCTGAGAAGTTTGTTCTTTGCAAGAGATCTGGACCAAGCTACCATGCTCAGGTTGTATGTATGAGGGCTGAGGGATCTATGCAGTTCCTGAAGTACACATCACTGTTCTATGATGCAGGTTAAAGTAGGAACACTCCCTTCCAATAGGGTATGAGGACAAGGTTTTCCAGTTCTCATAGGCCTTCTAAGTGAAGCCATTACAGCTTGCGTAGTGATTCAATCACAAGACAAGAAAGGAAAGACCTGGAATCACACCAAGAGGTTTGTTGAGGAGCCAGGAAAAGCTAAAACACAAAGCCTTGGAGAAAAGGGTAGGGCATGATGAGGCAAGGTTAAGAGAAAGATGAAGGTGGATGTGGTACAATCCTCTCAGTATTGATGTTCTACAGTCAGATCTCACTCTTCAGCCTCTATACTCCCAAGTGGTGTAGAAGTCAGGGGTATACTAGTGAAGGTATAAACTATGTCCCAGTATGGGACCACAGATAAGTATGTATCAGAGTGGCCCATAAAGGGAAGAAGCCAGTAATCCCTAAAGCTTGTAGAGGAACGGTCCTAATGGTTTGACACAATTCCATAGGCAGGACCCCCTGCACCAACAAGAAGAAACCTAGAACAGGATAGCACTAAGATTTTATTGGCCTGATTTGTATCAACAAGTAGAGGAATGGATTCAAGCCTGGCCTGAAATTCCAGAAAGTTGCTTTCACTAAGAAAAAAAGGTGATTACACATCTTGTGACATTTCTACTTGTAGGAGGTGCCACTTTCCTCACATAATGATGGATGCCACAAGACCCCTAGAATGCAGTTATTTGGATAACCAGTATCTAGTGGATGTTAATGACTACGTACCCAGAAGCCTTTCCCAAAGAAGATATTAAAAAGCTGGCAGGTGGGGAGAGCATTCGTTCAATTGTTATCCAGGACACACCGCAAACACCAGAAATGTCATGTCCAGGGTTATGCAGCCACTGTACAGACAATTGGAAATAAAAGGGATTCAAATGTGAAAAGTGTGAATTGGGAGAGCTTTGTTCCAGGTGAGCCCTGAGTGGGCCTGACTGTTATGAAAAGCCAGTCAGTTGCGAACCAGCTGAGCGGCGAACAGCGGAGAGACTAATAGAAGGAGTTTGCCTGGGGAGAGCCCACTGAGGCTTTCATCTTGCAGGCTTCTCTGAGTAGTTACTACAGCACCTGAGGAAGCTCTTAGAAGGAAGGTAATATGGATAGTGAGCGTTCAGCTGTTACAAACATGGTACATCCTGTGCAGGTCTTTCTTCCACAGGACAGAGGCGACTTTGTCTGTACAAAGTGCAAGCTGTCTCCATAGTGGAAGAGAAGGTTCAAGGTCTGGAGAAACAAGTATCGACCCTGCGTTGCATAAGAGAAACTGAAGATTTCCTGGACAGACGTCAGGATATGCTTCTACGGGTACAACATTCTGAAGATTCAGAGCAGGCTGCGCAGCAGGGACAGGAGGACGGTGAAGAAATTTGGCAGCATGTGACCTCCAGAAGAAGAAAGGGGAGCGTCCATGTACCAGCAACGCAGATACAGGTAAGTAACAGTTTTCATGTTCTCTCCACAGGTACTAATGTGGAGAGTGGACTAGATGATACATCTGAGGGAAGGGAGCAGAAGGAGACCCCGCCGATTGAAAGGCATGAGATGCACTGTCCTAGGGATAGGGGTTCCACGACCCCGCTTCCCAGAGACGTCGCCCTGACCGGGAAAACCGAAAAGTCTGCTGCTTGCCAGGAACTAGGATTCACGATATGACAGAGAGACTACCGAAACTCATCAAGCCCTCGGATCGCTACCCCTTCCTCCTTCTCCACCTGGGCACCAATGATACTGCCAAGAATGACCTTGAGCATATGCAGACTACGTGGCTCTGGGAAGAAGGATAAAGGAGTTTGTGGCACAAGCGGTGGTCTCATACATCCTCCCTGTGGAAGGAAAAGGCTGGAGCAGAGACCATCGAATCGTGGAAGTCAATGAATGGCTACACAGGTGGTGTCGGAGAGAAGGCTTTGGATTCTTTGACCATGGGATGATGTTCCAAGGAGGAGGAGTGCTAGGCAGAGACGGGCTCCACCTAACGAAGAAAGGGAAGAGCATCTTCACAAGCAGGCTGGCTAACCTAGTAAGGAGGGCTTTAAACTAGGTTCACCGGGGGAAGGAGGCCAAAGCCCTGAGGTAAGTGGGGATGTGGAATACCAGGAGGAAGCACGAGCAGGAGAGCACGAGAGGGGAGGGCTCCTGCCTCATACTAAGAAAGCAGGACAAACAGCAAGTTCTCAAGTGCCTATACACAAATGCAAGAAGCCTGGGAAACAAGCAGGGAGAACTGGAAGTCCTGGCGCTGTCAAGGAATTATGATGTGACTGGAACAACAAACACTTGGTGGGACAACTCACATGACTGGAGTACTGTCATGGATGGATATAAAAACTGTTCAGGAAGGACAGGCAGGGCAGAAGAGGATGGGGAGTTGCACTGTATGTAAGAGCAGTATGACTAATCAAATCTCCGATAGTATGAAACTGCAGAAAAACCTGAGAGTCTCTGGATTAAGTTTAGAAGTGTGAGCAACAAGGGTGATGTCATGGTGGGAGTCTGCTATAGACTACCGGACTGGGGGATGAGGTGGACAAGGCTTTCTTCCGGCAACTAACAGAAGTTACTAGATCGCAGGCCCTGGTTCTCATGGGAGATTTCAATCACCCCGATATCTGCTAGGATAGCAATACAGTGGTGCACAGACAATCCAGGAAGTTTTTGGAAAGTGTAGGGGACAATTTCCTGGTGCAAGTGCTGGAGGAACCAACTAGGGGCAGAGCTCTTTTTGACCTGCTGCTCACAAACCAGGAAGAATTAGTAGGGGAAGCAAAAGTGGATGGGAACCTGGGAGGCAGTGACCATGAGATGGTCGAGTTCAGGATCCTGACAAAAGGAAGAAAGGAGAGCAGCAGAGTACGGACCCGGGACCTCAGAAAAGCAGACTGACTCCCTCCTCAGGGAACTGATGGGCAGGATCCCTTGGGAGAACAACATGAGGGGGAAAAGGAGTCCAGGAGAGCTGGCTGTATTTTAAAGAATCCTTATTGAGGTTACAGGAACAAACCATCCCAATGCGTAGAAAGAATAGTAAATATGGCAGGCAACCAGCTTAGCTTAACAGTGAAATCCTTGCTGATCTTAAACACAAAAAAGAAGCTTACAAGAAGTGGAAGATTGGACAAATGACCAGGGAGGAATATAAAAATATTGCTCAGGCATGCAGGAGTGAAATCAGGAACGCCAAATCACACCTGGAGTTGCAGCTAGCAAGAGATGTTAAGAGTAACAAGAAAGGTTTCTTCAGGTATGTTAGCAGCAAGAAGAAAGTCAAGGAAAGTGTGGGTTCCTTACTGAATGAGGGAGGCAACCTAGTGAAAGAGGATGTGGAAAAGGCTAATGTACTCAATGCTTTTTTTGCCTCTTCCTTCATGAACAAGGTCAGTTCCCAGACTACTGCACTGGGCAACACTGCATGGGGAGGAGGTGACCAGCCCTCTGTGGAGAAAGAAGTGGTTCAGGACTATTTAGAAAAGCTGGACGAGCACAAGTCCATGGGGCCAGATGTCCTGCATCCGAGAGTGATAAAGGAGTTGGCGGATGTGATTGCAGAGCCATTGGCCATTATCTTTGAAAACTCATGGCGATCGGGGGAGGTCCAGGATGACTGGAAAAAGGCTAATGTAGTGCCCATCTTTAAAAAAGGGAAGGAGGAGGATCCGGGGAACCACCAGCCAGTCAGCCTCACCTCAGTCCCTGGAAAAATCATGGAGCAGGTCCTCAAGGAATCAATTCTGAAGCACTTAGAGGAGAGGAAAGTGATCAGGAACAGTCTGCATGGATTCACCAAGGGCAAGTCATGCCTGACTAATCTAATTGCCTTCTATAACAAGGTAACTGGCTCTGTGGATTAAGGGAAAGCAGTGGACGTGTTCTTCCTTTAATTTAACAAAGCTTTTGACACGGTTTCCCACAGTATTCTTGCCAGCAAGTTAAAATAGTACGGGCTGGATGAATGAACTATAAGGTGGATAGAAAGCTGACTAGATCGTCAGGCTCAACAGGTAGTGATCAATGGCTCCATGTCTAGTTGGCAGCTGGTATCAAGTGGAGTGTCCCAAGGGTCGGTCCTGGGACTGGTTTTGTTCAATATCTTCACTAATGATCTGGAGGATGGCATGGACTGCACCCTCGGCAAGTTTGCAGATGACACTCAACTGGGAGGAGAGGTAGATATGCTGGAGGGTAGGGATCGGGTCCAGAGTGACCTAGACAAATTGGAGGATTGGGCCAAAAGAAATCTGATGAGGTTCATCAAAGACAAGTGCAGAGTCCTGCACTTAGGAAGGAAGAATCCCATGCACCGCTACAGGCTGCGGACTGACTGGCTAAGCAGCAGTTCTTGAGAAAAGGACCTGGGGTTACAGTGGACTAGAAGCTGGATATGAGTCAGCAGTGTGCCTTTGTTGCCAAGAAGGCCAATGGCATATTGGGCTGTATAAGTAGGAGCTTTGCCAGCAGATCGAGGGAAGCGATTATTCCCCTCTATTTGGCATTGGTGAGGCCACACCTGGAGTAGTGTGTCCAGTTTTGGTCCCCCCACTACAGAAGGGATGTGGAAAAAATTGGAGAGTCCAGCAGATGGCAACAAAAATGATTAGGGGACTGGAACAAATGACTTATGAGGAGAGGCTGAGGGAACTGGGATTGTTTAGTCTCCGGAAGAGAAGAATGAGGGGGGATTTGATAGCTGCTTTCAACTACCTGTGTCATAACTATAAAGGGAAGGGTAAAACACCTTTAAAATCCCTCCTGGCCAGAAGAAAAACCCTTTCACCTGTAAAGGGTTAAGAAGCTAGGATAACCTCGCTGGCACCTGACCAAAATGACCAATGAGGAAACAATGTACTTTCAAAGCTGGAGGGGGGGAGAAACAAAGGTTCTCTGTCTGTGTGATGCTTTTGCTGGGAACAGAACAGGAATGGAGTCTTAGAACTTGGTAAGAAATCTAGCTAGATATGCGTTAGATTCTGTTTTGTTTAAATGGCTGATAAAATAAGTTGTGCTGAATGGAATGTATATTCCTGTTTTTGTGTCTTTTTGTAACTTAAGATTTTGCCTAGAGGGATTCTCTATGTTTTGAATCTGATTACCCTGAAAGGTATTTACCATCCTGATTTTACAGATGTGATTCTTTTACTTTTTCTTCAATTAAAATTCTGCTTTTAAGAACCTGATTGTTTTTTCATTGTTCTTAAGATCCTAGGATTTGGGTCTGTGTTCACCTATGCAAACTGGTGAGGATTTTTATCAAGCCTTCCCCAGGAAAGGGGGTGTAGGGTTTGGGGAGGATTTTTTTGGGGGGAAAGACGCTTCCAAGTGGGCTCTTTCCCTGTTATATATTTGTTCGACGCTTGGTGGTGGCAGCAATGAAGTCCAAGGGCCAAAGGTAAAATAGTTTGTACCTTGGGAAAGTTTTAACCTAAGCTGGTAAAAATAAACTTAGAGGTTTTTTCATGCAAGTCCCCACATCTGTACCCTAGAGTTGAGAGTGGGGAAGGAATCTTGACAACCTGAAAGGGGGTTCCAATGAGGATGGATCTAGACTGTTCTCAGTGGTACCAGATGACAGAACAAGGAGTAATGGTCTCAAGTTGCAGTGGGGTAGGTTTAGGTTGGATATTAGGAAAAACTTTTCCACTAGGAGGGTGGTGAAGCACTGGAATGCGTTCCCTAGGGAGGTGGTGGAATCTCCATCCTTAGAGGTTTTTAAGGCCTGGCTTGACAAAGCCTTGGCTGGGATGATTTAGTTGGTGCTGGTCCTGCTTTGAGCAGCGGGTTGGACTAGATGACCTCCTGAGGTCCCTTCCAACCCTGATATTCTATGATCCTATGAAATGCATTCATTGGTTAATGGCCCTAGAGAAAGGTTTAAAAGATGCAGTGGGAATCTGTAAATGCTACATGGGCAGTTCGGGATAGGTGACTGCTCATGTGCAAAATACCTCAGGTATCTATGGCTTTTACTTTGTTCTATTCTGTCTGACAGATGTGAGGACTGCTACACATTCTTAAAGAAACCTGGGAACTGTAGCTAAGCCTGGAAAGTAAAGCAAGTCAAGACCTTCAGGTGAGAGATGGACTCTTCCAAATGAGCAAGCTGGCACAAGAACATTTTAAGGAAGCCCCCACTTCCAGCATAATGAGGAAGCAAAACCTACTAATACCAGGACAGAAGGTTTTATTTATTAATTAGTGTTGCAACCAGGGCTGACCTTACCATGAGGCGAACTCAGGTGGCTGCCTCAGGTGCCAGATTGGGCGGGGATAGGGTACGGCGCCACTAGGACCCAGAGTGTAGAAAATTGTGTCTGCTGCTGGTGCATATGTATTCTTTCTGATCTAGATGCAGAGATGGTGGAGTGCCGTGCTGGAGGAAGGAGGGCACAAGAGACATAACAGGAAGGCAGGAGAAAAGGTGAGAGGGAACAACAGAAAGTAGCAGGAGCTGCAGGGAGAGAGAGGAGGAGCCTCTTGTGTACCTCTCTAGCACCCCAAGGTGCCTGGACTAATTACCACCACTTTCTCAGGGACCTTCCTGTTTCCTGCTGCTTCCCTGAACCCACTTAAGGAGAACAGACAATCAACTGAAGTAGTAGGAGCCAGTTAGGTCCTTAAGACACTGATATCTTTCCTCACTCAGGCCCTGCTAACAGCCTGCTTTGTCCCCTTCAATTGAGTGTTGAGAGCCACTATAGCTGGCACAGAACAGCAGTCATGAGTGAAAGAAGAAAATGCCCCTCTGGGGCAGCATTCAGAAAAAGCAAGCAAGCAAGCAAGCAAGCAAAGGAAGCTTTTCTATCTAAGCAGGAAGGAGCTCTCCTGAGATACATAGACACAAATGTTCACGGTGAGCCTTCCGGCCCCAGTGAGGATGCGAGTGGTGAGGAGATGCCCGATCTTCCAGTTAGTCAGAGTGCAGGTGACCTGGCAGCTATTGCAGCATCCATATCTCCATCTCAAATGGATGTAACCATGCACATTCCTGAAGAAAAGTGTAGATCAGAGAAGAGTGTGGTGGAGGCTCAAGAAACAGCTGCTGCTGAGTTTAGCTCCTTAAGCCTAGATGATCCAGGACCATGGACCCACTTGAGCAGTAGCCTGAGGGACTTCCTTGTAGTGCATGGGCCACAGCAAGTGAAAAACTTCATGTTCCCCAAAGACAATGAAAATAGAAGTTTTCATCCAACATATTACTGGTGTGAAATCCCCAATGGTGACAAAGTGGAGGGGCCATAGCTTATGTACTCAAAACCCCAGAATGCTGCATACTGTTTTTGTTGCAAACTCTTCCAGTCTAATGTTCCAGCCACATTGGGTTTTACAGGAACAAAGGATTGGAAAAATCTGACTAGAAATCTGGCATGCCATGAGAAGGCAGCAAATCACCAGAGAGCATTCCATAGGTGGAAAGAGCTTGAGATGAGACTAAGGTTAAAGGCCACCATAGATGATCAGCATCAAAAGAAGATTGCATCAGAGTCTCTTTACTGGCAAAATGTTCTGAAAAGGCTCATTGCCATTGTGAGATGCTTGCTACCAAAAACCGAACACTGCATGGCACTTCAGATCAGCTGTATGTGCCAAACAATGGAAACTTCCTTAAAATTGTGGAGCTGATGGCTGAATTTGAAGCTGTATTCCAGGAGCATCTAAGAAGAGTCACCACGCAAGAAATGTACACACACTACTACCTTGGAAAAACAATTCAAAATGAGATCACACAGTTACTGGCAACAAAAGTCAAACAGAAGATTGTGGCAGATCTGAAGTTTGCAAAATGTTACTGTTATTCTGGACAGCACACCTGACATCAGCCATACGGAACAAGTTACTTTAATGGTGCGTTTTGTAACAACAACAGAACCTAGTGAAAATGTCCCTGCAATGGTGATTGTCAGAGAGCATTCTCTAGAATTTATTGACATTGATGATACTACAGGAGCTGGTATGACAAATTTGCTTCTTAAAAAACTGGAAGATACGGGAATTGCGATAGCTGCAATGAGAAGTCATGGCTATGATAATGGTGCCAACATGAGAGGAAAGAACAGAGGAGTGCAGATGCAGATCCGAGAGTTTAACCCTTGAGCTTTTATTGTCCCATGCAGTTCTCATTCATTGAACTTGGTGGTCAGTGGGGCTTCTAGTGAGGCTGCAGAATTTTTAAATGTAATTCAAAGCATATATGTATTTTCTTCTGCATCAACTCATCGATGACAAATTTTGAAGCAACATCTGGGAACATCCTCTCTGATACCGAAACCACTGAGTGCCACACGATGGGAAATGTTAGAATATAGATATTCAGGCCGGTCTGTAAAGGCCTATACTTTAAGAATTTAGGTGTATTCTTATCACTTAGCTAGTTATAGAGGTACAAAAGAGAATCAAAATCACTGGCTGTATAAGGCCTTTTCTCACTGTGACAGTCTGAGGCCCTGTTCTTAGGCTAAGGCCTTTGGCTAAGCAGCAGAGGCAGCCATAAGCTGAGAAGCGACCGGTCACATCCTTACATTCCCAACTCGTCACACTGAAATAAGGCAATCTGGAGCTGTTGGAAAGATGATCTGATCTATCACCTCCAGAGAAAGGGAAGTGCCTAGAAAATGTAAAAGGAAACTTAGTTTGATAGCATCCTGTCTGGCAAGAACTCACTTATCAATAGCTGGGATGTGAAATCCTCACTTCTGTATTGTTTTGTCATTATAGTTCCCACTTTGCTATTGTTTATTTGCATGGTCTCTGTCTGGTTCTGTTATTGTTTCTATCTGCTGTATAATTAATTTTGCTGGGCGTAAACTAATTAAGGTGGTGGGATACAATTGGTTAAATAATCACGTTACAATATGTTAGGATTGGCTAGTTAAATTTCAGTAAAACGATTGGTTAAGGTATAGCTAAGCAGAACTCAAGTTTTACTATATAGTCTGCAGTCAATCAGGAAGTGTGTGTGTGTGGGGGAGAATTGGAACAGGGTTGGGGAAATTGGAATCATGTTTTGCTAAGGGGGGGAAAATGGGAACAGGGACACAGGTAAGGCTCAATGGTGTCAGAGCTGGGAAGGTGGACACTAAGGAAGGAAACTGGAATCATGCCTGCTGAAAGTTCACCCCAACAAACATCAAATTGTTTGCACCTTTGGACTTTGGGTATTGTTGCTCTCTGTTCATGTGAGAAGGACCAGGGAAGTAAGCGGGTGAAGGAATAAGCCCCTAACAGGAAAGTCAAGTGAAGGTGATAAAGCCTATCAAACACCAAATTGGGAAGGTAGATGATAGTTGCCATTATAGAGGCTAATGCTATGACAGGAACTGTTTGTGGGAGAACAGTGGCAGAGGGAAATGGAATCAACGGAAACATACATGACTTCAAATTTCTGCATGGCTTAGTGTTGTGGCATGACATACTGTTTGAAATAAATGTCGTAAGCAAGAGACTCCAAGGTGTTGACCTTAATATATCTGGAGCAATGGAACAACTGGACAAAGCAAAGTCATACCTACAGTCTTACCGGTCAGATGAGGGATTTCAAAGCATTCTGAAGAGTGCACAGAAGTTGGCAGAGGAACTTCACACTGAAGCTATTTTCCCACCCATTCAAGAATACAAGAGTCACCAAAGAAGACTACATTTTGATTACGAGGTATGGGATAATCCTACAAGAGACCCCAAACAACAATTCAAAGTTGAATTCTTTAACCAGGTGCTAGATTGTGCAATACAGTCAGTTGAAGAACATTTCATGCAGTTCAAGGAACACAGCAGTATATTTGGGATGTTGTATGATATTTCAAAACTCACTATACCTGAAGACGACCTACACCAGCAATGCAGGGCACTAGAGACCAGGTTGACACATGATGACATGTGCGATATTGATGCGAGTGATTTAGGTGATGAACTGAAAGCCCTTTCAAGATACATTTCAACAGGATCAACTCCAAAGGATATTCTGAAATATATGTGCACAAATAAGATGACCAAGAAAGAAAGCAAGGCTGTTAAGTTATTAGGCAGCTATCCCAGACAAATGCCAAGTGTGGTGAGAATAGATCTTAACTTTTTGTGAGCAGAGCAATGAGCCAGACAAGGGTGGAGGATGGAGAAGATTTAGACAGGCTAGGGTTACACCAGGAAGAACCTCATTTGAGCCACATTTCACAGAACAAAGAACTGCAAGGGAAGACTAAGCATTACTAGCAGAAAGACCAGTCAGAACATATCACCACTGTAAGACTCCACTCAGATACAGCAATAGTATCACTATTTCTGAAAAGATGGCTGCAGTTCTGCAGGAAGAAATACAAACCATGCTGAATATGGGAGTTACTGAACCAACCAACTGTGAACAGGTAAGACTCACAGTACTAGTACCAGAGAGATGGGAAGATATTCAGGAATATTTGCAAATTAAACACAGTATCTAAGTCTCATTCATCTTTATGCCATGTATTGAATTATGGAGGCATCGACAGCAGCTCCAAAGTTAAGGTTTGGTTCAATTTTGCTACATAAGGCAAAACCCCTTTGTTTTCCATAAAGAATGGAGCGTATCTCGTCCAAGTTCTCAGCACATAATCTGAGAGTGAAGATTTAATGTTGAGGGTTCTACCAAATTGATCAAGAGATTTAATTATAATTTGTTAAAAATGGTCCCTTTAACTTTATTCAAGTCTCAAGCTTTTGGTAAAAAGTTACTCGCTTAAGATTAAAAGATGATTATCTTGTAGATTTTAAGTGCATCTAAGGGAAAGCTGACTTTAAAGTTTATTAGTCTGTTATTTTGATTTAACAATATTCATCCGAACTGTTTTTTCCTCCATGATGTTTGTTGATTAATATTTTTGACGACAAGTAGTTGCTCCAGAATCAAAGCTTTCATTTGAAGAAGTTTCTAACCCTCATGGCTGTGGAAAAAAGTTCTGAAAATATGGATTGAGTTTATATGCACACTTCAAAGAGGTTCTTTCACAAGAGGTAGGATCTCTGTTGAAGTTCACAATTGGCTCAGGAGTTCTACTGCATGTTCTGGCCAGTCGATACTCCTTTTCACCTGCAGTCCTTTCTGTTGATCTGCAAGGCATGATCGACCAGGTTGTTTTGTGGATTTAAAAACCTAGAAAAGTGGCCAAGAAGTTCCTATACTCCTTCTGGAGCGTCCATTTACTGACATTTAGAATGTGCCTGGTATGCCATGTAATTCACAAGATACAAAATCAATTGGTGCAATCTGCGAAAGGATCTAAAAGCAGCACTCCTATAATATTCAGACGGTAAGGATACGCAGTAAATCCCTTATTCAGGTCAAGAGTGCAGACACACTGCTTTCACAATTCTTATATCATACAACACTATACTGTGCATCGGTTAAGGTTGCGACACAACATACATGACAAAGCCACAAAAGCAAAATAAAGTTAAACCATCCACCAGTTCACTCTATGTAGACACCTCTCCACTAGCTAGTTACCATAAATCACAGCCTCGGCTCATTTCTCCAAACTGGAAGGACCATGTTTTTTCTAAATTTAGTACAGAAGGAATGGGTGGGAATCATACTTGTGCTGATGGTAGGAGTATGGGCAAAGCTTGGCTAGAAGGCTGACAGTGCTACCTGTGGAGAGGTAAGGCTAAGTTTGCCTCTTTATCTGCTTCAGAAGGGACAGAGAGCATAACATAGGAGTGGACAATGAGGAAGGGTGGGACAGAAACCCAGCCTTCTAACCTTGGTTTTAGGATTCAAAGCTGATATTTTCGGAAAAGGGTGGTCTGGAATTCCCTTCTTCCTTCAGTAATGCAAGGGTTAGAGACCTGGCTCATGGTGACCATCTTCATAGGCCTACCTATTGCAAAGCATGGTGGGATACAGGGTGAAAAGGAGAAACATGCATATAATAACCCACCTAGCGAAACCTGCAAGAGATCATATATCCTGGGCAAACAACCAAACAAAAATACAACCAAGTCCATCTGTAATGGGCAATGAGGAACAGAGGAGATTGTTCTGATGACCACTAAGGAGGATTAAGACTAGTATGGAGAATACATTGTGCCATGAACAATCTTGCAGTGGCACCTGAAAATGGACCAAATGGGTCCCAAGATTATTTTCAGAACTCGTGTCCATGATGGCACCAGAAAAAACTGCCTTGGTAGAGATGGTTAGGGGTGTAGAGATGCCAATGTGACTAAAGAAATCAAAATTAGGTTGGGTTCTGTTTTCCCCTTTGGGCCCAGATCCCCTCTAAACATCATTTGGTAGATTGAATACCTACATTTTATCTCTGAAATACGAGTAAAAACCATCAGTTCCCATCGGAAAAGGGGGGCACCAAGTTAGAGGTAGCACATTTAGAACTAACTGAGCCTTTGGGGGATATAGGACACTTTTGGGGCACCTCTCCCAGAAAGTCACCAAGACAGATTTGGACTCAGTAATGGAAGATGTAGTTTTATAAACACTGTAACTATGTGCCAGCTTAGATCATGTAGTCAGACCTCATGGTTTCAGGCACAAGCTCATCAGCTGCAGGAGAAATTCCTCCCTGAGCCTCTCTTGCACTGCCCCCAGCAAGCCAGGAGCATCCTGGTACTCCTTGCTTTTGTATACGAACAATGGCAGGCAGGGATATGGGACTCTGTGGAGCGGAGGTTCTCGGCTTCTACATACCTTAACGTCAGCAATGAGGGCGTCCTCATCCTCTATGCCCGTGGGGACACATTTCTTGTGCAGAGGCAGCGACTCCAGCTTGTCCACCAGGCAGCGTAGACCTTCCAGTTCGAACTGGGTCAGATGCACCTTCCTGTACTTGAAAGGACTGCTGCCATGGGGATCCCAGGCCTGACCATTGTGGGAGCCCCGGCTGGAGTCAGACGAATCCATAGACAGAGTTCTCTTGAGGCCTGGCAGGCTCCTGCAGCCTCTGCTTAGTTCATCATAGTCTAGGTTGGCACCGTTAGCCACAGGGCTTGTGAGAATTGATCGTCTGGTGACTGGGCGCCTGGGGTCCCTCCCTGCTGCATCATCCTCTTCATCCATGTTTCCCGGCTCCAAGCAGCTCAACTCCATATCTGCCACGAGGGTGAGGGGAAAGATTAGAGAGAGTGAGAGGAGCAGAATAGCAGGCCTGCCAAGCGGACCGCTTACAGGAGATTGAGGGTTTTCAGGCTAATCATCTGAAGGAGACAGGAAGGAATCTCCCTCAACCACCAGAGAGAACAGCATGTAAAGCCAGGAAAACAAGCAGCTGGACAGAGCAAGACACTGAATGGATACACCAGTGGGGCTGATCCAGAGTGACCGCTGTGCGGGAGTGGCAGAAGAGTAGCCTGATTTCCAATGACTGCCAAATGTAAAGCACCCCTCCACACCAAGGCGGAGAGAGGAGAAGGGCTGTGTATACTGCTGCTCCTACAGCTGTCTCATTAACGCCATCTCTCTGTTCATTATTTCACCACACTCCACTGCTGGGGGAAGCTAATCAAATAGATATGGAGCCAAGCTGTAGAAGAACAGGAGTTTGAGAGCAGCAGGCTGTGCTGAACTGACCATCTTAAGCTACTAAAGAAAAATGTTCTGAAATCTGCAGGGGAAAGAGGAGTCACAGGGCTTTGCCTTTGCTGGAGCCCTTTGGGTAGAAGTTCTAGCCCTGGAAATGCTACAGGTATGATAAGAGGGCATCCTGCAAATGATTTTCGGATCCCTTTTGAGAGCAAGGTCTCATACATCACCTTTTATTGGATTCCTGGCTCCAGCTATGTTGCAAGAGGCCCCTGCAACCCTCAATATAAAAACCCACAGACACAGCAACTTAATCTAACACACCATGAGGTTCTAGGCCACAGGAAACATTTTTCCCATGAACATAGCAGTAGGGACTGCATTGCCTCTTCCCCATTCACTAGAGGCTGCATGCCACTAACTGGGCACGTACACAGTGATATCTTGGGCTAGATTATCTGCAGCCCTTTTGAGCAGAGATGACTGGCCTAGCACTTCATGGGGGTAAAGGAAAGCTCCAGGACAAACTGCAGCTTTTGACTCATAGATCCTGTTTGCCCTCTCCCCGCGGATTCCCTTAAACATGACTAACAGGAAAGATAGAAAGTGTGAAATTTAAGGAAGTGAACCTCCTGAATGCCCCCCTGCCCTGCTGTATTAGCAGTGAGGGAACTGAAAGAAACCCCTTCAGTATGACAAGGAGGAGATGGGGGCCAAGCAGCTGCTCTTACCCATGCTGAGTGATTCCTTCTGGAAGTCCTTCGTCAGGTGGGAGTGACTGGTGATGCAGTAAACATAGCGTTCCAGCACATACCAACACATCTCATAGTAGAAGGGGTAGCGAAACTTATTTGGGACCTGTCATGTGGTGAAAGAGGCAAGACTGAGCCAAGGGAAGAGATCAGTTACACTCAAAAGGAAAGCACAGTGACGACACTCCAAGCACAGCTATCTTGGTCCCAGAGTGAGCCTCTTGTGGGGGTTGGGAATTGCAGGTACATGGAACAGTATATACAGGGAGTGCTTCCAGCATCCCAACATTTTATCTCACTTCAGGAAACTGCCCACAGGCAGTGCAGGCATACCTCACTCCCAGGCCATTAACATTTTATTCTTGTTTAGGGTCACAGATCTGTGCTACATTTAACATCGAACAAACCCTCCCTCATTGTTGCAGGGATAGTAGCAAGGCAAGCACGCTACACAACACCTTAGCTGCGAGTACCACAATTTGACCTCAAGCTAAAATCTAATATAAGTTACATGTTCTGAAGGATGCTTTAGAGAAGGGAAGGCTATTGCCAATAAGAGTCTGCGTAGTGCTTTTGCAGCTTCATGTTAGGAGCTGTGTGCTACACCTGGCAAATCCTCAATTCACAGCAGTTAACTGGTGGGGATGCATCAGCCTGCAGATCCAAGAACTCTCTCTCAAGGTCACAAGAGGCCTTTGGCCTCAATAACCCTCTCTGCCTGGTCAAAACTTAGCATAAGACTCCAAAACAGCAGAGGAAGGAAAAGGAAAATGCAGAAACACCACATTTGAGCGACTCCAGTAACAAGTAATCTTCCTTTTCCTACGAAGAAGGGCTTGGAGAGCCCCACTCAGATTCACTGTACCCAATTCCCTTCTCCCCCTGGTTCTCCCCAACCTGGAGTTGGATTAGAACCAGTGCCCTAGAAGTTAATACCCCATATCCCATCCTCCCCCGGCTCCAAACCAGCCAGTCTTCCCATTTTCTTTGACACAGTAAGCTGCAGACAGATCTTTTTGGAAGCTTGGTAGCCTGTATATGTTCTCTTGTGCTGAGGGAGGGTCTCTGATTCAGAGGTTGCCTTCAGGCCCTCCTGATGTTCCTTACCCTTGTGCGGTCTTCAATGTTGTAGATCCTTAGCTGCATGGGGATGTTGAAGCTGTGCAGGAAATTGCCCCCAAAAACCAAAGTGTCAGTGGGAGTATACACAGCATGGATCCAACCTGTCAGAGTAAGACAGTAAGCAATGATCTCAAGTTGCAGTGGGGGAGGTCTAGCTTGGATATTAGGAAAAACTATTTCACTAGGAGGGTGGTGAAGCACTAGAATGGGCTACCTAGAGGAGTGGTGAGGTTTTTACGGCCCATCTTGACAAAGCCCTGGCTGGGATGATTTAGTTGGGGTTGTTCCTGCTTTGAGCAGGGGGTTGGACTAGATGATCTCCCAAGGTCTCTTCCAATCCTAATCTTCTATGATTCTATGAAATAGAGAGTTCATAGACTAGCTCTAACAAATGCATGGTTGAAGCATCCACACAGACCACATTAATTTAAAATACCCCTCCAACTCTGAATCCAGCTGCCTGATCCCACCCCTTGGAAGGATGTGGACAGTGTGTGCCTTGCGGTGCTAATCCCAAGCTTAGTTACACCAGCCACCCCCACTCATGTATGTCTAAAAATTCTCATTTGTCACTCACTCCCTTACCTCCAGCAGCACCTTCTCTCCCTTTTCTACTTCTTCCTCGCATGTTCGGCAGATTAAACAGATTTGGGGCAGAGCCTGTCTGTATTTGCGTGGAACCTAGCACACTTATGGTCTCAAAGAAATAGCAGGCAGTCTACCTCACCCATCTAGAAATTAAAGCGTTTCTGATCACACTAGATTCTCCAGTAGGATGTGATCTTGGTCATGGGTTCCCTCAGCTTGGATAGTTCGATAGCTGACTTTAACCAATTCGCTCCAGTGAAAGTTTGCAGTTCTCTGTTTTGAATGCAGGCCAGCTATAATAGACCCTAAGTCAAACAGGTCAGTGCCTTGAGAAAAAGGAGATGGAGTATGCAGTGTTTACTAAACCAGAAGGTCTAGAATGCACAGATCTGCTCAGTAGCAATGCCTTCTAAAGAGTGGTCTAATTCCTGATCCTCCCATTTTTTTCACAGGTACATGTAATTCTCACTCTTTCATACCATTAGTACTCTTCACTCTCACAGCTCTGTCTCCTTGCTGAAGCCTTCCCACAAGCAGCAGGGAGGAATTTACTTCCTTCCAAGCTGCGGCAGCCATGGTTCAGGGAAGTAACTACCTCCAACTCCACTGATACCATCTCCTTCTTTCCCCCTACCTTTCTATCATCCAATCTCTTAGAAAAGCCACCTCTGCAACATTTGTCCCTAACACCCCATATTCCTACCACTCTGCTCTTTTATTCAGGTATCTTTCCGATCTGTTCTCTCCTTTAAAAACCTCTCTCACTTGCTACTTATTTGTAATCTTTGCTTTCACTGAAGAGATGTTAGCTTTCCTCATCTCTCCAACCACCTCTTACAAACCAAGCCCGAGGCAAATTTCAGCAACAAATTTCACTGCAACAAGAGCCCTTTGAGGCAACTTAGATGCTAGGCATTATGAGCACAGTTGAAAAATCCTGACACAGTATTCTCCATTCCTTGTCCCAGGAGGAAGCTGCATATGGTAATTTATATGCTTTTATTAGTGAAGGCAGGCTAGTGTGTGCCTAGCATTTGGGACAAAGTAGTGGCTCGCAGATCCTGCAGCAGTTCCATAGCCTTGGACCAGCTCTTGAGAAAGCTCTCTTGCTCAAACAAGCTTTGATTTGCAGTAGACCATTCTATTTGCCAGCACAGCCTAGTTGACTGTTAATTTTCAAGACATACCCGACTCAAATTATCAAGAGTCTTGAAGAGAAGTGTTCAGACCTATAGATTTCCACAAGGATCAACTCAACTTTCTGCTCTATCTACCTTTTCTCTCCGAGTTCTCATCTTCACCTTCTCTAACACTTACTTGGATCATACTCAGCAATATGTTTAAGAACTCAACACCTTTCTATTTACCCTCTGCATGCCCTGGCAAAGTCAGCCTGAAGCTTTGTTTCAGCTCCCTTTAGCTGAATGTCCCAACGTCTCAAAGGACAGAAGGGTTTCTCTTGGACAGATGGACCAACCTCAAAACCCACTTCTCATTTACCTTCTCATCTGTTTAGAGCTCCCAAATGCTTCCACAGCTCCTAGCCCTTGAACCATCCTTGGTTATGAACTCCCTTTTGCCACATGTTTGTTCTACAAGTCACTACACAGTTAGCCCTCAAAGTCTCAAGATCCTCTGACCTTCACTCCTGCAACTCCCATCTCGATGTTTCCAGCTCTCCAGATTCCAGCATCTGCCGGATGCTGCTGCCACCTTCTCACACACAAAGCAGTGCAGTCACATTACTCATTTCCTAAATACACACACTCTCCTCCCCCCAGCTTTTGTTACAGGACACAGGTCAAAACTATCCTTATTTTAGGAATGTCCACGGAGTTATTATAGCCAACCACACACCCTCTCCCCTATTACCCTACCTTGCTTCCTCTATCAGGACTAGCTTCCATTTTGCACCTCCTACCAAGCACCTTCTCTTCAGCTTCTGCCATCCGGAAGAGCCTCTCTTTGTCCAGCTCATTTCAAATATTCAGCTGAACACATCTTTCTCCTCTGCCTCTTAATTACTGACCCCTGCTTTGTTATTTAGATTTAGTATCTATTTAACTTGGTGATCCATTATGGGAGTTTGTATGAAAGATGCTAGAGAGAACAGAAGTGTATCATATTTTCCTCTCTCACAGAGGCTTGCTATCCAGGAAATTCAGGGAGAAATCATCCTGCTCTGAACTGCCCAAATTTTATGGGCGTGTCCCCCAGAGATTCTTTCCCCCCACTGCCTCAGACTTCCTGACTCCTAGAACAGATCATATTCCTTTCAAAGACAAGGACAAATGCACACTTCCAGGGTTCTCCCCACCCCCCAACGCCTTATACCTGAGGGGATGACGAACGTGTAGCCCTGCTTGAGCTCAATTCGTTGACAGTCTGACACTTTGTCACCAAGAAAGATGTCCCCCTGTTTTCCTGACAACAGCCAATTCTCGTATAGCTCCAGGTTCTGGGTCGTTGGCGGGATCAGCCAGAAGATCTGCAAGGTTCATTGGGTAAAGATCCTTCAACAGTTGTCAACAAAACCCTCTTCACTCCTTTTCTATTATTTCTTTCAAGCACTAAACATCCAGCTCTTTCCATCCACAATAGGATCCATACATAAAGGATGGCTCTAACAGAACCATCAACAGGTATTCGGTTAGAGATACCAGCAACTAACAAGAGACTTCATGTCAGAATGACATGCTGAGTACTGCAAGCATCCAGGGTATGTGGAAATTTATCACCTTACAGGCAAACCAAAAAGACAAGAAATACAAAACCCAATGGAAATTCTAGATCCTTAGACACACACAAGATGTATAGCAATCTTTTCTGAAGTGCAGTTCTACTATTGAAAATGTCTAAGATTAGTCTCTTATTAGCCTCTGTGTACCCTACAGTATGGAAATACAGTAATTCCTCACTTAACATTGTAGTTATATTTCTGAAAAATGCTACTTTATGTGAAACTATGTTAAGCGAATCCAATTTCCCCGTAAGAATTAATGTAAATGGGGGGGGGTTGTTAGGTTCCAGGGAAATTTTTCCAAAATGGCTCATATTTTTGTGCACCTCTAACAAACAGCAAGTTGCCTGTTACAACTGAACATCTTGGGATGACTTGCAAAGGCAAAGATGAGAGTTGTGTACCTTTCAATGGCAGACGGATGCCTTAGCTGCCTTGGGTGTTAGAAGACCTTCCCCTTCCTGTACATGTCAAACTCCATAAAATGTAGTGCATAATTAAAATAGTGTTTACAAAAATCTATCACAAATCTTTGGCATCCATGACACAGAGGCCTCACCTAAACTAGAAAGGGTTAAAAACTCCCAGACGAGACAGCTTATACCAGCAAAAAAAAAAAAAAAAAAAAAAAAAAAAAAGGTGAGCAAACTACAGTCCATGGCTGGATTAGTTTTAAGCTGGCCCGCGAGCCACACCACATGGCTCAGCCCTGCTCCGGTGCTCCGGCTGGGGTGCAGTGTCAGGGGCTGCACCATTAGGCTCCTGGAAGCTGCAGAATGGTCCCACTCTGGCTCCTACGCACTCCAATGGCCCCCTACAGCGCTCCAATGGGAGCTGCAGGGGCAGTGCCTGCAGATGGGGCAGCATGCAGAGCCGCCTGGCTGTGCCTTCACATAGGAGCTGGAGAAGAGACATGCCACTGCTTCCGGGAGCCGCTTGAGGTAAGCGCTGCTCTGAGCCTGCACCCCTGAGCCTCTCCCCACGCCCCAACCCCCTGCCCCAGCCCTGATCGCCTTCTCACACTCCAAACCCCTCAATCCCAGTCCAGAACACCCTCCTGCATTCCAAACCTCTCATCCCCAAGCCCACCCCAGAGCCCACACCCCCAGCCGGAACCTGTACTCCTTCCTGCACCCCTGCCCCAGCCCTGATCCCCCTCCCGCCATGCGAACCCCTCGATCCCAGCCCAGAGCACCCTCCCACACCCCAAACTCCTCATCCCCAGCCCCACCCCAGAGCCCTCACCTCCTCCTGCATCCCAGCCCCAATTTTGTGAACATTCATGGCCCGCCATACAATTTCTATTCCCTAATGTGGCCCTCAGGCCAAGAAGTTTGCCCACCCTTGGCCTATACCAAATTCCCTGAATGCAGTAAGCTATACTGGCAAAAGAACATCATTCTTGCGGGAGTGCTGTAAGCAAGACACAAGGAACAATTCTTCCACTCTACTCTGCACTGGTAAGGCCTCAACTGGAACAGAGTGTCCAGTTCTGGGTGCCACATTTCAGGAAAGATGGATAAATTGGAGTAAGTCCCAAGGAGAGCAACAGAAACTATTAAAGATCTAGTAAACATGAGGAAAGATTGAAAAACCTGGGTTTATTTAGTCTGGTGAAGAGAAGATGGAGGGGGGAATATAATAGTTTTCAAGTACATAAAACTCTGTTACAAGGAGGAGGGTGAAAAATTGTTCTCGTTAACCTCAGAGAATGGGCTTAAATTGCAGCAAGGGAGGTTTAGGTTTCACATTAGGAAATATTTCCTGTAAGGATAGTTAAGCACTGGACAAAATTGCCTAGGAATCTTCTGGAATCTCCATCACTGGAGGTTTTTAAGAACAAGTTTGACAAACAGCTGTCTAGTTATTATTTGGTCCTGCCTTGAGTACAGAATCTTGGACTAGATGACCTATCAAGGTCCCTTCCAGTCTTTAAAACATGGAATAACAAAAGTGTAAGTCCTAGTGTAGACAGAGCAACATGGTATTTAACGTATCAGGCAGGGTGCTGGGCCAGACGGATCCTGGGTTTGCCCAGTCTGACAATTCCTACATGAACCCACAAGGATTCAGCACAAGAAGTTAACACATGTTAAGGATTAAGACCAGGCCTGAATCAAGACAAAAACAAAGTATAGTTTCAGGACCAAACCCCCCCCCCCCGCCAAAAAAACCCACCCCACACATTTAAAAACACTTTCTATGCAAGGAGATCTATCATGCTAGGAAAATGTAGCAAATCTGTGGCTGCTTACTACACATTATGCAAGAGACTGCAGGAGCTGGGGGGATCCAGCTCTCTTTCAGGTGTGTCTGATTTCATCAGATGATATCTTAAGTCTGGGGTTCCAGACCTACAATTCCTCTAGATACTGGTGTTCATGTGGTCAGAGCTCTGTGCATTTTACCAAAGACTACATCCTCTGTGATGGAGTATAGACCAGGGATGAGACAATGATGTTTGTACAGGGAAGAATGCTTTGAATAATCCAGGTTTTATACGCAGGAGTCCATGCGATGCCTATGCGTCTTTCAGATATCAATAGCCCAGGACGGCTTTTCAACATTGAGTTTATACATATAAAATTTTATGCACTGAAGTTTGTTTATGCTTTATAGTATATCTTGAAGATTATGCTTGGGTAGTTTCATTATTATTGTGTTGCCTTGTACCTTTAAGTGTTACAAAAAGCTAACATTCTTGTTAATAAAGACAGTTCAGTAGAACCTCAGAGTTACGAACACCATAGTTACGAATTGACCAGTCAACCATGCATCTCATATGGAACCGAAAGTATGCAATCAGGCAGCAGCAGAGACAAGAAAAAGCAAATATAGTATTGTGTTAAATGTAAACTACTAAAAAAATAAAGGGAAAGTTGAAATTTTTTTGACAAGGTAAGGAAACTGTTTCTGTGCTTGTTTTATTTAAATTAAGATGGTGAAAAGCAACATTCTTCTTTTGCATAGTGAAGTTTCAAAGCTGTATTAAGTCAATCAATGTTCAGTTGTAAACTTTTGAAAGAATGGCCATAACGTTTTGTACACAGAGTTGCAAACATTTCAGAGTTATGAATAACCTTCATTCCCAAGGTGTTTAACTTCTGAGGTTCTACTGTAATACAATATCAACAAATATGAACTACACAGAAGTCTAAACCAGTGGAAAGTCACATTAGGCTTTCAAAGACATCCCACAACCTTAACTGTAAATCATGAGAAGTCTATTATACAAAGCTGAGAGACTTAATGCTAACCAATCAGAGATGAGCCAGAGAAATTTGCATCCAAATCCATCCAAGGCTTGATGAAGTTTGACAGAGTTGGGTTCAGCTATAAAAAATGAACTAAAGCTGAGAAGCTCAGAGTTGGATACTAGTTCAAAGGTTTCATATTCAAACCCATCACCACCCATCCTGAGCTCTGATCCTTATACTTTTAACCCATGTGTTACTTTAAGGGTACCTGTTTGCAATTTAAGTTCTTTAGTCAGCTGCAGGTTTGAAAGCACTCCAGCTAGTCTTTAGGAACCCCAGATCAGCGTTCTGGGACCAGCAGAAGAGACTATCATTATGTCACACCCACCCTGGAACAGCATCCCAGTTTAGAGATCAGATCTCCCCTGAAGCACATGGCTTTGTAAGTTTAGCTCTACTCTGGTTGCTTTCTAAAGACCAACATAAAACATCTTTAGCAGTCCCCACAGGGGCTGCCCTCATACCTTTCCCCCTCGGTGGATGTGGTACCAAACGGAGGTGCCGCCAAAGTCCACATGGAAATCTGTGTAGCAGCCCTTAACACTCATCAGACAATACCTAGCCAGAGACAGGAAGAAGAGATGAGCAGGATGAAAGTGAGTAGCACATACCTCTGTTTTAAAGAGTCACTTGTGAAACCCCAACAGCTGTAGGGTGGCAAGGGGCAAGATGGGGTGGGCGGGCACAGGGACAAATAGTAGCGTTAGGCTCCAGGGAAATGCAGACGAAGCAGCAGTTCAGGCTAAATCAGGGGTTGGCAAACTTTTTGACCGTAGGGTCACATTGGGGTTGCGAAACTGTATGGGGGGCCGGGTAGGGTAGGCTGGGCTCCACAAACAGCCTGGCCCCTGCCCCCTCCCACTTCCCCCCCCTCAGAACCTCCAACCCATCCACCACCCCCGCTCCTTGTCCCCTGGACTATCCCCTCCCAGGACCCCTGCCCCTAACTGCCCCCTGGAACCCCACCCCCTATCCAACCCACCCTGCTCCCCATCCCTTGACCACCCCACCTCATCCAACTGCTCCCTGTTCCCCGACTGCCCCTTATTCAACCCCCCCCCCCCGCTCCCTTATGCCGCTCAGAGCAGCAGGAACTCGCAGCCACACCACCATGCTCCCCAGCAGGAGCAGTGGGCAAGAATGCTGGCAGCACAGCAAGCTGAGGCTGCGGGGGGGCGGGGTGGGGCAGCAGGGGAGGGGCTGGGGGCTAGCCTCCACGACTGGGAGCTCAAGGGCCAGGCAGGATGGGCCCATGGGCCATAGTTTTCCCACCTCTGGGCTAAATACTACAGTGATTCCTACCATTGCCAGCAATCTGTTGAGTTAATTTACATCAAGAAATTAAATAAACAGGAGGAGCTTTAGCCCAGACAGGAGAAGGAAGAGCTTCCCTCCTCATCTTCCTAAAAGCTCTGGGATTCTAAAAGATCACTTAAGTCTGTCATTGCCTAGTCTTGCTTGCTATGGCAGGACAGTAAATACTTGGCAACTTGTCCAATTCAACATGCTGTATTAGAATGACAAGCCATGCAAGTTTTACCAAATGCAATGAAGAAAGGAACATGTGCAACTGCCCAGAGGCTGGAGGAGTTAACAGCTCTGCTATTTTAACGATATATGCAGACAGTACCTGGGGGCAGGTATAGAGGGACACAGACTCCCACATCTCTCCTCAATACCAGGCTGCCTGCCACATTCAGTTTTCCTTGAATGATTGCCTCACCCCCTAGATTCACCAGAAGGAGAAGGAGCTGGGTACATGTGCTTCATGAGGTCACTTACTTTTGCACCTTGGGATACTGCATCTCCAGAATGGCATTTGTAGACTCTGTTTGACTCTCCTTTAGGTGTCTTGGCCACATGTTGTCGACCCAGTCGATCAAATCCACCTGCAACCAGAGAGGAATTAGGCCCAAGCCTCGGTAAGATGGTCCCTGGCTCTCTTCGCATGCTCGAGTATTTCTAGGAGGTCCTGTGGCCAATCTGACATCTGCAATGGCCAGGTAACAAACACAGGGCTACTAAAGTAGAAATACTATCTATGGCTGTAGTGAGACCGCCTCCCAGGTATGATCACAGTTGCAAGGATGAACAGGTGTCACAGTTCCTAGCCACTTTGCTGCACA
This sequence comes from Dermochelys coriacea, assembly GCF_009764565.3. Taxonomy (NCBI): domain Eukaryota; kingdom Metazoa; phylum Chordata; order Testudines; family Dermochelyidae; genus Dermochelys; species Dermochelys coriacea. The sequence goes on along the minus strand of NC_050073.1, from coordinate 8,898,023 downwards.
CTGCTACTTCAGGCTTGGGACTGGAATCCAGGATTTCATGCATTTCACAACTCTGCAGAATCCAGTGTGTAGATCACCCTTGCCACAGAACTGTGCTCTGAAATCTAACTTATTTAAACAAACTGCTGTAATTCTTATGGTTGCATAAGATACCTTCCAAATGTGAATGAAAAGTACATAATACAGCAGTGTCCGAGTCCGCAGAGAACCTGACACTATAGCTGAGGTATGAACCACTCTGCATTTATCTCAATGGGACCTTGTTCTTAGGTTTAAGAGTTAATTTAGTTGTCAAAATTCACTACTCCATTATATTAACAATATCCTGCTTGTGTGCTTCTCTCACATTCCCAACTGTTTTTTACACATTCTCAAGACACCCCCTGCCCCCCAATGCCTTTATCCAAGCTGCAGAAATCTCCAGCTCCCCTGCCCCCCACTGCAACCTCTACATAGCAATGTGCATTTGTAACACAAGATTCTGAAGCATAAATAATCTGAACACAGGGGATGCCGCCCTGTCTGGGTTATTTTCATATGTCATGCAACAGACGTAATACTTTGCAGCTTTGCTGGTATTCCCACCTTCCATTTGGCTGCTTGTGCTTTCACTAACAATGGGATTGAGGCTTCCTCCAAGATGCAGGAAGGGGTTCTACCAAGCTTCATAGCAGTTCAGTGCACACAACTGAATGCGGAAGCAGGCACTGATTGGAAGACGGCCACAGTCTTGTCAGGCAGTGGAACCAGCTTAACAGGATGAGGTTGGGAGTCAGTGACCCAGTCCATGGACTAAAACTTGGACTAGCCCAAATGTATCCTTTATTCAGACCTGAATGTGTTCTATCGTGTATCTGTACTTGAACGCCTTCCAGCAGAGCAGGTTACTCCGCTGTCTAGTTAACCATCCTCATTCATCGGAATGCATCCGATGAAGCGAGCTGTAGCTCACAAAAGCTTTTGCTCAAATAAATTTGTTAGTCTCTAAGGTGCCACAAGTACTCCTTTTCTTTTTGTCCTCTTTAGGAACGGCTTACATTTCTCTCACCTGCAGGCCATCACTCCTCACTGTGGCTTTGTCCCCGACCTGCCTCATTAGCTACAAATAATTCTGCCTCCACAATGACTGTCTTGAGGATTTAAATAGGATTACTGTGGCCTCCTCTGACAGACCAGCCTACCCATTCCTTTCTGCACTTCTCACCAGTTTAGCAAGGTCTGCAATGGCACAGGCGCTCAAAACTTACATATTGCTCCAGCTGCTCTTTGGGTTGGAGAAGCAGCAGCAATCCTATCTGACCCCATAAGTATTATAGGGAGGCCTCTGGCTGCTCTCTTCTTCAGTACGGAGGGGCCAGGCTCAGAGCTCTACATCTACCAAGATGAAAGGAAAAAGGGGAGACGACGACAACTTTACTGACCGTAGCAGGTCTCTGCACCAGGTTCTCCAGCCTTGTGTGACTGAACTCCAAGCTGATGACATTATACAATTTCTCCCGCTCCTCCTCTGGGGTCTCATAGTAGCGTGCCCACTGTGCCATGGACATCTCAATGTCCCTTTGCGTGTTCACATCCATGACATCCACCATCCGCCGGCTCCCTGCCAGAGCAAAACAGACATCACTGCTGTGCACAAGGGCCCACTAAGAACAGACAAGCCAGGGCACAAGAGGACAGCCCCTTTCTGAGGGATGAACTTGTTAGCCCCACCCATCTATGTGTAAGGCCAATCCCTCTCCTGCAGGAGTACACCTAGGCCCTCATCCACGCCAGGGCAACCAGAAGCTGTTTAGAGTTTCCTGAACAAAGCCCATGGCTCAGCTACTCCTGGTCACAGATTAGATTCCTTCTCAGGCAGTAAAAATCCTTGATTATTTGGACTGGAGGGGCTGTTAGAGCCCAGCTAACAATGTGCTAAGGGAGCCATAAAGTTGTAGCTCATGGATTCAACAGCCTGAACTACTACTCCCACCCCTTCTGAAAGTCACCGCGGCCAGTTACTACCATGCCACAAGGCAGCAGGAGAGACACTTACCTACATACAGTCGCACGTCATTCACACTGAAGTCAGGATCTGGCATCCTGCAAGACAGACGACACTTAACTAAAACAAACTAGGGTCTCCGCCACAGGCCTCTCCCCCTGTAGCCCTTGGCTTCATAGAGGCATCTCAAAGGCTCCATCCCTCCACAATTGCCTTCCTCTCCCCTTTAGAATGCTACACGCTTCCCCCTCCCTCTTTGAGGGCAGCCAAGAGAGCCATGATAGTAGCACACAAACCGATGTGTGCAAACAGATTCTTCTGCAAACAATAAATCCACTCAGGTGCCTCAACAGACAAATGCTGGGCACAACTGTCACAAGGGGAGTAGTGGTAGTTTAGGAATAGGAGAAATTGTCACCAGCAAGTACATGCATTGTATAGTGGCTCTAGGAAAAGGTCAGCCTATACTTGAGAATCACTGGGCATGTCTACACTATAGACACTAGCCGCACAGCTCCACTTATGCCACTGTCACATAGATGCTTCCTATAGCAACCCAAGGGGTTTTCCAGGTGATGTACATAATCTGTCTCCCAGAGAGGCAGCAGCTAGATTGACAGAAGAATTCTGCCGTTAACCTAGGGGTTAGGTTGGCTTAACTACAGTGCTTAGAGGTGTGATTTTTTTCATACCCCTGAGTAACGTAACTAGGTCAAACTGCAGCAGCCGAGCCCTGGGCCCTTTAAAGCATCGCCAGAGCCCTGCCGCCACTACCCCAGGGGCTCCAGCAGAGGGGCTCAGGCAACGCTTTAAAGGGCCCAGGGTGGGGCCCCTGGGGTAGCGGCAGCAGGGCTCCAGCAGTGATTTAAAGGGCCAGGAGCTCCAGCCGCTGTGGGGAGCCCCAGGCCCTTTAATGCGCCAGCCTGGGGAAGGCAGTCCAATATGGCGTACTGGCTCTTGCCGGTACAGCGTACCGGTTTACTTTCACCTCTGGGTAATTCCCTCCACCCAAGTCAGGAAAGAGCCATACCCAAGGAACCTACCAGAGCTGAGAGCAGGACATTTGAACCCCACTAAGGGAGAGCCAAACCCAAGACCTATAGTGTGCTCGTTATCATATTCTGAATGGTCCTAAGCTATCGACTGGCCTCTCCCTTTAGCAACTCAGGCAGGCAAGAGCATCTTCACTCCACTGATTAAGCCATTCTTGTAACTCTCGCCCAACTCATACTCTCTCAGACAAGGCTCATAAGCCAAGCTACTGTCTTCATTCTGTGCTGATACAGAGCCTCGCACAATGTGGTCTGGCCCACAACTGGGGATCCTAGGCACTGCAGTGATACAAATAAAACCACCACCCCAGATGGGCATCCAGTTAGAATGGGCACGCATGTCAAAAGCACGGTAAAAACAAGTTGGACACCGCACTGGGGCAGCTACCAGAATCTTCTTTCCCAGCGTTGGATGTGTGGGGGACAGTGGGACTAGATTCTGAACTGGGCACTTTTAGGAGAGCATCCACAGAAAACAACTTAGAATAGAAAGACCACCCTCAGATGGAAAGGCCCCGTCAGACTGCTAGGTTATTTCTCTAGTACAGTCAGCGGCCAGCTAGGCTAGAGTCACCCATCCTTCCCTATCCTCAACACTTACTTTATTCCAAGCCCATCGGAGTTCTTGAAAATCAGAGGGTCTCTCAGGCCACCCCGCTGGATGTACTCAACATTGAAGTCTGTCATGAGGTGAGAGAGAAGAGGGGATGTATTAAGGGGAGGTTGCCAGCCACAGAGATACTGGGGATATTAACCAGGGAAGGGGCAGGTAGCATGAGGAGTGGAAAGAAGAACTGGGTTTAGCCATCCTCTCCAACAGAATTTAATCTCCAGGCACTATTCTAATCAGCTGTAGGCAGCCTGCCATAAGCACAGGCCAGACAGGCACAAGCAGGGCAGGGCATGTGGGGTCTTATAGCTGAGTCAGACAAACAGGAAAATAGAGTTTATCATTTTCCAAACAAATTCAGTCAAGCAAAAGAGGCCTTAAAGAAACCAGTTAGACTTCTTCCCCCCCTGAGGGCTCTGCATCTAGAGCCTAGCTCACATGAGCTGAGTGAGGATCAGGGATCCTAGTTTTCCATGATTAAAAACCCACCAAAATTCTCTGATAAAAGACACAAAAGTCCATGTTTTTCCATGATTAAAATGAAATGCTGAACTTAGTTTCCTTAGCCACAATATATTTAGGTATCAGTTGAACACAAGCTTTTATTGATGTATTTAAAATTTTTAAGCTGACAGCCCGAATCCCGCCCATTCTCCTGATTATCTGAATTTGATTATCCGATCTGGCTCTGGTCCCAGTTAGATCAGATAACTGGAGTTCCACTATATATGTTTTTATTTTTTCACAAAATGTGAAAATTAAAGATTCTCTGTAAAAATGCAAATCCAACATTTTCCCACAGCAAACCGATTTCTAGGATCCCCAGTGATCATAGGTAAGGCTAAGATTTTGTCATGGTTATTTTTAGTAAAATCACGGACAGGTCAGGGGCAATAAACAAAAATTTGCGGAAGCCATGACCTGTCTGTGACTTTTGCTGTTGCAGCTCCATGGTTTCCCCTGCCACTGGGTAGCTGGGAGCTGTGGGGTTCCTCTCCCCCCACCTCCCCGCAAGGCTGTCCCCAGTCACTGGAACCCTGAGGAGGCTGTCACCTGTCGCTGGAACCCTGCGGGGGGACCCTGAAGAGGCTGTTGCCTGATCCCTGCCGGGGCCCACACTGGCTGCCAGCTCCTGGGGCTGAAGCGGAAAATGTCACAGAGGTCTCTGGAAGTCATGGTTTGTGACTTCGTGACCTCTGTGACAATAACGTAGCCTTAATTATTGGTGTCACATGCAAGCTTATATTTGCCCCTCACTCTCCCTTTACCCCACCCCACCCGGGTATGCAAAATTAGGGACCTGGCTCTACTCTTACTCAGTATGTTTCAGGTAGAGGTTTGCTAGGGAGCAGCTTCAAAAAGCCATTCTTAGGAATGGACTCCCAGCTGCTGGCTCATTAGCCAGAGAGCTGTGTGGGGTAGAGCTGAGATTTCACTTAGCATGTTCCATTCCATGCCACTTAACAGTAGCTACAGGAGGGCTTTTTTGCAGCGGTGGGGCAGAAAAGCCACATTTACTCTGCTGCATGTGCTAGGAAAGCAGAGCAGCTCAGAGAGGAGAAAGAATCAAAACAGAAAGGGTGAAGGGAGGAGCTGGAAAATATAAATAGAGGCAAATCTCTGGATTTAAATACCAGTAGTTGTGTCACCACTGATCCAACTGGTAGCTAAAGAACTCAGCAGTGAGTTTTGTCCTCTATGGCCCTAAGCACTCAGGGGGGGGGGGGGGAGGAAGAGCTCCTCTCCTCCCAGAGATTATATACATGACCTACTAGAGAAGAGGTTCTCCTCCCTCACACAGGAACAAGGACTGTGGAGGACACACAATGACAGACAGTTTGTTCACAGGGGCACTTTTCCCCAGTATTTCTCTCTAGGAACTTTGCAATAGTATGGGTGTGGGCAGCAGAGGGGACACAGACCTTTGCCTTCCATAAAGAGGACGAAGTTGGCATTGAATTTGTTGGTGGAGAGTTTCTCCTCCAGGTCAAATGTCCTCTTTCCTTCAATTTCATCATCCGAGATGCCATCATCTTCATAGCGCCGCCTCATTGTGCCACGCTGTGGAGAGAACGAAGAGGAGGATGAGAACAGCTGTAGACGTGCCAAGCACCCAGCTGACTTCCTTTTCCAACTGTCACAATAACCCCAAATTAGACACCTTGCTTGAAGATGCTTTCCAGATTCACTTAAAAAAAAAATCTAGCCTGTGTTTTCAGAGGGCCTCACATCACCTGATTGGTATTACATTGGAAATGAGCACCCACCCTCTCAGAAAGGAGGAACAGCTATGTTAGCATGTCAACATGTCATCCCGGTATTATTCTGGGATATCTATCACTGGCTCACTGGTGCACACATTTATTACCCAGTTCCTTTTGCTCAGGGAAAATCATCAGCTATTGTGGTCAGTTCCCTGGATGCAGGTCATGCAACAGCAAGAACAGATAAGCAGTCTCTGCCCCCACTACCAGAAAGCACACAGCTGTAACTCCATATTTGTTCCCCCTGTTGCCTATAAACTCCCGCACTTTAGGCAAGATGGGGGACAGATGGGATTAGAATCTTCACTGGCCCCAAGTGTTGACCACACCTCAACTCACAAGGAAGGGATGGGAGAGTGGTTCATGTGCTGTGAGGCTAGTGCCCCCCAGTCTTTGCCAATTTTCACCAAGAACATTAGCTGGGCTTTACAAGCTCATCAATATTTTGTATTGAGATGGGAAACAGAATTTTGTCTTTTGTACATTTAGGTTCCAGCACGTCTACCATGTTATTGATTAAAACGTGCCTGAATTCTGTATGCCCAATGTAATCTTCAACCTTGTTGGCACAAAAAAGTAGTAACAGACAGGGAATCATAGAATCATAGAACCATAGAATATCAGGGTTGGAAGGGACCCCAGAAGGTCATCTAGTCCAACCCCCTGCTCAAAGCAGGACCAAGTCCCAGTTAAATCATCCTAGCCAGGGCTTTGTCAAGCCTGACCTTAAAAACCTCTAAGGAAGGAGATTCTACCACCTCCCTAGGTAACGCATTCCAGTGTTTCACCACCCTCTTAGTGAAAAAGTTTTTCCTAATATCCAATCTAAACCTCCCCCATTGCAACTTGAGACCATTACTCCTCGTTCTGTCATCTGCTACCATTGAGAACAGTCTAGAGCCATCCTCTTTGAAACCCCCTTTCAGGTAGTTGAAAGCAGCTATCAAATCCCCCCTCATTCTTCTCTTCTGCAGACTAAACAATCCCAGCTCCCTCAGCCTCTCCTCGTAAGTCATGTGCTCTAGACCCCTAATCATTTTTGTTGCCCTTCGCTGTACTCTTTCCAATTTATCCACATCCTTCTTGTAGTGTGGGGCCCAAAACTGGACACAGTACTCCAGATGAGGCCTCACCAGTGTCGAATAGAGGGGAACGATCACGTCCCTCGATCTGCTCGCTATGCCCCTACTTATACATCCCAAAATGCCATTGGCCTTCTTGGCAACAAGGGCACACTGCTGACTCATATCCAGCTTCTCGTCCACTGTCACCCCTAGGTCCTTTTCCGCAGAACTGCTGCCGAGCCATTCGGTCCCTAGTCTGTAGCGGTGCATTGGATTCTTCCATCCTAAGTGCAGGACCCTGCACTTATCCTTATTGAACCTCATTAGATTTCTTTTGGCCCAATCTTCCAATTTGTCTAGGTCCTTCTGTATCCTATCCCTCCCCTCCAGCGTATCTACCACTCCTCCCAGTTTAGTATCATCCGCAAATTTGCTGAGAGTGCAATCCACACCATCCTCCAGATCATTTATGAAGATATTGAACAAAACGGGCCCCAGGACCGACCCCTGGGGCACTCCACTTGACACCGGCTGCCAACTAGACATGGAGCCATTGATCACTACCCGTTGAGCCCGACAATCTAGCCAGCTTTCTACCCACCTTATAGTGCATTCATCCAGCCCATACTTCCTTAACTTGCTGACAAGAATGCTGTGGGAGACCGTGTCAAAAGCTTTGCTAAAGTCAAGAAACAATACATCCACTGCTTTCCCTTCATCCACAGAACCAGTAATCTCATCATAAAAGGCGATTAGATTAGTCAGGCATGACCTTCCCTTGGTGAATCCATGCTGACTGTTCCTGATCACTTTCCTCTCCTCTAAGTGCTTCAGGATTGATTCTTTGAGGACCTGCTCCATGATTTTTCCAGGGACTGAGGTGAGGCTGACCGGCCTGTAGTTCCCAGGATCCTCCTTCTTCCCTTTTTTAAAGATGGGCACTACATTAGCCTTTTTCCAGTCATCCGGGACTTCCCCCGTTCGCCACGAGTTTTCAAAGATAATGGCCAAGGGCTCTGCAATCACAGCCGCCAATTCCCTCAGCACTCTCGGATGCAATTCGTCCGGCCCCATGGACTTGTGCACGTCCAGCTTTTCTAAATAGTCCCTAACCACCTCTATCTCTACAGAGGGCTGGCCATCTCTTCCCCATTTTGTGATGCCCAGCACAGCAGTCTGGGAGCTGACCTTGTTAGTGAAAACAGAGGCAAAAAAAGCATTGAGTACATTAGCTTTTTCCACATCCTCTGTCACTAGCTTGCCTCCCTCATTCAGTAAGGGGCCCACACTTTCCTTGGCTTTCTTCTTGTTGCCAACATACCTGAAGAAACCCTTCTTGTTACTCTTGACATCTCTTGCTAGCTGCAGCTCCAGGTGCGATTTGGCCCTCCTGATATCTTTCCTACATGCCCGAGCAATATTTTTATACTCTTCCCTGGTCATATGTCCAACCTTCCACTTCTTGTAAGCTTCTTTTTTATGTTTAAGATCCGCTAAGATTTCACCATTAAGCCAAGCTGGTCGCCTGCCATATTTACTATTCTTTCGACTCATCGGGATGGTTTGTCCCTGTAACCTCAACAGGGATTCCTTGAAATACAGCCAGCTCTCCTGGACTCCCTTCCCTTTCATGTTAGTCCCCCAGGGGATCCTGGCCATCTGTTCCCTGAGGGAGTCAAAGTCTGCTTTCCTGAAGTCCAGGGTCCGTATCCTGCTGCTTACCTTTCTTCCCTGCGTCAGGATCCTGAACTCAACCAACTCATGGTCACTGCCTCCCAGATTCCCATCCACTTTTGCTTCCCCCACTAATTCTACCCGGTTTGTGAGCAGCAGGTCAAGAAAAGCGCTCCCCCTAGTTGGCTCCCCTAGCACTTGCACCAGGAAATTGTCCCCTACGCTTTCCAAAAACTTCCTGGATTGTCTATGCACCGCTGTATTGCTCTCCCAGCAGATATCAGGAAAATTAAAGTCACCCATGAGAATCAGGGCATGCGATCTAGTAGCTTCCGTGAGTTGCCGGAAGAAAGCCTCATCCACCTCATCCCCCTGGTCCGGTGGTCTATAGCAGACTCCCACCATGACATCACTCTTGTTGCACACACTTCTAAACTTAATCCAGAGACACTCAGGTTTTTCCACAGTTTCGTACCGGAGCTCTGAGCAGTCATACTGCTCCCTTACATACAGTGCTACTCCCCCACCTTTTCTGCCCTGCCTGTCCTTCCTGAACAGTTTATAACCATCCATGACTGTACTCCAGTCATGTGAGTTATCCCACCAAGTCTCTGTTATTCCAATCACGTCATAATTCCTTGACATCACCAGGACCTCCAGTTCTCCCTGCTTGTTTCCAAGGCTTTGTGCATTTGTATATAAGCACTTGAGATAACCTGTTGATCGCCCCTCATTCCCAGTATGAGGCAGGAGCCCTCCCCTCACTCAGGGAATAGGGGATACCAGTATAAAGATGCTTCTGAGACCACAGTGCTCTGCAAGCAGGTTTATAGCACTTGGAGCAAAGGAAGTGGGATAGGTGGCAGGTGTTGAGGCTCATCCATAGGCCCTCTCTACAGGTTCAGATCTGAATCTCCACCCCAGCCAAGTGAGCTGGGAAATGAGGGAGTAAAAGCAGCAACTTGCATGGGAAGAGCAAATCCCAGGAGACACAAATCCCCCAGCAGGAGGCACTACCACCTCTGGACATAGAGATGATGATCAGAATAACTAGCTTAGATTCTGGACTCAATTTGCCATTTGAATTGACCTCCTTCCCCATCCTTCACACTCTCTCTGCTGCCAGCTTCACTCTCCCCAGATCCCATGATGCATTATAAAGCCAGATCACAAACACAAAACCAGAACATTTAAAGAAGCTACAATTAACTTGCCAACCATCACCCTGATCACTGTACGGTGTATCTTTCATCCTTATCGTCCTTCAGTCTTGTCTATTTAGACAATGCTCTTTGGTACAAGGAGAATCTTAAGGCCATATTCACATGAGAAAGTTGCACTGGTTTAGCTTAAGGTGCACTTCTTAAACCAATTTGGCTAAAATGATGCAAAAGGATGTGGTTTAAGAGTGGATTACAGTAAAAGCTTTGTTATTCAGCATGTTGGGGGAATGGGGGGATGCAGTAACTCAAAAATTCCAGTTAACTAAAAGGGAGGGAGTTTGGGTGTGGGAGGAGACTTGGGGCTGGGGTGCAGGAGGGAATGTGGGACACTGGCTCTGGGAGGGGGCTTGGGGTAGGGGGTGGGGTATGGGAGGGGTTTCAGGGTGCCAGATCCAAGCGGCACTCACCTCAGGTAGCTCCTTGAAAGCGGTGACATATCTCTGCTGCTCCTAAGCGGAGGCACAGCCAGGCAGCTCTGCACACTGTCTCCACCTGCAAGCGTCGCCCCGCAATTCCCATTGGTCGCGATTCCCTGCCAATGGGAGCTGCAGAGCCAGTGCTCAGGGCAGAGCGGGGGCAGCACAAAGAGTCCACATGGCCATTCCTCTGCCTAGGAGCAGCAGGGACATGTCACTTCCACACAGCCATGCAGAATGCCTGTTGGCCCCAGACCAACCAGACTTTTAATGGCCCGGTCAGCAGTGCTGACCAGAGCTGCAAGGGTTCCTTTTCGACCGGTCATTCTGGTCAAAAACTGGACACCTGACAACCCTATTGAAGATCAAAAATGCCGATTTATAGAGTTTTCTGCTTGGTAAACTGCCAGATAACACTTAACTGTATTTTGACTACCTCAACTTGCAAGTAATTTACAAGTTTGATCTAACAGCATCTTCAAAATCACCGATCAATTTATAAAGTATTTTCTACCATCCAGCCAGAGAAATTTACCCACTGATAACACCTCATTAACTGAGCTTCGCTTTCATGAAAGCCAACACAGTTTGAACAATAAGGTTGGAGCCACCTTATCAGCAAGACATGCAACAACATGCAAATTATGAATGATGGTTTTAAAAATTACCTAGCTAAATATTCTACAACAATTTTTTTGGTTTTCAAACTTGTTTGCATAGTTTGTTGATGGTTAAGCGTTCAACTCCAGTGAAAGGTAATGTCAGTCTGAGAAGCCACATTTCAAGAACAGATTGCAAACATGAATAGTATTCTTAATTCAACAAAAGTTTGTTTTTTAATAAAATACAGTAAGATAAAGCTAGTTTACATTTAAGGCCATCTTAGGACAAATTAAGACTTTAGGAAGTCTATTTTTATTATATAGTTAACAGTGTACAAACATGGCCAAATTATGGTCTCAATACTAACAGTTATAAATGAAGATTTCATATTGAATAATTTTAATGTGGCAGTTTCAGAGCCATATTTTGCACACTAGCCACTGGGAATAGCACTTACTATTATTAGCCCCAGTAAGAATACTCTCAGTAGTTCTGCTATTGTTTTTAATAATAATACACCTAGATGTATTTGTAGGACAAGACCAATAGGCTCAATTCCCAATCTCATTGTTGGATTCTTGATCACCTGAAATCTTTAAAAGGCCGGGTATCTTTCCAAGAGATATGCTATACGTCAACAGAAGCTATGAGCTTAATGCAGATGTTAATGGGTGAGCTTCTAAGGCCTATGTTATACAGATCAGACTAGATGATCATAATTGACCCTTCCGGCCTTAACGTTTTTTTTTTTTTGGTCATCCACACATACCTAACAGTTAAACACAGCAATTAAGAGTTTAATTCTATGCAACTTTGGTCCAGAATTTTGAGCTGTAGTGGTACAACATCTGTGGTCTTAAGTTCAAGGCTTGGTAACCAACAGCATTTCAGGAGGCAAGAAACATTAGTGCCCGTATGCTGATTCAGGAAAGGTTTGTTTCAAGCCTAGATCTTCTGATCACACTAGCAGTTAATGTACTTTAGGAAGTTGTGCACCAGTGTAGCTGTACCACAGCTGAAAAAACAGGTAAGAAGCTCCTTAGTGAAGTTAAGGCCAGAGCTACACTACTGCACAGCAAAGTGCTGTGCTTTTTGCGTAAGTCTTCAAATATTTAGAAATGCAAATCTCCTGTAAGTGAGAAGCCCTGTGATCCCACCTCCCAGCTGCAGTAAGCCTCCCATCAGGAGGGAATGCTAGGATTTGACAGGAGTCAGAAGAAGCAATAGTGACTGGCTTACCACATTGTTCATTGCAAGATGCACACTTGCAGCGTGCCACCTCCTGCAAGATGGGAGTGAAAGAGACCAGCTCCTTTTAACCCCTTGGGATCTGGCTCTTGTCCCCTGGGAGGGTCAAAAAGAGGAAAGCCCCAGATCAAGAAGTGAAGCATATCCTAGTCTGTAACTGTATCACTGGAAAACAAGTTGAGACTATACACCCTCCCCATCTCCAGTGCACATATGATACATTTCTACAATGTAAGTCTGGATCCTGCCACTGAATCAGGACTGGCACAGCATCTCATTTTCCCTAGAAAGAAAAGAAAAGGATTTCTTTTACAGTTCTGCCCCTATCCCCGCCCTTTGCACAAGCTAAGGGAGGGAATGATTTGACAGGATTCTTACAAAATTGGGACTTTCCTGAAAAACCAGAATGTTAGTCACTCTACATAGCGGGGTGAAGCAGGCCAAGGGAAGTATCTATAGTCTGGCAGCCACACAGAACCAAAACTCAGTCCAGACACTGGAAGTTTCATTTCTGCTCACTTTCTGGGAAAGCTGCATAGCTGTAGATTTTAAGGACACTGACTGGGGCACACCCAGCCCAAAACAAAGTGAAAAAATTGAGACAGCTTTATTCGTTGGGCGACCACATTGGAGATCTGGAGCGCTATTTTAAAATAATTCCTAGGCGGAAGAGAAAGTGTGAGGGTGTTAAGGAAGCCTTTCACAGTTATATTTAAAGGTTCTTTGTGCCAGCAGGCAAGTCAGTTAGGCTTGATGTTTTCCCCTTCTTTATGATATTAAAGAAAACCCAAAGGTTCTCTTCTGGTTGTTACATTAGAAATTAAGGTCCTATCTATAGTAGGAATTTTAAGAAATAGCTCCCTGTGGCAGTCAACAGTTCAGCTGCACCAGTGGAAACGAAGCAAACAATGCTTCAGCGACTTCTGGTGATTTTACCACTGTGTTGGAATGAACCTGCGTGTGAGAAGGTTTAACTAAGGGTATTTTTGTGTTCATGGTTTCTCCCTTATTAATAGACTACAGGGAAGCGGACTACATACAAAAGTACTGTCAAATGTCCTATCAGAAAACAGAGCCTCCCCCCCAGCATTACTTTTTACTTACATGTAACACATAAGGTTACTATAACAATAGTGGACAGTATCTCTTTAAATACAGAGACTGAAGAGACTACCAGTCCCAGGGTGCAATGCTCTATCTGAACAGAAGATGAGCATATTGAAGCATAACAGCATGCTAGGCTCGATAGTCTACGGGCAACACCCACATATAGAACAGGAGGGTGGAGGCAAACTGCAGTGTCAGACTGTGGGCGGCATTGGGCTTGCACTCTGCCCAACTCCAGATACATCACTAGTCCCAGATTACTGAAATGCTCACTTCAAATGCTTTGGAAAGCGATCTCACTTTTGCAATGCAGTTTCTGGTACAAACTGACAATCATTAAAAAGGCACAGGGGCATCTGTGTTGGGAGAAACAGGCTTCTTGCAAACTAGTCCCAACAGAAGGAAAATCTGCTTGCCATGCCAGAATCAAGAAGGGTGTTTCAGGGCTTCGAAGATGAAGCTATACAAAGGTAGGTAATAAAATGGACTTGACCTGAGGCATATCAAGTCAGATCATGAGTATTTTGCCTCAAGAGGCCAAGGCTGAAATTCAACTTTCGTTGCAAGTGACATGACTGGCTACATAAGTTTAGTTTCTGAAGCAGTCTGCAGCAACAAGCACAGCTATTCAAGATAACTAGCAACCTCTGCTCAAGGATGGCAAAAGATTGGAATAGCAGGGAGTGTACAGTACAACAGGAGAGCTACATGTGAGTAAATAAATGGAAGTTACTTCTAACTGGAAGTTCTTTGAGATTTGTAGCCCCATCTGTACTCTATATGTGGATATGCAAGCACAACAAGTACCCGAGACCGAAAAAATCTAGCAAATAGTGTCTGTTGGTTCACATCTGTGCCCTGGATCTCCTCATGCTCAGCACTGAGAGCACAAGGGAAGGTGCAGACCAACCACCTCTCCAGGTCCTCCTCTACCATGAATCCAGTCATGATCTGAAGCAGAGGGAAAGGAGGATGGGTAGCAGAATACAGAGAGAGACCACACACCTCTAAGCACTTCCAGTTACAGGCACTTAAAGAAGAAATGGAGGTTAAGTGCTGGTCCCTCTAGTTATTCCATGTGTGGGTGGCTGGCAAGCTGTACTCAAATAGGAGGAGGGGAGTGCAAGGATGCCAGCCATATAGATGTTTGAAACACTGCCATTCCAAAGGCTGCATCAGGAGAAGAGGCTTGAACCAAAGTGCAGTGCTTAGTGAAAGCATGGATGAAATTCAAGATTGCTGCTGTACAAATGTCCAGCATAGACACTTCCTGAAGAGTTGCTACTGAGGTCGCCTGTGCTCTAGTGGGATTCTGCAGACTATGTCTAAGATTTCCGAAGTGGTCCACACCTCCATTCAAAATTATTTTTTTAGGGGTCCACAAATGAAGAGGTTGAAAACTACTGCTCTAGTGGTCCAAGGGAGGGAGATAACCCAACTGATAGCAAATGAACATACAGTCAACAACCAACTTAGTCTCTGAGCAGATATTACTTGTTCCACTGCTCGCTCTCCCATAGCAACAAATAAGCCAGATGATTTTCTAAACAGTTTTGTTCTTTGCAGGTAGAATGCGAATGCTCATCTGATGCCGAGAGAATGAAATCTCTTCTCCTGACTTGAGGCATGAGGCTTCAGCGTAGATACCAGTGAGTTGACTGATTTATGTGGAACTCGGAAGTTACCTTCAGGATGAATTTCAGGTGGAGGCAAATGGATTCCTTCTCTTTATGAAAAGCAGTGTATGTCACGTCAGCCACGAGGGGATCCAGCTCACCCACCCTCCTGGCTGATGTAATGTTGACCAAGAAGGTGACCTTCAGAAACAGGTGGGACATGGAGCACATGGGCAATGGTTTGAAAGTATGAGATTGAGGTTCCACTATAGCAGTGGTTTCACTACTGGTATGAAGGCAGTCACGCTCTTCAGGAATCTGGTTATTACTGGATGAGTAAAAGTAGAATAGCCATCTACTGGAAGAGGGAATATACTAACTGTTGCTAGGTGAAGCTGCAGTGACCTAATAAGACGCAACATCTTGAGAGTGAGGAGGTAGTCTAAAATAGCAGGAATACCTACTGCCCTTGATAACTGGTTCTGTTGCAACAGAAACACACACCTCAATTTGACTAGATAACATTTTCTGGCAGAGAGAAAAGGTAGGTGAAGTAATATCTTCTATTGGACCTACTTCTGTTGGTGAAAGGGGCAGGTTTTTGAACTACATAGAGCTCTTCTTCAGATCTGGGAAACCTAAGTACCTTTCTCAGACCTGAAGAATAGCTCCGTGTAGCTCAAAAGCTTTCAGAAAGCTTCAAAAGCAACAGAAGTTGGTCCAACAGAAGCTATTACCTCACCCACCTTGTCTCCCTAACACCCTAGGACCAGTACAGCTACAACATTGCAAACAAAATTTTCTGGTAGTTTTTCCTGCTGTAATTAAGAAGAGTTTGAATGGCCATGAACACTCTTGATATTAGGATGGGAGTCAGACCTAGCTGTGAGTGAAGAGAGTTTGGGTTGGGATGTCTGATTCCACAGCTCGAGTTAGCAGGTCTGATAAGGACAGAATGCGGATGGGTTGACAGGTTGACATTTGTAGAAGGTCTGGAAATTAGCATGGTCTGTGCCAATAGGGTGCACTGAGAATGACTCATTCTTCATGGTGACGAATCATCCATAGAACCTGGGGTTGTAGTGGGATGGAAAGAAAAGCATGCTTCAAGTGGCTAGTCCAGTACAGTAGAAGAACATTGCCCCTGGAATCCTGACCCCATGCTGCTCTGAAATAATACAAGTGAACTTCTTGTTCATGAACAGGGTCCAAGATGGCATACTACACTGAGTGAATATATTGTTCAAAAATGAATTCTGCAACTCCCACTAATGATCCATGGCAAAATGCCTGATGAGGTTATCTGACAACAAGTTCTGAGTGCCTGGGAGGTACGTCAAAGAAATTGAGGTGGCTCTGGATACACCAGTGCCATAAGTTGCTCATCTCTATGTGCAGTGGGAGGGATTTTCCCCTTGTTTACATAGAAGATGATTGCCGGATATTATCCGGACATGACAGGATCATGTGAATGGGAGGAATGCACTGTAGGCCTGTCTGACTGCTCTTAGTTTCAGGAGATTGATGTGCATCATGGCCTCCAAAAGTATTCAAGTACTTTGTGCCGTGTGACTGCCCATGCAGGTTCCCCAGTCTGTGAAGGATGCATCTGTGATTATTGTCATATCACATGTGGGAACTAGGACAGGAACTCCAATGCCCAAGTGTTCTGGGTTGTCCATCTGGTGAGTGAAGCCTTGACACTGGACAAGGATTGTCACAACGAAGTTCATGCTGTGTCTGGCATATACACCAACCGGAGACAAGGCTGCAGACAAAGGAGATAAAGCCTGGTGAATGGCTTTATGTAGGTTCAGGTGGCCATGTGGCATAGCCAAGAAAGACAGACCAGACTGTTATCCACAGTCGTGATGACTTTGGTTTATCAGGTTTCAGAGTAGCAGCCAAGTTAGTTTGTATCCGCAAAAAGAACAGAAGTACTTGTGGCACCTTAGAGACTAAAAAATTTGAGCGTAAGCTTTCGTGAGTTACCTCCCACTTCATCGGATGCATAGAATGGAACATATAGTAAGAAGATTGCGTATGCATATGTACACACACACACACACACACACACACACACACACACACACACACAACATGAAAAGGTGGAAGCAGCCATACCAACTGTAAGAGGCTAATTAATTAAGATGAGCTATTATCAGCTGGAGAAAAACACTTTTGTAGTGATAATCAAGATGGCCCATTTAGACAGTTGACAAGAAGGTGCGAGGATACTTAACATGGGGAAATAGATTCAATATGTGTAATGACCCAGCCACTCCCAGTCTCTATTCAAACCCAAGTTAATGGTATCTAGTTTGCATATTAATTCAAGCTCAGCAGTTTCTTGCTGGAGTCTGTTTTTGAAGCTTTTCTGTTGCAAAATTGCCACTTTTACGTCTGTTACTGAGTGACCAGAGAGGTTGAAGTGTTCTCCTACCAGTTTCTGAATTTTAGGATTCCTGATGTCAGATTTGTGTCAATTTATTCTTTTGCATAGAGACTGTCCGGATTGGCCAATGTACATGGCAGAGTGGCATTGCTGGCACATGATGGCATATATCACATTGGTAGATGTGCAGGTGAACGAACCCCTGATGGCGTGGCTAATGTGATTAGGTCCTATGATGGCGTCACTTGAATAAATATGTGGACAGAGTTGGCATCGGGCTTTGTTGCAAGGCTAGGTTCTGGGTTAGTGTTTCTGTATATTGGCTGACCCAACATGATTTAGATAGAGTGAACTAAAGTCTAGTCCAAACTATGATTTAAAAGATGTGATGTTAGATTGAGTTACCTACTTTGATCTAAATTACATGTTCTAAAACTATAGTCAAACAAATGTAATAACGTTTTACAGGTTGTCAACACACTCAAGTTATACACTTTATACTGGTGTAGTCCAATTGATACAACTCCTAGTGTAGATGCAGTTGTACCACTACAAAGGTGCTTATGTTGGTACAGCTTATTCCCATGAAGAAAGTGGAATAAGTTATATTGATAGAAAGGTGCCTTATACCAATGTAACTGCATCCACACCAGGTGCTGGACCCGTATAACTATTTTGATAAAAAAGTCTCACTCAACTAAAGTAGTTATGCTGCTACAAGAACTGTATTTAGACCATGCCACAGACCATGCTAAAGATATTAAAAAGCCTAAACTCAACCAGTTTTATGTATTCTAGAATACAATTGCTTTGTGTTGACTAGAGTTTTAGGTGTTAATTACACTGAGTTAAGTAACTCCATCACACCTTTAAATCTTAATCTAGACAAGGTCTAAGTGTTTATATCTCATCAAACAGGGTCAACTACAAAGGGCTCAGACTCCATTTACCAGGATAACGAAGCAGAACAAAGTATTTTTCTTCAAATAGGCAATTTCCCCCACTCCTGTTTTCACACCAATATAGACTCTTCAGGAGAATGCTCCTCCCCACTGGCACAGTCTCTTCCCAGATCATAGAAAAGCCCTCCTGTTTTTACTTTAACTAGTAAGGGATCTAGTTCTTTCAAAATGGTCTGAAGCAATTCACAGAACATTTGAGGGAAATAATTGTTTTTCTTTGACAGACTGGAATTGTACATAGTCCAATTCTACTATTTTGTTAACAAATAATCTTACAAACCCTGAGATTCACTTTGCCTATAAACTCTTTGAGGCAGGAACAGTGTTTGTTATGGGTTTGTACAACATCTAGCACAATGGGGTCCTCACCCATGACTGAAGCTCCTAATCACTAACACAATACAAACACTGTCAAGTTAAAAGAAGCCTCTCATGCACACAGTAGGACAACACCACAGCACTTTCACTTCATTGTCATCTCATGAGTAAGGAAGAGGAAGACACTTAGGTGCATTTGTGGAGGGGGAGCAAGGAAAGAATCGACTGCTAAGACAACTATGGTCATTAATTGCAGCGATAATCAGAATTACCTCAAATATAACCTGAATCTTAGTTATTTTTAGGTGTCTATCACAGTAATATCTAGTGGATGCACTGAATTATTTACAGCAGACTTCTCTCCTAGAGTTTGCAGTATTCCTCTGTGCAACTAAACAATGTTATTGTCTTCTCTTCTCCCTCTGGGATTTTTTTCAGTTGACAACAATCTGGGATATTTATTGATCCCCCTCCCCGGATCAGGTCTGCAGAGTGGAATTGTTGCTTAGTCAGCTTCTAACTTGCTCCTGGTAAGCCTGGAAGACTCTGTGCAGTGACTTTTATGCAAAAACTATTTTCACCCTGATACTATTCTGATCCTCACCTGCCTAACCAGATAATGACTATACACTTACATAACTGAACAACAGTTAATCATTGCAAGGGAATTTTAAAAGTGGGAGGGGCAAGAAAAGAAGAAAAGGCAGGTACACAAGATACTGACAGACCAAAACCATAGCCAAACCTCTGTTCTAGCATGCATTTAGTATTAATTGTACAGACCCTTTTTCAAGGGGAAGGAGGCTGCCCAGATGTTGTTTATTTGCAGGACCAGCCTGCACTGTACACCCTGCACCCCAAACCAAGACATGGCAGGCAGTGAATAAGGAGACATCAGGCTGTGACCTGATCTGTTTTTGAATACACCCTAGCAGATTTCTCCATTTTAAACTGAAGTTTGTGGCCCAGCTGCCTTGCTGTGGGCATCTGTGTATGGTTTGACAGCCCCAAGGTGGATAAAAATCAATGATTTTATAAAAAAGAATTTTTTTTTTAATTTAAAATTGGATTTTTTTTATAAAATGCTTTTTGAGCAAAAAAGCTAAAGATAAAAATACATTATAGCTCAAAGATATCTCATCATGGAATAAGGATTATAAATTCTATAGTATGAGATAATATATTCATTTAATGTTTAAAAAAAGTTTTGTAAATGTGTTCCAGTAGTTTATGGATTAGGGACCCAATCTTCTGAGGTTCCAGGGGTCTCTGTATAGATTATTTAGGTTAATCTGTCTATCTACCCAATGGGACTCAGTGGTCAGTCTAGAAGATACCATCAGAGATGCTTAGTTTTGCAATTCTCAAACTGTGGATTTGTATCTCCAGAGATAACATGCTTGTTAACAGCAAAAATGTTTTAAAATAAATAAATATATAGAGAGAGGTGAGAAACAACAGACCTCAGCCCTATTGTCCCTCTGCAAATCTGTGTACACAGAGACAATCCCTTACCTCTCTCTGAAAGTGCAAAGTTTCAAAAAGTTCAATGAATAGAAGATTGTTAGGGACGGAATAGATCTGGACAAGGAGAAGTAGTCTGGAGATAAATGTGAGAAGGGAGGGACAGGCAGTAGAAACAAAAGTGAAACTGTTTGCGCAGTATATTTCAGAAGTCTTGAGGTCTTTCTGAGTGTAGCCTTCATTGATTTGAGATCTATCATATCATTCTCTCACCAGAAGGGAAAAACCTATAATGGCAGCAGGCGGTAAGAGAGACCCAGTTTGGGAATATTTTAATGAAGTTAATCAACTTGTGCAAAATGCATGCGTGCAAAATACAAACAGTGCAACAAAGAAATGCAAGGCCTTGTTGCCTGAATGAAACATCATGAGAAGTGTTCCTTCTCAGGAGGAAGCTGCTTTGAAGATGATGAAAGGAACATGTCAAAGCATGCAGGATCTTCAGGTTGGTAAACTTTTTTATTTCATACTTCTTTCTTAAGGACTGCCTTCCTTCCTTCTGGACTATTCTTGAATTCTCAGGTTTGAGCAAAAAATATAGTTGTTACTCTATGGTACTACCATTTTAGATGCAGTTGTGATTAAAAAAATAGCTGAAATAGGCAGATCTTCCTTTTACAATTTCACCTTTAAAGTAGTACTGAGTGTCAATGAATGCAATGAGTAATACTAAATGAGCAATATGGTGGTAATAGTTAAATAACTGCATTGACTTATTTTGTTTAGGAGATTCCATCCTCAACACACAGGATTCTGAAGACTATCCACCTTCAAGATCACCATCATTTTCTACAGTTTCAGAGTTATCTGCCAATGATAGTATTTCAAATCACATCATGTATGTCACATAGCCACAGTTTATAACCTGGAGCAAAAAGAAAAAAAAATCTCCATCATCCAGAAAAAAACAAAACAAAACAAAAAACACAAGATAAGTTTGCGATAAGAACCAGCAGATTACAAAAAGAGGTAATTGATGAAAAAATTGCCCTGTTTGTTTATACAACAAACTCTCCTTTCTTTATGATTGAGAACCCACACTTCATTAACATGGTACAGTCAATAAGACCAGGATACAGTCCACCCAATAGAGCAGATGTCACAGGCAAATTGCTGGATAAAGTGTACGAAAGAGAAATTGAGCAGTGTGCAAAAGGTCTAGAGGGTGAAATTGTTAACCTGAGTCTTGATAGATGGAGCAATGTCCACAATGATCCTGTTGTATGTGCTTGTGTGACAACAGAAGAAGGGAATCTCTTCCTTACAGAAACAATTGATACATCAGGAAATGCATGCACAACAGAATACTTACAAGTAGCAGCAGTAAAAGCTATAACAAACTAAAAACAATTTCAAAATGTCTAGTATGCAGCTTGGTCAGACACAATGCTGCAAATGTATCCAAGATGAGAAGAAATTTAGAAGAGTGAGAAGAGAGTCCCAAGCTAACAACATACGGTTGCAGCGCTCATTTGATGCACCTCCAAGCCAAAAAGACTTCAGTGTTCCAGAAATAAAGGCTAATGTTGTTGAAATTGCAAAATACTTCCGTAACAACCACTTTGCAGCAGCTGCTCTGAAAAAAGTCGGAGGAACCCACAAGACGTGCGATGGAACTAAGTAATGAAATGTTCTGAGCACTATATCAAGAACTGGCCTAATCTGATAACAGTTTGTGAACAAAATTGTGAAAAAATAGATGGCACTGTCACATCCAAAGTTCTCAACATTGGGCTTAAGAGAAATGTTGAACACATGCTGAGTACCCTGAAGCCTATTTCTGTAGCCTTGAACAAAATGCAGGGAAACAGCTGTTTTATTGCTGACACTTTTGAAATTTGGAAGGAACTGAGTGAGATCTTAAAAAGAGAAATATGCAATGACAGAGTTAAATTACAAGCACTATCTGCAGCCCATTTTCTTGCAGTTATTCTCAATACTCAGTACCAGAGTCAAACCTTAGCTGCTGAAGAAGAGGAGCTGGCTATGACATGGACATCCAGCAATCATCCCTCCATAATGCCAACTATAATAAACTTCAGAGCTAAGGGTGAACCATTCAAGAAATAGATGTTTGCTGATGTTTTAAAGAAAGTCACACCAGTGAACTGGTGGAAGTCACTTAAACAGTTGGATTCAGAGACTGTTAAAGTGATAATCTCACTTTTAATAGCAGTAGCTTCTTCTGCCGGTGTAGGAGGAGTTTTTTCTTCTTTTGGACTAATTCATTCCAAATTGAGAAACTGTTTGGGACCTGAAAAAGCAGGAAAGCTTGTTTTTCTTTTCCAGATTATGAACAAACAGGAAAATGAAGGTGAAGATGACTGAGTTAGCTGCAGAAGCCAATATTTTAAGTTTCACATGTTGATTTAATTTTTTTAAAAAAAATATTTAACTATTTTATTTAAAAAAACTTGAATGTTTAAATTCAAAAATTCATATGCTTATTTTGTTAATATATTATATGTTTGCTGTTGAAGAAAAAAATCCAGAATACATAATGTTGTTTTAGTTAAATAAAACAAATTAAATGTCTGTCTGGTGATGTTCTCCTCCTAAAACAGCATGGCAAGAAAATCCTCCAAATATTAGTGATTAACCTGTTGAATTGGAGATATTTATGAAGTCATTGGGAGGTGAACTATCTGCTTCAATTACCTTTCATAAATGAAATAAACAATCATTCTTTTTCCGATATAGCTGTAAAACTAATCTGAAAAGATTTCAAAATAAATCACTTTAAAAATCACTTTAAAAATGTTGTGAGTTGTAAAGAATATGTATTAAGGTTAGAACCACCAACAAGAATGCACTTTTATGTAGAAATCCATGATTAAATTGAGTCTTCCTGACCAGTGATTTAAATCAAATCCACCCTGGCCAGCCCACTTCTTTGCTTGAGCATAACGGAGCATAGCAGAGACTGGAAGCTCCAAATCTTGAAGCAGATAAAACTCTCCTACACATTTGGTGCTCTGCTGTTTGGAGTATTTGACTCCATTGGCAGTCAGAATCCTCACAATTTACTAGGGAGGCCAATTTTTTAATGGGACAAAGATGCATAGTTTATGGTACAATGGTGGACAGGCACACTGGAAGCTATTGCATAAAAAGGGCAAACCTAGGGAATTCAGGAACCTCTCATGACATACCCCCTCAATCCAATCTTCTAATCACCTTCCCACACTGAGCAACCCAGCTAAATCCACCCAGCCATTAAAATTATGTCCTATTGTCACTCCCTCTCCATGTCTATTGAACTCTCTCCAGCCCCCTGCCTTACATAGATGACTCACTTCTTCACACCTCAACACACTTCTCCACACACTTCTCAACACACTTCTCCAGCAGTGGCAAGATCCCTGCTCTCCTCACCCACCAAGTTGTCAGTTATTCCATTTCCCATCCCACAATATTACTCACAACAGGCAGCTTGGGATCCCATGTGCATATTTTTGCATAAGGTGCCCCAAATCTAAGACACTCTACATATATAGATTGTAGAAACCACACACCAAAGAGCTCTCAATGACTAGGGAGCAAGAGAACTTCACTGGTTAGGCATGTTGCCTATGGCTGCCACATTACCTTGACATTTAACAGATCTCAGCCCCAAGTGAGGATAGCTGTAAAAGTATTTCAGTTATGTTAGCACAATAGTATCTGAGTGTTCTTCAAACTAATGAGCGCTCATGTAAGGAGGGGCTGGATTGAAGCCCAACAAAGCAGCTGTCACTGCATTAGAGTCCAAGCTTGAACCAGTTAGAGAAGGATAAATAATGGCAATTACACATTCTCCATTCATCCCAACACTCAGAAGCCAGTGGTCACCTCTTAGATACCTTCTGCACATCCCTTCCCCATTTATTCCTAGAGGTAACATACTCTAAGGAAATGGAAGGCATGGATCATACTTCTACACAGATAACACAACTCTGCAGTACTCCCTACTCACGCTGATCCTTCCACCTCCCATCTAATCTCCTTAAGGATGGCATGGCTGAGGCTTACACCTGTCTGAACAATGGAATTCTTCAGACACTACTTCCTTTAATACCCACATCACCCCTCTGCAGGTTACTTCTGCCTTCCAAGAGTCAGACCCATCTCTAATATGGAAGAAAATTAAAAATCCAGATTTTGAAACAAACTATGAATTGTGTTCTTTTAAATACAAGGTCACATTTAAAAACAGATCAAGCTTGCCCAACCCACCTCATGTTTTAGGAATGAAGCCAGTCAACACGACAATGCTTTAGTCGCTTCCTGCCTTATTTGTTGCAATTTCCTCCACGACATTCCTAAATCTCTGCTCTTGAAACTTCAGGGGGCCCAGAATGCTGCCCCCAAGTTCTCTCCATCATAGGAAGCAGGAGCACAACATGCATCTCTCCCCCACTTCTCTCCCCGCCCCTTCCCTAGCTTATCTTTTGCTTTCAGTTGAGAACTGCTCTCCTGGTTTGAAACTCTACACAAAGTGTTCCATGAACTTCCATACTCTCTCCCTTCCCTATACATTCACACAGTCTGCATTTCTCTAATCTTCATATCTCCTTTCCACAAAAGGAATTTTTCATTCATTTGTGCATATTTTTCTGAACTCTCTCCTTCAAAACTAAACTACACACACATATATTATATATACATACACACACACACACACACACACACCCCCCTCTACATCACACGTCTACCGTCACATGATATTTACAGGTAAACATGCATGAAAACTAGTAGCTGTTTCTTTGCTCATAAGCAACATCCTCATTAGCCACGCACACCCCATTCACCTTTTTCCATTTTCACCTCTCTAACTAAATTTGGATCTTTCTAATGTACTTTGGCATCCATACATCCCCTAAATATTTGAAGATTTAAACTCAAGGCCTCTGATGAGGCAAAGTAGTATTATCTATAAAAATAGGAAACTGAGGCAGAGATTAAGCAACTTGCTCAAGATTGAAATGCCACAGAATTTTTGTGCAAAAATTAAACCCAGATCTCCCAAGTCTTAATTAACCTTAACCACAAGACCATTTTTACTCATCTCTAACCCTTCCCTCAGCTCCTCCCCAATTTACCTCCACCCACTGTTCCTTGATGACAATGACCTGCATTCTAGAGCCTAACCAACACTATATCATGTGTTGCCAGCTTTGGTGGGGGACAGTATAGTGGTCTTAGCACTCTTTATTCTTTCCAGCATTAGTGCTTTTATAGTTTCAGCTCTGCTTTTCCTGAACTCCATTTCTGTTCATCTTCTCCCTCCTTAGCTGTAGGAATAGTTGCACCCAATTCTGCAAGGCATGTACTACTACGTCTCTTGCTGCAAAAGGGTGCGTGAAGGACCTTACACAGCTGAATTTTGTGTTGTAAGGTTAATAATATCCTGATTCCCTGTGGCAATTTGGCTCAACCAAAACTGCTGGACCCTTGAGGGAATTTATTAATACAGCAGTGTTGTGTTATCTACTGTCGAACTTGAAGTTTCAAACCTTAGCATAATAAATCATGCAACCCTCCATACAAGTGACCCTAGATACACTCTGCCAACTACTGCATAGATCTGAATGCTGACCTTAATCTGGAGTGCAGCCTGACACTGGGAGAGACAGGTGGCTAATTTTAGTAGCACAACCCATCCTCCAAAGAAGGGTTTCTGGAGAGAAAGCCGTATTAAACTAACCCTGACACTGGCTGGTTTCACATGAAGAAACCTTGAACTAATCCAGTAGATTTTTTCCCCCAAGGTCTAATATTACTACTTATTGCTTTATGCTTTCAAAGCCCTATACAAGCTAACTAGCATTTCATATATTAGGTGTTTATCCAGAATAGGATAGCCTCAAGTACCAGGCTCATGATTTTGCAGGAATCTAGTCAGAACCTGGAGACCTTCCAGTGTTTAAAGTTCCAGGATGGATTCCTATCACAAGCAGGGCTGGCACAGGTTCAGAGCAAGTGGGAAGGAGAGCGTGTGGTTTGTATGTCTTCTGGGCGACTGATAGTTGATAGTGCCAAGGAGGAGCTAGACAATTCAGTGGGAGGGGCATACAGTCAGGCTCTTCAACACCCACAGGCTGAAGAAGACTTTAGCAGCTGTTTACACAATGTGTACTGATGGGCAACACTGTTTAACTCTAGGACCCATGATGAGTTTGGCCAGGTCAAAGACAGATTCTTGGCAGCTGCCCCGGATACAGGAATGCTGTTCCCAACAAGGAACGTGGCAGTGCCATCCTCTGCACAAGCTGTTGGTTACATTGTACTTTACACACTCTTCCATAATGTTGCCCAGTTTCTGATTGGCTTTTCACTTCAAAAACAACATTCTGCCTATGGAAATGAGAAGAACAGTCACTCACTCACTAAAACCTGCTCCCTTTACTGTGAAGTTTTTTTTTTGCTTTTGCTTACATTTGACAGCTTAAGTTTAAGTGAACCATGAAAGACTTCCCTGGAGATGATATCCTCTAGTAATAGGACAGGTAACAAAACCTTATTCCATAATACCCC
This sequence comes from Dermochelys coriacea, assembly GCF_009764565.3. Lineage (NCBI taxonomy): Eukaryota > Metazoa > Chordata > Testudines > Dermochelyidae > Dermochelys > Dermochelys coriacea. The sequence continues at coordinate 8,871,447 of NC_050073.1, read as the reverse complement.
ACCAATATGCCTCAGCCTACCATAGTAGTTAAATATTAAATTGGCAGCGCTACCAAACAAGGGCTGAGAAACCAGACTGCCAAACAACGAGTGACAGCATACTGGAGTTGAGACAGAAATTCAGCATGGAGGCTATCAGAGCTAGACGAGGACTCACTGAGGCTTTGTCTACAATGGAAGCTGAACAACAAAACTTTTGGCATTCAATGGTGTGAAAAAAGAAAACAAACCCACACGCACCCCCCAAGCAACAAAAGTTTTGCTGACGAAAAGCGCCAGTGCGAACAGCGCTTTGTTGGCAGGCGTGCTCACCTACTAACAAAGCTACCGCCGCTGTAGTTGTACAGCCGTGCCGCTACAAGGCGCAGTGTAGACAAAGCCTAAGGCTATGAATCATAGAATATCAGGGTTGGAAGGCACCTCAGAAGGTCCTCTAGCCCAACCCCCTGCTCAAAGCAGATCCCCAGATCCCTAAATGGCCCCCTCAAGGATTGAACTCATAACCCTGGGTTTAGCAGGCCAATGCTCAAACCACTGAGCTATCCCTCCCCTAAGTCTGTACTACAGAAAAACAACACCCCCAACTGACAAAAGTTTTGCCGACAAAAGTGCTAGTGTAGATAAAGCCTCAGTCTCTGTGGTATAAGTTTTGGATATAGTATCCTTCTGATTGCTCTGTGTATGTTAAAGGCGTCGCTTTGATTCAGTCTTCTTCATTCTTCTGTAGTAGATGGAACACAATCCATTTCATGCCATCACACCCCAACCAGAAAGAGTCCAAGAGTCCACATTACCCACTAGACCTAACCAATAGCATGTTGGCTCTTATTCTATACTGGTGACAAAGCACCTTAAGAGTGGACAGACTTCTCCAAATAAACCAGAAGGTAAGTAAAAATGTGTAAGCTTAAATTACTCTGCCTGTCCTCTCTCATGACACCTTGATAATTTTAAGTTGCAATGCTCGCAAATCTCACAATCTAGACAAGGCTGGACCAGGACAGTATTTGTGGAAAGATGTCAACAGCATGGGAAAATTTGGGTTGCCATTACCTCCAAATCAATGCCATCCATGAAACAAGACATCCCAAGGCCCTTACCACTTTTGCTTCAAGGGCCCATCCATGGTGCTTTTTAACTGAAGTAGGGGAACTAACTTCAGTGTCCTTTTCAAATTCAAATTGCATGAATATGGCCAGTTGGAGCCCTTCATATTCCCCCCACGTGGAATGAGAATCTCACTCTCATTGCCTTATGCGCAGTGTTAGCATGTAGCTGTCATGTTCCATTCCAGAAGTAGCTGCATTTTATCTTTAGGTGAAGCATTCAATATACATCCCTTTGTTACTTCACAAGGTATTAAGCAGATTAGTGAGCATTTACAAAGCACTTGGAAACACTCAGATGAAACATGATAGAGAAGTTATGGTAGTTAAATACACAAGCTACACACTTCTCAGCCCTCTCCTCTCCACTCACAGCTACTAAAACCTTCTAGTGCTAGCTTCTATACCTGACTCCCAGAAGCACATCCATCCTGTGGCTGGCCCATGTCAGCTGACTCAGGCTCATGGAACTTGGGCTATGGGGCTGTAATACTGCAGTGTAGATGCTTAGGCTTGAGCCCAAGCCCTGGGATCCCCCTCCCCTCTCAAGGGGCCCCAGAGCCCAGGCTCAAGCCCAAGCCTAGACATCTACACTGAAGTTTTACAGCCTCAAGAGCCCAAGTCAGCTGATCTGGGCCAGCTGCAGGTGTTTAATTGTAGGTGTTTAATTGCAGTGTAGACATACCCCTTTTGGCTGTCTCTTCACCACCAAAAAAGGGTGTAAGCTACCCTGCTGCAAAATCCTAGTGGAGATAAGACACAGATAGTTTTTATTGTGATACAGCTGGGTGAAGTGTTAGTACTGACCTTGCTTAACTATGTCACAGTAAAACCTGCCTGCATCTCGTCTCCATTAGTATTTTATAGTGGGATAGCTAACACGTTTGTTTTTTAACAACATGATATCTACCTATTTTGGCAGTGAAGAGGCAGCCTGAAGGATGCAGAATCCTTCCCGGTGCACAACTTGTGCAGATGTGAAACAAAGAAAGACACCTCTCCGTAAAACTTCTATTCAGTTTAAAGAACCTGTGTCTGACAGAACTGAGTGAAGGAGGATCAACACCCATTATTTACTACCATACTGTAACCTGTTGCACATTTCACAACTCCGTACTTCAATCCAGTTTGTTTTAGTTAAGCTCCTGGTGTCTCCACCGAGATTCAGAGTCCCTGCATAGAGAGCTCAACACTGTTTACTGCAAGTACTGTTGCTACAGCAATAGAGACAAGCAGAGCATAAAGGCACCAACACTGCCCTTATTCAGTTCTCTTTTAGGGAGCATCTGCACAAAATTTGAACAGGTATAGTCCTCTCTAAGAGAGGTCTTCAGAGCTGAAGGCGAGAGAAATCCAATCAAGTGGACTCAATCTTTTCCTGCTGCCTATACACATTACTCCCTCTCTCCTTGATGATCAAGTCACATGCTAGGTTTCATTCAGGTTTCTCAGAACCATCTAAAATATTGACAAAAGTGCTATGAGCAATGTGTGCTGGTAGCCTGTGGGCTGCTATGGAGTCTCTCCCTTTTCCACCACTGTTTTCAAAGGTCTCCTTGTTCACAGTTGCAGGTATAGAGCTAAAAGGTAGATCTGGAGTAGATACCAACCTAAAGGAATTTCTATGAGCCTACCTTTTCCCCTTCTGTATGCCCTGGATTAAGCCATACCAGAGTAAACCCTCATTTGATTACAGCATGTGAATTGCCTTAATGTAGACATGGCTTAAGTGTTTCCCCCATTGGCTTCCACAAGAGGTGTCAGCCTGAGCAGAGTGTTGAGGTTTCCCACCACAGCAAGGTGAGAGACTGGGAACCTCCATCAACAGAACAAATACAAACTTGGAAGCATCAAAGCATGCTTATGAGTGAACACATGCCACCCAGCAACTACACCTCTACCCTGAATCAGCCAGAGCACGTCTAGGGTGAAGGGTGCTCTCAGTTCCTAAGGACGATCTAGATCTTGGCATCTCTGCTGAGATGGAACCCAATTGTGGCGGTAGTTTTAGGTTTCATTTATAGACACACTCATTGTGCGAGTGCCTCATATAGAGGTGTTTAGGACAAATCCATTAGTATTCCCATTTTCCAGATGGTAAGATTGAGGTACAAAGAAATTCAGTAACTTGCCTATAGTCAAACAAGAGGTCTCTGGCAGAAGTTATCAACAGAACTAGATCTCCAATGTTGCAGACCAGTGCCTTAACCAGCCATCTTTCCTCTCAATATAACTATTACTTCACTAGGAACTGGACTAAGACTGACTCATGTCTCAGACCATTGAACAGTTGTGGGAGGTAACCACTTTCAGACACTACCAAGTTGGGCCATATTGGAACTGAAAGACATGAGAAAAAAGTTCCATATCCCATTTCCAAATACTTGTGCCATTCTCTGAATGCTCCCCACAAAGGCCGACAACAGTCCACATTTGTTCATTATGTGCATCACCTTTTGACTCCAGCTGATTCTCTTGATCAATTTGAACTCATTCTCCCTCAAACCTATTTAGCATTAGGATGCCTGTCTCCTATTCCCATCTTGCTTCTCTGAAGTATTGAGAATGGGTAAATATCAGAGGCTGGAGAGACTCCAGCCAGCAGGGGCAGAAGCAGCCAAAGCAGCGACCTTTGGACTTTCAGAGAACTGTCTACAGTTTTGACTGGACTTTCTCTACCCTGTGCTGATTGGCTGTTTGCTCCAACCTTTCCACTCCTGCTCCCTCAGTCTCTTCCCCTCAGCTTCACCTCCAGTGTCCTCTTTTCTTCTCTCCTGCCCTGTCCCCCTCTGCCCTTTTTGTTTTCTTTAACCCCAGAGTTAGTTTTTTGGGCACATCTTTAACCAAACCTCATATCCACAGAAATGATCCCCCTTCTAGTTAAACCCACCCCCAAAATAATCATGGAAAAAACCTGTCATTTGCTGTCATTACATTGCATGCTCTGCTTGTGTGTTGTACCCCTTCTCCCATCATCTATTTAGATTGTAAGCTCTTCAGTGCAGGGGCCATCTGCTACTTTCTATGCATAATACCTAGCACAATGGGTCCCTACACTGAGTTGCCCGTAGGCACTACCATAATAAACATGTTAAATACATTAGCTAGACCAAAGATCTGACCTACTATGGAATTTCTTATACTGCTAGAAGGGAGAACTGGCTAATAGTGCTGTATTAATATACTAGAGACCACAAATAAGAGCAGAGCTCAATATTGCACATATACAATACTGATTATGGCAGGTCTCTCAGATCCTTAACTTCCTTCTCTTTCACGGTGATGAGTATCTCTGGGCATTTTCATATGATCATAGGATTTAACTACAAATCCAAACAAAACAATGACTGCATAATTCTGAAAGCCAATGAACTGAAAGGTCAACAATGGCCATTGAATTAACTTTCAGAGTTCATACTAGCCATTTAAAGCCCTCCACTAAGCTCATCCTTGTCCTCTCCTTCCCTAGGATCAGCAAATCTGGTCTGTGCATCAGGAGTGCTAACAGCTTTCCCCAATGGCAGGGAGCAATTGCCCCAAATGTTTGCACAGACAATGACCTAATTCAGACTGAGGTAAGAGCTTTTGTTTTTCCTCTAAACACAGTGCCACTGCCCCATCACACGAAGTATCTGTCCCAAAGGACTACCTGCTGAACTGCAGACCCAGAGCTGGGACTAACAAATAAGGATTAGTGAACAATAAAAAGCCAGTGGGGAGGAACAGGTATCCTAAGGAGTTAGTACAACCTCCAGCAGGGATAACCCCGTAAAACCTGTTCGAGCTCATTAAGAGGAAACACTGATGCTACTTGCAAACTTTGTTTAGTATCTGACAGGCAACTGAAAGTGCTCATCTGCGTCTCTTCAGCTCAGTCAGCACTGCAGCTTACAAATCATGTTAAAGGGACAGTCAGTTTTTAAAAACAGCTGTGTTAAATAGTAAAGAGCAAATCAGCCTTTTAAATGTTTGTTTAAAGCATTATCTCCTGCACATCTCAGAGAGAAAATGAACACAACAGTCAAATTTTAGTCTTTTTTCTTCAGATTCTGTCATGGGCTAGCACAAGGCTGCAATGTTTAGGATGCAAATGCTGCAGGGAAGTGCTTTTTTAAACATACTGTAACTGTTCCACTGACATTTCAGAGCATTCCAAGTAATCATTTCTACTGAAATTAGGTTCCATTAAAAATATGTCCATAAACCAAGTTTGGGGCTAAATATGAGTAGAGTCTTTACAAGACAAGATAGTTTTCTACTCACACATTGTTAGCGAAGTGAGCCTGACACCCATTTTTTGAGGCCAAGGGGAGGAGTGAGTTGGTTGAAGTAATTAGTCTCACAAGTCCTGTCTAGACTAGGAAAGTAAGGTGTGTTTAGCAGCTATGATCACATTACAGCTGAAGAGCATTCAGCCACACAAGGTTTCACCTAATGTGCTTGAGAACCACTTTGGTTGGTCCTCTTAGGTGATTTAACAAAGTATAGCCTGTCAAGGTAGGTGCTCACAGAGCATCTGTTCCAAAACTGGGAGGGAGACAGTCCTAGAATATGAATATGGGGTGAATGTAACCCCTCCAGATTCACATGCAAGTATATTTGGCACCTCTCGCCCCCCCCCCAAACATCCACAGCTGCATGCATTTGGCAATCCAAGCCACCTCCCACCTCCCACCCCCACCCTGCCACCCCAAGCAGCCATAGTTGTAAGCACTTGAATAACTGGGATCAGGACTAGATGTGCTACTACACATGACACTGATCTCTTTTGTAAAGCACTTTGAGATCTAAAGTCAATTGCTAGCTATTACTACTTGGTACAGGCCAATACAAGAGACCCTAAGGCCAACAGAAGCCAGAGAAATCATTCTGATGATCACCCCAACATCCCCCACTGCTAGGAAGCCAAAAGCTACTTGGCTTCCTACCACTGGGGCTTATATTTTGATGCTAGCCTAGGTATGATCAATTTAGAGGTGGCAGATGACAGAGTGGAAGACCCTGCCCAATCTTAACTCCCTATATCTATGATTGCTGTAGAGCAGTGGTTCTCAACCACGGGTCTGGGACCCCTTGAGGGGCCACAAGCAGATTTCAGTGTAAGATTTTCTGGGCCCAGGGCAGAAAGCCTAAGTCCCAATGCATGGGGCTGAAGCCTGGGGCCCTGATCCCCACCACCTGAAGTGGAAGCCTGAGCAGCTTAGCTTTGCAGTGCCCCCTATGGTATGGGGCCCTGGGCAGTTGCCCTGCTTGCTACCCCCTAATACCAGCTCTGGCTTTTATATGCAGAAAACCAGTTATTGTGGCACAGGTGAGCTGTGGAGTTTTTGTTTGAGGGGCCTCAGAAAGAAAGGTTGAGAACCCCTGCTGTAGAGGATGGGGATGTGCCCACTCTTCCATTTCTGTTACTCCCCCCCATCCCCACCGCAGTGCTTTGGGGTGCACTGATTTTGCCCTTTTTCCTGTTCCTAACTCCCAGCATAGCATTGTAACTCAGGTTACAATAGTCTAGCCACTGCTACTCAAAAACAGGAAGTATAAAACATACTGTACTTGTTTTACTCTGCTGCAAAGGGCATTTTTCCTAAAGAAAAGTCGGTCTCTCATCCCTGCCTTGAGTGCTTCCCCAAAACACAGACAGTGATCCTTTGTACAGCATAATGGAGGTCAGTGTCAGGAACTGTGGTTGAGCACCTTCCCTTATCCTATGACTCCACACACTGTAAAGCATATCTGAACTAGTGCCTGGGGGGGATACTGCGGACATCAAACATGTCTAAGCCGGTTCACGATTAGTATGGAAGAGCTCTCACTTTGTGCTGGTGGGGACAGTTTCTCTCATACAGAGCATCTGCAGATTTCACACATGGATCTAGTCAGAGGTCAGGCCAAACCAGTACTTAAATGGGAGACCTCCAAGAACACCTAGGGTCAGGGGGAGGAGAGTTGGTGGAAAGCAGCATCGGCGATTCAATAGGAGGCATTTTCTACTATGACAAAACAGCCATCATGGGATGTGTGCAATGTACAAACGGAGACGCAGCCTTTCAGATTAAGTATTGCCGTAGGACCCAGAGGCCCCAATCAGCAATCAAAGCACCCATCGTGTCTGACTATGTACAAACACAAAGAGATAGTCTGAGACAAAGACCCTTTGCCTTGATGATTTGACAACATAAAAGACCCAGTGGCCTGCAGAATTTCCAGTTAAGGTAATGACACTTTATTGCTCTACATTCTAGTCAAACTGCTTTGATTAGATACAATGTTATTGCTCTTTATTTCCTAATTTAAACTACATTACTGAACAGTTGTGGAACAATTTCAGTGGTGAGTGAAACAATCCCTAATTTCTCTCCCAAGGGTCTTGCAAGTCTTAATTCGTGTGTATATGGATAATGCTTTAAGTTCCACTGAGTAACGGAGAAGGTGAGATTTCTTATTCCTGTGATTCAAATATTCACCACCACCACCCACCCCCATGGTGTCCCTAGATTTCTGAAGGGATTAAAAATATGGAGTCTTTCACACATTGGTTCTAATCCACCCCTCTAGTGCCAACTGCATATAGCTCCCACCAATGACTATTTGGCAACTGACAGTATACGAAAGGCAATGCTTGTTTTTCCAGTGGAACATTTTTACGCTATTAAAACTACTCACAATTATCATCCCATGCTCTTACTGACATCAGAGAAGACAAGGTTTGAGTAGGCCTTGAAGACTGAATTCTCTTTTCACTGCTATAAATCATTAGCCAGAACGGAAATTCTTTTTTATACCAATACTCTTTAAAAGTCTGGTTGAATCCACCCAAACTGATCTGGGAAGCTGGGATTATTTTGCTCTTGTGCACTGAAACCAATGATGCTCCACTGACAGGAAAAGAATCTCCAGAACTAACAATACCTTGGCTCCATAATACAAGAGTAAGGGGCAGTAACTTTTCAAACTACAGACCCATTTCTCTCCAGGATAGACTGTAGAACTCACTACTAGAAGGGACCACGGAGACAAATACAACACTGGGAGGGCACAACATGATAACTAAACACATTTGTGGCTCTGTGAACTCAGATAGTGATGAAAGAGTAATAAAGTATCACGTTTCAGCCAATAAGATGGTCATAGAGGAATCTTCCTCTTGTACAGCACTCTACAAGTGGCCAAGTGCAATATGGAAAGGGTTTTAATTTCTGTCTGAAGCATCAGATACTGGTTGCTGTTGAAGATATGATCCTCAACTAGCTGGACCAGTATTCTGATGCAGTATGACAAATCAGACTCTTCAAAATGGCCAGATGACTAACCGGAAAGCCTTAACTCTTGTATTCCCTACAATGTCCATCTGTACATGTCTGCATGAAAACGGAATTAAGTGGTGTCTTTGAGTGTGAAAAGTATTGGATTGACAGCCCCAGGAGAATGAATTTCTCAGTTCATTCTTCATAGGTAGAGCCTAAACATCTGCAGTTCATGCTTCCTACTCACACTATCATTCCTGCCAGCATAGCCCTGCAGGCGCTAAGTGGGAAGTTCAGTCTCCAAAGTGGTCAAATGCCTAACCCATAGACTTGATGTCCAATTGGTGTCATGCTGCTCACTCAAATACATTTAGGCCTGGTCTACACCTAAAAACTAGAGGGACTTACCTACACCGCTCAGGGTTGTGAAAAATTGTGTGTCCTGTGCAATGTAGTTATGTTGACCTACCCGCACCACTCAGGACTGTGAAAAATTGTGTGCCCTGTGATGTAGTTAAGTCAACCTACCCACACTATATACACAGCTAGATTAAAGAAGCGTTCTTCCATCGATCTAGGTACTGATTCCCGGAGAAGTGGATTAACTACAGCAATGGAAAAACCCCTTACATCAACGTAGGAAGCATTTGCACTATGGTGCTCCAGCACTACAACTATGTCCCTGTAGCAGACATGCTCTTTGACTCCTCAGACTCAAAGCTTGCATTTAGAAGAGTTTCTAGCCTTCTTTGCAGCCATGATAACTTTACAGATAAAACCAGAATGTAAACTGATGAAGTGCAGTCTTCTTGACTCTGCTACAGCCCAACGCATTACCTAGGACAGAGGCTCTCAAACTTTTTTTTGCTCAGACCCCCTTTGAAAATATTTCAGGCTGTGATGACTGGCCCAAAAAAGTGACTCCTCCTCCCCTTCATACCATGCTACCTTTACTGCTGGGCAGCGCTGCCGTTAGAGCTGGGTGTGTGGCCAGCAGCTGCCGCTCTCCGGCCACCCAGCTCTGAAGGGCTTAGACTGTCAGCTCCGCACATGGCTCACAGCAAAAGCCCTGGCATGCAGGGGGCTGACACCTCAGGAGCCCCTGAAAGGTTGCAACTCCCAGTTTGAGAACCCCTGGGCTAGGAGAATTACTTTTCCATCCCATTCATCTCAACAAGATGTTAAATAGTTAATGCTGGTACTTCAGAGTTAACCCCAACAGATCTTCAACCATTGATCACTTTTAGCAGAGGAGATTAGGAAGGGGATGGCAGTGAAGTCCATATAAAGTGGTTGCATGATAAATTCGAAGTCAATACAGAGAAGAAAGCAGCAGACATTTACAAAACATTAATAAATTAAACGTCATGATCCCCATGTGACAGATCTCCCTATGAGACAAAGGGTTTGCCAGTACAGATATACCAGTAGAGCTATACAAGCCACCCCCTCCAGTGGAGAAAGCTCATGCTGGCAAAATAACTCTTTGTTTACATCAGTTAACGCTATCAGAATAAGCCATTTTGATGTTATAGCTGCATCTACACTAGGGTTTTTACTCACCTAGCTATGTTAGTTGTGGGTGTGATTTTTCTGGCAAAACTTTCACTGAGGTTTACTGCTACACTTACTTACCCAAGACCACAGGAAGACCTACAAAACCAGGTAGAGAACCAATCTAGGTCTCTGTCCTCTGCTCTAATCCCCAACCATGCTCCTTCTCCTGTGGTCTGAACTTAGTTCAACACTGCTATTTATTCAGCTCATATTGGCGATAAATCACCAACACTACTACAGATATAGATAAAAGAACCCAAAGTTCTTGGTAATTTTAAGTTTGATGACTACAGCCATTTTTAACAGGCATGGCTGGCAAACGCGACTTAACTATACAACCTGTAGGAGTTACTTCAGAGTTTCCCACAGAAGTCACAAGGGGCTGGAAGTATGAAGAATTTGTGTCTTTCACGAAGATGTTTTCTGCACCAGATGTTTAGCCTGAAGATTATATCCACAACATTTAAGATGCAACAGACACTATCCCCTGCCATACACAGTTCTCAAACTAGAGCTTTATCATTAAGTCAAGATGAAACATGGCCCTACTAACTTCTCCTTCCTCTAAGGAACAAATTCTTTAGTGGGAGTGAAACCAATTACCCTACAGAATACAATTGCTACCTCACCCTTACAAGGTGAACACTAGTTACAACTCTCCAGCATGCTCTCTGCAGGCAGTTAAGGCACAGAAGTAGCGATTGACTAGATGACAAGGAAAGTGACCTCTCCGGGAAACCTAATCCTAGAGACCAGTGCACCACTTCACTAGACTTCATGCCAACTGATTTTATTTTGAAGAGTTAAAGGATAAAGATTTAATTGCAGCAGTCACAAGCTTGAGGGTTAGGGCAAAAAGACCAAGCTGACCATGCAGCTTAGCACAACTTCTCCAAGAAGTGGGAATGAAAAAACACCAGCTTTTCTTCTTCTCTCTTAATGGGAACGCTGTCCCAGACACAGACACCATTAATAAAATCTCAGACTCTCTAAGGGAAGGTCTAAACTTAAAATGCTGCAGTAGTGCAGATGCATTGCTGCAGCTGCGCTGCTGTGGCACTACAGAGAAGATGCTACCTACACCAATGGAAGGGATTCTCCTATCAGTGTAGGTACTCCACCTGCACAGGAGCTGGGAGCTATGCTGATGGGAGAATTCTCCCATCAATTTAGCACTCTCTATATTGGGAGTTGGGTCAATTTATCTGTGTCGCTCACGGGTGAAGGGTTTTCACACTTAAGCTACGTAGTTATAGTGACCTACTTTCCTAGTGTAGATCTGGCCTCTGGAGTGCGAATACTAAAATAAGACAGACACACACAACCAGTTCAAACTAACTTCAGCGTAAAGCCTATTTCCTTCGGGCTGGTCTACACTGAAAAAGTACGCCGGCATAGCTGCGTTTCTCAGAGCAGTAACTATGCCAACCTAAGCCTGGTGTAGACAGTGCTAAATTGACAGAAGAATTCTTCTGTCGACTCAAGGAGGTGGATAACTAAACGACAGGAGAAGCACCTCCTGTTGTTGTACAGTGCCTACAATGAAGCTCTATAGTGCTACTATAGTGTTTTAAATGTTGACAGTCTCAGGTTAAAAAGTATACTCAAGTCAGATCTGGGCCAATGTAATGCCAACAGAAAGCCACCCCAGTTTAAGGTACACAGCATCCCAACTCCTCCTCTCCCCATCTGCCCCAAATACTAAGAGATGCCTGTTTTGTCACAAGTAACAACTATACCAGTTTCTTATCATAGAATATCAAGGTTGGAAGGGACCTCAAGAGGTCATCTAGTCCAACTCCTGGCTCAAAGCAGGACCAGTCCCCAATTTTTGCCCCAGATCCCTAAATGGCCCCCTCAAGGATTGAACTCACAAGCCTGGCTTTAGCAGGCCAATGCTCAAACCACTGAGCTATCCCTATGTCTGAAAGCATATTCTTTGACCTGTGACTTTTCCATTTTTGAAGATTAAATAGTCATAGAATCATAGAATATTAGGGTTGGAAGAGACCTCAGGAGGTCATCTAGTCCAACCTGCTGCTCAAAGCGGGACCAGCACCAACTAAATCATTCCAGCCAGGGCTTTGTCAAGCCAGGTTTTAAAAACCTCCAAGGATGGAGATTCCACCACCTCCCTAGGGAGCCCATTCCAGTGCTTCAACAAGTTCCTAGTGAAATAGTGTTTCCTAATATCCAACCTAGACCTCTCCCACTGCAACCTGAGACCATTGCTCCTTGTTCTGTCATCTGCAATCACTGAACAGCTTAACTCCATCCTCTTTGAAACCCTACCTTTCAGGTAGTTGAAGGCTGCTATCAAATCCCCCCTCACTCTTCTCTTCTGCAGACTAAACAAGCCCAGTTCCCTCAGCCTCTCCATGCAAGTCATGTGCCCCAGCCCGCTAATTATTTTCGTTGCCCTCCACTGGACTCTCTCCTATTTGTCCACAACACTTCTGTAGTGAAGGGACCAAAACTGGACACAATACTCCAGGTGTGGCCTCATCAGTGCCAAATAGAGGGGAATAATCACTTGCCTCGATCTGCTGGCAATGCTCCTACTTATACAGCCCAATATGCTGTTGGCCTTCTTGGCAACAAGGGCACACTGCTGACTCTCATCCGGCTTCTCGTCCACTGTTATCCCCAGGTCCTTTTCTGAAGAACTGCTGCTTAGCCAGTCAGTCCCCAGCCTGTAGCAGTGCATGGGATTCTTCCTTCCTAAGTGCAGGACGCTGCACTTGTCGTTGTTGAACTTCATCAGATCTCCTGTGGCCCAATCCTCCAATTTGTCTAGGTCATTCTGCACCCTCTCCTTACCCTCCAGCATATCTACCTCTCCCCGCAGCTTAGTGTCATCTACGAACTTGTTGAGGGTGCAATTCATCCCATCATCCAGATCATTAATAAAGATGTTGAACAAAACCAGCCCCAGGACCGACCCCTGGGGAATTCCACTTGATACTGGCTGCCAACTAGACATCGAGCCATTGATCACTACCCGTTGAGCCTGACAATCTAGCCAGCCTTCTAACCACCTTATAGTCCATTCATCCAATCCATACTTTTTTAACTTGCTGGCAAGAATATTGTGGGAGACCGTATCAAAAGCTTTGCTAAAGTCAAGATATATCCACTACTTTCCCCATATCCACAGAGCCAGTTATCTCAGCATAGAAGGCAATGAGGCTGGTCAGGCATGACTTGCCCTTCGTGAATCCATGTTGACTGTTCCTGATTGCATTCATCTCCTCCCAGTGCTTCAAAATGGATTCCTTGAGGACCTGCTCCATGATTTTCCTGGGGACTGAAGGGAGGCTGACTGTGCGGTAGTTTCCCGGGTTCTCTTTCTTCCCTTTTTAAAATATGGGCACTATATTTGCCTTTTTCCAATCGTCCAGGCCATGTATTGGGCTGGTACCAACCATGATTATAATGTTCCCCCACAATAAGACACTTGTATGATGTGAATTGGAGGCCTCAAATGATCTGATTGACTGCCCACCTAAGTGGTTATATGTTTCAATGGATAAGCTGGAGATGCTAGTCTCATTGCTACATGGGGTGGTAACGAGCCTGCTCCCACTATAAAGCCAGGGAGTTTTTTGGGGGTCAAAAGGCAAATAAAGAGACTAACAGTGAGAGTTTGATGGGCAAAAGTGAATACTGACCAATCTTTGGCTGTAACGGATCCTCTCTTCCTCAGGCTCCATCTCTGACTCTTCTGAAGAGAGTGAGAAGGACACTCCGGGGCTACTGTCTTCCTCCTCTTCCTCCTTAGTAACCAAAATGAAATAGTGAAAGATTGCACACATATTAGAAACTCTCCTTTAAGCCTTCATTTCTTCATTCGTAAGTGACTGTAACATTGTGCAATAAAATGTACAGAGGCCACAGAAGAGCAATGGGCTAACTCCTGAAAAGAGTTACAAAGGGATCTCATTGAACTGGGCAACTGGGCAACAAAATGGGAAGTGAAATTCAATGCTGATAAATGCAAAGTAATGAACGTTGGAAAACAATCCCAACTATACATGCAAAATGATGGGGTATAAATTAACTGTTATTACTTTAGAAAGATCTTGGAGTCATCACGGATAGTTTTCTGAAAACACCCACTCAATATGCAGCAGCAATCAAAAAAGTTAACACATTAGGAACTATTACAAAAGGGATACGTAATAAAATAGATGATATCATAATGCCACTATATAAATCCATGGTATGCCCACACCTTAAATACTGCATGCAGTTCTAGTCACTGCATCTCAAAAAACTGTATTAGAACTGGAAAAAAAGTACAGAGAAGGGCAACAACAATTATTAGCTTCCACACGAGGAGACATTAAAAAGACTAGCACAGCTCATCTTAGAAAAGAGACAACAAAGTGGGGATATACTCATGGTCGATAAAATCATGGTGTGGAGAAAGCTAATATTTACTCCTTCATAAAACAAAAACTAGGGGTCACCTGATGAAATTAATAGGCAGCAGGTTCAAAACAAAAGGAAGTATTTCTTCTCACAATGCACGGTCAACCTCTGGAACTCATTGCAAGGGGATGTTGTGAAGGAAAGAAGTATAACTGGGCTCAGAAAAGAATTAGAAAAGTTCATAGAGGCTAGGTCCATTGATGGCTATTAGTCAAGATGGCCAGGGATGCAATCCCATTCTCCGAGTATCCATAAACCTCCAACTTCCAGAAGCTGGAACTGGATGACAGAGGATGGATCACTTGAAATTGCTCTGCTCTGTTCATTCCTTCTGAAGCAGCTGCACTGGCCACTGTCATTTAGAAGGATAAAGGGACCATTGGTCTGACCCAGCGTGGCCATTCTTATGTTCTCCTTTCTCCATTAACTCCTTGGGGTTCTAGCTTGGCTCCAGGTGACTAGTAATTTGGAGTCATTACCATTTTCTGATCTATGTGAAGTGAGTTCGTATTCTCAGTTCAGGAAGATGCCTCCACATTAGAGTCATCAGTAAGCCATTCGACTTTGGCATCAGAATCATGCTGGCTTCAAACGTATACTTAAACATAGTGGCAGCAGGGTTGTAGCATGGTTTTCTTAGAGAATCAAATGTGTGTCTCTGAGAAGCATGTCTCCTAAATCATGCTGTAGACTCCTCCTCTTGATAGTTTGTAATGTGGTTCTCTGCAGCTCCCCCACTACCCTTCAACAACAACAAATCTACATGGATGTTTGTCAGGGAAAATGCGCAGAAACTCTTCTAACAGTAGTTCAACATACTTGCAGGTAGCATGACTAGGGTGACCAGATGTCCTGATTTTATAGGGAGAGTCCCAATTCTGGAGGCTCTCTCTTATATAGGTACCTATTACCCCCTACCCACTGTCCCGACTTTTTACACTTGTTATCTGCTCACCCTAAGAGTGACCAGTGTGGACAGATTCCTCAGCTCAGAATTTGCCTCATTGTAGCACTATTATCACATGGAGGTGCTCTGATATAATATTGTTTGATCTTTTCTATATGGACAAGATAATGCTGTATTATAACTAAGTCAAAGAGCCTGATTTTTATGGCCTTGTCTTTCCTAGGCTGTTTAGGGAAATCTCCCATGGTTGGTAGTAATAGGAGTGATAGCATAAAAAAAAAGCTCAAGTAGCAACTGGTGTTTTCACCACCAAGTCATATCTACCCATTATGAGCAAGATCAGACAACACAGTGGTTAAAGTGCCAATGCCCTGTTTATACTAACACTTCCGCCAGTGCTACCACCAGTAACTTAAAGTTTATTATAGACCAGGAATTCTCAAACTTCCTTGCACCACGACCCCCTTCTGACAACAAAAATTACTACATGACACCAGAAGGGAGGACAAAGCCTAAGCCCGCCCAAGCCCCGCCACCCTGGATGGGCCAAAGCCTGAGCTCCACTGGCCCAGGTGGGGGGGCCAAAGCTGAAACTCAGGGGGCCTGTAACCTGAGCTCTGTTACCCAGGGCAGAAGCCCTCGGACTTTCACTTCAGCCCTGGGCAATGGGGCTCAAACTTTGGCTTCGGCCCAAAAAATTTAAGGCAGCACTGGCGACCCCATTAAAATGGGGTTGCAACCCACTTTGGGGTCCCAACCCACAGTTTAAGAACCGCTGTTATGGACAGTTTACATGGCTTGAGCATGGTCTAACAACAGTCAAACTGTTTTTTCTCATGTGCACAGTCAAGCTATGGTATCACAAGGGCGCTAGTACATCATAACAGTGCCACAACACATGGTAAATTACATAGTGTAGTTGTGGTCTAACAGGCCCCCAACCCTAGCAGTCTCATCAGAGAAGGCCAATTCAGATATTGGCCTACAGAATTAACTCTCCATCCCTCATCTTTAGAAGTGATCTTAGGCCTGGGCAGAGAGGCAGCTGGTTGGGATAGTGAAAGGAGATAGCATGGCTGCTGCCGTGGTTTGGCTGTGCTGGGAAGACATTCAGGATGTCAGTCTCTGTGGAACTGTCAATCCAGCATCCTTCAGTAACACAGAACTCACTTTAAATTGCACAACTTATTAAAAGAGAAGTTTCACAGATATCAGATGACTTGTCAATAACAAGAAATCTTAACCTACTCTCCCTCTTCAGGAGTCAGGGAAAAACTCCTTACAAAGTTTTGAATTTAAGAGTAGTAAGAGACAAGAGGGAAGGAAATCCCACCAACTCTTTCTCCCTGCCTCAGGAATAAAACCACCCTCTTCCCCATCTCCACCCAGTGCCCTGCTCTCTTTCTTCAAAAATGTTTTTTAAAGCCATGAAACAAATGAGAACGGTGCAATACAATAAAGAGATTAAACAATCCTCACATACAAATCCCAGCTCATCTCTGAGGAGAAAGGCAAAGAAGAGATAATGCCAGTGACTGGCTGCGCCTAAGAAGCCAGAATAAAACGCGTGGTTCACCGAGTTACATAAAGTTAGAGGGGTCGAGGAGGAGGGAGACCATGGGTATTGGAGAGGTCACTAGACTCATCACTGTTGGCAAAAACAGGGGGATATGAAGAAAATCAAGTCTCTCACCAGGTCTCTTCTTCTCCTTTGTCCTTTTCTAAGGATGAAAAAAGATTCAGAAAAATAAAGAGAGGAGAAATTAAATCCCACGCATGGCTGTCTTCATCTTGGGTGCTCAGAGGATCCTAGTATCCAGAAGGGATGGCAAGTCCCAGGAAAACAGCTCTGCTCGTAGAAGGGGGTCAGGACGGTCTCGGGGTGCCTGCAACACTCACCCTTCTAAGCATGGCTGAGAGCAGCCACACGGACATTCCCCCCCCCCATAAATAAACCCTCACACACCCAGTGAACAGACTCACAGCCAGTTACAGGCAATGCCCCTAAAGGAAAGTCACCTCACCCCCAAATCAACTCACCCCAGCCCCCCCACCTCAAATCTCCACCCACCCCCTAACTCACCCCAGCCCACGGCCCCAAATCCCCTGCCTCACCCCCAGTCACCCCACCTCCAATCTCCACGCACGCCACCCTCTAACTCATTCCACACCCATCTCAAGTCCCCTGCCCCACCCCCTCAATCGCTCCACCTCAGATCTCCCCCCAACTCACCCCAAGGGAGCTCGCACTGGGGGTGCCCCAGGGTTATGAGGGAGTCACTCTGGGGGGTGTCCCTCCCCTAACTCGCCCCCAATCCCATCTCCCTACCCCCTAACTCGCCCCCCGGCCGCCGCCGCCGCCGCCTCCCCCCCCCACCCGGCACCCCAAGGCCAAGCGTCCCCAGCCCCCCGCTCTCACCCCAGCGCCCCACTGCCCTGCCCGGCTCTGCCTCAGCGCCAGCAGGCTCGGCACCCCGCTGCCATCCCCACCCCCTGCCCGGACTCGTTTCCCCTCCTCACACAGGAGCAGCCGCCGCCATTTTGAACCCGTCAGACTCTCACATACACACACACACAGGATCGGCCCGGCCGCCACACTGCGCCTGCGCGGCCGCGACCCCCTCCCCAGCGGCTTCCTCCCTCCCGTTCCAAGCAGGCTCCCCTGGCCGCGCACGCGCAGTGACCTCCCTCCCCCCGCCACCCAGAGAGCGACGGGCATTCCCATGCGGCGCACGCGCACGAACCTCACGTCCTCTTGTCGAGAACGCCGGCGCAGGCGCTTTGGCTCAACCTCGCGCAATACTTTGGCGCATGCGCAAAAGCCGCGCCACGAGTCCAACTCCGGTCTTCGGCCTATCAACTTAATCCGCCCTGGGACCCGTGCGCATGTGTAGTAGCAAACTCCAAAAGGCTCAGAAAACGCACAGCGGGTGACAGCGGAGGGAGAGTGGACTAGAGCTAGGCGCTCCCCCAGTGTGACTCCCCACCCCTCCCAACGCAGACCTGGGGCACCCCCAGGGTGACGCCCTATGCAGCCATGGGGCTCCCCTAGTGTGACCCTCCACGCCTTCCCACAGTCCTGGGGCACCCCCAGAGTGACCCCCACAGTAACCCTCCCCCTCCCCACATAGCTGTGGGGCTCCCCCAGTGTGGCCCCATTGCTCCCCACATAGCCATGTGACCTCCCCACACAGCTTGGGCGCTCCCCAGTGTGACCCACACAGCCCTGGGGACACACACTGTAACCCTTCAGTCACCTACTTGTACAGATCTCTGAGGGTAAAGGGGGTATATCCATCCCAAAGACCCATTCCCACAGAACCCTAGGTGGCCCTGAGACCCCTCCCTACAAAGCCCTGGGGGCATACAGCATATCACTGCCAAGACCCCTCACCACACAGCCCTGGGGGTGCCCACAGTATAATCCCCCCTAAAGACCTCTCCCCACAAAGCCCTGGGGTGCTCACAGTATAATCTGTGCAGATACCCGCTCCCTGTACAGTTATGGGGGCACACACAGTAGAACACCTCTGAGACCCTTCTCCCTAGAGCCCTGGGGATAAACCCAGTATCACTCCTCCTCCCCAGATGCTGGCGTGGAGGTCACGCTGTATCATTCCCTCTGCCCTCTCGGGTGTCTCCAATCCCACACCCTGAAGGCACTCATGTAGGAATAGTTTCCCCATCCCACTCCTTGCCTAGGGAGCTGGGACAGGAAACTAGTACATCTCCCAATCTGCTTTCTTGTTCATCAGAATCTCAGCTCATGAAAAAATAACAGAACTAGAGTTTCTAGCTGTTGCAAATAAACCTTGAAAACATGACCATGTGTAACTGGGGCAGAGAGGCCATGAGCAGAGCATTGATCTGGGGCTTGGGGTTTATTCCTAGCTCTGTCACTGGCCTGCTGGATGACCTTGGACAAATTGTGCTGTTTCTCTGGGCCTCAGTTTCCCCATATGTGAAAGGGGGATGATGCTGACCTCCTTTGTAAAGTGCTTTGAGATCTATGGATGAAAAGTGCTACAAAAGAGCCAGGTATCCTGAAGATTTCTTTAAGATAACAGAGTAACTGCTCTGCTTTAGCTAAAGCTGAGACTTGCTGTTTATAAGATGGTTTTTCAAAGTGTCCTAAAATCCACGTGCTTGCTCAGATTGTCTTGAAAATGCCCTAGCCTCATAGGGCTCCAGGGTAGGCTAAGTGAGCCAAATTTGGGGTTGTTATACAAAGATACAGTGCCCCTGAAATTCAATGCCCCTAAAATATGTGCCATCGACATTTTCCAGCCCTTGTAACATTTTGTTTGCATCTAGATCAAGCTGTATCAGGGAACTGACTTGGAAGGAAGAAGCAGGTGGTTGAGTCCCCAAGCCGCCTGGATTCCCTGATGGCTATGCAGACCCCAAGCCAAGGAGTCTGCTAGGGATGTGGTACCAAATGTCAGAGCCCCCTTCTGTGTGGAAGGGTGTAAATCCGCATTAAGAATTTGGCAGATCCTGGGGTGCTCCACAGGCTTCAGTGTTGGAGATTAGAAGGCGAGAGTTGAGCTTGTGCCAGGCGGGTGAGGCAGGCTGGACTGTGTATCTCTTATTGCCAGTGTGGTTCCCTGCCAGGCATAGTGGTTTTTGTGGATTGCTTTCTAAGGCACTTATTTCTCCCCATTCATCGTACGGGGAGCCTAGGTACCCCACTTGGGCTTTGTGGATCACAGCGTTGTTCCTGTGACTTTCTAAGTGTCTGTACACACTTAAAAGTTAGGTTGACATAACTACAGTGCTCGAGGGTGTGAAAAATCTGTACCCTGAGTGCTGTAGTCATGCCGACCTCATCCCCAATGTATACACAGCTACTGGACAGAAAAATGTTTCCAGCCTCCTAGCTCCTGTCTCCCAGGGAGGTGGAATTCCTACAGGGATGGAAAAACCCCTTCTGTCGATGTAGGAAGTGTCTATGCTATGGCGCTACAGCACCCATAGTGTAGACATGACCTGAGTCCCTTTGTGAATCTGGGCCTATGCTCCCAACTTACATTAATTTCAACAGAAGGTAGGACCCTAAATGCCTTTGATGATCTGGGCCTGACCATTTTTAGTCTGGAACAAAAGGGTGGAGAGTGTTCACACTAGCAGCTACAAATGGGCTGTTTAGTTAATTGGCAATTAAGGTACAAAAATCCAGTGAAAACAAACCCATATGAAAAGCAATAGGGGTGCTTCTTCCTATCTATGGATTGTGGGATCTGCATTGTGGGATTGCTGGATATTTCTGCTCTACTTCTCCCCTGGCCTGCAAGGATAGTGAATCCCCCTCTGCTGCCTTTATGAATGGCAAGAATGGGAGTACCTGGGGTCTGGCAGCAATGACAGCTTCCTGTCCGAACACACTGATAACAGTGAAATATTTCCCACTTCCAAACTGCAACCTTGTTCTGAGCTCCATCCTGCCAAACCATAGCATTGTATCTACCTGAATTCATAGAGTCATGGAGTTTAGTGCCAGAAGGGACCATTTGGTTATCGGCAAAACACAAGTCCCTAAATCTTCCTTCCAGTCTGCATGTGGAGCTATTGCCCTTTCACTGTATCTTGTAGCTCTTCCTGATAATGAGTTTTCTCCTCTTTAGATGCAGTTTTCTCTATCAGTCTGTTTGGGAACAACTAGTTTCCATTCTGATTGGGGAGGACAGGGCTATCCACTATGATGCACCAAGTTATTATTAATTAATGAGCAATGTCTGTTTAATCTTCAAACTGCGCGACTGGGAGTCAGGACTCCTGGGTTTGTTGTTTTATTTTTACAAGCTCTGGGTGGGGCGTAAGGTCTAGTTGGGTTAGAGCAGGAGGGGCTGGAGGCTGGGTTCTAGCCCTGGCTCTGGAAGGGGAGGGAAGTTTAGTGGTCAGAGCAATGGTGCCCAGATGTCAGTCAGGGCTCTGTGCAATGCCAAGCACAATGGGCCCAGATATCAGGGGCCTGTGCAGTGCTTGGAACAATGGGCCCAGATGTCAGTCAGGGATCTGTGCAGTGTCTGGCACAATGGGCCTAGATCTTGGTCAGGAGCCTTTAGGCACTACTGTAGTTACATATAATAAATCTGCTCTAGAAGAAGGAAGCAAGTATAGTCACAGTGTGTAGGTAGCGACGATCCCTTGTTCCTCCCTCAACCTGTTCCCTATGGGTATTGGAGTCAGAGCTAGTTGCAGCCAGGTTTGACTGCTTTTCTGCTGCTGTCCCTGCAGAGCCAGCACAGCGACAGGCGAGAGAGTTGGATTGCTGTCTGCCTTGAGCATTGCTAGCAGAACCATGAACCTGCTTGCTGCCCACTGCAAACTCTTCATTCTGGCTGCTGCTTGAGAGGGAAGGAGCCTTCTGGACCCCAGGTGGTGATTGTAGGGCTGGTAGGTGGTTAGGGAAAGCAACTTCATTTTGCTTCTAAATTGGGCATGTAGTTTGTCTCTGAGCTGGTGAGCTGCGATAAATGAAGCCCACTAAGCCACAATGTCCCCAATTCTCCTCTGAGCACTAAAATGGGAGGGAAGGGGGCAGTTCGGGCCATGGGAAGCAGAGAATGGCTGGAATATAGGAGCTCCCCCTGGGCTGAGATGCTAGAGGTGAACAGGGGGATCAGTATCAAGACCTTGTGCTGGCTCTGTGCGGCTCAGGTAGGCCCTCTGCCAGTGGGTTATTCCCTGGGGGCTGTCTCCACCCACTTTCACCACGTCCCCTGCCGTACAGGGGCTGGATCACAACAGAGAATAGGGCTATAGAGTAGAACAGCACTTTAAGGCTAGATCTCAGAGGGTGGACGGGGGGGGGGGGGAGGGGTGGCAAGAGCTCTGAGAGCCACTGTGCCCTCCAGCTACAGGGAGCCAACTCCCAGCCACATGAAGCTCTTGCTGCCAGCTGCCCCGGAATGTCCTGTGGAGCCATTGTTCCATTGCCCAGGGTGATTGACTCCCCACAGCATCCAGCTGCCCATGGGAGCAGCAGCTGCGAGGGGTAGAACATCCATCACCCTGCTGAACGTGCAGCATCATCTCCTGCTCCTACTCTGTGGGGGGAATCTCTACGGCCAGTGGTTGGATCATCTGCTAAGCGCAAGATTGATTCAGCCAGCATGAGCTCTGTGAGGCATCAGGA
Source organism: Dermochelys coriacea (assembly GCF_009764565.3). NCBI lineage: Eukaryota > Metazoa > Chordata > Testudines > Dermochelyidae > Dermochelys > Dermochelys coriacea. The sequence goes on along the minus strand of NC_050073.1, from coordinate 8,849,061 downwards.
AAGAGCTCCCTGCGAGCCACAGAGGAGTTCTGAGGGGGGCCAGACCCAGGGCACATCCTGCACATCCAGGATGCCCAGGACCCAGGCTCTGTGTGGGAATGGCAGAAGGTGAGGCAGCCTATGCATCAGGGCTATGGGCAGTGCAGTCACTTCATCCCGGCCCCTGAGCTCTAGTGCTATCGTCATTGGGGGCGGGGATCACACATAGTTTGGGGGAGGCAGAGCCTAGATGGTGGGGCTCCCCTTGGGGCACGGGGCCCTCAATGCTGGACTAGTGAGTGAGTAAGCCTGGATTGCCACAGGGAGCATAAAATGGCTCCTGAGTACAGATCCTCCTAGCCTTGTGGGGAGGGTGGTTGTGGAGCTAGGTTTTCCTTGAACTCCTCCCACTGATCCTGCTCTATGACTGGCAGCAACAATGGCAGCCTCCAATGTGGACAGGTCCTCAGGTGGTCACTGATAGAATAATGACCTCTCACAGGGTGGTTGGCCCATTAAGGGGAGCTGGGCCCAGCCTCACCTGTTACCCATCAGCTATCTCCCAGGTGAGAGTGATGAAGTGATTCTAAAAGCCAGTGTCATTATCATACTCAGCCTAGACAGGGGAAGGGGATGTGCAGTGGGGTCAGGGTTGGATGGGAACTGTAGTTTCCTGCTTAGCAGGTTCATCATACAAGCATAGTTGTTGGGAAGGGGAACTACGGGAAACCAATGACTTGCTGGGGCTGGAGCAGGGGAGAAGAGACACAAGCAAAAGGTCTCTGAGTTCCAGCAACCTGCTCTGAGCAGGGAATAGCTTTGTTTTGCATCTGAGTAATAAAGGAAGCCCTGAGAAAGCAAGTCTGATCCAGATTCGGACATGGTGTCAATCCTGCTCAGGCTGGGGAGACAAATCAGCAGTGTTTACTGTATTCTATCCTGACTCAGAGTATGGGTATGTCTGTACTGCTAAAAAAGGTTTGATCTTAACCTGGGTGAAAATAGCAGTGAAGATGCGGCAACTTGGCTTTTAACTTGGGTTAGCCTCAGGCTCTCCTGCAGGCTTTAACTTGCACTATTAACCCAAGTTAAAAGCTCAGTTCATAGATTCCAAGGCCAGAAGGGCCCTTTGTGATCATGCAGGCCGATCCCCTGTGTAACACAGGTCATAGGACTTCCTAGTAATCATTCCTGTCTGCACTAGAGTTGATCTTTCAGGAAAAGATCCATTCTTGATTTAACAATTGCCAGTGATGGAGAATCCACTGCACCCCTTGGTTCCAATGACTGCCATGTCTTCCGTGCTATTGTAACCTGGATTAGCTAACTGAATTAGCAATACACCTCTTTATGCAGTGTAGACACACTCTATGAGCTACAGATCTTAAAAGTGCCAGCAGAGGCCAGTTCTTGCACCACACCAGAGCTCCCAATTTTGCCACTATTAGTGGGGCTGAACAGAGGGAGCAACAGGGGGAGACCTAGGGAAAGCTCCTCAGGGAGTTTCCTGTTTCATCACCAGTGAAGAGGAGGGTGAAGCCTCAGTCCCCTACTACAAGGGAAAAAGCATTCCCACATGTTTGGCGTCTCCATGCAGAGGTAGCTGACGGCCCATGGGACACACCAGGCAGCGGTGCCACAATGTGTCTGGACATACAGTGAGACTCCACTCCCTGTGGGCTGTTGGGGGTGGGCAGTGATAATGAAATGCTGCCCCCTGTGGGATTTGAGGGGGTGGGGCAGTGATGGTCAGATGCTGCCTCTCTGACTGTTCTTGGGGTACCCAGGACTGTGAGTCATCTGGTTACTTCCTGCCTCTGCAAGAGGAAGCTCTGCCCGTGGTGGCTGGGTGTTAACTCCCTACCACCACCGGCCTATTAGCCACTCAAGCATTCTCTTCTGGGATATGCCAATCCTGTCTTTGCCCTGCAGGTTAGTAATAGGTGCACCTCAATCCCTGAAGCCCTTTGAAGCGTTCCCCTGCAATATCCATCCCCTGACACTGGCTACTCGCAGAAATCCCAGATTCTCTGCCCCCAAAGTAGCAGGGTACCCCCAGTTTAACCTTAAATCACCCCTGGTGTATAACAGACAGTACTTGTAAGCACTTACAATAAAACGAAAGAACGTTTATGTCAGAACTAATAAAGATTCAACTAGAAACAAGAGAGAGTGGTGGAAACAACTGGTTACAAGGCCAAACAAAAATCAAAAAAGCAAACTAGGGCTACAATTAATAGTTCCCTTTCCTAGCTAATAAAGTAGGTTTCTTCCCCAAAGTTCAGTCTGTTGCAGAGCTGGCTGGCTTCACAGGAACCAGGATCCCAACATTCATGAACAGAGCCTGCTCTACCACATGTATCCTCAGGGAAGCGATCCAAGGGGCCTCTCCCCACTCTGAGTTATACTGTGTCATGGAGCCACAGGATTGGTGCTACAACCTCAGCTTTGGGGTAGTCTCTTGGAGGAAGCCCTTTGATATGCCAAGGGGTCTCACTCTTCCTTCAGGGCAGGTCATACAGCCTCACAACCTCCTGAGACTGAATCTCTGAGGCTTCAGCTCTCCTGCTTCACACCGTGAGCTCTGTCCAGTGGGTCCAACTGAGACAGATTCTTGGTAGGACTTGGCTACTCTTCAGGCATTAATGCACCTTTGCAAGTATTTGCAGTGACATTCACACAGCATTGTGAAAACAGTTGGATTTATTAGTCAGCTGCAATAGAGCATAGGAAGTCTTAGGTGAGCACAGAGAAAGGAAGGTTAAATCCCAACCCAAGTCCATTCTGGCTAACCCAGGGCCCCAGCCAAGCTGTAGTGAATCTCTGTGACAGACTGTACTCTTATGTCCACCACTTTTACAAAACTATGATAAATCTTGTACAAAGTATACCTTGTGAGGTATTACTTGAAAACTCATAATCTGTTGAACATTATTGTCATGGTAAACGTGTAACATTGTTAAGGTAAGTTATAAAATTCTTCTGTATAAGACATGTTCCAAGTCTGTGGAAGCAGCTCAAACTAGTTCCTCAGAGACAAAAGGCAAACTGATGCCTCAGCCAGGTATCAACAAAATCAAATGGACTACCACCGAGTTAAAAGGCCATTCTTTGGCAGGAAGAAGAGTGTGAATGAGAAATTTACATCTTGGCAATGGAACAGACTGGCTGTCTCCTGAACCGCAGCTGGAGAGGAGTCTCAGAGAGGAGGAAAGGATATGAAAATGAGGAACAGAGGCCCCAAATCACCTCTCCCCTCATCTGTACTCATGGCATCAACAATGTTTGAAAGACAAAAGAAGCATCATTGAACTAGGGGAAGGGTCCTGGCTGAAAAATCCACCCAGACTGCTGTAAGCATATGGTGAGAGAAACCTTTTTGCTTTAAATTCACTTAGCTTATTAAGTTAGGTATTAGTTTGCATTTTACCTTTTATTTCTTTGTAAACCAGTTCTGACTTTTATGTCTCATCACTTGTAATCACTTAAAATCTATCTTTCTGTAGTTAATAAATTTGTTTTAACTGAACCAGTGTGTGTTTGGATTGAAGTGTTTGGGAACCTCCACTTGAGATAATGGAGTTTGTGCATATCATTTTCTATTAATGAAATGACAGACTTTCTATGAGCTTGTATTGTCCAGGAGGGTGTTGGGCAGTACAAGATGCACATTTGTGGGAACAAGTCTGGGACTAGGAATTTTCTGGTGTCATTCTGCAATATAATTCAGGAGCAGCTGGCTTAGAGCACTCATATAACTCAACTGGGAGTAATTTACATGCTGGAGACTGTGAGTGAGCAGTCTGGGAGTGGCTGCTCTCACAGCAAAGCAGTGTAAAAGGCACCCCAGGTTGGAGAATTGAGGGGATACAGCTGTTCAACAGGCCAGATTGTACCCTGGGGAACATCACAACCTCATTGTTTAGTTTTTGTCTCTGTCCGTCTGACCTCTTGGTCAATTCCCAGGTGACAGCCCCTGACTTTCTCAGCAGCCAACCTTTATCACCCCCACCTCCTCAGTTTTTAGTCTTTTGTTCTTCAGCCTGTGTTTTTGCTTAGCTTCCCTGCTGAGAGGTGGGGAAACCCTTCTTCCTCTGGGTCCTTGGTTGCTAGGTGTCAGTGTGTTGGTGACTGGGTTTTCTATTGTCTTTTTGGACTTTCCATTTATATGGTGCTGGCCTCGGCCACTCTTTTTTAAAAGGACCCTGTAATGGAGTGTATGTACCCCACTCTAGCCCAGCAACTAAACAGTTAACACAGGCACTGCCTGCCCTCGTTGATTGGCTGCCTCAGCGCAGCTGGGAGGATAAAAGGACTGGGAGGGGGTGGTGTGGTTCGTAGAGGAGTAAGCAGGCCTGGAGGAGGGAACTCTTCCCAGCAAGTTGCTGAAGAACTGCTCAGGGACACCACCTTGGAAGGAGACAGCCTGCAGAACCTGGGGGAGGTGTGCAGGATACAGCTGGAGATGATGAATCCTGATCCAGCTTACTTAGCTTGAGGGCCCTGAGTTGGAACCTATTTGAGTGGGTGGGTCTGGGTTCCTCTACTAACCCCCTAATCATAGGGGTGGAAAATAGGGGTGTGGGGTGCTGCAGCACCCCCAGGTTTTATGCAGGGCTACTTGCCCTGCACCCAGGCCTCCACTCTCCAGCTTGGGTCCTGGCTGCTGGCGTGGACCTGGGGCTATCGCCCTGAGGCCCCACTCATGGCCCTCTGCCTGGAACTCCACTCTCTGGCTCTGTGCCCCAGCTATTGGCCCCATGTCTGGGGTCCTGCATCTGGTCCCCTGCTCCCAGGGCTCTGCTGTTGGGGTCCCAACTGCTGGCACTGTGGCTGGGGCTCTGCTACTGCCCCTGTGCCCACCCCAGCCTTTGTCCCCTTATCCCTGTCTGGGTCCCCCTGCCCAGAGACATGGCACTGCTCCCGGTCCCAGCTGGGGGAGGGGTGTGGAAAGAGATAAGGGGGCTGGCTTTCAGCACCCCCACTGTTAAAAGGGTTGCAGCGCCACTGCCTGCCAGGCTGAGTTCAGCTGTTATGCCCTAATCTGGCCAGAGGGGGCACCATTGCACTGACACCAACTCACAAACCCATCCAGGCTCAGACAGTTAGGTGACATTCATACTTGTGTGTCTTGACCTGCCCTGAGAGCAAACAGTCCTTCCCACCCCTCCAATGGCTAACAATGCAATACAGGGGAAACTGAGGCTTATAGAAGGACTCATAAAAATATTACAGAAAAGTCCCACTTTGTCACATACCAAAACAATCGTTTGTCCCTTCATAGCTAGGGTGACTCCTTGCCTGTTGTACTGTCTCTTTTATCTCTGTGTTTTCAGGTATTTGCAGTGCTCTCTGATGGTTTTCTATTGATGATCTGGGGATGGAGCACGGCTAGACAATTGAGCCTTGCATTACATCACTAGCTAATGAGGGAGGCATGACAACTCCTGCTTGAATGGGTTATCGCCAGACATGCTATCCCTGGGAGACTATCTTCTATTCCGAGTCCATAAAGTATACTTTCAACGTAGTTATGTTTCTTAAATTATTACCTGTAACAACTACTTGCAATAATTAGGAGTCTTGATAAGTCACAAACTTTCTGTAGCTACCTTCCATGTTACCCTTTATGGATAAATGCCTGGCAAGATATGTTTGATGTAGTGAGTTTATCAGGTCTGAGGCAAGAGTTACTTGCAAAGAACAGGGGACCTTTTGCCAAGGGACCTTTGTGTCACTCTTGTGGTTAACTCAGTTAATCCCCAGTAGGATGGTTCATCCCTTTCCCTACAACTAGTATGTATGCCCGCCTCCCCCCACCCCATGGGGGTGATCGGCATCACTCCATTGGAATCAAGGAGGCCGGGTACCCAGTGGGTATAAACTGGTTGTAGCTCTGTTAGAGTCAGTAGAGCCAGATTCCCAAATGGTGTAAATCAACCCATCCCCATTGGAATCAATGGGCCAGATCCCCTGCTGGCCCAAATCAGCTGGAGCTGCAAGGGGGCTAAATCCCCAGCTGGTGTAAATTTGGCATTACTCAATTGGAGTCTGGGCTAGATCCCCAGCTGGTGTAAATGGGTGCAGCACTACTGGAGTCAATGGAGTGATGCCAATTTACTCCAGTTGGGGTTCTGTCCTGTTGTGCTGAGCTCTGGGTACCACATCACCAGAGTGAGATCAGCACACTGGTAGCTGCTCAGACAAAAGCTCAAGTGGCTGATTTAGGAGGATCCAGCTAACTTAGGGATGGTGCAATGAAGGGTAGTGGTGACACAGGATCTCTGATGGGTTAACCCACCCACCCCCAAGGAGGGAGGAGCTTAGTTTCACAAACAGGAGAATAACTGGAGTCCTAGGATGGAACCTGAGTGAGGGACAAGGGAGCGAGGAGATATTCCGGGAGGTGAGATGACTTAGGCCATGGGATTGGCCGCCGGGGGAGGGGATGGGAGCCCCAATGGCATTGAACATGACTGGCCAAGACAATGGGAAATGTCCTGTAGGGAACAATCCTGCCCTGGCTTCGTGGTGATATGCTGGGTGGTCTAGTTGGTCCTTCCCATCTCTCACACCAAGGGGTCTTTGATGGGCGTTCCCTTACTCAGATCTTCCAGATGGGAGAGGAGCCTCACTCTTGGCCCTTCGCTCAGCCTTAACTGTTATACATAATAAATACTAACCAGGAGAATTATCGCAGCATCCAGGAATCCCAGCCATGGTCCAGGACCTTACTTTGCGAGGTGCTGTACAAACACAGAACAAAGACAACCCCACGGTCCCTCCTCGGGCTTATGTCCTGCAGAGACTAGTGGCTGTGGAGTCTTGTGGATGGGTTCAGGGAATTGGTCACTGGACATGGATGGGGCCACCGTGGGCCACAGTGGTGGGAGTCGTACAGGAGCTGGGCTGTGCTATTAGGAGCTGCGTGGGCTGGTAGTTGCCAGATGGAGCCAGGCAAATCTGGGAGGAATTAGGGCTATCGGACATGAACTCGTGATCTGTTACAGAGCTGAGGGAGTGAATCGTGAGCTGGAATGTGGCTCCTTCTCCACTCTGGTCTCATTCTGTGTCAGACTGTGAGGGAGGTATTTGCCCTTCCTGTGGCATCATTCATCCCCAGTGATGCCTGCTGCGAGGAGGGCAAGATCTGCCCTGTCAGTTCCTGCTGAGTTGGACCCGATGCCCATGGAGATGCTGGAGAGCGGAACTGGCCCTGGGATGGGTGCAGGGCACTGGGGTGTCCCCTGGAGGAGTATGGAGGTGACTAGGAGAGCAGGCAGCTCCTCTTCGTTTTTTGTTTGCGCTGGCTCTTCCGCATGGCGCTCAAGGCGGCGCTGGAGGCCTCCATGAAGATGTTGGTGATGTTCTCCTGGTACTTGGCGGAGCACTCGAGGTAAGTGACAGCGTGCACCTCCCGGGCCATGGCCTCTGCCTGCAACAGGGGAGTGGCGTGAGACCCGCAGAAGGCATAGGGCTGGGCAGGGGGTGGGGTCCCTGCTGAAGGCATGTTGTGCCCATTGTACAGCCTGGGGCCTCCAGGATTCATTCCCATTGGGTATCACCTCCCCAGCAACCATCTCTGGCAGGGCCCAGGACATGCCCTGCTTCAGCTGACTGAATCGCTGCCTTGCCACAACCTCATCCCAGCATGGCGTCTAGGAGCTTGGCTGAACCCTGGCCCGTTATCTCTGGGAGGGACTATTTTTCCTTCCTGAGGATTCAGGATGGAGTGTGTTGGCCAAGGGGGGGAGGGGCTTTGTCACCTTATGGTAGGTGATGGGCTCCAGCTGGTCCTTGTGGAGCTGCCTTAGAAGGACCTTGTCCTTCCTCAGGTCAGTCTTGCAGCCCACCAGCACGATGGGGACGCCCTTGCAGAAGTGATTCACCTCCGGGTACCACTATGCAGAGAGAGAGATGAAGATGGAGATGGGGCCTGAGCACTGGGGCGGGAGACCCCACATGTCCTCAGAGGCTTTGGGGGAGGGTCTGAGCCCCATGTTCATCCCCATTATATCAGAGAATGGGATGTACCCCTAAGGAACACAATAGAGGCCAGCAGAACAGAGCTAGAGCAGCGGTGGGCGAACTTTTTGGCCGGAGGGCCACATCTGGGTATGGAAATTGTATGGCAGGTCATGAATACTCACGAAATTGGGGTTGGCTGTGGGGGAGCTCCCGACTACTCCAGTCCCAGCCTGGCACTTCAGGGAGCGGGGTGGGAGCAGTGGCTGTGTGGGGGGAGCTCCCGGCTACTCCAGTTCCAGCCTCTTCCATTTGATCTATAGAAGTTTTGTTACCTTTGTGAGAATGTTGTCGAAGCTGTTGGGACTGGTGACATCGAAGCACATGAGAATCACGTGGGCTCCTGTGTAGGAGAGGGGACGGAGCCTGTCATAATCTTCCTGCCCTATGAGGAGGAGATGTAGGTCACTAAGTACCCCTCCCCTTCAAGTGCAGGGTCCCAAACCCCTCCCCATCCTCTGTATGTGAGAGGGGATCCAGCCCCCAGGGACAGCCAACCATGTGTGTGTATTCAGCCACCCACTGGTGCACTCACACATACACATGTATATTGACACACTAACATGTGCTGATGCATATGCACGGGTGCATGTACATGTGTACACATGTAAACTCTAACACACGTATGAACTCACACAAACTTACTCTTTGCCACTCTAAATAGGCCCCAGCCCGGCCCTGCCCTGCAGAGAGCCCCCCAATAGCTGGCACAGGTTCGAGGAGTGGTGATCCATAGCTACTTCTAAGTGCCAGGGGAATCCCCTCTTGGCTCTTTTCTCCTTGGCCTGCCTGGCATTGTCCTTGCTGAGCTGGGTTCAAGTCCCTGCTGTGCCACAGACTTCCTGTGTAACTTGGGGTAAGTCTGGTAGCTATGCCATGCCTCAGTTTCCCCATCTGTACAATGGGGATTATAGCAGTTCCCTACCTCACAGGGGCCTTGCGAGGATAAATGTACTAAAGATTGAAAGGAGGTCAGATACTGTGGATACGGGAGCCAGATAAGTATCTAAGATCGACAAATAGCCTTCCGCCCCCCTATTCACCTATGCCTGGAGTCCCCATCCTTCTGCACACCCATTATCTGAATGATAGCCCTGCTTTTGCAATGTAGCTGTGATGCATCTCATGATTTTATCACGACAGCTGGTATTTCCCCAAAAGCTCCAGCTCCTGATTTGGGGTGACTCTCAGCTACATTTAAATAAAGAGGAAGGTTGTAGCCCTTGTGGAGTGGAGGAAAGTCTGACAAGGTAATGGCTCAGAAAACAAAGAGAGAAAACTCCCAGTTTATTACAGATCTCATGAATTTGAGGACTGGCTCCTGTTGGAAGGGATGGGGGGCCAGCAGTCCTGAGCTGTGTCACTTTAAGATCAGGGTAGGGGATAAAGCTCAGGATGCCAACAGCAGAACCCAGAAAGAACTTTGATCCCAGGGTGTTAATGTGGGCCTGTGGGAAAGGGGCCCTTCTGTTTCCAGGGAAGTGTTTTAAGAAAAGGAAGGCTAAAAATATATATTTTTTTTTTCTGAACATGAGGAAAATCTGCTTTTTTAAAAAAAAACTTGTAAGAAATGTCACTTCCTTTCAAAAACCATTGTGGTAAAAATTGGCTTGTTTGAAAGTGTCTCTTTTTCCACCCCAAATTTGCATGCTAATAAAAGCCACCCACTGATTTGCATAATATGCCACACCCCAACACACATGTATCGTGTACACAATCGAGATCCCACTATGATTTGCATAGCAAGCCATGCCCCAAGCCTTATCCCTGTGACCTTTCCTGACTACTTTACCCCTTTTAGGAGTCTGATTTGTCTTGCATATCCCAAGTTTCACCTCACATAAAATTACTTGCTTACAAAATCCGACATAAACCTACAAGTGTCACAACACACTATTAGTGGAAAATTGCTTACTTTCTCATTTTTACCATAAGATTATAAAATAAATAGTACAATATTTGTATTCTGAACATGTCAGTGTATAGTATACAGAGTAGTATAAAGAAGTCATTGTATGTATGAAATTTTAGTTTGTACCAACTTTGCTAGTGAACATAATGGACATACTGGGTCAGACCAAAGGTCCATCTAGCCCAGTATCTTGTCTTCCGACAGTGGCCAGTGCCAGGTGCCCAAGAAGGAATGAACATAACAGGTAATCATCAACTGAGCCATTCCCTGTCGCTCATTCCTAGCTTCTGGCAAACAGAGGCTAGAGACACCATTCCTGCCCATCCTGGCTAATAGCCATTGATGGACCTATCCTCCTTGAATTTATCTAGTTCTTTTTAAATGCTGTTATAGTCTTGGCCTTTACAACATCTTCTGGCAAAGAGTTCCACAAGTTGACTCTGCATTGTGTGAAGAAATACCTCCTTCTGCTCGTTTTAAACCTGCTTCTTATTAATTTCAGTTCAGTTTGAGTTCAGGATCCTGACACAAGGAAGAAAGGAGAGCAGCAGAATACAGACCCTGGACTTCCAAAGATCAGACTTTGACTCCTTCAGGAAACTGATGGGCAGGATCCCCTGAGAGAATAACATGGAAAGGAGTCCAGGAGAGCTGGCTGTATTTTAAAGAATCCTTATTGAGGTTACAGGGACAAACCATCCCAATGTGTAGAAAGAATAGTAAATATGGCAGGCGACCAGCTTGGCTTAACAGTGAAATCCTTGCTGATCTTAAACACAAAAAAGAAGCTTACGAGAAGTGGAAGATTGGACAAATGACCAGGGAGGAGTATAAAAATATTGCTCAGGCATGCAGGAGTAAAATCAGGAAGGCCAAATAACACTTGGAGTTGCAGCTAGCAAGAAATGTTAAGAGTAACAGGAAGGGTTTCTTCAAGTATGTTAGCAAGAAGAAGAAAGTCAAGGAAAGTGGGGGCCCCTTACTGAATGAGGGAGGCAACCTAGTGAAAGAGGATGTGGAAAAAGCTAATGTACTCAGTGCTTTTTTTGCCTCTGTCTTCATGAACAAGGTCAGCTCCCAGAATACTGCACTGGGCAGCACAGCATGGGGAGGAGGTGACCAGCCCTCTGTGGAGAAAGAAGTGGTTCAGGACTATTTAGAAAAGCTGGACAAGCACAAGTCCATGGGGCCGGATGAGCTGCATCCAAGAGTGCTAAAGGAGTTGGTGGATGTGATTGCAGAGCCACTGGCCATTATCTTTGAAAACTCATGGCGAACAGGGGAAGTCCCTGACGACTGGAAAAAGGCTAATGTTGTGCCCATCTTTAAAAAAAGGGAAGAAGGAGGATCCGGGGAACTACAGGCCAGTCAGCCTCACCTCAGTCCCTGGAAAAATCATGGAGCAGGTCCTCAAGGAATCAATTCTGAAGCACTTAGAGGAGAGGAAAGTGATCAGGAACAGTCAGCATGGATTCACCAAGGGCAAGTCATGCCTGACTAATCTAATTGCCTTCCATAACGAGATAACTGGCTCTGTGGATGAGGGGAAAGCAGTGTACGTGTTATTCCTTGACTTTAGCAAAGCTTTAGACGCTGTCTCCTACAGTATTCTTACCAGCAAGTTAAAGAAGTATGGGCTGGATGAATGGACTGTAAGGTGGATAGAAAGCTGGTTAGATCATCGGGCTCAATGGGTAGTGATCAATGGCTCCATGTCTAGTTGGCAGCCGGTATCAAGCAGAGTGCCCTACACTACACTAAAAATCCTTCTTTTTGTAGTGTTGGCAGGAAGGTCTCTGTGGGTTAATATGTTGGTCAGAGGTGTGTTGGAAATATTCCTTGACACACCTCTGACCAACATATTAACCCACAGAGACCTTCCTGCCAACACTACAAAAAGAAGGATTCTGGGTGGACTCCTCCTGAAGGTCGAAACAGCAGCCTGGATTTCTACATAGACTGCTTCCGCCGACGTGCACGAGCTGAAATTGTGGAAAAGCAGCATCGCTTACCCCATAACCTCAGCCATGCAGAACACAGTGCCATCCACAGCCTCAAAAACAACTCTGACATCATAATCAAAAAGGCTGACAAAGGAGGTGCTGTCGTCATCATGAATAGGTCGGAGTATGAACAAGAGGCTACTAGGCAGCTCTCCAACACCACTTTCTACAAGCCATTACCCTCTGATCCCACTGAGAGTTACCAAAAGAAACTACAGCATTTGCTCAAGAAACTCCCTGAAAAAGCACAAGAACAAATCCGCACAGACACACCCCTGGAGCCCCGACCTGGGGTATTCTATCTGCTACCCAAGATCCATAAACCTGGAAATCCTGGACGCCCCATCATCTCAGGCATTGGCACCCTGACAGCAGGATTGTCTGGCTATGTAGACTCCCTCCTCAGGCCCTTCGTTACCAGCACTCCCAGCTATCTTCGAGACACCCCGATTTCCTGAGGAAACTACAGTCCATTGGTAATCTTCCTAAAAACACCATCCTAGCCACTATGGATGTAGAAGCCCTCTACACCAACATTCCACACAAAGATGGACTACGAGCCGTCAGGAACAGTATCCCCGATACTGTCACGGCTAACCTGGTGGCTGAACTTTGTGACTTTGTCCTGACCCATAACTATTTCACATTTGGTGACAATGTATACCTTCAAATCAGCGGCACTGCGATGGGTACCCGCATGGCCCCACAGTATGCCAACATTTTTATGGCTGACTTAGAACAACGCTTCCTCAGCTCTCGTCCCCTAATGCCCCTACTCTACTTGCGCTACATTGATGACATCTTCATCCTCTGGACCCATGGAAAAGAAGCTCTTGAGGAATTCCACCATGATTTCAACAATTTCCATCCCACCATCAACCTCAGCCTGGACCAGTCCACACAAGAGATCCACTTCCTGGACACTACGGTGCTAATAAGCGATGGTCACATAACCACCACCCTATATCGGAAACCTACTGACCGCTATTCCTACCTACATGCCTCTAGCTTTCATCCAGATCATACCACTCGATCCATTGTCTACAGCCAAGCGCTACAATATAACTGCATTTGCTCCAACCCCTCAGACAGAGACAAATACCTACAAGATCTCTATCATGCATTCCTACAACTACAATACCCGCCTGCTGAAGTGAAGAAACAGATTGACAGAGCCAGAAGAGTACCCAGAAGTCACCTACTACAGGACAGGCCCAACAAAGAAAACAACAGAACGCCACTAGCCATCACCTTCAGCCCCCAACTAAAACCTCTCCAACGCATCATCAAGGATCTACAACCTATCCTGAAGGACGACCCATCACTCTCACAGATCTTGGGAGACAGACCAGTCCTTGCTTACAGACAGCCCCCCAATCTGAAGCAAATACTCACCAGCAACCACACACCACACAACAGAACCACTAACCCAGGAACCTATCCTTGCAACAAAGCCCGTTGCCAACTCTGTCCACATATCTATCAGGGGATACCATCATAGGGCCTAATCACATCAGCCACACTATCAGAGGCTCGTTCACCTGCGCATCTACCAATGTGATATATGCCATCATGTGCCAGCAATGCCCCTCTGCCATGTACATTGGCCAAACTGGACAGTCTCTACGTAAAAGAATGAATGGACATAAATCAGACGTCAAGAATTATAACATTCAAAAACCAGTTGGAGAACACTTCAATCTCTCTGGTCACTCGATCACAGATCTTAGAGTGGCTATACTTCAACAAAAAAGCTTCAAAAACAGACTCCAACTAGAGACTGCTGAATTGGAATTAATTTGCAAACTGGATACAATTAACTTAGGCTTGAATAGAGACTGGGAATGGATGAGTCATTACACAAAGTAAAACTATTTCCCCATGGTATTTCTCCCTCCCACCCCACCCCCCACTGTTCCTCTGATATTCTTGTTAACTGCTGGAATTAGCCTACCTTGCTTGTCACCATGAAAGGTTTTCCTCCTTTCCCCCCCCTGCTGCTGGTGATGGCTTATCTTAAGTGATCACTCTCCTTACAGTGTGTATGATAAACCCATTGTTTCATGTTCTCTGTGTGTGTGTATATAAATCTCTCCTCTGTTTTTTCCACCAAATGCATCCGATGAAGTGAGCTGTAGCTCACGAAAGCTTATGCTCTAATAAATTTGTTAGTCTCTAAGGTGCCACCGGTACTCCTTTTCTTCCCACCTTAGTTGTTTCCTTTCCAAGCTGAAAAGTCCCAGTCTTATTAACCTCTCCTCATACAGCAGCTGATCCATACCCATAATCATTGTTTCCCTTTTCTGAACCTTTTCCAAGTCCAATATAATATATATAATTTTTTTTGAGATGGGGTGACCACATCTGCATGCAGATGTGGGCATACCATGCATTTATATAAAAGCAATAGGATATTTTCTGTCTATCCCTTTCTTAATGATTCCCAACATTGTTTGCGCTTTTGACTGCCTCTGTACATTGAGTGGTTGTTTTCAGACAACTATCCACAATGACTCCAAGATCTTTCTTGAGAGAGTGCTTTTTATGTAGCCTGTTGTAAAATGAGACACATCTAGATGAGTTGATGTACCTCCAGAAGACCTGTATACCCCTGGTACACCCCATCCTCTCCCTGTACATACCCGCTGTGTCCCACAGATTGATTTGCACCGGCTTGCCGCCAATCTGGAAAGAGGCAGAGTACTTCTCAAACACTGTGGGGACATAGACCTAGGAGGAGAAAGGAGGGGAGAGTCACTGCATCCGATGAAGTGAGCTGTAGCTCACGAAAGCTTATGCTCTAATAAATTTGTTAGTCTCTAAGGTGCCACAAGTACTCCTTTTCTTTTTGCGAATACAGACTAACACGGCTGCTACTCTGAAACCTGTGCTGGAAGGAAATACAGACAGCCATCACTACTGCTCAGCAGGCTGGCCCACGGGGAGCTAGCATTAATTCCTCCTTAAACGCTTCTCTATCAGTCAATCTAAAGTACTCATATGACCTCCATCACCGTAATAACTGAGTGTCTCACAATCTGTAATGTGTTTATCCTCACAACACCCCTGTGAGGTAAGGAAGTAGTACCTCCGTTGTAGGGATGGGGAAACTGAGGCACTGAGCAGAGCAAGGTCACACAGGAAGCTCTTTGAAAGAGCAGGGACTTGAATGGAGGTTTCTCAAGGATGGCCCTAACCACTGACTGTACCATCCGTTCACTGCAACAGTGTGTTTTCTTCCCCCCTCCCCACCCTTGTGATTTTTCTAGGGTGCTTGTACTGTGTCTCCTCCTGGGATTTATTAATTGTTTTATTTATATGTGGAGCTGAACCAATATTGGTTTTTCAGTTCGGGGCTGAACTGAAAAGAAAAAAAAATCAGTTTGAACCAAAATGGATTTTTTCGGGGCTTTTCTCACTGAAACACAAACCCCAAAACACCCACAACCGTGACCCTCCCCACCCCAGAAACAAAATTCATTTTGGATCAAATGGAATGTTTCATTTGAGCAGAGACTTTTCCCTCCCAGTGTTTTGTTTCATGTTGGATTGTTTTGGGGTGTGTTTCACCCTTTTTCATTTTTAAAAAACCTGACTAAATTTCTGAATGAAACACTGTTTTGAAATGAAATGTTTCATTTTGAAACAGTGAAATGCAACATTTTCTTTTATTAAAAACCTTTTTGCCCCCAATTTTTTGGAGGGAGTCAAACTATTCACTGACTTTGACCCAAGTTTGTGAATATTTTTGGTGCTCTAAAAAATGCATTTTGTGGGCAAATTTAGTATTCACCGAAAAATTGTTTCCCAGATCTATTTGCTTACCAGAGGCGCCACCCCATTGTGCTTGGCCCTGTACATGTAGAACAAGGCAGTGGTTCTGGCCCCAGAGGGTTTACATGCCAAGCATGAAGTCAGAGGATGGGTAGCTGCCACAAACACAGTAAGAGGGCCATGGTGAGTGGAACCCACAGTGACCAGAGCTCCCCAGTTGCGTGGAGGTTGGCATCGCTTGCAGGCCATGCAGCAGAGGTGGGTTTGAAGGAGAAGAACGTGTTGGCTTTGTGCGCTTCTTCCCAGCTGCCCCTCCACCATGCGAGAGGTGCAACCTGAGAGCAAGCACCAAGGTGCTAGTAGGGAGATGCGAGCAGCGGGCAGTTGTTCAGGTGGAAGGGCAGCCAATATAGAGTGCCCCATGCATGCTCCAAAGAAGAGTTCTGTGTGAGCTTGGAAGATTTTCTCTTTAAAAGAGATTCCCTCACCCACCTTGTGTGTCTAATACCCTGGGAGCAATATGGCTGCAACAACCTTTCATATGGTTTTTTTTGAATTGCCCTATAGCATTGAATAGGGCATGATACCCTGCTAGAGAATTATATAAAACACGTCACAAAAGCCTTTAGAAAATGTTTCATTCTCCATTGCTTTCTATAGTAGGTTTGTAGAGGAATTCCTACAGAGCCCCCTAGTTTCCCATCCCACTAAATTCCATAGGATTTGCCCTGAAAGATTAAGATCACCTTTGATTTTTCACCGAAGAAACCTGAAGTAGCTCGGTGTCCTTCTGACTGGGCTCCATTTATGAAACCACTGTGCTAGATCTGATGGCCATACTGGTATATGCATGCTTCAGCAAACTGCCTGGGCTAGGTCAGGTCTGGGCTAGACCAACTTTCTGTTTCAAGCTCAACTCTTTTCAATGCTAGAAAAGCCTCCCAGTTACTTGGGTTGCTTTGACATTTTGTGTGGCGCATGGAGGTGTGGGTACAGTTAGTGAGCAAAATTTGGGGTCATTTCCCCAAGGGGTTACTGAGTTTATACTAGTGCAGCAGTTCTCAAACTGTGGGTCAGGACCCTGTTTTAATGGGGTTGCCAGGGCTGGTGTTAGGCTTGCTGTGCCAGGTGGTGGAGCTCAGGTGGGCTCAGGCTTCTGTCCCCCCCCCCCCCCCCGGGGTTGTGTTGTAGTAATTTTTGTTGTCAGAGGGGGGCTTGCAGTGCAATGAAGTTGGAGAACCGGTGTACTAGTAAAAAGACCGAGGAGCACTTGTGGCACCTTAGACTAGTACAGCATGCCCAAATAAATTGGTTAGTGTAATTCTGTCACCACTAGGGGGTTATACAGCATGCTCTGTATGTGTACAGCCAGACCTGCACAGCTACAACTTGTGTGTGCGGCCAGTGCCTTACAGCACCTCAGCGTATAGCTGGGAAGTCCGGAAATGCCCCGGTTCACTGCTGCAGGTGACCCGGAGCCGGGATCTCTCTCGCCACCACCAGCTGCCAGGACGATCCTGTCTGGGTGAGCTCCTGCCGGCTCCTTGGGGAGGGTGTTTGCTGGTGGCCTTAGCAGAGCAGGCTCCCTGGGCAGGGAGAATGTGACAAGGCCAGGACTCTCCCCACAGCAATCACTTTCACTTCCCTTGGCCAGCTGGGCTCCCAAAGTTCACTGATGGGGGGGATGGGGGGGGAAGTTTCCCTCCACTCCCAGAGGTTCCTGTCTGGCTTTGCTCCACAGAGGGCTTACTCAGAGCACCTGGCAGCGGGGAGTGGGGCAGGGAGCTTGTGTCAAGGAGGGGCTGCTCTATGGACCCGGGCTTTGACCCAGTGAGGGCAGAGGTTACCTTGGAAACAGAACCGGTGGGCCAAGCATGGCTGGTTCAGGGTTCCAAGAGGGGAGCAGTGGGGGGGGGGGGTTCTCTCTAGGTTGGGGTCCCCCAGGGGAAGCTGTGTGTGTCTGGACTGGGACACAGTCTGTGTCCCATGCAGGGGGAAGAACCCTGTGAGGGGAGGGGGGGGGGTCTAGGGCAGCGTCCCACAGAGAAGCAGTGTGAGGGGAGGAGGGGGATGTCTCTGGGGTTGGGGCAGGGACAGGGTCCCATTGGGAAGCAGTGAGGGGTTCTCTGGGGCAGGGTCCCCTAGATGGAGCAGTGTGAGGGGAGGGGCATCTCTCTTGGGCAGAAACAGGGTCCAATGGGGGAGCAGTGTGTGTGTGTGGGGGTCTCTCCCCAGGTCATTCTGGCTGAGGGGTGTTCTTACCTTGGGGAAATCCCCCTTGGCGAAGACCATGAGCAGGGAAGTCTTTCCGCAGCCACCGTCCCCCGTGATCACAGCTTTGATCTCTGTGAGCTCCATCTCCATGCCCCCTGTTGTCCAGCTGTGTCCTGTCTCCTCGCTGTATCTCCAGCGCCCTGTGCCTAACAGCCCATCCAGGGGGGCTCTGCCTGTCTCCGTTACTCAGCTGCCCTGAACTGCCACCTGCCAGCAGGCACCATCCCTGAGACCTGGACAGGGCAGGATTCCTTTCCCCCCAGGCTCAGATCACTCCTGAGCCTGCCCTCTGTACAGTGAGTTGGTGACCTCCGCTCTCCAGGCCTCCTCCTCCCCAAGAGTAACTCCTCTGAGTTACTCTTGGCTCTGAGACGGCAGGTGACGCTGGCTTCCGTCCTACACCCAGCTCTGGCAGGAGGGTGCGGCTGGGAGCCAGAGGGGTCCACACCCTGCATGTGCCTCCCGTGGGGTGCGGAGATTGGGGGCAGGTGTGGCCAGGAATGTGACTAAGGCCAAGGGAACAGGTTGGCACAGGAGAGAGTAAATAGTGACACACACATGCACACATTCTCACTCTATCTGGACTCAGGTGTTGCAGATTTCAATCTTTGACCTTTTTATAATTTCACTGGATAATATTGATGTTGATATTTTAGCATTTTGCCCCTTGATTTGTATAGATTTAAATTTTCACAAGTTGCAGGAAATCCTCGGGCCTATGTGTCACACAGTGGGGGAGAGGGCCAGGCAATCATTTAATGGCAGTAGATGCTGAGATTCAAAACTGTAAAGCTTTATAACTGTTAAATCACAAATTGTCAACCTCATGTATCAGAATATACCAACTCAAATCAGTTCGCAAGCAGCCTTTTTTTTTTTTTTTACCTTGCCTTGCTGTACATTTAGCTGGTTAGTGAAGGAAACAGTTAGTTTTTGTCAACTGCTGGAAATGGCTCACCTTGATGATCACAACTAAAGGTTTTCTTCTGCCCGCCTGCCCTCCCCCTCCCCCTCCCCCCTCCGTTCTCCGGCTGGTAATAGCTCATCTTAAGTGACCATTCTCCTTCCAGTGTATGGTAACACCCATTGTTTCATGTTCTCTGTGTATATAAATCTCCCCACTGTACTTTCCACTGAATGCATCTGATGAAGTGAGCTGTAGCTCACAAAAGCTTATGCTTAAATAAATTTGTTAGTCTCTAAGGTGCCACAAGTACTCCAGTTCTTCTTGGGGGGGGGGGGTGAAATTGACATTTATCCATCTTCACCAATAAAAATTGAATCCTATCTACACTGCAGGTGCAAGGTGTGAGTCCCAGTCCATGTTGACCTGGTTAACCTGTGGAACACATTGCCAAGGAGGGGTTGTCAAGGCTAAAAATCTTCAAAAAGAATTGGATAAGTTCATAGAGGTCCAGCAATGGCTGTTACCTAAGATATTTGGAGACAGAACCCATGCTCTGGGTGTCCCTAAGCCTCTGACTGCCAGATGCTGGGACTGGATGACAGGGGATCAATCTCTTGATAATTGCCCTGTTCTGTTCATTCCCTCTGAAGCATTTGGCATTGGGCACTGTTGGAAAACTGGATAGGGGACTGGATGGACCACTGATGTGGCCATTCTTATGTTCTTAGGCAGACTAGTACTAGGTCAGCTCGAGCTAGTGCCATAAAAGTAGCGCTGTGGATGGAGTGGCCCAGATGGTGGCTTGGCTTAGCCAAGCCAATGGAGTTGAGACCCAGAGGGTGTGGTTGGCTCCACACTATTTTTGCTGCACCAGCTTGAGCAGAGCTAGTGCGAGTCTGTATATTCGGCCTGGGTATCACAGCTCCTGCCTGCTGTGCAGCCATATCCTGACGTATGCTCCTAGTCCACATATGCATGCACCAAGTCATCAACTCCGAAAGTTACACCAACCATGAGTCAGGCCCACAAGAATCAGGAGAGCCACTTAGAAAACTGGAGACTGGCCCTAAACCAGGATTTTTTTTTTAAAAAGATTAAATTGTGTCTTTCGTCTCGTTGTTGTGGAGTTTTTGTTAAACACTGCCTGCCCCACCGTGTGTGTGTGTGTGTGAGAGAGAGAGAGAATATCACAGCATGCTGAGAAAGGGGATTCTGGCCAGGCTGCAGGAGCTCTCAGGGCACAGCTTCTCCCTGAGCCCCAAAAGTGTAATAGATTAATTCTGACATCCACCTGCTAGCCACACACCTGCCCCTCCCTCTGACTCCATATCCACTTCCCCTGCAGCTCCCAGGCCTTGGTTCTTCACCCCCTTCTCTTAGACCTGATGTTGCAAGGATGCAGAGGGGTGTGAGGAATGAATGGGGCCAGATCCCCGGCTGGTGTGAATTGGCCATAGCTCCTCTGGAGTTGATGGGACTGGTGGAATCTGAAGGCTGTGAGGCCCAGGGAAGGAGGAGGAATCCAGAGAGGGTGTAACGAGTCAGGAAGCTATAAGCCTTGTGCCCTGAAGTTCTACACTAGGGAGCTCGTTACTGTCATCTACTGGTGAGTTGCGGGGAGCCTTCCAGAGCTGCTTCATGACCCCAGATGGGCAGATCCTCCCCACAGGGAGGAGCTTTCCACTGCCTTCTATTAGTGGGTCATTTTGGTAAAAATTTAGTGAAGGTTTGTCTTGAGGGGTAATGAGACATTATTATCTCTTTGCAGTTCTCTTGCCCTTTGCTCACCCAACAGAATGTACCCTGGGAAAGAGGTCATCCTAACCAAAAACTCAGCTTGGTATGGCTGGGTACTGGCATAGGGTACAGGCAATATAGAGAGGCACTTGATGTTTAGTGGGAATCTAATGTGGAAAAGACTGTATTTAGAATCTTTTATGTCATTGATCTCTTTCTATAGAAGGCTTTGAGAAGAAGTGTTGCTGTAGGAGCTTTGTGACCAGGGTTGGGTCAGAGTGGCTATCAGCAGAAGTTGCAGAGTGGACTGGAGAGACTATGGGGAACATTGCCAAATAATCCATATCTGGTGAGTTAAAGTGGTGGAACCTCAAGACTCAACCACATAGCCCTTTCCTTAGGGGCTGGAGACTGATCTGTCTGAACTCTAGACTGTATGACCCATAGACAGCAAATTGAGTGGCATGCTTAGTGGGGAAGGGGGAAATGAGTGCTAAGGGTGGGGAGCTGAGCTAAAGGACTTTGACCAAAGATGACATGGAGTGGGTGCCTTACTTAGTAGTCTTATATAGTTGATTGATTGTTACTGTACTTTCCAGAGTGGATTCTGTGTCCTGCCCTATCATACGGTTCTTTGTTTCATACCTGCTCACTGCTTGTGGGTGGGATATGGATGTCTGTTAAGGTCACCTGGGGAAGGTATTTAGGTTTTGTTTTTTTTTCCTTTTCTTTTTTCTTCTTCATGTTTCTGAGTGGGGGCTCAAAGTGTGGTGTGTGGGGTTTTTTTTGTTTGTTTTTTTGCTTTTTTTTTTAAAAAGGAACCCTAGATATTTGAATCCAGCACTCTTAGCTGCCCACCACGCCTGGCAGAAGACTTGGTTAGATCTCAGGACCTGGGCTGGGTGGTGGAGTTGTGTCCCCAAGGGAAAGTGTGGGAGCTGGGTAGACTGGGCCACGTAGTAAGTAAATGATCAAGAAGTTGTTTGAGATGTGTAAATCCATATTAACTCTGGATGGGGTGCTGCTTCTCTCTGGTGGCTGGATTGTACATAGCAGTTAATAAGCCTGGTCCAGCCTCATTGCTCATACAGCTGCTTCTTTAACTTAAGTAGCAGAGGCTCCTCCTTTTCATATATTCATAGATACTAAGGTCAGAAGGGACCATTCTGATCATCTAGTCTGACCTCCTACACAGTGCAGGCCACAGAATCTCACCCACCCACTCCTACGAAAAACCTCACCCATGTCTGAGCTATTGAAGTCCTTAAATCATGGTTTGAAGACTTCAAGGAGCAGAGAAGCCTCCCTCAAGTCAACCATGTCCCATGCTACAGAGGAAGGCGAAAAACCTCCAGGGCCTCTCCAATCTGCCCTGGAGGAAAATTCCTTCCCGACCCCAAATATGGCAATCAGCTAAACCCTGAGCATATGGGCAAGATTCACCATCCAGATACTACAGAAAATTCTTTCCTGGGTAACTCAGATCCCATCCATCTAATATCCCATCTCAGGGGATTTGGCCTATTTACCCTGAATATTTAAAGATCAATTACTTACCAAAATCCCATTATCCCATCATACCATCTCCTCCATAAACTTATCAAGTAGAATCTTAAAACCAGATAGATCTTTTGCCCCCACTGCTTCCCTTGGAAGGTTATTCCAAAACTTCACTCCTCTGATGGTTAAAAACCTTCGTCTGATTTCAAGTCTAAACTTCCTGGTGGCCAGTTTATACCCATTTGTTCTTGTGTCCACATTGGTGCTGAGCTTAAATAATTCCTCTCCCTCTCCTATATTTATCCCTCTGATATATTTATAGAGAGCAATCATATCTCCCCTCAACCTTCTTTTAGTTAGGCTAAACAAGCCAAGCTCCTTAAGTCTCCTTTCATAAGACAAGTTTTCCATTCCTCGGATCATCCTAGTAGCCCTTCTCTGTACCTGCTCCAGTTTGAATTCATCCTTTTTAAACATGGGAGACCAGAACTGCACACAGTATTCTAGGTGAGGTCTCACCAGTGCCTTGTATAACGGTACTAAAACCTCCTTATCCCTACTGGAAATGCCTCTCCTGATGCATCCCAAAACCGCATTAGCTTTTTTCACAGCCATATCACATTGGCAGCTCATAGTCATCCTATGATCAACCAATACTCCAAGGTCCTTCTCCTCTTCCGTTACTTCTAATTGATGCGTCCCCAACTTATAACTAAAATTCTTGTTATTAATCCCTAAATGCATAACCTTACACTTCTCACTATTAAATTTCATCCTATTACTATTACTCCAGTTTACAAGGTCATCCAGATCCTCCTGTATAATATCCCGATCCTTCTCCGAATTGGCAATACCTCCCAGCTTTGTATCATCTGCAAACTTTATGAGCACACTCCCACTTTTTGTGCCAAGGTCAGTAACAAAAAGATTAAATAAGATTGGTCCCAAAACCGATCCCTGAGGAACTCCACTGGTAACCTCCCTCCAACCTGACAGTTCGCCTTTCAGTAGGACCCGTTGCAGTCTCCCCTTTAACCAATTCCTTATCCACCTTCTGATGTTCATATTGATCCCCATCTTCTCCAATTTAACTAATAATTCCCCATGTGGCACGGTATCAAATGCCTTACTGAAATCTAGGTAAATTAGATCCACTGCATTTCCTTTATCTAAAAAATCTGTTACTTTTTCAAAAAAGGAGATTAGGTTGGTTTGGCACGATCTACCTTTTGTAAAACCATGTTGTATTTTGTCCCATTTACCATTGACTTCAATGTCCTTAACTAATTTCTCCTTCAAAATTTTTTCCAGGACCTTGCATACTACAGATGTCAAACTAACTGGCCTGTAGTTACCCGGATCACTTTTTTTTTCCTTTCTTAAAAATAGGAACTATATTAGCAATTGTCCAATCATTCGGTACTATTCCTGAGTTTACAGATTCATTAAAAATTCTTGCTAATGGGCTTGCAATTTCAGGTGCCAATTCCTTTAATATTCTTGGATGAAGATTATCTGGGCCCCCCGATTTAGTCCCATTAAGCTGTTTCAGTTTCGCTTCTACCTCTGATATGGTAATATCTACCTCTATATCCTATATAGTCATCCTATGATCTACCAATACTCCAAGGTCCTTCTCCTCTTCCGTTACTTCTAATTGATGCGTCCCCAATTTATAACTAAAATTCTTGTTATTAATCCCTAAATGCATAACCTTACACTTCTCACTATTAAATTTCATCCTATTACTATTACTCCAGTTTACAAGGTCATCCAGATCCTCCTGTATAATATCCCGATCCTTCTCCGAATTGGCAATCCTCCCAGCTTTGTATCGTCTGCAAACTAATAAAGTTAGCACACTCCCACTTTTTGTGCCAAGGTCAGTAATAAAAAGATTAAATAAGATTGGTCCCAAAACCGATCCCTGAGGAACTCCACTGGTAACCTCCCTCCAACCTGACAGTTCGCCTTTCAGTAGGACCCGTTGCAGTCTCCCCTTTAACCAATTTCAGATCCAGAGGTTGTGGGTTTGATCTAGAGGATTGTCACACCCACGTTGTTTCATTATCTCTGACTTCCTTGCATTCACCAGGGAACAGCAGGGGCATCCAAAGTCCAGGGTGTAGGGAGGGTACCTGAGTCAGAGCCTTTAGCCGGGCTTATCAGCACTGGTACTGTTTTCATGGGAGGGCAGGTCCCATAGAGTTTCACCTTGGGGCTGAATGCCACCCAACCCCTAAATGCCCCTCCAGGGTAAACCCAGGCCTTTCTGGGCTAGTCTGTCTCTGGGGCAATGTCCTACCCTGGCAACATATCACAGTGACTGGATGGCTCTGGGCTTGTTCAGCTGCTAGGTTAGTCTAGGCTGGGGGTGGGTAGGCGGAGTGGAGTGCCTGATAGGGCATGACCTAAGCACCATCCATTTGCAGCATCCACCCCATCATCAGCCCTGCTCCCCAGAGGAATCCTGTGGCCATCCATCACCAGTCCTAGCCCCAGGGCTTCTGCTTTATGGGGGGGGGATTCCATTTCCTGCACTGCTTGGCAGCTCTGGGGTGTGCTGGGGGACAAGTCATAGGAGCCCTGTGGATACAGCCTCCCATACTCACCCAACTCCTCCCCTTAGAGGGGGATTCAGATCCAGCCAATCTTGTACCCCTGGAATAAACAGTGTTCCCCTCTACAGCGGGTAGCATGTGCCAAGTGAGCTGGCCTTGCTGGAGCCCTTGGTCTGCCAGGCAGCTCCTACCCCTTTTCCTGGGGTCACATCACAGCTAGGGTTGCCACCCCTCCAGGATTGTCTTGGAGTCTGCAGGAATTTAAAGATTAATCTGTAAAGATTATGTCATGATGAAACCTCCAGGAATATGTCCAACCAAAATTGGCAACCCTAATTCACAGAGAGCCTATGGGCTGACAAGAAGGTGCCATGAGCCTGAGGTGTGTGGCTGCGTGAGGAGAGGCCTACCCCATACAAGGTCTGAGGAGAGAGGAAGGGCCAATTAACTCTGACAGGCTGTACCTGAAGGAGAGTCAGGCCCAAGAAGTGTGTCACTGATAATGAAGCCCAGCTGGGCAAGAGGCAGGCTGAGTTGTTATAAAACCAGGAAGTAGGGGGCTGTAGCATGAATGTCTGCAGTTATGCTTTGGGCTTAGAGAGAGAAAGGAAGAAACTCGGGTGGGGAGAAGAGAACTGAAGCCCTGGGATCCTGGCCCTGAGGGAAGGGTGCACCCAGAGGAGAGTGGAGAAGGGGCCTGACAGAAATGAAGTAGAAAGCAGCCCAGGGAAAGAGCAGCAAGCTTTGGGACCTTGGCCACTCAGCTGTAGGGTCCCTGTGCTGGAATTGGGAGCAGTGGGTGGGGCCAGGTTCCCCTACCAGCCACTGGGGAAGTGGCACAGTCTGGGCAGTGGAAAAGAAGACTGCCTGGGACAGTTTGTCCAGTAGGATTTTGATACCTGAGAAGGGGAGGACTGTAGTGACCTGGCTGAAGGGCCAAGCCATGAAGAGGGACCACCCTGAGTAATGCATTGGGAGGCACCTGACTTCAGAGAGAGAGAGAGAGAGTGAGTCAGCACAGGGTGAGAAACCAAAGGAGAGGGCATCAGACTGATTGTGAGCTAATCCCTAGTTGAGCCACAAATAGATGCCCTGGGATTGACTAGCAAAAGTCATGACAGGATGGTGGAGAGGTGTCACAGGGTACCTGGCTCTTTAAGGGGGAGATGAGTTCAGGCCAACCTGCGAGAAACTTAGCTTTCCTCCCCAGGAAGGTCACATGACTAAATCAGCTGTGGCAGCACCACCAGGTTAGCTACTGCCTCAGTTTCCTCCTCTTGGGCTTTCCTCTATCGAGTAACATCTGAAAGCAAATCACAATGGAATCTGGGGAGCCTGAAAGCTCGGCAGAGACCATGGAGAGCCTCCAAGGAGCAGGAGGGCTGCATGAGCTGCTCTATGCAGAGAGGCTCTCCCTA
Organism: Dermochelys coriacea; assembly: GCF_009764565.3. NCBI lineage: Eukaryota > Metazoa > Chordata > Testudines > Dermochelyidae > Dermochelys > Dermochelys coriacea. Next base: position 8,822,971 of record NC_050073.1, on the reverse strand, counting down.
GTGCCAAGGCAGATCACTTTAAAGTTGTCCCTTTCAGAGTAAGGGGTTTCCTGGTCCTGCTTGCAGGCTAGGGGACCATGAGGGAAACTGTGTGGTCTGGCTCCTTTCTGGGCCATCTACAAAGAGCCAACCTAAAGCAAGGTGGATTGAGTTGGGCCTCTCTCTGTTTTTGGTTCTTGTGTGTTAGGGTTCTGGATTCCAAGAATAAAATAGTGTTCCACTGCAACCTTTCAGCAGCAGTATTTTGGGTTTTTTTCCCCCTAACTTTGTGTGTGTGTGCACTAGTGTGTGTGTGCTAGTGTGTGTGTTGAGGGTGGCACATGCGTGCACATACAGGTTCTTCCTGCTCTTTGCCCTTCTCCCCGCTCCCTCCCCGCCTACCTTCTCAGCCCTGGTCTACACTAGGAGTTGAGGTCAAATTTAGCAGTGTTAAATTGATTTAACCCTGCACCCATCCACACGACGAAGCCCTTTTTTTGACTTAAAGGGCTCTTAAAATCGATTTCTTTACTCCACCCCCGACAAGGGGATTAGCACTGAAATCGGCCTTGCCGGGTCAAATTTGGAGTACTGTGGATGCAATTAGACGGTATTGGCCTCCGGGAGCTATCCCAGAGTGCTCCATTGTGACCGCTCTGGACAGCACTCTCAACTCAGATGCACTGCTCAGGTAGATAGGAAAAGGCCCGCAAACTTTTGAATCTCATTTCCTGTTTGGCCTGCATGGCAAGCTGCAGGTGACCATGCAGAGCTCATCAGCAGCGGTGACCATAATGGAATCCCAGAATCGCAAAAGAGCTCCAGCATGGACCGAACGGAAGGTACGGGATCTAATCGCTGTATGGGGAGAGGAATCCGTGCTATCAGAACTCTGTTCCAATTTTCAAAATGCCAAAACATTTGTCAAAATCTCCCAGGGCATGAAGGACAGAGGCCATAACAGGGATCCGAAGCAGTGCCATGTGAAACTTAAGGAGCTGAGGCAAGCCTACCAGAGAGGCAAACAGCCGCTCCGGGTCAGAGCCCCAAACATGCCGCTTCTATGATGAGCTGCATGCCATTTTAGGGGGTTCAGCCACCACTACCCCAACCGTGTGCTTTGACTCCATCAATGGAGAGGGAGGCAACACGGAAGCAGGTTTTGGGGATGAGGATGATAGCTCACAGCAAGCAAGTGGAGAAACCGGTTTTCCCAACAGCCAGGAACTGTTTCTCACCCTGGACCTGGAGCCAGTACCCCCCGAACCCACCCAAGGCTGCCTCCCGCACCCGCCAGGCGGAGAAGGGACCTCTGGTGAGTGTACCTTTTAAAATACTGTACATGGTTTAAAAGCAAGCGTGTTTAATGATTGATTTGCCCTGGCATTCATGGCCAGTACAGCTACTGGAAAAGTCTGTGTTAACATGTCTGGGGATGGAACAGAAATCCTCCAGGGATATCTCCATAAAGCTCTCATGGATGTACTCCCAAAGCCTTTGCAAAAGGTTTCTGGGGAGGGCAACCTTATTCCGTCCACCATGGTAGGACACTTTATCACGCCAGGCCAGTAGCAGGTAGTCGGGAATCATTGCAGAACACAGCATTGCAGTATATGTTTTCTGGCGTTCAAACATCCATTCTTTATCTCTCTGTGTTACCCTCAGGAGAGTGATATCATTCATGGTCACCTGGTTGAAATAGGGTGCTTTTCTTAAGGGGACATTCAGAGGTGCCCGTTCCTGCTGGGCTGTTTGCCTGTGGCTGAACAGAAATGTTCCCCGCTGTTAGCCACGCGGTTGGGGGAGGGGTTAGCCACTTGGTGGAGGAGGCAAAATGCAACCTTGTAACGAAAGCACATGTGCTATATGTGTAATGTTAACAACAAGATTTACTGTGAAAGAGTGTACCCATTGTTCTATAAAAGGTGTCTTTTAAATACCACAGTCCCTTTTTTTTTCCCCCTCCACCAGCTGCATGTGTTTCAAGGATCACAGGATCTTCTCCTTCCCAGAGGCTAGCGAAGATTAGAAGGCGAAAAAAACCACACTCGCAATGAAATGTTCTCTGACCTCATGCTGTCCTCCCACACTGCCAGAGCACAGATGAATGCATGGAGGCAGACAATGTCAGAGTGCAGGAAAGCGCAAAATGAACACCAGAGTAAGTGGTGGGCTGAAGCTGAAAGGTGGCAGCAGTATGATGAGAGAAGGCAGGATTCAATGCTGAAGCTGCTGGAGGATCAAACTAATATGCTCCAGCGTATGGTTGAGCTGCAGGAAAGGCAGCTGGAGCAGAGACCGCCGCTACAATTCCTGTGTAACCAACCTCCCTCCTCCCCAAGTTCCACAGCCTCCTCACCCACATGCCCAAGAATGTGGTGGGGGGGCCTCCGGCCACCCAGCCACTCTACCCCAGAGGATTGCCCAAGCAACAGAAGGCTGGCATTCAATAAGTTTTAAAGTGCTGTGTAACCTTGTCCTTCTCTCCTCCACCACCCCCCTGTGCTACCTTGGCAGTTATCCCCCTATTTGTGTGATGAATTAATAAAGAATGCATGAATGTGAAGCAACAATGACTTCATTGCCTCTGCAAGCGATGATCGAAGGGGGGAGGGAAGGGTGGTTAGCTTACAGGGAAGTAGAGTGAACCAAATTGTGGGGGGGGGGGTTCCATCAAGAAGAAACAAACAGAACATTCACACCGTAGCCTGGCCAGTCATGAAACTGGTTTTCAAAGCTTCTCTGATGCGCACCACACTCTCCTGTGCTCTTCTAACCGCCCTGGTGTCTGGCTGCACGTAACCTTCCACCCTGCCATAAACGTCTCCCCCTCACTCTCACAGATATTGTGGAGCGCACAGCAAGCAGTAATAACAATGGGAATATTGATTTCGCTGAGGTCTAACAGAGTCAGTAAACTGCACCAGCGACCCTTTAAATGTCCAAATGCACACTCTACCACCATTCTGCACTTGCTCAACCTGTAGCTGAACAACTCCTGACTACTGTCCAGGTTGCCTGTGTATGGCTTCATGAGCCATGGCATTAAGGGGTAGGCTGGGTCCCCAAGGAGAACTATAGGCATTTCAACATCCCCAACAGTTATTTTCTGGTCTGGGAAGAAAGTCCCTTCCTGCAGTTTTTGAAACAGACCAGAGTTCCTGAAGATGCAAGCGTCATGTACCTTTCCCTGCCATCCCACGTTGATGCTGGTGAAACGTCCCTTGTGATCCACCAGTGCTTGCAGCAGTATTGAAAAGTACCTCTTGCGGTTTATGTACTCGCCGGTTTGGTGTTCTGGTATCAAGATAGGGATATGGGTTCCGTCTATGGCCCCACCACAGTTAGGGGAATCCCATTGCAGCAAAGCCATCCACTATGACCTGCACATTTTCCAGGGTCACAGTAGAATTGCCCACTCCAAATTGATTCCCGACTGACCGGTATTGGCATTCTGTCTGTCTGGCATTGCAAGCTTCCACAGGGCTATTGCCACTCGCTTCTCAACTATGAAGGCTGCTTTTATCTTGGTATTCTGGCGCTTCAGGGTAAGGGAAAGCAAGTCACAAAGTTCCATGAAAGTGCCCTTATGCATGCGGAAGTTTCACAGCCACTGGGAATTGTCCTGGACCCGCAACACTATGCGGTCCCACCAGTCTGTGCTTGTTTCCCGGGCCCAGAATCGCCGTTCCACAGCATGAACCTGCCTTGTTAGCACCATGATGCCCATGTTGCCAGGGCCTGTGCTTTGAGAGAAGTCTGTGTCCATGTCCTCATCACTCTTGTCACTGTGCTGACATCGCCTACTTGCCCGGTTTCACTTTGGCAGGTTCTGGTGCTGCATAAACTGCTGTATAATGCGTGTGGTGTTTAATGTGCTCCTAATTGCCAAAGTGATCTGAGCAGGCTCCATGCTTGCCATGGTATGGCGTTTGCACGGAAAAAAGGTGCGGAACGATTGTCTGCTGTTGCTCTGACGGAGGGAGGGGTAACGGACAACATAGCTTACAGGGAATTAAAATCAACAAAGGGGGTGGCTTTACATCAAGGAGAAACAAAAACAACTGTCACACAGAACGGCTCCCTTAAGGATTGAACTCAAAACCCTGGGTTTTGCAGGCTAATGCTCAACCCACTGAACTATCCCTTCCTTCAGTTTCCAGGTAGGACTAGATCTCCATTAAACTTTTCAAGGTGCCTCTGACAGACCTCACCAAAACGACTGTCGGCCGTTGATTTCACAGAGGGAGGGAGGGAGCAAATGAATACAAAACAAATCTGGTCTATTTCTTGTTTTGATCCACTCCATCTATCCTTTACATCTTTGGCTGGCAGCAGATGGTGCAGTAGGACTGTTAACCATCCTCATCTTCTGGCTGCTCAGCAGAAGATGGTGCAATAGGACTGCTAGCAGGACTAAAGAGAATGACCTGGTCGAGTCATTCCTATTTCAGTCCTTGCGCCCATGTCTGACCTTACCGAGGCAGCCAAGAGCATTTAGGACATGACGATGATAGTTATCAGGTCTATTGCACCATCTGCAGTCAAAAGGAAATGAGCGGCTGCTGTGTAGCAATGCTGTACCGTGTCTGCCAGCACCCAGAAGATATACAGTAACAGTGAGCTGAGCGGGCTCCATGCTTGCCGTGGTATGGCGTCTGCACAGGTAACCCAGGAAAAAAGGCCAAAATAATTGTCTGCCATTGCTTTCACGGAGGGAGGGAGGGAGGACAGGCCTGACGACATGTATCCCGAACCACCTGTGACAATGTTTTTGCCCCATTAGGCATTGAGATCTCAACCCAAAATGCCAATGGGTGGCGGAGACTGCGGGAACTGTAGGATAGTTACCCACAGTGCAATGCTCCAGAAGTCGACGCTAGCTTCGGTACTGTGGAAGCACTCCGCCAAGTTAATGCACTTAATGCACTTAGAGCATTTTGTGTGGACACACACACAATCGACTATATAAAAACGATTTTTAAAAAAATGACTTCTATAAATTGGACCTAATTTCGTAGTGTAGACATACTCTCAGATAGGGAAGCAGCAGCCCTTGCTCTCCCCCATTATTGCCAGAAGTGCAATCTGAGCTGAGTGGAGGGATCGGAATAATACAATCATTTAGCATGGAAAGCCTTCCCAAAGGGCAAAGCACAAATGTATGACACCCCATCAGTGACTGCTGCAGAGCCTTTATGCATGTTCCAAGGGGCCATACAACTATTAAAATATTTGTGTGGTGTAGTGCAAAACAAATGAAAAGGAAAACTGGCTGGAATGTCCCTCCAGCCAAGAACTTTTTTTCTTGGGCAAACCAATTAAGAATAGCAGGCTTACCACTGCTCTGCAGGTGGCTTCCATAAGTCTGCTGATAAGATGTGGGGAAAACCATACATAGCTAACAGCAATAAGAAAACTCAGCATGGTAGAGAAAGCAAGGGATCTGCAGAGAAATGCTGTGGAGTGTTGCTTCCATTCCTAGACATGTGGACAGGATCAAGGAACTCAGCCTGCATAGCCGGGACAGTGGTTTTCAGATGCTGTCAATTAATGTTAAAAGCTGGATGGACAGAAAGGAAGAGAGCAAAGTAGCAGGATCTGCCTGATGTGATTTTTTTCAGGAAAAAGACAGGAGACTGAATATGAAAATATAATTTGACACATGGCTCTGCAATGCCTGGGGTTCTTGCATTAAACTCACATTTGTTTCTTCTTCCTTTTCTGTTAGTATGAATATAAGTAAATGTTTCTAATGCAAATTTACAGCATTCAGATTGCAGCCAGGGCAAGTCAATGGGAGTTAGGGGCATAACTTACCTAGATGCTTTTGTAAACCACGCTAGGTGGCTATCTGCATATTTCAGTGACAAAGCTTGTTTGTTAACCTGACTCTAAGACATTATTTCTTTTCTTTTGACCATTTTTTCCAGATCCACAGATTTTCATTCATTACTTTTCCAAGGAGAGTTTGCAGGCAGCAAGGAGTCATTTGAAAACAGCCTTTAAAGAAGAGCAAGAGAGATCTCTCACACACACACACACCATTCGCAAATACGGATAATTTGCCTTAAATTGAGTACACTTAAAATCCAAAGACAAAGTAGTTGTCAGGGGCTCTTTTTACATCAAATGGAAATGAAGTATTATTGGCCCGATCCTGTTCCCACTGAATGCAAAGGAAATTTTGACCCAATTTCAAGGGGAGCAGGATGGTCATGCTGTGGCTATTAGAATTCTGTATAGTAACTCATCACTTAAAGTTGTCCCAGTTAACGTTGTTTTGTTGCTGATCAGTTAGAGAACATGCTCATTTAAAGTTGCACAATGCTCCCTTATAACCCTTTGTCCGTTGCTTGCAGAAAGAGCAGCCTGTCGGAGCTAGCTGCTGGGGGCTTGGAACCAGGTTGGGCTGGCAGGCCCACCATCAGCTCTCCTAAGTTCCCTGTGCAGCAGCTGCCCAGCAGGCCATCAATTGTCCGGCAGGTGCTGCTCCTGCTCTCTGCCTTGGAGCTGCTCCTGGGAGCCTCCTGCTTGCTGTGCAGGAGGTGGGGAGAAGAGAGGTGTTAATGTCAGGGTGTCCCTCTCCCCCCATTCCTGTACCTTATCTCCACAGAGAAGGGGAGACACAATAGGGCTCAGAACAGAGGGAGCTTGCTGACAACAGCTGCTCTCTCAACTTGCTGATCTACTTAAAAAGGCAGTGTACTTAGAGTGCAGTCAGCGTACTTAAAGGGGCAATGTGCATCTCTCTCACACACAGGGTGTGTCTCTGTCTCTCTCTGCCATGCTGACTCCCCTCCCTCCATTTGTGCTCCCTTGTCGAGTGTGAGGCTACAGTAACAACAATATGTTAACCCTTGAGGGCTCAGCCAAGTGCTAGTTCATCATTTAGCAGCAAGTCATTCCCTGGGAAGTATCCCACTCCCTGACTTCACCACCTCAACCAAGCTTCACAATCATTGCTGTGTACAGCATTGTTATTTTTAAAGCTTATACTGTGTGTGTGTGTGTGTTTATATATATATATATATATATATATATATATATATATATATATATATATGTCTTTTGTCTGGCAAAAAATCTCCCCCTGGAACCTATCTTCCTCCCCCACCCCACCCCCATTTACATTAATTCTTATGGGGAAATTAGATTCACTTAACATAATTTTGCTTAAAGTAGCATTTTTCAGGAACATAACTACAACATTAAGCAAGGAGTTACTGTACAATTAGGCAGAACACTGGGGAACACAATTTCTAATTTCTGTGGTTCTCTGCTCTAGAACAGTGGTTTTCAAACATTTTTTCTGGTGACCCAGTTGAAGAAAATTTTTGATGCCTGCTACCCAACGGAGCTGGGGCTGAAGGGTTTGTGGTGTGGGAGGGGCTCAGGGCTGGGACAGAGGGTTGGGCATGACAGCTGCGGGGTGGGGTCAGGGACGCAGGGTTTGGGGTGCAGGAGGCGGGCTCTGGATTTGCGGGATCAGGGTTGGCATGTGGAAGGGGTCTGGGCTGGGGCCAGGGATGAGGGGTTTCAGGTGCAGGAGGGGGCTCAGGGCTGGGGCAGAGGATTGGGGTGTGGGAGGGGGTCAGGGCTCTGGGTTGGGGGTGCAGGCTCTGAGTTGGAGATGAGAGGTTTGGGGTGCAGGAGGGGGCTCTGGGTTTGGGGGGGGCTCAGGGCTTGGGTAGAGGATTGGGGTTAGGGCGTGGGCTTACCTCAGGTGGCTCCCGGTCAGCGGCGCAGCAGGGGTGCTAAGGCAGGCTTCCTGCCTGTCCTGGCATTGCAGACTGCGTTGCACCCTGGAAGGGGCCAAATTTTGCTTAAATTGGTAGGGACCCATCAGGACTGCTGATCTGGGGTGCAAAAGGGCCTGTGGCAGCACTTTAAAGTCAGCGGTATGGGCCAGTACTGGCCATTACCTTTTACTGGTATGCCGTACTGGCCTGTACCCCCTTATTTTCACTCCTGACTCCAACCCCCCAACTGTCAGAGGAATTTTCAGGAGACTCTGACTATGTATGTAGATAATAGAACTATCACAGCCCTAGTTGAGCTCCCCCTGCTGGACATTCATTGTGCTGCTGGGCTTGGGCCTCGCCACACTAGAGCCATGTGCCGTAAGCTTCTCTAAGTCTGAGTAGGCTCCAGCACCATCTCTCCCCTTGGCCACTCTGGTACACTTCCTGTGCACAGACACTGTTATCCCTTCATGGAAACGAGACCCTGCAGCTCAGGTGCCATACCCCCCCCCCCAGGTCCAATGCTGATTCCTCCAACCTTATGGTCACTCTGGATTTACAGATCATCTCCTCAGGGACATGTGAGAGAGGAAACAAATAGACACCCGGGCTTTGCAAAGGGGTTCCAAACCCAATCGCCCTTGACTTCAGACATCACAAGAAAAATACCGATCTATACACAACAATAAAACACCTGTTACTGTTTGCCTGCCTTGGTTTCCTCACCACTCTGGAATGTTCTTCTGGATTTGGGACAGTGTCCTTTCAGGATTCCACATCCCCTCTCATGGACCTCTCTCTTCATGCCTTCCCCTCTGGAACATGGAGTCTCCCCTCTCTCTCCCCAGCCAGCTTCCTTTGACTTTGGCTGGACCCGCTGTCAAAAAGGTTCCTTCCCCCTTCAAAAGCCTGTGTCTTTGTTTCTCCTTTTAACCCTCTACTGTGACACCTCTGTCCCTCTGTTTTCCTTTTGGGGGATTTTCCACTTGCCCTCCAGTTGAACTTGGTTGAATTGGTTTTCCAGCACAGGCAACCGCCTTCACATACCTATTGTTTGCTCAGAGCACAGTTATTAAGGTTAATGACTTCTTTTGTTGGTTCTTTAGCGTCTTTCAGAGTAAGTGATACATATCAGGATCTTGTTAGCCCATGGTTGACATGATTGAGGCATTCAATAATATAGCAATTGCATAAACTTAACCAGGATTCATATTCTGTACATAGACAGATTCCCTAAATAGTCACAAAAACACTTTGAAAAATTGTCTCTTATACAGAAAACTCTGCTCAGCTTTAATGGGAAAGTTGCTATGCTCCTCCATATTTACATAGCGAGGATGGAAAATTAAGTGCAAGAAAAGAAATGGTCACACAGTGGCAGCAAAGCCTCTGGAATGGCTGCTTGATAGAAACACAGAACTTTGACATACTGGTTCATGTTGTAGGAGCAGCAGTGATCTGTATGCTATGTGTGACTATGCTCTGCATAACCTGTATGCTCAAAAGGTCTGTTACACTCCCTCCCCCGGCTTTTTGTCTTCTCTCCCTCTTTGAATACCTGTGAAGTGGCTTTCCCGCTCCTCCTCCCTCTTGGAATGCTTGTGGGATGAATGGGCTGGTTGAACAGCTGGAAGATCAGAAGAGCTCCCAGGTAGACAAGGTGTCTGGGACTCTAATTAGGCAGCGCTCATACACCCAATGCATGGACACTGCCTGGACACTGCCCGAGGTGGAGTGTGACCAAGCAGATACGGCCAAGTCATCTCTAGTCGCAGGCCATGAGGTCCTTAAAAAGGGAAGGGGCCATGTGCCATGAAGGCCCTTCGACCGGACCACCTGGCCAGCGGTTCACCGCATTGCATTCTGTCGTGCCTCGGGAATACTTACCTTCATCGCACCATCCATCACTGCGCTGTGGGACACTTACCTGGAAGGATCCTGACATCTCCAGTGCTGTGCCTGTCCTGGGAGCGTCAGTAGGTGAGTGTGACACCTCTCACTCCCCCTTCTTTTGAGCTTAGCTATCAGTATAATAAATGTGCTGCTTTCTGCCAAACTCTGGTGGGTCATTAGTCCTCCCTAAGCTTACTAGCTGGCCCAATTTCGGGTAACAGTGCAGAGCACTGTCCTGATTAGAACCAGTTTGAAATTTTTGTTAAAATAGTTTTCTATCAGAAAATACCATTCTGAGGAAACTGAAAGTTTTTGCAAAATGGTATCAATTTTAATGAAAATTCCTGTCAAAACAAATTTTCCCCAGAAAATACATTTTCTTTGTGGAAAAATGTCAAAATTTTGTATTACAATGAAAATGTCATTTATAAATGTAGTTTGTTTTTTATTTTTATTTTTACAATGTATCATGACATGGCAGTAACAATAGTGCATTGTGTAACATGTCCATATGTTAAGTCAGGTCAATATAGAATAGCCAAAATATTCTCTTTTTTTAAACATGAACGACAGCTCCTACTTACTACAAATTGAAGCACCTTATCTTACTTCCTAGGATAAAAACAGGTTTCAGAGTAGCAGCCGTGTTAGTCTGTATTCGCAAAATGAAAAGGAGTACTTGTGGCACCTTAGAGACTAACAAATTTATTTGAGCATAAGCTTTCGTGAGCTACATCCGATAAAGTGAGCTGTAACTCACGAAAGCTTATGCTCAAATAAATTTGTTAGTCTCTAAGGTGCCACAAGTACTCCTGTTCTTTTTAGGATAAAAACGTCTCCTGTTTGTGTTGTAATGGAACAGATAACATTTGGACATAATTTCCAAAACAGAATTTTTTCAGAATTTCTTTTTCTCAGGAATTTTGAAATGTCAGCATTTCCTGGGAAATAGAAATTCCAAGTTTCAACCAGCTGTAATCAGCATTTAGGAGAAAAAGAGAGAATCTAAGACTGGAAGAGTAGAGGGCTGAGAATCAGGATTCAGGAGCATCGGCAGAACTGTGTGTCTGTGGGGAGGCTAGGGCTGGGAGAACTGGGCGGGGCTGTGGGTTGGGGTTAAGAGGCATAATCAAAATGGGGACAGGACTGGGATTGCAGGGGGGCTGTGAGTTGGGATTGAGGGGCATTGGCGTAGTTGGTATGGGTGGAACCCAGTGCTGAGGTAGGAGGGGGGTGTGGGTCGCAATTGAGGGGCACTGGCAGAGCTGTGTGTGGTGGGGAGCCCCTCTCTGCAATATCAAAGGGTTGGGGTTGAGGGGCATCAGCAGAGCTGTGTGTCAGGAACTGGTTACAAAAGGTTAGAAGTAAATAGAGGTCATTAAGGGCTGATATTTCATAAATCATCAGCACTAGAAACAGGGATACATACATCAATAACAGGTTTCAGAGTAGCAGCCGTGTTAGTCTGTATCCGCAAAAAGAAAAGGAGTACTTGTGGCACCTTAGAGACTAACAAATTTATTTGAGCATAAGCTTTCATGAGCTACAGCTTAGCATCCGATGAAGTGAGCAGTAGTTCAAGAAAGCTTATGCTCAAATAAATTTGTTAGTTTCTAAGGTGCCACAAGTACTCCTTTTCTTTTATACATCAATGAAAATCTCATGTTTTCAGAGCTGTATAACATTAGTTTCTATCCTTTGTTGCTTCCAATTTTTGCCTTGGAAACAGCTGACTATGCACATTCCTAAAACAAAGGAAGGATTATTATCTTGGTTTTACTGATGGAAAACTGAGGCACAAAGAAACTGAGTGACTTGCCCAAGGACTTTGATGGATACAGGAAATGAAAAAAGATCTCCTGAGTCTAGACAAGTTCCTTAGCCACAAGCCAAGCCTCCCTCTCCAATACTACATTTCTATCAGCCTGTAGTAGTTTGCCTTTACTGAATTCCATGGTTCACTGAGGGTCACATTCTGGTCGCAGGAAGGGCCTTCCTCTCTCCAGATTACCAGAGTTGGCAAAAAATATTGTTTGTGTAAAATTATAGTACATGGCCAATGCTTTTTTTGATGGATTCAACATTTCTGTTGAGAATTTTTTTGAGGATATTTTTTCTAAATGAAACAAACAAAAGGTTATTTTTGGATATCAGGGTTTCTTCTATTGTTCACCTTAATTTCTTTTTTAAAATCCTTATCCCCCACTAGAAAAGGAGAGGGAAGAAAGGAAAGCCCTTAAAACATTGTTTCATATTGAATTTATTTTGCTGAACAATTGAAAAAAAAAAAAAGGGAAAAATTGCAAACAAAATGATCATTTTTTGTGTGCCTCCCCGCAAATTGTCCTGAAATTAAAAACATTTAAAACAGCTCTGTGAATAACTCCATGGGTGGATGGCACTGCCAAGATATTTGCCCATGAGAGTAAATGTGATGCAGACAGAAAGCATTGCCATTTAGATGCCAACCTATCCCATGGCCCCACCTCCCACAGGAAGTGTTGCGAGAGAAGGATAGCAGCCAGAAAGATTTGGGAAGCATTTTACAAGTGTGTGGATGAGGATCAAGGGCAGCCCAGAGACGTTGCTTGTCTTTATTGATCTCAAACATATGTTAGATACAGAGATCAAAATACAATGTGGATACCATGATAAGATACACATAGGAGACTACACTTTGGGAGAATATGTGGGATGTGATAATGGGCTGTGTGGTTTCAGGGACTATTAGGGGATTAGATTAAACTCACCTACTAGTTTTCATTTCTAGCTTGAATACTGGTTCTGGTTCCAAAGCCAAACTTATATAAAGGAGGAGAAAATACTGGGATATTAGACATTTCATGGGGCTGTCTTGCTGCAATTGAGCTCGCTAGGGGTGATTTATACTGGAACATTATTATCTTCATTTGAGGGATGTACTACAGGGAACTAGCCTGTGCTGCAAGTGGGTCACTTAAAAGGCCTTTTTCATATGGAAGTACTTTGATTCTGGGATCTAGGGAAATCTCTATCCCCAGAACAGGATCTCCCAGGCTGGGTGCTGTAGGGATTTAAGTTGTCATCTCCATTGGGTCTGCCCTGGGCTATCTCTCCATCCTCTCTGTGATCAGCCTGATTTACAAAGACTCTCTGGAGTGTGACCTAGAGGGACCCCCTGAATTGCCGCTTCCTGGATCTCCCAACTAGGAAGTAAATAACTGAGTTGATTCTGCTGTTTCAAAGGCCAGCATGTGACATATCTTAGCATGGAGAAAAGAATAATTAAAATACTAGAGGAAGCTCCAGAGCCTGAGGGAAACAGCAAAGATGAGAAAGAAGGGGACAGTGAGCAGGATAGTGGTATATAGCTTTCCTAGTTGACGTCTCTGGATTTTGGCCAAAGGCACATTCACAAAATACTCGAGAGAGCTACAATATTCACACTCTTACCTGGCAAATAGTCTTCCTCTCTGACAAGACTTACTTTAACTAGGATGATGTCAGAAGCTGTGTCACGCCATGCTAAACAGCTTTTACCATGGACTTTTGCATTCTCTATGTATTCATTATTACAACAATGAATAGTATGGTCCTGATCTTGTTCCTATTAAGTTCAAAGGAAATTTTGCCTCTGATTTCAATGGCACCAGGATTAGGCCCTGAGTGATGATGACAGTCCTCTCTGGATATACAGAACACAGGGGAATAGAATGATGGGAACTTTCTTGTCTCTAATTTCTTTGATCATTCTAGATCAGTGGTTCTCAACCTGTTTACCATTGGGGGGGTCACATATGCGGCTCTCTGTGTGTTATGTGGGCCGCATCCACACACACACTATATATATATATATTCACTACCTGCACAGTTGTGAGTCTGTCACATGGGCTTCAGCTGTATGTTGATTGGGCTGCAAGCGGCCCGCGGGCTGAGAACTTCTGTGCTAGAGAAACCTCGAGTCCATAATAGGGTCTTCCAGGCTGGTTGCTATAGGGATTTAAGTGGCCATCACCATTGTGTCTCCACTGAAGGACCCCCTTTCATCTCTGGGATCGGCCTTATTTTCAAAAATCCTCTGGAGTGCAAATTTGACAGATCTCCTGAATTGCCGATTCCTGTAGCTCCTGACAAGAAAGTAAATAACTGGGTTCATGCTGCTGTTGATAGAGGCCAGCATGAAAGTGGTAGCAATGAGATTTAAATCATAATCAACATTCTGCATCCGATGAAGTGAGCTGTAGCTCACGAAAGCTTATGCTCAAATAAATTTGTTAGTCTCTAAGGTGCCACAAGTCCTCCTTTTCTTTTTGCGAATACAGACTAACACGGCTGCTACTCTGAAACCTAACATTCTGGTGGAAGATGACAATACTGAGGGGAACAGCAAAGAGGAGGAAGAAGAGGACCGTGAGCAGGATAACGATGTAGAGCTTCCCTGGCTGATGTTGCTGGGAGTTACGTCAGACCTTGATGAACAAGGTCAGACTGGACAGAACCATGATGGGAGTGAATATCAGGAAATTTGTAACAGAGAGTGGAGTGAGCATCATGATACAATTTGCAAAGGAGTCCAAGACACAAACAAAAGCTCCCAATCCAGTGAGCAGGCAAGAGAGAGCCCAGAGCAGGGCACAGACAATGGCAGACGTGCTTTGGGCGGCGGCATCAGTGCCAGATGGGGAAGCGAACACACACGCTCAGTGCTGATGGCCGTCAGGAGGTATAGGCTGGTGGTGTACATGAACAGAACCAGCACGTTAAATACTTCATTGAGTAAACTAAGTCGAAATGAAGAGAAAATACATTTATGACAGTATAAGTTGTGAGGAAAACATCCAAGCAGAGGAGGCATCCAGGTTGAGGATGTACATGGTGAAGGGGAAACCGAGGAGCCAGAAAATGATCCCGTTCTCCACCAGCACGAAGAGGCAGAGGAGCAGAGTGACACTGTCAATGATCACTGCAGTTAAATGGTCTGTTTTGAAATCAGTCTCATTATATTTGGTTCCATTTTCCAGGCTGGGCTCTGTTGGGGTTAGGGATGCTGTGCTCAGCTCAGTCATCATGAAACCTCTGCTGCAGGATGCTGGTCTCTCCTTCTCCCCCTCTCTCACACACCTGTTAGCAGAGATCAGAGGGAGGGGAATTAGTGCCTTGGACATCTCCAGCACTGTGTTTCACTGATAGCTCCAGCCCCTCCCTAGCCTCCCCGGAAAAGCCAGATCCCAATGAGTGTAAGATATCCAGAGCAACAATGGCCTTGGGGGATGCTAGGGACAGAGAGAGACATGGAGAAAGGCTGACGAGTGGGGACCAGCCTGGATGCAGAGGCAGAGAGACAGTTAAACACAAAGAGAGATAGAGAAAGGAGTGGTGAGGGAAAGAGGGAAATTGGGAGGGGCTGTCACCATAGATGGAAAGGGAATGATAGGAGAAAGAGATGGGTGGAAAATGGACAATGGGAAAGAGAGAAAGAGAACATCCATGTATTGTTAATGATGGCAAAGAACACAGAATCCATCCACCAAACCCTTACCTTGGTTCCCTCTACTCCCTGGTGCCTTAACTGAGGGTTTATGGGAGCAGGGCTGGAATGGATCCACTTTAGAATCTTAGTGTCAGTTGGTCACTGATTTCAATTCTCCCCATAGGATCTTCTTGTAAAAGTTCTTTGAGTAATAATCTGTTGTCAAGACACTAAAAATTTCCCTGTCAGCTCCTGTGCTGCAACTGACACCCAGTCCCTGCTGGATTCCATCAGAGAAATGCCTTCTCTGCACTGGACAGGGAGGTACACTGAGATCAGAGGTATCTCGTGATCACTGAGTAGTTTTGTAACATCAGAAAGTATCAGGGCTCTGCTTCCCTTCTCTGATTGCTTCTGATCTGCTAAGCATAAAGGAAATTGCTTTCTAAAGATTGTCTCATGGGACAGATAACCAAAAATGGCTCTGGTGTATTTAGGTTGTCTTTATTATCTTGCAAATTAGCACTGTCTTAACTGTTTAATTTTTCCAAACATATTTCTGTAACACTTGGTCATGGATTTTGTGTCTGCCATGAAAGCTCCCATCGCCACGGTATCTGGCTCTTGATACATATTCCTCAGATCTCCAAAATATATTTCCTGTCATTGTATTTTTTAAATTAAGGTGGCAATAGGTTGTTTGTGTTTCTTACTACAAACCCATCGACTAGAAAGAGAGATTGAAAAAATGCATTTTGACAGGGTGGGTGTGAGAGGAAATAATGTACGTGCTGTTAGGATATAGATATTTAGGCCTGTCTGTAAAGGCCTATACTCTAAGAATTTAGGTGTTTTCTTATCACTTAGCTAGTGTGACGGGGCAAGGCCAGATGGCTATGGAAAAGTAGTGGGACATAGATATATTAGCTCCAGGCTAAACAAATCCTTGGTACCTGGATAAGTCAAATGGCAGCTGCTCCCGGTCAATTAAGACACCTGGGACCAATTAAGAACTTTCCAGAGGACAGAGAGAAGGCTAGGTTGATTGGGACACCTGAAGCCAATCAGGGGCTGGCTGAAACTAGTTAAAAGCCTCCCAGTTAGTCAGGTGGGTGTGCATGTCAGGAGCTGTGGGAGGAAGTTGTGCTGTTGGAGAGGCTGAGTAGTACACACCATATCAGGCACAAGGAAGGAGGCCCTGAGGTAAGGGTGAAGTGGAGCTTGAGGAAGTGAGGGCTGCTGTGGGGGAAGTAGCCCAGGGAATTGTACATGTTATGTTTCTAAAAGATCAGCTACCATAGCTGATATTATTAGGGTCCCTGGGCTGGAGCTCGGAATAGAGGGTGGGCCTGGGCTCCCCCCCCACCTTTGCCCCCTGATTAATCACTGAGACTGGGAGACAACAGAGACTGTGCAAGGAAGGATAACTTTTCCTCACCTCCCTCACTGGCTTATGATGAAAATGGCTCAGTAGACTGTGACCCATGTCTCTAGAGAGAGAAGGGTTACGTGGAGAGTCACAGTGAGCCTCTGAGGCTAGTGAAATCCACCAGGAAACGCGGGACCCATGGAGGCAAGAACAGAGCTTTGTCGCAACTGGTGTCAGGAGTGAGACTTCGTTCACAGCGTGGCGAAAGAAACAGGTTTAAAAAAAAAAGTGTGCACTGGGGTTTGGGATTTTCTTTTGTTTTGGTTTGGTTTGTTTGTTTGCTTTGTACCAAAATGGAGGAGGTGGTAAGAGCTCTGGTACAAGCCACGGCAGCCCAGCAAGAGGCCACCTGGGTTCAGGCAATGGCACAATGGGAGTCTATGCAGCTACAGCAGCAAACCAATCAATTATTGATGAGTCAGGCGACCCAAGATCGTGCCCTCTTGAGAGAGGTGGTGGACCAGATGAAGATCCTCACCACCCAGAGCTGGGGGTCCGACCGAACGCAAACCTTGAGGGCCACTGGTTGTCTGCCAAAGATGACGTCAGGAGATGATGTATAGGCATAACTCCGCTCATTCGAAAGGACTGTTCAGCGTGAGGCGTGGCCCCAGGAGCAGTGGGCCAGCATTCTCGCCCCTTTTTCATGTGGAGAGGCCCAGAAGGCCTACTTTGACTTGTCTGCCACGGATGCCACTGACTATACCTGCCTGAAGGCAGAGATCCTACCACGATCAGGGGTAACAGCAGCGGTAAGGGCCCAGAGGTTCCATGAGTGGAAATATCAGGAGAACAAACCCCCAAGGTCCCAGCTATTTGACCTCATACACCTCGCCTGGAAGTGGTTACAGCCCGAGATGTGCAGGCCAGAGGAGATTTTGGAGACTCTGGTCATAGACCATTACATACGGGGACTGCCGCCAGATCTCCACAAATGGGTAGGCCAGAACGATCCGTCCATGTACAACGAGATGATCACACTTCTAGAAAGACGGATGACAGCCAGGGAACTGACCCGACTACCCAAGGAAGGCCCCTTGTGAAGCAAGCACCCGACCCCAATCCTGGAAGGTTGGGCAGCCAAACCCCCGGGGAGTCCTAGGTGGAAGAACAGGGGGGCCGAAAACCAGCGGGGACTCCAGAAGGAAGGGATTGGCCTGAGTGGGGGGAACCCCGGGACTAAACCCCCAACCCCGGGATAGGGGAGCGATTAAAAGCAATTATAGATGTTATGCATGTGGGGAGTGGGGACACATAGCAGCACAGTGTCCCAGCACCGAGGAGCCTATGCAATGTAACTTGGGGGATTGGGAGGTCTCATGCTCCCTTATTCACCTCGCGGGGGTCGCATTAGCCCCACATAATTACACCAGGCCAGTGAGGATAAATGGTGCAGAGACTACAGCGCTTGTGGACTCTGGAAGTGCTATCACCCTCATATCGGGTAAGCTGGTAAAAAGTTGTCAGCTGCTACAAGCCAAACGCGTAGCAGTGACGTGTGTGCATGGGGCCGTGAGCCATTACCCCACCATCCCAGTGGAGATAGAGGTTCAGGGAAACCCCATTGAGGTGATCGTGGGCGTAGTTCCTAAACTCCCATATCCTGTAATCATTGGGAGGGACTATCCAGGGTTTGATAATTTACTCCCCCCAGAGAGGCTGGAGGGAGGTGGGGACCTGGAGGACAGCGACTCATCACCGGGGGTATGTCAACCCCTGATGTTCGCTGAGATTTCTCAGGATCTGTTCTCAGCCCCCGAAAGACCTGGAAGACAAAAAAAGAGAGGAAGGTTGCGAAGGCCTTGGGAACCCGGATCCTGACCCAGGGCCAGAAGACCTCCCTAGTAGGCAGATGGATGCAAGCAGCCAAAAGAGAAACTTCCACCACAGAAGGTGAGTCAGAAGCTGCCCCCAGCCATGACGGCGGCGAGCCGTTGGAAGAAGCAGAAGCTGGCCCCTGGGAGCTTGGGCAGGTTAGTCCCAGGAGAGAGACTTTTGGGCAGGACCAGGTGGAGGACCCCAGATATGATAACGCCAGGAAAGAGGTGGCCAAGATCGATGGGATACCCGTGGATGGGAAGGTCCGGGATCCCGGACCTTACTTTATAGTGAAGAAAGATCTCCTGTACCGCGTGGTGCAAATGCAGGAGCAAGAGATACAACAACTTCTGGTGCCACGAAAACATCAAAAAGCCTTATTGAGTCTTGCCTACAGTCACCTGTTTGGAGGACACGTAGGAGTAGAAAAAACCCAGGCACGGATCCTGCGGAGGTTCTTCTGGCCAGGAGTACATGAAGATGTCCGGCAATACTGCACCTCTTGTCCGGTGTGTCAGTTACATAGCCCTCACCCGCACTTGCGGGCTCCTTTGATATCTCTTCCAATAATAGAGGTTCCTTTCGAACGGATAGCCCTGGATCTGGTAGGGCCCCTAGAGAAGACAGCTCGGGGCCACCAACATGTTATACTGATGTACTGGACTATGCAACCTGGTACCCGGAAGCTGTTCCCCTGCGAAACTCAGCTTCCAAGACAATAGCTAAAGAGCTAGTACAGATCTTTGCCCAGGTTGGGCTACCCAAGGAGATATTGACTGATGAAGGGACACCTTTCATGTCCAAGTTGATGAAAGATCTCTGTTCATTGCTCCATGTACAAGCCCTACGGACCTCTGTATACCACCCGCAAACAGATGACCTTGTGGAAGGGTTCAATAGGACCCTCAAGGCCATGATCAGGAAAGTGGTGAGCCGGGATGGGAAAGATTGGGATACCCTATTGCCTTACCTCATGTTCGCCATCCAGGAGGTTCCGCAACCCTCCATGGGTTTCTCTCCATTCAAACTACTATATGGGCACCACCCTCAGGGCATATTGGATATAGCCAGAGAAGCCTGGGAAGAGGAGCCAAATCCCAGAAGGAACATAGCTGAGCATGTACTGCAGATGAGATATCGGATAGCCCGAGTTACGCCCATTGTATGGGAACACTTGGAGAGAGCACAGGAGACCCAACGAACCCATTATAACCACCAAGCTAAGCTTCGACGGTTCCAACCAGGGGATTGGGTGATGGTACTGGTGCCCACAGCAGAAAGTAAACTGTTGTCCCAGTGGCAGCGACCCTATGAAATAATCGAAGCTGTGGGAGAGGTGAACTGTAAGGTGCGGCAGCCAGGCTGCTGGAAATCGGAGCAAATTTACCACATCAATCTTCTAAAACCTTGGCACGACCGAGAAGCATGCTTAGTCATGCAGGAGACCCTTCCCCAGGAGGATAACTTACACGAGCAAGTGAGGATATCCAAAAGATCGAGGCAGCTGATATGATTAATCGCAACCGAGATGTGTTCTCTACAAAACCAGGGCAGACGACTGAGACCTATCACCATATCCGCATGATCCCCAGAGCCAAGGTAATATTGAGACTCTACCGAATCCCAGCAGCCAAAAGAGAAGAAATCAAGGCTGAAGTAAAGAAAATGTTAGAATTAGGGGTGATTGAAGAATCTTACAGCCAGTCCAATTGTTCTAGTGCCTAAACCTGACGGTACCATGAGATTCTGTAATGACTTTCGCCGACTGAATGAAATATCCCAGTTTGATGCATACCCCATACCGCGCATCGATGAACTGGTTGATCGACTGGGTAGTGCCCGATTCTTGACTACACTGGATCTGACAAAAGGGTACTGGCAGATTCCTCTGACCAAAGAAGCTAAAGAAAAGACAGCTTTCTCCACCCCGGATGGGCTATTCCAGTACACTGTCCTCCCTTTTGGGCTACATGGGGCCCCAGGCACATTCCAGCGCCTCATGGATAAGCTGCTGCGCCCCCATACTAGTTATGCAGCTGCGTACCTAGATGATGTCATCACCCATATGCCAGACTGGGGAACCCACTTGGAGAAAGTTAAGGCAGTACTGTGCACCTTAAGGCGGGCTGGCCTCACTGCTAATCCCGCTAAATGTGCCATAGGGCTAGCAGAGGCTAGGTACTTTGGATATACTGTGGGAAGGGGCATAGTGAAGCCCCAAACGAATAAGCGAAAGGCAATTCAAAACTGGCCCCGGCCGACCCGAAAGAAGCAGGTCCATGCATTCCTAGGTGTGGTAGGCTATTACCAATGTTTTATTCCCCACTTTGCCACTAGGGCAAGTCCCCTAACGGACCTGGTGAAGGCCCGAGGTCCAGACCTGGTAAAGTGGACCGATGCAGCAGAGGGGGCATTTACAGACCTTCAGACGGCCCTCTGTAATGACCCCGTACTCATAGCCCCGGACTTTAACAGGGAATTTATTTTACAAACAGACGCTTCCGAGGTGGGGTTGGGGGCAGTTCTGTCACAAATGGTGGGAGAAGAGGAACACCCGATCCTCTATCTAAGCAGAAAGCTTCTCCCAAGAGAACAGAAATATGCAGTAGTCGAGAGAGAATGCCTTGCTGTAAATGGGCTATGGATACACTGTGTTATTACTTCTTAGGCCAGCGATTTACTCTTGTGATGGACCATGCACCCCTCCAGTGGATGCAGCAGAATAAGGAAAAGAATGCAAGGGTCACCAGGTGGTTCTTATCCCTCCAGCCATTCCAGTTCCGCATACGGCACAGGGCTGGATGCCACCATGGCAACGCTGATGGTCTTTCACAAGCATACTGCCCGGCGTCCCAAGATGCCCAACTCTATGGTGTTGAGCGGCGGGGGGCAGGGCGGAATATGTGACGGGGCAAGGCCAGATGGCTATGGAAAAGTAGTGGGACATAGATATATTAGCTCCAGGATAAACAAATGCCTGGTACCAGGATAAGTGAAATGGCAGCTGCTCCAGGTCAATTAAGACACCTGGGGCCAATTAAAACTTTCCAGAAGACAGAGAGAAGGCTAGGTTGATTGGGACACCTGAAGCCAATCAGGGGCTGGCTGAAACTAGTTAAAAGCCTCCCAGTCAGTCAGGTGGGTGTGCATGTCAGAAGCTGTGGGAGGAAGTTGTGCTGTTGGAGAGGCTGAGTAGTACACACCATATCAGGCACAAGAAAAGAGGCCCTGAGGTAAGGGTGAAGTGGAGCTTGAGGAAGTGAGGGCTGCTGTGGGGGAAGTAGCCAAGGGAATTGTACATGTTATGTTTCTAAAAGGTCAACTACCATAGCTGATACTATTAGGGTCCCTGGGCTGGAGCCCGGAGTAGAGGGTGGGTCCAGGCTCCCCCCTGACCAACTCTGCCCCCTGATTAATCACTGAGACTGGGAGACAACAGAGACTGTGCAAGGAAGGATAACTTCTCCTCACCTCCCTTGCTGGCTTATGATGAAGATGGCTCAGTAGACTGTGACCCTTGTCTCTAGAGAGAGAAGAGTTATGTGGAGGGTCACAGTGAGCCTCTGAGGCTAGCGAAATCTGCCAGGAAATGCGGGACCCACGGAGGCAAGGACAGAGCTTTGTCACACTAGTTATAGAGGTATAAAAGAATCAAAATCACTGGCTGCTGGTGTAAGGGCCTTCTCTCACTGTGACAGTCTGAGGCCCTGTGCTTAGGCTAAGGCCTTTAGCTAAACAGCAGAGGCAGCCATAAGCTGGGAAGTGAATGGTTACATCCTTACATTCCAAACTAGTCACATTGAAATAAGGTGCTATTGGGCTGTTAGTAATATAATCCTGTCCTGATAGTGCCTATCACCTCCAGAGAAAGGGAAATGCCTAGAAAATGTAAAAGGAAACTTCGTTTGATAGCATCTTGTCTGGCAAGAACTCACTTATCAATAGCTGGGATGTGAAATCCTCATTTCTGCGTTGTTCTAGCATTGTAGTCCCCATTTCCCTATTGTGTGTCTGTATAATCTCTGTCTGGTTCTGTGATTGTTTTTGTCTGCTGTATAATTAATTTTGCTGGGTGTAAACTAATTAAGGTGGTGGGATATAATTGGTTAAATAATCATGTTACAATATGTTAGGATTGGTTAGTCAAATTTCAGTAAAATGATTGGTTAAGGTATAGCTAAACAGAACTCAAGTTTTACTATATAGTCTGCAGTCAATCAGGAAGTGGGGGGGAACGGAAATGGGGGGCAAAAATTTAATCATGTTTTGCTAAGGGGGGGAATGGGAACAGGGACACAGGTAAGGCTCTGTGGTGTGAGAGCTGGAAAGGGGGGCACTAAGGAAGGAAACTGGAATCATGCTTGCTGGAAGTTCACCCCAATAAAAATTAAATTGTTTGCACTTTTGGACTTCGGGTATTGTTGCTCTCTGTTCATGTGAGAAGGACCAGGGAAGTAAGCGGGTGAAGGAATAAGCCCCCTAACACATGAATTAACATTGAATGGTAACTTTATTGTACTCACCCAAAGCATAAAGTTCCAAGAGAAGGAAAGGTGTTCTAAACAGAGTAATTCACATAAATATTCATATAGTTAAACTATATACATATTGCCCCAATGTGTTTAAGTACGATCATTAAAAATGTACATAATCCCAGAAAGACAGAAATAAAGGAGCAGTGAGCAAGGGAAATACAAAGCATAGAGATCATCCAGTGGCTATAAGAGAAGGAAACAAGTGTGCATATTGCCACAGGGTGATAGAACCAGCACTGTGTTCACAAGCACAGTTTCACTGTTGGGTGGGCAGAGGGGAGCTGGCCCCAGGCTTCTGGTTTTCATGAGGACAGGGAGGAAATCTCACCTTGACTCCCTGTTGCCTACTCTCATTGGTGGAGGGAAATTCCACTCTAGAGCAGAATTTCAACCCTACCTAAATGAGGACAGGGCATTGATTGAAGGCCAATCATTCAGCACAGGGGCGGGGACACAGAGAGGAGCCACATAGTTTAGGTTTGAGTTCATGTTGATGTTGTTGCTGGATGGTAGGGGCCAAAATTCAGCCTGAAACAGGGGCTAGGGGATCAGCCCATAGAGCAGGTTGAGGCAAATGGGTAGCCAGGCTGGGAGAGCAGACCAGACATAAGTGATGGGGTCTGAACAGAATGGGAACAGACACCAGGAAGGCAAAAGATACTGGGACTTGCCCCGCCAACCTCTTTTTGCACCAGACAGTTCCCTGCTTGAGGCTAAGGCCCAGATCTACAAAGCTATTTAGAAGGTAGGAGCCTACATAACTTTGTAGATCTGGGCTTAAGATACTTGGGCAGGGAGACAGTTTATAAATGGGTAGAGGTGAGTGATCTTAACTAAGTCCTATGAAACTGAAGAAAGTCTATACTCGAGGTACTTAAATCAAACCTTTCGAGAGTTACTCAACTGAAATAACGATGTTTCATATAAACTCATTTGTGAGGGGGTGCCCAACCCACAAAAGACCGGAAGGGGTTAAGGTGGCCAGGCCAATTAACTGCCCAGACTGCACCTGGAGGAGGAGCCAGGGAGCAGGGAATTGATTAGACAGAAGGCTCAGCAGAACAGGAACAAGAGGGGGGCCTGTATAAAGCCCAGGAGCTGAGAGCAGCTGGGAGCTGCAGGGGAGTAGTCTGTAGTCATTCCCTGGGTGAAAAGAGATGTTTTGGGGGCTATAGAGGTAAGTACGCTACAGTTACACCTGGGAGGAGGGAGTTTGGGCTGGCAAATCCAGAGAAGGGGAAAGTCAGAAAGATAGAAAAGGGCTCAAGGGAAAAGCAGCAAGGGTGAGGATAGTGCAGACCTTGGTTGCTGATTAGAAGGCCACCGGGTTGGAACCTGGAGAAGAGGGTGGGCTCGGGTTCCCCTACTAGCCACTGGAGAAGTGGTGCAAACCAGACAGTGGAGAGTGGACTGCCTGGGACACTTTGCCTTGGAAGACTTTGATACTGTGGAAGGGGAGGATCACAGTGACCTGGCTGGAGGGCCAAGGCACAAAGAGGAATCTGCAGCCCTGGGAACAAGAGAGGGCTGTAGGGCGAGACAGGATGGGTGAAGAAACCGTGAGGGGAGAGTGCAGCACCTGGAAAGAGCTAATCTCCAGAGGAGGTGCCCCTAGCGGTGAGTGGACCTAACGACACTCACTTTAAGGAGTGGTCCTGAGACAGGCAAAGTAAGGAAAATCATGTTTCTTTAATTCACCTTAAATTCCACTATTCTCTCTGTTTATCGAAGTTAGCTTACATCACCTCCCCAGGAGTCTAAACAACTTTGAATTTAAGAGGAGAAGTTGATGATAGCTGAAATTACAATTACATTTTAGTTTCCCATTACAAGGATCACTAGAATAAGTGAAGTCTAATCCCTTGGCGATGCTTCTGTAAACATTATCTTATCCATTATGTTGAAGTTTGGGAGATGTCATCTTGTGCAAGAGAAGAGCTGGACTGGAAAGGTGCTTCTTCTTCATGCTGTCCAGTTGTGGCTTCTTTGATCTTTGTGTTCTTGTTGCTGTTTGCTTGTATGAAAGAGATGAGATCAATAGGCAGAGTTGAGGTGAAAGTGCTGAAATGAGGGTATTGGTGTCTCAGTTCAGAGAGGTTCAAACTCTTCTCTTTCCTTAGTCTCGCTGGATATGTCTACACACGGCAGCTGGGAGGGTGGGTTCCAGCATGGATAGGCAGATGCTATTTGAGATAGCACACTGAAAATAGCAACGTGGCCCAGGCAGTATGGGAGGCAGCTCAGCCTAGCCCCCTGAGTATGTACCCAGAAGGTCAGATGGGCTTGTGCTCAGGCAGCTAGCCCAAGCTATTGCCCATAATGCCTTGGCCACACTGCTATTTGTAGCACAGTACTTTGAGCAGAGCTCGCTCATCTGCCTGTCTATGCTGGGAAGCACAATCCCAGTTGCTGTGTGTAGATGTACCCAGTGAAGGTGGAAACACACTTCCTTCAGGGGCTTGGCTAAATCCAAGTATCAGCCACTATTACCTTTTCATTGGCTCAACAGCTTTGTGGGATAGTCAGTTCATGAATATGCAATCTGCTAATGCGTATTCTGCAGGGATGTAATTCTTCTTCAGCTTTATGATGACATTGCTTTTGTCTTTTTGGTGGAAAATTCTCAAAACATCTTTAAGGATAGAATTTTAACTGTTATTTGGATAATTTTCTGAGATATTCCTTTATTTCCATTAAAGCAGTTGAAATTCTGTTTCTGTTTCAATTGAGTCTGAACACTCGTACTTCCAAAGTAAAAGTTTGCCTGCTTTTAAAATTATCTTTTTATTGTAGCCTTGCCTGAAGAGAGTCCCATCACCTTCAGCCCCCAACTAAAACCTCTCCAACGCATCATCAAGGATCTACAACCTATCCTGAAGGACGAGCCATCGCTCTCTCAGATCTTGGGAGACAGACCAGTCCTTGCTTACAGACAGCCCCCCAATCTGAAGCAAATACTCACCAGCAACCACACACCACACAACAGAACCACTAACCCAGGAACCTATCCTTGCAACAAAGCCCATTGCCAACTCTGTCCACATATCTATTCAGGGGATACCATCATAGGGCCTAATCACATCAGCCACACTATCAGAGGCTCGTTCACCTGCGCATCTACCAATGTGATATATGCCATCATGTGCCAGCAATGCCCCTCTGCCATGTACATTGGCCAAACTGGACAGTCTCTACGTAAAAGAATGAATGGACACAAATCAGACGTCAAGAATTATAACATTCAAAAACCAGTTGGAGAACACTTCAATCTCTCTGGTCACTCGATCACAGACCTAAGAGTGGCTATACTTCAACAAAAAAGCTTCAAAAACAGACTCCAACGAGAGACTGCTGAATTGGAATTAATTTGCAAACTGGATACAATTAACTTAGGCTTGAATAGAGACTGGGAATGGATGAGTCATTACACAAAGTAAAACTATTTCCCCCTGGTATTTCTCCCTCCCACCCCACCCCCCACTGTTCCTCTGATATTCTTGTTAACTGCTGGAATTAGCCTACCTGCTTGTCACCATGAAAGGTTTTCCTCCTTTCCCCCCCTGCTGCTGGTCATGGCTTATCTTAAGTGATCACTCTCCTTACAGTGTGTATGATAAACCCATTGTTTCATGTTCTCTGTGTGTGTGTATATAAATCTCTGCTCTGTTTTTTCCACCAAATGCATCCGATGAAGTGAGCTGTAGCTCACGAAAGCTTATGCTCTAATAAATTTGTTAGTCTCTAAGGTGCCACAAGTACTCCTTTTCTTTTTGCGAATACAGACTAACACGGCTGCTACTCTGAAACCATTGTCTTTTCTGTTTCCCATCCTTGTAGAGGTTCTTGTTTTTCTGAGTTTGGTAAGGAAATTGCTTAAGCATTGCCCGACAACTACTTAATTCCCAAATTAAAGTAAATATTTTATACTCTAATGGCTTCTCATATCAGTAACCTGCTATATAGTAAGGTATTTGATTCCACGTCAGTACACAAAATATCTCACTATTCACACAGGAATGGTAGCAGTATTAGATTCTTGGATTTAGACGTGATATTTGCAAATAAACATCACAAAAGAAGCTTATACCATCTTAAGCATTTAAGTAATAAACAATGGTTTTCATGTTTAAGTAGAAACATGAGATGAGAAGCAGTCAAAATATTTCCCAACCCTTCTTCTCCTGGAAGAGTGAAGACTTCAGAATGTTTATAAAAGGAATCATTCCCAATAAGAATATATCTAGAACAAGTTGTGGGAGTTTAAATCAAATTTTTCTCTCTGAAGAATGAGGGGAAGAGAAGGGGTGATAAGAGGTTCCTGGCTTAGCTTTTGTGATCTTGATAAACCAGGTGTGACACACAACTTTTCTTTGGTACGTCCTAGGAAAGGACTCTTCACATCTGTTGACAAGGGGTCCTGCTCTTTAAACAAGCAGTTCCCAAGATTACACTCTGAAGTAGCTTCACCTACAATTTACAGTTAAAGACTCCTACAGCAAAGATTCTATGCAAGACAAAAATGATAATAACTACCATTTAGAAATGTCCTTGACTTAACATAAAACACAACTATATAGAACATCAAAGCACAATAGAAATTATACATTTCACAGTCTGTGCAACCAGCCCTGGAAGTGATATGTTTATAGTTTCTTGGTCCTGGAGGTATCATTTTCCTTTAATTTTTGGGGGGCTTCACTCTTTGGGAGAAAGCAGAGGGTTCTTTGGAGTTTCTTTAATTACTCTGAACATTTCATATAAGAAAATGAGCAATCAAATAATTAACATTTGAGCTATTACAGTTCCACATGGGAAATTGTTAGCTAAATTGGAGAAGATGGGGATTAATATGAGAACTGAAAGGTGGATAAGGAATTGTTAAAGGGGAGACTGGAACAGGTCATACTGAAAGGTGAACTGTCAGGATGGAGGGAGGTTACTAGAATTACTAGTGGATTTCTTCAGGGTTTGGTCTTGGGACCAATCTTATTTAACATTTTTATTGCTGACTTTGGTACAAAAAGTGTGAGTGTGATAATAAAGTTTGCAGATGACACAAAGTTGGGAGTTATAGCCAATATGGAGGAGAACCAGAATATCATACCAGAAGATCTGGTTGACCTTGTAAACTGGAGTAACAGAAATGGGATGAAATTTAATAGTGAAAAGTGCAAGGTCATGCATTTAGGGACTAACAACAAGAACGTTTGCTATAAACTGGGGATTTATCAGTTAGAAGTGACAGAGGAGGAGAAAGACCTGGGTGTATTTATTGATCACATGATATCTATGAGCTGTCAATATGATGTGGCCATGTAAAGGCTAATGCAGTCCTAGGATTCATCAGGTGAGGTATTTCCAGTAGAGACATGGAGCAATGGGGGCAAAAAACCTAACTGACTTCAAGACTGAGCTTGATAAGTTTATGGAGAGGATGGTATGATGGTAAAATATAAAACAGATTTATTAACTAAAGAAAGATAGACTTTAAGTGATTATAAGTAGCAGGCATAGAGATCACAGTTGGTTACTTAAGAAACAAAAATAATTTGCAGTCTAAATTTTAACTTAGACTAAGCAAGATTTGAATCAAACAGTCTGTCACCGCAACAGGTGGTACAGACAGCGTACAGTTCTTCAGTACACAGACTGGATCTCCTTCCAGCCTGGGACCAATCTCCTTAGTTCAGAGTCTTTGTCTTCCAGATGATATTGCACATGTTGAGATGGGGGGTAGGGGAGAGAGATGCCAAGGGATGCTGTCATCACTGGTCTTTTATACTTTCTTTCAACTGCTAGAAAGATCCTTGCTGTGACAAGGGTTACCCCACCCCCATGGCAAACAAGCCTTCTCTGAGGCATCCCTGGCATAGTGGATTCTTCTTAATGAGCCATTAAGCTCAGCCTGGGGATTCCAGGGTGCTACTTTGAGGTACAGAGTGTCACAGGGACCCAGAGTAATATATAGATATGTAGCCCCCCCACCCCTTAGTGCGTGGGCTGTGCCCCAAGAGAAGAGACATGACTTTTGGGCCCCCCTGGGGTCCATGACAGAGTTCTGCCCTGTCGACTTCCCCAGCAGCAGGAGGGAAGGGGAGGGGATGTGATCCCACATCACAGGCACCCTGACAACCCTTTTCCCTCAACCCCCAGCAGCCAATCAGATGGCAGAAGACAGCCTGGCAGACTTTGAGCAGTCTCTGACCTGTGCAGAGTCTGGAGACCTGGGAAAGCAGGATGGAGACTGTGGATAGCCCAGCTTTCCTTCCACTTGGCACAGATGGGGAGAGGAGGAGAAAGGAGCTCTCCCCGCAGTCTGCCAACACAGCGCTTCCAGGCCCAGGAAGTGGCCTGTCTGTAACCTCAGCCTGCAGAAAAGACTCAGGAGGGGACAGCCTGCTCCTCCTGCCACCACCTGCAGCCTGCTTGACCTGTAGCCAGCCCACATCAGATCCAGGATTTTGGATCCAGAGACCTGACGTGCTTACACTTTAACCTGTGGGCTCCAAGCTTTAAATACTGTCAGTACCTCTAATGCTTTGGAAGGAAGCCCATGGGGTTGGGCCTAGTGGGAGCAGGGATGTCTCAGACACATGGCTTGGGATTTGGGATCCATTTAATGAACCCTGTATGCCCACACCACAAAAACAATCTGTACATAATCTGTCTTGATTTGTATGCAGTAGGATCCAGGGCTCAATCAGGAGGTTCCCTCTAAAAGACTCCATACAGCTACAGGGAAAGGGAATGAGGGATATTGTTATACTAACAGCCTAATTTAATACTTCCCATTTCAAATACTTTAACTGTTTCCCCTTCTTTTTCTGTGTGATTAAATAAAAGACTAAAAAGGTTTGTAATGGGGGTTGTTACAATGGGAATTGCCACACTTGACACTAAAGCCTGGACTGCAGTGACTTGTTTAATCTGGTAATGGTGAACAAAGGTTTCAATAAAACCTTATCTCTTGCTGGGCCCCAGACACCCCCTTCTCAGCACAACAGAGTGTAGCCTCATGCCTGCCATTTGATAGAGTTCAAGGAAGGGGATTAGGCTAAGCCAATATGAGAGAGCCCCTGTGGTCCCTTTACATTACATGTGTTGTATACAAAGGAAAAGACAAAACAATTGGTGACCAGGATTGGATCCAAATCCAGGAATGCAGTGAGATAGAGAGTGACTGGAGAGGAAGTGAAACTGAAGCATAAATTGCAGCCCCTGAGATTGTGAGACAGTGGCTCATTTAGACCAAAGAATGGGGCTGTGCTTATCTATGGTAATTCCAAGGTTCCCATGAACCTAGTGTGGTCTGCAGCTAAGTGTCCTTCTCCTAGAATACAGGGTGTATTTGCCTCATTGGCTGATGGGAGGCATTTTTCTCAGATCGACCTTGTCCAAGGCTCCCTACAAATGGAGATTGGAGACAGTGACCAGAAGCAAGCCCCTCACAACTAGCATAATGTTGTCAGAATGTTAAGCTACAGAACAGCCTTGCCCTTTTCGTGTCTCACCAAAGGGAGAGGTAGCTCCTGTATCCAGGGCTTATCCAGGTTGGGAAAGAGTGACCCTAACAGAGCCTGGAGAGAGACTTGAGAAGGGGAGGGCAGAGGAGAGGATGGGCTGGAAGGTTAAGCAAAGAGAAACCTGAACTTTGCCCCCCCAAATAAAGGGGGTGCCGCATGGGTCGAGCCATGGACATGTGTCCCTTCCTTCCCAGGTGGGGTTCCTGTCCAGGGCCTGGACTCTATATAAGGGTCTTGTGACATTATTGACATGATCTGTGACCATACAGATCATTGTTGCAACCTGTGGTTGCACCAGGTCCTGTACAGAGGAGGTCAAGTGGAGTGTCGATGGAAAAGTTGTAGTTTGCTGGTTATGATTATGCTGTCTGTATGTGTGTATCATTTTTGTATTTGAAGTTATGAATATTGGCTATGTGCTTGTATCTCAATGTATTTGATTCTAAGAAGCCTCTGTGAAGCATTCTATCATTCTTGAGAAGGGACTATTCTCCGTAAAAAGAAAAGGAGTACTTGTGGCACCTTAGAGACTAACAAATTACACAGAGAACATGAAACAATGGGTTTTATCATACACGCTGTAAGGAGAATGATCACTTAAGATGAGCTATTACCAGCAGGAACGGGGGGGAGGAAGAAAACCTTTAGTAGTGATAATCAAGGTAGGCCATTTCCAGCAGTTGACAAGAACGTCTGAGGAACGGGGGGGTGGGGGAGTAATAACATGGGGAAATAGTTTTACTTTGTGTAATGACCCTTCCACTTCCAGTCTCTATTCAAGCCTAAGTTAATTGTATCCAGTTTGAAAATTAATTCCAATTCAGCAGTCTCTCGTTGGAGTCTGTTTTTGAAGTTTTTTTGTTGAAGAATAGTCACTCTTAGGTCTGTAATCGAGTGATCAGAGAGATTGAAGTGTTCTCTGACTGGTTTTTCAATTTTATAATTCTTGACATCTGATTTGTGTCCATTTATTCTTTTACGTAGAGACTGTCCAGTTTGACCAATGTACATGGCAGAGGGGCATTGCTGGCACATGATGGCATATATCACATTGCTAGATGCGCAGGTGAACGAACCTCTGATAGTGTGGCTGATGTGATTAGGCCCTATGATGGTGTCACCTGAATAGATATGTGAACAGAGTTGGCAACGGGCTTTGTTGCAAGGATAGGTTCCTGGGTTAGTGGTTCTGTTGTGTGGTGTGTGGTTGCTGGTGAGTATTTGCTTCAGGTTGGGGGGCTGTCTGTAAGCAAGGACTGGCTGTCTCCCAAGATCTGTGAGTGATGGGTCGTCCTTCAGGATCGGTTGTAGATCCTTGATGATGTGTTGGAGAGGTTTTAATTGGGGGCTGAAGGTGATAGTTAGTGGCATTCTGTTATTTTCTTTGTTGGGCCTGTCCTGTAGTAGGTGACTTCTGGGTATTCTTCTGGCTCTTTCAATCTGTTTCTTCACTTCAGCAGCTGGGTATTGTAGTTGTAAGAATGCTTGATAGAGATTTTGTAGATGTTTGTCTCTGTCTGAGGGGTTGGAGCAAATGCAGTTGTATCATAGAGCTTGGCTGTAGACGATGGATCGTGTGATATGATCTGGGTGAAAGCTGAAGCCAGTTAGGTAGGAATAGTGGTCAGTAGGTTTCCGGTACAGGGTGGTGTTTATGTGACCATGGCTTATTAGCACCGTAGTGTCCAGGAAGTGGATCTCTTGTGTGGACTGGTCCAGGCTGAGGTTGATGGTGGGATGGAAATTGTTGAAATCATGGTGGAATTCCTCAAGGGCTTCTTTTCCATGGGTTCAGATGATGAAGATGTCATCAATGTAGTGCAAGTAGAGTAGGGGCATTAGCGGACGAGAGCTGAGGAAGCATTGTTCTAAGTCAGCCATAAAAATGTTGGCATATTGTGGGGCCATGCGGATACCCATCGCAGTGCTGCTGATTTGAAGGTATACATTTTCCCCAAATGTGAAATACTTATGGGTGAGAACAAAGTCACAAAGTTCAGCCACCAAGTTAGCCGTGACATTATCGGGGATACAGAATCAGACAAACACAAGTACTCCTTTTCTTTTTGCGAATACAGACTAACACGGCTGCTACTCTGAAACCTATTCTCAGTAAGTGCCCAATCAAGAAACATTTAACTGACAATGGACTTTGGGAGAGGCCAATCCACATCTGAGCTTTCCTGGGAACATTCAAACTC
This sequence comes from Dermochelys coriacea, assembly GCF_009764565.3. NCBI lineage: Eukaryota > Metazoa > Chordata > Testudines > Dermochelyidae > Dermochelys > Dermochelys coriacea. The sequence goes on along the minus strand of NC_050073.1, from coordinate 8,790,399 downwards.
ACATGTAAACAATGGTGTCAGCCTGCAAAAAGCTGAATCATTCATGGACATGTGAGTTGCCCAGGTGGCTACAAACTCCATCTTGTTGCTGTGACTTTGCACAGAAGAACAAAGAGAGAGAGTTCCCACCCACAAGAGAGAGAATATAAAAGGCCCTGTAAGTCACTCAATGTTGTCTTCAGCTGGCTCAAGAGATGGCCTCTCCACCCCTAAGAGATGCCTGAAAGAAACTGAAACAAAGAGAGTAACTACGGGGATGTGAGTGATTGCTGGACCCAGACTAGGAAAGAGTCCAGTCTGTGAAAGAAACTTATTGGAACATCTCTGGGGGTGAGATTTCATCTGTAATCAGTTGCTTAATGTATTAGGCTTAGATTTGTGTGCTTTATTTTATTTTTCTTGGTAACTTACTTTGTTCTGTCTGTTATAACTTGGAAACACTTAAATCCTACTTTTTATACTTAATAAAATCACTTTTTGCTTATTAATTAACCCTGAGTAAGTAATTAATACCTGGGGGAGCAAACAGCTGTGCATATCTCTTTGTCAGTGTTTTAGAGGGCAGACAATTTATGAGTTTACCCTGTATAAGCTTTATACAGAGTAAAATGGATTTATTCGGGGTTTAGGCTCCCAGAAAGACTGAATACTTGGTGCTGGGAAAGTCCATGTTTATTAAGAAGCCCCTGAGCTGAGTGGATTTCAGTTTCAGTGAACTGCAGAGAGGTGTGGCCCAACCCGTGGGTTTGTGCTGAAGCTGACTGAAGTATCTAACTCAGCAAGACAGGAGCAGAGAGAAGCCTCTTCTGGCAGGGGGGTTTGTTCTCAGTGGTATCCCAGCACATCTAGGGAGTTTTTTTGACCCAACCTGTCACAGTTCTAATTCATTTTTTTCACCCCTTTGTGTGCTCCTTACATGGAGGTATTTGTGAGTTTTTTTCTCCTGCATATTGGGGAGAAGGGGGTGTTTTAAGGTGCTGAGTGCTAATAATTTTATTCCACAAATTACTAAAAATGTATAATCCAGAGAAATGTGAAATGGAAGGGGCCAAATCTGAGTAACTGTCTCTCTTAATAGCAAGTCAGGGATGATTCCTTCACTATTTTAGTCACATGTGGTTCTTATCATGTCTCTCGGGGATACCCCCCTAAGCGTACAGCCATTCATCCATCTCTATCTCTATCTCTATCTCTATCTCTCTTTGTGTTTGTCATGAATTCCCCATGGTGTCTGGTCCCTTTATAGCCAGTGTGCACAGCAATGTCCAGGGCAGCTGTTTCTGTCTCTGGAGCAGCGAATGGCTTCCTGTTAGGTGAGTAGCTTCACTTGTACCTGTTGTGTTAGCCATCTCCCTGACTGAAATGGAGCTGCAGAACCTGACTGGACACATAGGAAAGAGGAGTTGTTCAGGCAAATTTTTTGCAAATTTCAAATGAGCAACCCATTCCTTGACCATCACCTGTATTCTGCTCTTTTGCACTGACCCCCAATACTTTGCAGTCCCAGACCTGAGGGGCAATTGATTTGACTAAAAAACGCCCTGAGCACCCATAGAAATGTCTGATCCTCCTGGACCTTGGGCATTTGTGTGTGTTTCCCGTTCAGGGGAAGAGACAAGTAGAAGTCACACAGGAGAGTGATTGTGAGATGGTGTTTATTCATGTTAACATAAGGGTCAGCACAGAGGAAGATAATTGAGATACATGAACAGTGGGCAGTTATAGATGTGATGTTTTTGGGCATAGGATCCAGGCATTATTAGTAGAAGAGACTAAACTCCTCGATTAGTTGGTAGTAATTTTGAATTTTTTCCATTGGAATAGAGGTGAAAGTTTCATATATCACTATGCATAAGCAAGAATCCATAGTGGCATGGAACATCTGCCTGTATTTCATGCACAAGAGCTGGCTGTGGAATGATTTACATGGGGATATTTCTCCATGATTATTATTCCCTCCCACACCACCATGTCTCCTACCCTTGTGTTTTACTTGGCATTTACAGGAAAAATGATGAGGCTGTGAGGGGTCACTGACAGTAGCTCTTTACAGAAGAGATAGTAACACTCACCAGGTGACATTAGGAAAAACTTGCCACCAAAATTGAAATTCCTTGTCAATGGCATTTCTAAAACAATGGGGACTATGGGACCATTATGGGCCTATTCCTGCTCCACTTCAAGTCAATAGAACTTTCCCCACTGATTCCAAAGGGAGAGGATTGGGCCCCATGTGACCCATTTGTGTTTTTATAGTTGCAATGAACCCTGGGGATCCGCTCTAGGGAAGCATCCTGGTCTGGGTTGGGGTGGAAAGGAACTTAGCAAGTGACCTGTAAGGTCCTTTTCACCTCTAATTTCTTTGATTCTGTGATCTAGGTAACTCTTCATACCCTGCAAATGGTGTCCCAGGCTGGATACTGAGGGGATTTAAGTAGCCATCTCTAGTGGGTCTATTCTGTGGGTCTCTCCATCCTTTCTAGTATCTGCCTTCTCTTCAAAAACTCTCTGAAGCGCAACTTTGACAGACCCCCTGAATCGTCGCTTTCTGTAGCTCCCGACTAGGAAGTAAATAACTGGGTTGATGCTGCTGTTTACTGAGGCCAGCATAAGCCATATACAAGTGGGGAGAAATGAATAATTAAAATGCAGTACAAAGCTCTGAACGCTGAGGGGAACAGTAAAGGCAAGGAAGAAGAGGACAGGGAGCAGGATAACAACATAGAGCTTTCCTGTCTGACGTTTCTGTGAGCTACATCAGACCTTGATGGACAGGATCAGATTGAACAGAACCATGATGGGAGTGAATATCAGGAAATTCAGAACATGCATGGATATGACTGTCATTGGACACTTTTCAGTCCTATTAAGAACACAAAAATAATGCACTAGTCCAATTAGCAGGGAGGAGAGAACCCAGAGCAAGGAACACACAATGGCAGACACATGCTTTGGTCTATGACATCGGCACCAGATCGAGAAGAGGACAGAGAGACACCTCTCAATGCTAGTGGCTGTCAGGAGATACAAGCTGCTATTGTATGAGAACTGAAACAGCAGCAGAAAAGGCCTCCATTCTAAACTAAAACAAAATAAATTATTCATTGTATCAGTTGTGATGGAAACAGCCAGGAAGAGGAGGAAACCAAAGTCGGCCACACCAAGATTCAGGATGTAGACAGTGAACAGGTTCCTCTTAATGTGGAAGCTGAGGAACCAGAGAACTATCCCGTTACCCACCAGCCCAAACAGGCAGATGAGCAGAATGACACTGTTAATTGACATTTCAGTAAAAATTGTCTCTGGAGCATTCGTTCCCATTATTTGTATCAGAATAATTCAAGCTGGTGTCTGTGGGAGGCTAGAATGTTGTGCTCGGCTCACTCATCATGAAACCTCCACTCTGTGACAAGTGGTGTCTCCCTCTGAAACCTGCATATGCACACATGTTAGCAGAGAAAATACAGAGGGGACTTGGACAGAGATACAGTGACTTGGACATACCCAGCGCTGTGCATCACTGATCATTCCAGCCCCTTCCCAGCCTCATGGCCTGGAATAGCCAGATCCCGATGAGTGTGACTGAAAAATATCCAGAGAGACTACACCCCTGGAGGAGTGCTAGGTGCAGAAAGAGACAGGAAGAAAGCCTGGTGGGTGGGGAGCAGCCTGGACAGAGAGAGAGAGAGTTAAACACAGAGAGTTGGAGAGATTATTTGGGAAGAAGAAAAAGATATTGGGAGGAGCTGTAAGCCATTTATGGATTGGGAATGGCAGGAGATGATATGGGGAGTGTGAACTGGAGAGAGAGAGAGCACAACCATGTATCATTAATGATTGCAAACAGCAAAGAATCCATCTAGGAAACCCTTACCTTCACTTCCCTCCAACACTCTGGGAATGAACCTGTCATCTTGTGATCTTTTCTGAGGTATAGTCTGTTATCTGGACATGTAGAATTTTCCTGTACTGTGTCCAACAACCAGTACCTGCCAGGTCTCATCAAAGAAGTGACTTCCCTGCATTGGGTAGGGTGGGACACAGATTTCGCAACATCAAGGCATTTCATGAGCACAGGGCAGTTTTATAAGATCAGGCAGTGTCAGGGCTCTGTTTGTTGCTTCTTTTCTCCAAAGCATAACGGAAATGGCTTGCTAAAAATTAAGTCTCATGGGATAGATATCACAGAAAATTGCTGTTATCTGAGAAAGGCACCTGGTATATTTAGGGTGTAACCAACTTAGTTACTTAGCATGAAATTTAGAACTTTCCTTATTGTTCAATTTTTCTCTTTTTTTTCCAGATACAATATTTATATTACCTCTTGTTATAATTTTATATCTGTCTTAAAAATTCCCCTCATCACAATTTCTGGGCCCATAATATATATTCTATATATACCCAAAGCTATATTTTTGCCCAGGAATATTTATATTAACTTAACGTGGCAGTAAATATTTGTGATTTTTACTACACAGCTATCTACTAGAAAGAGAGATTGAAAAAATGCATTTTGACAGGGTGGTCATGAGAGGAAATAATGTACAGACATTACCATGGAATGGTGACTTTATTGTATTTGCCCAAACACATAAGGACCCAAAAGAACGCAAACTGTTCTAAAGGAAGTAATACTTATAACTATCAATATAGTTAAACAACTTAACTGATTGCCTGATTCAGTATTAAATATGATCATTATAACATTCAAATAATCCCAGAAGGACACAAATCAAGGAGCAGCAATCAAGGGTAATGAAATGGATATAGGTGACCCAAGAGCTATAAGCGAAGGAAACAAGTATGGAGGCCCCGTCCCACATGCAGATGGCTACAGTGTGAAAGGGCCAGCCCATGAGCCCTGAGTGATATGGGGTTGGGAAGAGCGGGGAGCTGGCTCAAGAACTCTGTCTGGCTAGATGAGTGTGAGGAAATCCCAGCCCTGACTCCCTGCTGCCAGCCCATCTATCACTGGAGAAAGAGAGTGTCACCCTGCCCTGCCCAGGTGGAGGTAGGGGATGGGGTTGCAGGCCACCCTATTGGCGCTGGGTTAATCAACTAGCACAGGGGCAAGTCTGGAGAAAAGAGACACATGGTTAGGTCAACAATACATGTTGCTGCTGCTCCTGAGAGGAGGAAGCCCAAAAGAATCCTCAACCTGGGGCTCAGGGATTGACTGAGGGAGCAAGGGCATAGCAAGGCCTCAGAGGGCCCTGGTGCCAGGATAGGTTAGAGGTCTCCTTCCTAATTCCAAAAGGTAAAATTTTGCTTACCTTTATCATCTTGGGAAATCAGAACTTATCCACCTTATCTGTAAATACACTACCACAATATTCAAGCTATGCCGATAGATTTTTGTAGGCTAGCTACACATAGAAAAGTGGCATTTGCACATTTATACAATATGTTCTCTGACAGTGATGAAAAAGTTTTTCCTAATATCCAACCTAAACCTCCCCCACTGCAACTAGAGACCATTACTCCTTGTTCTGTCATCTGCTACCACTGAGAACAGTCTAGATCCATCCTCTTTGGAATCCCCTTTCAGGTAATTGAAAGCAGCTATCGAATCCCCCCTCATTCTTCTCTTCCGCAGACTAAACAATCCCAGTTCCAATCTCCTCATAAGTCATGTGTTCCAGTCCCCTAATAATTTTTGTTGCCCTCCGCTGGACTCTTTCCAATTTTTCCACATCCTTCTTGTAGTGTGGGGCCCAAAACTGGACGCAGTACTCCAGATGAGGCCTCACCAATGTCGAATAGAGGGGAACGATCACGTCCCTTGATCTGATGGCAATGCCCCTACTTATACATCCCAAAATGCCATTGGCCTTCTTGGCAACAAGGGCACATTGTTGACTCATATCCAGCTTCTAATCCACTGTAACCCCTAGGTCCTTTTCTGCAGAACTGCTGTTGAGCCATTCGGTCCCTAGTCTGTAGCGGTGCATGGGATTCTTCCGTCCTAAGTGCAGGACTCTGCACTTGTCCTTGTTGAACCTCATCAGATTTCTTTTGGCCCAATCCTCCAATTTGTCTCGGTCACTCTGGACCCTATCCCTACCCTCCAGCATATCTACCACTCCAGTTTAGTGTCAGCTGCAAACTTCTGAGGGTGCAATCCACACCATCCTCCAGATCATTTATGAAGATATTGAACAAGACTGGCCCCAGGACCGACCCTTGGGGCACTCTACCTGATACTGGCTGCCAACTAGACAAGGAGCCATTGATCACTACCCACTGAGCCCAACAATCTAGCCAACTTTCTATCCACCTTATAGTCCATTCGTCCAGCCCATACTTCTTTAACTTGCTGGCAAGAATACCCTGTGAGACCATGTCAAAAGCTTTGGTAAAGTCAAGGAACAACACGTCCACTGCTTTCCCCTCATCCACAGAGCCAGTTATCTCGTCATAGAAGGCAATTAGTCAGGCATGACTTGCCCTTGGTGAATCCATGCTGACTGTTCCTGATCACTTTCCTCTCCTCTAAGTGCTTCAGAATTGATTCCTTGAGGACCTGCTCCATGATTTTTCCAGGGACTGAGGTGAGGCTGACGGGCCTGTAGTTGCCTGGATCCTCCTCCTTCCCTTTTTAAAAGATGGGCACCACATTAGCTTTTTCCAGTCATCCGGGACTTCCCCCGATCGCTATGAGTTTTCAAAGATAATGGCCAATGGCTCTGCAATCACATCTGCCAATTCCTTTAGCACTCTCGGATGCAGCGCATCCGGCCCCATGGACTTGTGCTTGTCCAGCTTTTCTAAATAGTCCTGAACCACTTCTTTCTCCACAGAGGGCTGGTCACCTCCTCCCCATGCTGTGCTGCCCAGTGCAGTATTCTGGGAACTGACCTTGTTCATGAAGACAGAGGCAAAAAAAGCATTGAGTACATTAGCTTTTTCCACATCCTCTCTCACTAGGTTGCCTTCATTCAGTAAGGGGCCCACACTTTCCTTGACTTTCTTCTTGTTGCTAATGTACCTGAAGAAACCCTTCTTGTTATTCTTAACATCTCTTGCTAGCTGCAAGTCCAGGTGTGATTTGGCCTTCCTGATTTCACTCCTGTATGCCCGAGCAATATTTTTATACTCTTCCCTGGTCATTTGTCCAATCTTCCACTTCTTGTAAGCTTCTTTTTTGTGTTTAAGATCAGCAAGGATTTCACTGTTAAGCCAAGCTGGTCGCCTGCCATATTTACTATTCTTTCTACACATCGGGATGGTTTGTCCCTGTAACCTCAATAAGGATTCTTTAAAATATTGCCAATTCTCCTGGACTCCTTCCCCTCATGTTATTCTCCCGGGGATCCTGCCCATCAGTTCCCTGAGGGAGTCAAAGTCTGCTTTTCTGAAGTCCAGGGTCCGTATTCTGCTGCTCTCCTTTCTTCCCTGTGTCAGGATCCTGAACTCGACCATCTCATGGTCATTGCCTCCCAGGTTCCTATCCACTTTTGCTTCCCCTACTAATTCTTCCCAGTTTGTGAGCAGCAGGTCAAGAAGAGCTCTGCCCCTAGTTGGTTCCTCCAGCACTTGCACCAGGAAATTGTCCCCTACATTTTCCAAAAACTTCCTGGATTGTCTGTGCACTGCTGTATTGCTCTCCCAGGAGATATCAGGGTGATTGAAGTCTCCCATGAGAACCAGGGCTTGCGATCTAGTAACTTCCGTGAGTTGCCGGAAGAAAGCCTCGTCCACCTCATCCCCCTGGTCCGATGGTCTATAGCAGACTCCCACCGCGACATCACCCTTGTTGCTCACACTTCTAAACTTAATCCAGAGACTCTCAGGTTTTTCTGCAGTTTCATACTTGAGCTCTGAGCAGTCATACTGCTCCCTTACATACAGTGCAATTCCCCCACCTTTTCTGTCCTGCCTGTCCTTCCTGAACAGTTTATATCCACCAATGACAGTACTCCAGTCATGTGAGTTATCCCACCAAGTCTTTATTTGTTATTCCAATCACATCATAATTCCTTGACTGTGCCAGGATTTCCAGTTCTCCCTGCTTGTTTCCCAGGCTTCTTGCATTTGTGTATAGGCACTTGAGATAACTAGCTGATTGCCCCTCTTTCTCAGTATGAGGCAGGAGCCCTCCCCTCTTGCGCTCTCCTCCTCGTGCTTCCTCCCAGTATCCCACTTCCTCACTTCCCTCAGGGCTTTGTTCTTCTTCCCCCCGGTGAACCTAGTTTAAAGCCCTCCTCACTAGGTTAGCCAGCCTGCTTGCAAAGATGCTATTCCCTCTCTTCGTTAGGTGGAGCCTGTCTCTGCTAGCTCCCTCTGTTAGTCTCTCCAACAGCTGCTCAGCTGGTTCGCAGCTGACTGGCTTTTTATAACAGTCAGGCCCATTCAAGGCTCACCTGGAACAAAGCACTTCCAATTCACACTTTTCAAACAACCAATCAAGCACAGGGTCAAACTGTCCCCACAATAGACACTCCGATACTCACCAACACAGCCTCCCTAATGCAGCCCTTAGCATACCTCCTCTCTGGCAGATCCCAGGCAAACTCCCTCTGTTAGCCTCTCTGCTGTTCCATTTGAATGAATGGAGCTATGTGGGGAAAGAGCAAGTATCACAGAGCAGAGATTTCATAATGACTGAGCTAAGCAGAGTGTCCCTGTCTCCTGCATAGTCTAGCTTGTATTCTGGGGATCCAGAAAATAGGACTGAATGCCAAATATATGATTTACCTGCAGTGAACATTGTTGGTGTCACTCTGCTCATCTGCTTCTTTGGACTGGTGAGGAACAGGATCGTCCTCTGGTTCCTCGACTTCTGCATTAAGAGAAACCCCTTCACTGTCTACATCCTCAGTCTGGCTACCACTGCTTGTTTTTCTCATAATTAATACTGTTGAATATGTCTATTGTTTTAGTTCATGATTTTTTTTCTACTTAATGAGGACATTTTCCCTGCTGTCCTTGGTCACATACTAAACCAGCCTGTACCTTCTGACAGCCATCGGCACTGAGAGGTGTCTGTCCTTTCTTAACAACATCTGGTGCCGATGCTACCATCCAAACCACTTGCCTGTCATTGTCTGTGCCCTGCAGTGGGCTCTCTTCTGCCAGCTAAGAGGATTGGTGTATTTTTTCTCTTTTTGATGGAATTGAAAAACTGTCTGACGACACTCTCTACTCATGCCTGGCCTGAATTTCCTGATTTTCATTCCCCTTATGGTTCTGTCCAATCTGACCCTGTTCTTCAAGCTGATGTCATCATGAAAACAGTACAGGATGTTCTGCTCATGTCCTCTTCTTCCTCATCTTGAGTGTTTCTCACAGTGTCCAATACCTCCTTCAGTTTATCAGGTCTTATCACCAGACTGACATGCCTTGCATGCTGACCTCTGTAAACGGCAGCACCAACCCAGTTATTTACTTCATAGTAAGGAGCTACTGGAATCAGTGATTCAGGGGCTTTGTTGGGGTCACACTCCAGTGGGTCTTTCAAGTTAAGGTAGATCCCAGAGAGGTTGGAGAGACCTCCCAGGGGAGACCCAGGGGAGACAGACGATTAAGTCCCCACACACCAAGCCTGGAAGAGCCAGTTGTGGAGGTGGAGATTTCCTCAGATCATAGCATCAAAGCAATCAAAGATGGAAAGGATATTGTAGATCACTTGCAAAATTCCTCCCTCCCCCCAGGTCAGGATCCTTCAGCTGTAAATAACATATACAAGGAGGGCTGGTGGCAGGGTGCCATGGGTGGGATTTCCTGCCAGTGATATAGACAACCAGGCCCCAGGGGCCCGCTCCCCTCTCTGCCCATCCCCTAATCCATCAAGGCTTGTGGTGGAGGATTGGCTGTTTCACACTGCAGGTGGGGAGGGGTTCCACACTTGTTTCCTTCTCTTATAGCCATTGCATTTCCTTCATTCACTGCTGTGTCTTTGTGTCCTTCTGGGATTATTTAAATTTTCTAATGATCATATTTAATACCCTGTGGGGAAATGTGTATGTTATGTAATGATATAGATATTTATATGTATTACTTCTTTTAAAGTTGCCATTTGACCTGAATGTCAGGACATTACCTTTCATACGTGTTCTGTTGAAATGCCTTTTTTCAATCTCTTTTTCTAGTAGATGGGTTTCTTGTAAAAAGCAGAAATCATTTATTGCCTCATTAATTTTATAAATTATATGGACAGCAGATATCTCTCTGGGGATGTGTAGAATATATATCATGGGCCAGATACTACGGTGTTGGGAAATCTCAAGACACAAAATCATAACGAAGTATCCCAGAAATATGTTATTTAGAAAAATTAAACAATTAAGAAAGTGCAAATTTTCATGCTAATAAACACAGTAGGGTAACATCCTAAAACACCAGGAAACTTTCTCAGATAAGAGCAACTTTCTGTCATTCTATCATGTGAGACTTAACCTTGTGCAAGTATTTCCTTTATGTGCAGAAGGGCAGAAGCATCCAGAAAAGGGAAGCATTGCCCTGATCTTGTCTGATGTTATGAAACTGCCTTGACACTGTGATCCCTATGTGCCACCCTGCCCAATGTGGGGAAGATATTTCTCTGACAGGACCAGGGAAGGGACTGAGTGTTGAACGCTGCACAGGGACTGGCAGGGAAATTCTTAATGTCTTTATATACTGTTACTCAGAGATCTTTCCCATGAAGATCCTACAGTGAGAACTGCAGTTATTGACCGGGAGACAGAGAGATTCTGAAGCAGACCTGCCCCAGCCAGCCTCCTGTAAATACTTGGTTCAGGCCCCTAGACTTTGGAAGGAAGAAAGGAAGGTAAGGGACTTTTCTTTGTCATCATTAATGATACATGGCTTTTCTCTCTGCCTCTTTTTCTTTCTGTCTCTCTCAACCCCACTCTTCAATTCTCACCCAACATTTCTTACTCCTGCCGTTCTCTGCATATACATGACTGACAGCGCCTCCCATGTTCTCTTTCTCCCTTTCTATTCCTCTCTGTCCCCCTAACTCTGTCTCTATCTCTCTCTCCAGGATGGTCTGTACATCCAAGTCTTTCTCTGTCCCAGCATCCCCCATGGCCATTATATCTCTGGATATTTCTCACTGCCACTTGATAGGGTCTGGCTGTTCCTGGCCAGGGGGCTGGGGCAGGGCTGGAATGGTCAGTGAAACACAACGCTGGAGATGTCTGAGTCACTGATGTCCCTCTGTCTGTTCTCTGCTAACAGGTGTGTGTGAGGGGAGAAGAACAGGAAAGACCAAGCATTCCACAGTGGAGGGTTAATGATGAGTGAGCTGAGTCTAATGTATTGGTCTGTGACTATATCCAGCCAGGAGCCTGAGGATGAAAATTATGGATGTGCAACAAATTATTTAACTACAGTGATCATTGACAGCATCACTCTGCTCCTCTGCCTGTTCGGGCTGGTGGGGAACGGGATCGTGCTCTGGTTCCTTGGCTTCCATATTAAGAGGAACATCTTCACTGTCTATATCCTCAACCTGGCTGCTGCTGACTTTGGCTTCCTCCTCTGCCTGCCTGGTTTCCTTATAACCTTTAATGCCAAACATTTATTTTGTTTTCCTTTAGTGGGATTTAACTTAATAAACTCATTTCAGCTGCTGGCTATGCTCACATACAGCACCAGCCTTTATCTCCTGACGGCCATCAGCACTGAGCGGTGTGTGTCTGTCCTCTTCCCCATCTGGCACCGATGCCGCCGGCCAAAGCACTTGTCTGCCATTGTCTGTGCCCTGCTCTGGGCTCTCTCCTGCCTGCTGTCAGGAATAGTGTATTCTTTGTGTTTTGTTGATGGAACTGAAAATTGTTGGAATACATTTCTACCCATGTATGGCCTGAATTTCCTAACTTTTGCTCCCATCATGATTGTGTCCAGTCTGATCCTGTTCATCAAGCTCCGACGTGGCTCACAGCGACGTCAGCAAGAAAAGCTCTACACTGTTATCCTGCTCACCGTCCTCTTCTTCCTCATGTTTGCTGTTCCCCTCAGTGTACAATACTTCCTTGACCTTATTCATTATAGTCACACTAATGAGCTATCTTACCTGCTGGCCTCTATAAACAGCAGCATCAACCCAGTTATTTACTTCCTAGTTGGGAGCTACAGGCAGCACCAATTCAGAGGTTGCCTCCCGTTCGCGCTCCGGAGCATCTTTGAAGAGAAGACAGATTTGAGAGAGGTTGGAGAAACCTCCAGACAAGACACAGTGAAGATGTCAATTTAAATCTTGGCAGCACCCAGCCTGGGACACCCTGTTCTGGGGATGGAGATTTCCCTAGTTCACATAGTCAAAAAAATTAGAGATGGAAAGGACCCAGTAGGTCATTTGCTAAATTCCTCCCCTTCCCAACCCAGAGCAGGATCCTTCCTAGAGTTGATCCGCAGGTTTCCGTGCAGTTGTAAAGAATACCAATGGGTCACACAGGACCCAATCCTTCTCCCTCTGGAATCAGTGGGGGAAGTCCTATTGACTTGAATGGAAGCCGGAACAGATCCATAATGGGCTCATTCACTTTGTTTTTGAAATGCCACTGAACACTAATTTCACTTGTGGTGGAACGTGCCTCCCAGTGTTGCCTGATGATGGTTGTTGCCTTTTCTGTAATGAGATTTTTCACAGTCTTGTGACTTTTCCTGCTGAGTGAAAACACAGTGGTCAGGAAAAATGGGGTGTAGACTTACAATGATAGTGCAGAAATATTCCCATATAAATCATTCCACAGCCAGCTCTCCTGTCCACGAAATGCAGAAGGTGCTTCGATGCAACTCTGGACTCTCGCTTCAGCAGATTGATATTTGAAACCTTTACCACTATTGCAGTGGAAACAATTAAGAATTACTATGAACTAACAAGGAGTTAATATCATCTATTAATAAGGCCTGGAGTTTGTGGTATAAGCTTCTTTAGTGATGTTTATTTGCAAATGGTATGTCTAATTTCAAGGATGTAATGTGGTAACTTACTGGTATCATTACTATGTAAACACGAAATGTGTTATGTAGTAATATGAAAACAACTGACTATACTGTGTAGCTGGATATTAATATAAGAAACCTTCTGAGTAAGAAATATTAATATATATTGAGGGGATTATTTGGCAATGCTTAACCAACCTTCTTACCAAACACAGAAAGAGAAGAAGAACCTTTACAAGGATGGTCAGAAGAAAGGACAATAGCTTCTTTGATACCCATGTACGTTTAATGACTCTCCAAGAATCACTAGAGTACAAATGTAATATTAAAAGCTGGCAGGCTTTTATACTGGAAATAGAGATGTTCAGCCTTAGTAGAAACAGAATTTCAATTGCTATTCAGTGCTAATGGAATTAAAGGAACATCTAAGAAAATTATTTGAGTAACAGTTAAAACTCCATCTTTAATGATGTTCTGAGAATTTCCTGCCACAGAAACAAAAGCAATGTCATCACAAGGATGAAGGAGAATTACAACCCTGCTCAGTGTGCATTAGCAGATTGCACAGTCATGATCTGCATATCCTACCAAGACCAACCCATAAAACTGTTGAGCCAATGCAAAGGTGACAGTGGCTATTTGGATCCAGCCAAGCCCATGGAAGTGGGGGTTTTTGCACCTTCAGCGAGACAATGGAAAGAGAAAAGTATAAATGTCTTTGAATCAAGATACCAACACTCTCATGTCAGCTCTCTTTCCTCAGCTCTGCCCATTATTCTCATCTCTTTCAAGCAAGCTAATGGGAGCAAGAGGACAAAGAATATAGAAGCCACAACACAGAATGAAGAAGCAAATTTCCGGTCCAGCCCTTATTCAACATCATTTGTGAGACAACATTTGCAAAAGCATTGCATAATGGGCATATTGAAATGCTACTGTCATTTAAGCTTTCCTGTTAAACACCAGATTGTTTAGACTTCTAGGAAGGAAACACTAGTTAATTTTGGGAAACAGAGAGAAATAATGGGGGTTAAGGTGAATTTAAGATACCTGTTTTTCCCTATTTTGCCAGTCTCAATGCCAATCCTTAAAGTAAGTTGGTTTACGAGAAACATTGCCATTTAAGTTAAATGGCTTCATCTAAGGAACTGAGTTTAAGGCATTCTTCAGTTTCATAGGACTTAGTTAAGATCACCCATCTCTGTTCATTTATCAACTGCCTGATGCTCCAGTCTTAGAGTCAGACAGCTGTAAAACCGACAGACCCCAGTTATTGGCATGCAGGATCGAACCTGGGGCCTCTGGAACTTAGTGCGTGAGCCTCTATTGCATGAGCTAAAAGCCACATGCCCTCTACCAGACTCATTAATCTCTAAGTGGTCTCGGTGCCACTAGAGGGGACAGAACACCACACTCAGCAGGTGTGTGGATTACATACTTCCCCTAGCTGAGGAAGCTTCAGAAACTTCCCAGTTGAAATCCCGGATGAGCCCCCATTTGTAACACCGAGAGACCCCGGTCATCAGTGGGTGAGATCGAATCTGGGCTCTCTAGAGTTTAGTGCATGAGCCTCTACTGCATGAGCTAAAAGCCACAAGGCTGCTAGCTAAGGCTGTAGCAGACTCATTAATCTCTAAGTGGTCTCGATGCCACTAGAGGGGACAGAACACCACACTCAGGAGGTGTATGGGTTATACAGGAACCATCTGCCCTGTGCAACAAGAGCTCAGTGGGTGAGTCTGCTGCATTGCCTGGTGTCTGTCCCCATACTGTTCAGGTCTCCAGACTTACATCTGGGCTACTCTCCCAGCCTGGCTACCGATGTGTCCACCTGTTGTCAGGGCCAATCCCCTAATTCCAGTTTCAGGTGGCATTTTGCTGTCCCCCTCCGCCCAGCAGTGCCACATTCTGTGTGCCATCTCTCTGTAGCCCAACCCCTGTACTGCTGATGAATCTTCAGCCAATTTCCTTTCTCCATTTGGGTTTGGCTAAGCTTTTGCTCCAAAGTGCTATACCCCTCTTTCAAGAAGAGGTGGGCAGGGAGCCAGAGGTGGGATTTCCTCCCAGTCCTCTAGTCAACCAGGGCTCTGTGGCTTGCTGCCCTCTTTGCCCACCCCCTAATCAGTCAGGCTTATGGGGACTATTGCACAGTGATCATGTACAGGTAGGATGGAGGTTACACACTCACTTCCTTGTTTTATAGCTATTGGGTGATCTCTGTCCATTGCATTTCCCTCACTCACTGCTCCTTAATTGGTATCTTTTGGGAATTATTTAAATTATCTAATGATTAAGGCTGTGAGTCTGTCATGGATGTCACAGATTCCATGACTTTCCATGACCTCCATGACTTCTGTAGCGGCTGGTGCTGGCTCAGGGGCTGCCGAAGCTGGATAGCTCCTGGGCCAGCAGCAGCAGTTTGGGTGTGTGGGAGGGGACTCAGGACTAAGGGCTGGGTTTTTGGGGGTGCGAGGTGGGGGCGCTTACCTGGTGTGGGAGGACCCCCCTGCAGCTCCTAAGTGGCGAAGGGGTGGGGGGGTCTCCACGCTTCCTGCACCCACAGGCCCCACTCCCATAGCTCCCACTGGCTGAGGTTCCTGACCAGTGGGAACTGCGGCAGCCGGCGCTTGTGGTGGGAGCAGCGAAGGAACCCCTGCCTCTACTGCCTAGGAGCTGCAGGGATGGAGCCTGTAGGAAGCCCCGCCAACCCCCTCCCCCAGCACCAGTGGGGGGTCCCGGGCTAAGCGCCGTGACCTGGCCCCCTCCTCCCCCAGTACCAGTGGGGGTCCTGGGTCACCTCCCCCAGCACCCACAGCGTCCCCGGATCGCGCCCCCCCCTCAGAGCACCACCACCCAAGTTTTAGTCTGGGGGCGTATTTTTAGCAAAAGTTATGGACATAAAGTTATGGACATAAAGCATAAATTTTTATTTACGGCCTGTGACCATGACTTTTATTAAAAATACCCGTGACTAAAATGTAGCCTTACTAATGATCTTTGTGACACTGGTAGATGAGGTGGCAACTCAAACCAAGACCCCAGGCCTCACTAAACACTTGCAAATGCATAGCCAGAAACCAGTCTTGCTTACCTGTGTGTTAGTATGATCAAAATAGATATTAGATATAAAGTTGATAAGAATGTGTTTTATGTTTAGTCTTTATAAAATGCTTGTAGGATGTTTCATGAATTGATCTCACTTATAACCTCTACAGCCCATAGTGTAAAGCTATATTAAGTGTTTGCATAGTAAACCTCTAATTGTGTAACTCACCAAACAGGAAAATAAGCATTAATTAAAGTAAAGGTCTTGTCCTGTGTACAACATGGCCCATTGAAGACAAACAAGGCATCGTATGGCATCAAAGGAAAGAGGCCCGGTTGATTGCATTCCTAGCTCCCTCTAGGAAGGAGAGACCTACTCATGAAGTCATCCAGTCAGTTTGAACTCTGGAGTGGGGGGAATAAAAATCCCTAACAAGGAGAAACTAAATGTCTTTCATGCTGTCTGGACTCTGAGGGGCAAAGAATCCTAAACATAAGAAAAGAGATCCCCAGGCTGATAGCCATGGATTAGCCCTGAAAGACATTTTGAATGAACAGATTACTACAACTCTGTCACCTTTTGAACCACAGATTGAAACTCATTTGTATATATATTCTTGCTTGCTTCAACCTGTAAATAACTCTTATCTTTTCCTAATTAATAAACCTTTAGTTAGTTTATTACAGAATTGGCTACAAGAGTTGTCTTTGGTGTGAGATCTAAGTAGGGTTGCTAACCCTCCAGGATTGTCCTGGAATCTCCAGGAATTAAAGATTAATCTTTAATTAAAGAGTATGTCATGTGATGAAACCTCCAGGAATATGTCCAACCAAATTTAGCAACCCTAGATCTAAGGTAAGTGACCTGTCTCTTGGGGCTGGGAGCAACCTGAATATTTTGTGATCTTTGGTTTAAGTGACTACGTACCACATCGTCCAGATTGCCTGGGTGTCAAGATAGACTGGAGTGTCCAAGGGGACTATCTGTGACTCCATTATAAGACTATTGTAGTTCACATTTATTACCGGGTTGTTGAAATCTAATTATAGAACATACCAGTTGGGGCGGGGTGTCTGCCCTGTTTTTTGACAGTCTGCCCTGGGGTTGGTGCACGGTCATGAGCCACTCCAGACAGCATTAAAATTACACCTAATACTCAGTTGGGGAATTGTGTATTATCATAGAATCATAAAAAGAAAAGGAGTACTTGTGGCACCTTAGAGACTAACAAATTTATTAGAGCATAAGCTTTCATGAGCTACAGCTCACTTCATCGGATGCATCCGATGAAGTGAGCTGTAGCTCACGAAAGCTTATGCTCTAATAAATTTGTTAGTCTCTAAGGTGCCACAAGTACTCCTTTTCTTTTTGCGAATACAGACTAACACGGCTGCTACTCTGAAACCATAGAATCATAGAATAACAGGGTTGGAAGGAACCTCAGGAGGTCATTTAGTCCAACCCCCTGCTCAAACCAGGACCAATCCCCAACTAAATCATCCCAGCCAGGGCTTTGTCAAGCCTGACCTTAAAAATCTCAAAGGAAGGAGATTCCATCACCTCCCTAGGTAACCCATTCCAGTGCTTCACCATCCTCCTAGTGAAAACGTTTTTCCTAATATCCAACCTAAACCTCCCCCACTGCAACTTGACACCATTACTCCTTGTTCTGTCTGGTTTTACTATAGAGGTATTTATATTTATTTCTTTCATTAGAAACAGCTTACTTTATCTTGGGTCCTTATGTTTTGAGAAAATACAATGACATCACCATTCAATGTTAATGTCTGTACATTATTTCCTTTAATGCCCACCCTGTCAAAAAGCATTTTTTCAATCTCTTTTTAGTCGATGGGTTTGTAGTAAGAAACAGAAAACATTTATTGCCACATTAATTTAAAAAAACATAATCAGAGGAAATATATCTTTAAGGATCTGTAGAATATACACTAGGGGCCTAGATATTGTGGTGATGGAAGATTTCCAGACAAACATAAAAGTTATAACCAAGTGGTATAGAAATATGCTATTTGGAGAAATCAGAGCAAAATTGAACCATTAAGAAGGTGCCAGTTGTCATGCTTATTAACACAGTTGCTTCTGCCCTAACTACATTAGCAGCTCTTCTCTAGGGGTTGGCAACCTATGGCACACATGCCAAAGACGGCACACCAGCCGATTTTTAATGGCACGCGGCTGCCTGCCAGGTCCCAGCCGTCGGCCCCGCTCAGCACCTGCTGCCAAACCCAGGCCGGGACCCTGGCAGGCAGCAGCGTACCATTAAAAATCCTGCCCGTTCTGGCCCACTCTTCTCCACACCCTCCGCACACACTCCCAGCCCTCTGCCCTGACCCCTGCACTCCTCATGACCCCAGCCTTGACTCCAGCACCCCCACACATACCCAGCCCCCTCCCCTGACTCCTGCACCCCCACACATACCCAGCCCCCCGCATGCCCTGACTCTTGCAGCTCCCACATTCTCACCCCCACCGTGAGCACCAAACGGGAACTCCTGCACCCCCCCACCCCACATTCCTATCTGCACCTCTCACACCAAATGGAAGCTGCCCAGGTAAGCACTCCATACCCAAACCTTCTGCCCCAACCCTGAGCCCCCTCCCTCATTCTAGCTCCTGGCCAGACCCTAAATCCCAACCCCCAGCCTCCTCCTTCATCCCCAGCCCTGTGCTCAGTGCACTCCCACCCTCAGCTCAGTGCAGAGAGAGAGGAAGAGAATGGGCTAGAACCAGGGAGAAGGTAGGTACCCACTCTATGTGGGCAGGGCCGGGATCCCAGACCAGCAGCGAGCTGAGCGGGGCCGGCAGCCGGGACCCTGGCTGGCAGGAGCCGGCGGACGGAACCCCAGACCGGCAGTGGGCTGAGTGGCAGCGGGCTGAGCCTCTCAGCCCACTGCTGGTCTGGAGTCCTGGTCGCCAGCCCCGCTCAGCCTACTGCCGGCCTAGGTGAATGGGACCTCAGGCTGGCAGCAGGCTTAGCAGGCCGGCGGCGTAAAATCAGCATTTTAATTTAATTTTAAATAAAGCTTCTTAAACACTTTGAAAACCATGTTTACTTTACATACGACAATAGTTTAGTTATATAATATATAGACTTGTAGAGAGAGACCTTCTAAAAAATGTTAAAATGTATTACTGGCACACGAAACCTTAAATTAAAGTGAATAAATGAAGACTCGGCACACCACTTCTGAAAGGTTGTGAACCCCTGCCTTAAGATATAATCTTTGCAAAGCTGTTTCCTTTTTGGTTAGGAGATCAGAAGCAATCAGGGAAGGGAAGCAGATCTCTGACAGTCGCTGATGCTATATAGCTGCCCAGTGCTCATGAAAGGCAATAATGGTATACACTGTGTCCCACTCTGCCCAGTGTGGAGAAGACATTTCTCTAATGGCTTCTGGCAGTGAATAGGTGTTGGTTGCTACACAGATTACAAGGAAATTCTTAGTGTCTGGATAATAGATTATTACTCACAAAACTTTCCCATGAAGATCCTACACTGAGAAACCCATTTAATAACCATGAGACAGGGAGTGTCAGAAATGAATCTGCCCCAGCCTGGTTCCTGTAAACACTTGATTCTCTCTCTACCCCACTTTCCAAATCTCACCCAACTTCTCTTACCCCTTTCATTCTGTACCCATAGCTAACTGACAACCCCTCCCAATTTTTCTTTCTCCCTCTTTTCATCTCTCTCTGACCCTAGCTCAGTCTTTCCCACCTCTCTGTCCAGGCTGGTCCTCATCTGTCACCATTTTTTTATGTCTCTCTCTGTCGGTAGGATTTCCCATGGCCATTATCTCTGGGATATTTCTCCTTCCCACTCATTGGGATCTGGCTGTTCCAGACCATGAGGCTGGGGAGGGGCTGGAATGATCAGTGAAAAACAGCAGTGGAGATGTTACCAATTCACCTCTGTCTGCTCTCTGCTAACAGGTGTGTGTGAGAGAGGGGTAGAAGGAGAGACTGGCATCCCACAGCAGAGATTTCATGGTGACTTAGCTGAGCTCAACATCCCTGCCCCCGACTAAGCCCAGCCTGGATAACTGGGACCAAAAATAATGGGACTGGTTGCCAAAAAGATGATTTAACTCTAGTAATCATTGATAGTGTCACCCTGCTCATCTGCCTCTTTGGGTTTGTGGGAAATGGTATCATCCTCTGGTTCCTTGGCTTCTGCATTAAGAGGAATGTCTTCACTATCTACATCCTGCACATGGTCACCACTGACTTTTGTTTCCTCTTCTGCCTTCCTGGTTTCCTCATAATTGTTGCTGTCAAACATTTATTTTGTTTTCTTGTAGAAGATTTTTGCTTCATCTGCTCATACACAGCACTAGCCTTGAATCGACTGATGGCTTTCAGCACTGAGAAGTATCTGTCAAACCTCCGCCCCATCTGGCATCAATGCTACCCCCCAAATGACTTGTCTGCCATTGTCTATGTCCTGCTACGGATTCTCTCCTGCCTGCTGTCTGGAATAGTGTGTCCTTTTGGTTTTGCTGGTGGAACTGAAAATTGTTGGAATATGCCCCTACCCATGTGCACCCTGAATTTCCTCATTTTCTCTCCCCTCATGGTTCTGGCCAATCTGCTACTGTTTTTCAAAATCTGATGTAGCTCACAGCGATGTCAGCAAGGAAAGGTCTTCGTTGATATCCTGCTCACTGTCCTCATCTTTGCTGTTCTTCTCAGTGTCCAATACTTCCTTATTATTATCTTACCAATGATGCATCTTCCTGGGATAGCGTAGGGTACAATCCAGAGCAGTGAGGGCTTATCGTTGCTTGACCTGTAACTCTGAGTACCTTAAATGCTCTGCTCCTGGGGCTTGACATCCCACCAGCAGACAAGCATGTAGCTCCCTGAGTATCTGTCTGCTGTGTAGTCCTGAGTCAGCACTCTGGCCCCAGCAGCCCTCTTACAACACAAAAGACTCAACCTTTGTTCCCTCCAGTCTTGGTTACTACTTACGTTAACAGAACTGATATTTTTTTGGAAAGAGAGGTTGCATCTGTTGAATAGCTGCTTGCCATCTACAATAATTTCCCACAAATAATTTTCTACCTGCTCTGGCAGTTAGTAGAGAGGAAGGCCCTTTGCAAGAGCAGAATGTGAATTTCAATGATCCATGGCACTCAGAGAGGACAGACTAGTATGGGTATGCTGGAAGTACAGTATGAGGGTGTCAGGCTGGGCTTGCGGGTAGGAACTCACCTTGGGAGCTGGGTTCAACTCCTGCATCCACCAAAGACTCCCTGTGTGACCTTGGACAAATCACTTAGTCCCTTTTTTGCCACAGTTTCTCACCTGTAAAGCAGGGATAACAATCATTTTGTGTCTGTCTCAGTGTCAGCCCATTGTGGCAGAGGCTGTCTCCTACTCTGTGTTTGTGCAGGGCGTAGCACAATTGGCTTCTTGGTGTGATGGTCACAAAAATAATAATCAGTCAAGTACCTGGGCATCCAACCGGTCCTAATCCCAGAGTCCATTCCAAGATGTAACTTGTGAGCCACCAAGGATAGAAATTAATGCCACACAGCCTTGAAAAACTTGGACTCTCAGCTCTCCACTGATGTGTGCATCCCTCTTTGTAGGGATGGAGCTTTATGAAACATCAGACCTTAATACACATTCTGTATTGACGCAATTCCTGTTGGATAGGCATGTGCATGGCACAAGCATAGGATACCAAGATCTAGGGAGGAGGAATCAGAACACTGAGATGAATGGAGCAGTTCACACCTCTCCAAGCTATTGTTTCATTTTGTATTCATCTCAATGGGGTGCTCTCATTCAGCTGAGCACATCCCCTTGAGATGAATAGACCACTTCACACCACTCCATTCCTCCTGTACTGCTGCTGATGTACAGTGCCCCTTCCCCCTACACTAGGCCCAGACCTGGGATAGGAAGTCTGGTACTCTCCTCCCCCCCCACCCCATCAACCCCGCCCCAGCTGCCTCCAGCTGGTAGATGCACTCCTCACAGCCCATCAGTTATCACCTTCCCTCTCTCAATGGCCTCTCCAGCCCTACCAAGGTGTAAGACTTCCCACACACTAGTCTTCTTTGCTTTCCCTCCCCAAGCTCAGAAAGGGTACAGTGTCGTATTGGGGCATTGCTCCAAGGGTGCATAGCTGAGAAAGCGTGTGAGACATTATCTTAACTGCTTAGCCACCCTTCACTTTCTGTAAGACCACAAGGCAGAACTGGGCAACCTCAACTCTGAGTTAAAAGTTTTTGAACAGTGAATTACCTTGTGTTTTGAGGAAGTGGGGGCAGTGCTAGGGGCATGATCTCATGGGTGGGGAGGCACAATGGATTTTCCCAGATACTCCTTGCCGCTACTCAACTCCCTTTTGATTGGCTTAATCACAAGGCCGGAGGTTTTGGGACTTTTGGGTTCCCCCCTGCCCAAATCATTCATTTTAGAAAACTTTTTGAATTTGAAATCAGACTGATTTCAGGTCTTTGAAAATTACCGATTTCAACAAACCAATGAACCTTCAATACAAGATGCAGGGGGAAATTTTGAAGCAACCCGCAAAGGAACAGAATAAAACTGATTTTAAAAATATTGCAGACTTTGTATTTTTCCTTTGTTTTTTCACCCAGCTCCTGGGTTTTGTGTCCTGTTTCCAAATGACAGACATGACTCTGTTTGCTGCTTTGAGGAGCTCTCTGCTTCTGAGTGCTAGCAAATGGGATTCTCTGAGCAGATATTTTAGAGTCCCCCTTCTGTCCCAAGACACAGAAATAGGGGGTTGCAGAGGCTTCTCATTCCTAAGGTTCTGTGCCAGGAACTTTCAGGGTCCCCAGATTCCCTTGAGATTTCAGGACACTGTTAGTTTAATCCCAGTTTGGTGTGGAGTGTTAAATCCACAGCACAGGGGATATATGAGTAGGGAGAGGGGGGCTTGATGCACCAGTACCCCCCTTGCCTAGTAAATTGAATTTTTGTGATGGCTTTCCAGATAAAATCATGATGCTTAGACATTAGGTGAATAATGTGAGAGTGATGAGCAATTAACTGCATGAAAAGAAATGGCCACGCGGTGGTAGCACATACTCAGGAACCATTGCTTCACAGGAGCACGTCCATGAGCTGGTCAGTCTGTCCAGACTGATCTCTTTCCTCCAGCAGCAACTAGCGCTGGAGGGCTTGACTACACAGAAAACTTACCAGCATTACTATACCAGGTTAATTATAGTGCTATAATCAGACCAGTATAACTCTCCATGTGGATATTCTTATTCGGAATAACAGTGGCCTTTTTCAGATTAGTTCATTTCACTGTGGAGGAAAAGGAAATAAACACAGAGGCAAGGATTAGAATAGTGGGGGGGGGGGGGCTGTGGGTTAAGGTTGAGGGGCACTGGCACAACTTGGGGAAAAGGGGACAGGATAGAGCCCAAGGCTGGGTACGGGGGGGGGGGGAGGGCTGTGGGTCGGGATTGAGAAGCACTGGCAGAGCTCAGGAAGGGGGACTGATGTTGGAACAATTTTTATAGTGGGGGTGCTGAAAGCCATTGAACAAAACTGTAAACCCTGTATATGATGGAAACACTTCAAGCCAGGGGGTGCTGCCACACCCCCAGTACCCCTAGTTCCAAGCCCCTGCCCCTGGGACCCCAACCCTGCCCCAGAGAACCTCCCCATCCCTCACACTCCTCCCCACCATGGGACTTTGACCATGACCTGTAGAGATCTCCCTCCCCTCACACTACTCTCCACAAGGGACCCTGCTCCAGCCCCAGAGACCCCCCTTCCCCTCACACTGCTCTTCGCATGGGATCCTTAATGAGTCCCACTTTGCCTACCTGTTCTGTCCCCAAGGTAACCTCTGCCCTCACTGGGTCAAACCCCTGGTCCATAGAGCAGCCCCTCCTTGACACAAGCTCCCCGCCCCACTCCCCGCTGCCAGGTGCTCTGAGTAAGCCCTCTGTGGAGCAAAGCCAGGCAGGAACCTCTGAGAGTGGAGGGAAACTCCCCCCATCAGCGAACTATAGGAGCCCAGCTGGCCAAGGGAAGTGAAAGTGATTGCTGTGGGGAGAGTCCTGGCCTTGTCACATTCTCCCTGCCCAGGGAACCTGCTCTGCTAAGGCCACCAGCAAACACCCTCCCCAAGGAGCCGGCAGGAGCTCACCCAGACAGGATCGTCCTGGCAGCTGGTGGTGGCGAGAGAGATCCCGGCTCCGGGTCACCTCCAGCAATGAATCGGGGCATTTCCAGACTTCCCAGCTACATGCTGAGGTGCTGTAAGGCACTGGCCGCACACACAAGTTGTAGCTGTGCAGATCTGGCTGTATACATACAGACCCTAGTGGTGATAGAGTTACACTAGCATAAATCTTGGGAACCCCTTGGAAAAATGACCCCAAATCTCTCTCTCGCTCTCGCTCTCTCTCTCACACACACACACACACACACTGGGTGGGTTCACAACTCCCTTTTGTGTTAGGTAGGGGGCTTGTGAGGAACTCAGCCTGACAGTTACATTAAGTGATGGGTGTGTTCACACCCAGTCGCCAAGATGTTTGTGATGGACGCAGTCACTAGTTCCTCTCAGCACAGTCCTTCATTTTCATAATTTGCCTGTCCCAAGACAACTCCTTAAAGTGAGCTGTGGGTTTCCATGGGCTTGTCTACATTTGAGACACTACAGTGGCACAGATGCTGTTGCACAGCTGTAGTGCTTAAGTGTAAACACTCCCTAGGCTGATGGGAGGAGTTCTACCGTTGGCATACATAATCCACGCCCCCCCGAGAGGCAGCAACTAGGTCGATGGAAGACTTCTTCAACCTAGCACTGTCTACCCAGGGACTTAGATTGGCGTAACTATGCCGCTCAGGGGTGTGAAATTAAATAATCCCAAAAGGACACAAATAAAGCAGGGTGTAGTTAAACTGACCTACTTTTCTAGGGCAGACCAGGCCTAAGAAACATAGTTATTTTGACTGAGTAACTCCTGAATGGCTGCATTTAGGTAACTGAGTTAAACATTTTTTTTTTTCATTTTCACTCACCTCTGCCAATTTATAAATTGTCCCCCAGCTTCTTAGTGTCAAGCAGGGACTGTCTGCTCTGTGGAGTGAATGCATGGAGGGTGAGTCCCAGTTTCTGATGCATTGCCTGGTGTCTGTCCCCTCCTGTTCAGATCCAATCACTGAGACCACTCTCCCAGCCTGGCTATCGATGTGCCCTACCCTGTTGTCTGGGCTGATCCCCTAGCTCCTGTTTCAGGCTACGTTTTGGGCCCTCTCCACCCAGCTGCACAAACAGTGCCAGGACCGGCTTTCTCCTAAGATAGGTGCGTTCTCTATATGTTGCCGCTCCGTGCCAGCTGATTGGCCTTCAACCAGTCTCCTGCCCAAGCTGTGCAGGGCTGAGCTTCCACTCTGGATTGGTGTTCCCCTTCCCCAGTGTGAGATGGGCAGGAAGCAGAGAGTTTGAATCCCTGGCAATTGAAGGAAATGCAAGGGCCCTGCCCAAAGCACCAATTACTGAATTGAGGAGACAACTCTCTCTAGTAGATCTGCCCCAGCCTGGCTGCCTCAAAAAGCCACTCCCCACCCAGGGGACTCATGGGAAGGTGGGAGAACCCAGGATGACACCAGTCCTGCTATTAGCCATGTGGTGCTTTCTGTGCTTCATCCCTACCATGATTTCACAGATGAACGGGGAGCTGGGGGTTGTGTGTCTCTCCTCTTTCATCATTTGGGGTTAGGGAGCAGTATAGCTTTGTTCAGATGGCTGCTACAGTCTGCCTCAGATTACCTTGCTCAACCACCACATATGACAGCTCTGTCCCTTTGGTGGCCACCTTAAAGTGATCAAGAAAGCAGAATATTGTTGGTTCTGTCTCCTTTTTGCTAACATGTGTATGAGAGATCGAGGCTGGTGGACAGACTGGCATACCGCATCAGAGTTTCCGAATGACGGAGCTGAGCACAACATCTTTGCACTTGACTGGGTCCAGCCTGTGTTATGGGATAAAATATAGGACTGGATTCCCAAATGGCAATTCAGTAGTAGCCATCAAGAGCTTCACTCTGTAGGGGAACGAGATCGTCCTCTGGTCCTTATCTTCCACATGAAAAGGAACCCTTTCACAGCATACATCCTGTTGCTGACTTTGGCTACCTCTTCTGCCTAATGTTACACCTAACTAGTGATGATCAATATTTCTTTTGTGTTTAGTTTAGGATCTCTTTATTCAATGCTGAGAAAATATGAGTTTCTGATACTTTTTCATGTAGATACTGAGTTGTATCTCCTGATGGTCATCAGCACTGAGGGGCATCTGTCCATCCTCTATCCAATCTGGTGTCAATTTCAGCAGCCAAAGCACTTGTCTGCCATTAGAGACACAGAGTTTAAGGCGAGAAGGGACCACTGGATCATCTAGTCTTACCTTCTGTATGTCATGGGCCACATTGTGTCTGCCTCACTATGGATTCCCTTCTGCCTGCCCTCTGTACTGGAGTTATTTGTTTTGTCGGTTTGTTGCACAATGGTGGCAGAATTTACATGCCGTCTGCCTTCTGGATTTGCTGCTTTCCACAGATCCCATTGTTCTCTCCAGTCTGACCCTGTTCATCAAGGTCTGATGTTGCTCCCATAAAAGATAAGCAGGAAACATGTACACAATTATCCCAGTCAGCCCCCTCGTCTTCCTACTTTCCTCTTTCTTTCAGTGCCCTGCCTTTCCTTGATCATTTTTTTGATAACATTATTCTTAATCTCAGCCTGATTTTGGTTTTGATTTGTTCCCCTCTACAAGCAGCGGCCTCAACCCAGTTATTTAGTTCCTACTCAGAAGCTACTGGAAGAGGTGAGCTAATAAGCCCCAGAGGGTCTTCAAAGATACAGCAAGTCCCAGAGAAGGAGGGGAGACAACCCAGTGGAGACGCAGTAATGGTGTTCAGTTAAATCCCAAAACAGCCAGCTTGGACTATTCTGGAGATATCTCTAGATCGTAGAATCAAAAGAAGTCGAGATGGAGAAGACATACTAGGGCATTTACTATATCTCCCCATTCCTCCCATTAGAGCTATATCCTTCCCTGCAGTGTATTCTCCAGCATGCTGTCCAAGTTATAACAGATTCAGATCAGTCTCATAAGGCCTGATTGTGCTCTGATTGAAATCAATAGCAAATTCCCATGGACTTCAATGGAAGCAGGATCATGCCCCCCTTTGATTTAGAGAGCTGGTCCAGAAGTGCGACTGACTCTTCTGCAAAAGCTGATTGGGAGTAATTCCTTTCAGCCTGGTAACTATCCAAGTAAATGTGCTATGTAAAAATCTGCAGTGCAAAAAAAAAATTAAAAAAAAATCACTTCCACCCAGTAGTGAGCTCTACTGCACAGAGACAATGAAAGCCCTAGAACTACAACTCCCAAGAGACACTGAGGCATTTCAGGTGGATGGCTATTAATGTCAACACAAAATGAAACAAAACATTGCATTTTGCCATTGCCAAACTGAAATGAATGATTTTGACTGGAGTTGTCTTCAAATAAAATGTTTTATTTCAGTTTTCTGGATAGAAAATTCCATATTTTTTTTTTCCCCTATAGAGAGTGTCAGTTTTGACAGAACTCCATTTTTCTATTGGGTAGAAGTGATGAGAGACAGAATGGAAGACCCTTGGTCCTGCCCCCTTGTTTGCCGACCATAGTACCTGTCTGGGAGCCCCAAGGGCAGTCAGCTTCATGCCACAAAGGGTGCTGTAGTATATTTCCTTAGGCAAATCTCACATAAGATAAGACTTTAGCTCACTAGGACAGGCACTCTCAGACCTTGCTACAGCATCCCCACCAACATGGGCAGACAAAAAAACCCCAAGAGATTCTAATTTGCACATGTCTGCATATGTTTGTGCCCCAGTTATAGGGCTGAAAGATCTGCTCTGGCTCAAGCAGATGTTCAGGAATCACTTGCCTCTGTTATGCAAGAGGTCAGATTAGATTATCATAATGGGCCTTGCTGGTTTTACAGTCTGTTAATCTTACCTGAGTGGTAACTCCTGGGCTCTGGTTACCCATTGTCAGGTGGGGTGACTTGGCAGGTAAGTGCTTTCTCCTGGACGGTTTCCAGCCCTGGGATGCTTTTTAATCATGTCTGTCCCTGGACTGAAAGCCTTTCCCTCCTCTGGGAAAAACCTTTATTTCATTGTTGGGGAGGGCTTCAGGGGTTGTCGAGTCACCTCAGCCTGTCGTACAGGGGAGTTATCTCCCTGGCTCTTGTGTCTGGCCTCCGGGTGGTTACGTCAGAGCCAGCTTGATTTACGCAGATCGAGGGGAGTAGGGCAGGGTTTCTACACTCTCCCAACTCAAAGTCATTTGCATTTTCACTGAGCATCTTAAACTACCCTGGATAACAGAGCCCTGTGTTTCTGCCTTCCCTTTAGCTTGCTCTGGTAGCACAGACAGACACTGGATGAAGCCTCCATGATAATTCCGCAGCGAAATATCACAAGGAATGTGTTTTAACGTTCCTGCCACCTGCCTGGGCCTTTACAGGAAGCTGGGCTGGAGGCAGGGCACATGGTTTTACTTTAAATACTTTTACCCACATTTGGCTGCCTACCAGCCTCTGGGGTGTTTCTTCACCTGGGACTTGAGAAGGGAGTGTCCCTCCATCCCTAAACTGTGCCTCCAACTAACTTCCACCTGCCACCCCCATTGGGAATCGGGGGTGTCTGTCCCCATTAGGGTACAGCAGGACATATGTATATAACCATAGTAATGTAGGACTGGAAGGGACCTTGAGAGGTCGTCCAATCCATCCCCCTGAGCTGAGGCAGGGTTAAGTATACTTAGAACATCCCTGACAGGTGTTTGTCTAGCCTGTTCTTAAAATGCATTGATGACCAAGGAGTGACTTTGGCAGGCTGTACATTGTACACCCTGGGTGAGCCGGCAGCCCCCTACTATCCAAGTCCTGGGCTCCCCCACTCCCAGCTCTGCCGATTCCCCTGAACCCCAACCCACAGCCTCCCTGCTATTCCAGTCCTGGAGTCTAACTTTTCCTCCTTTATTCTGAAGTATCAGGACTATGCTCTGACCCAGTATGTCGATGTTTTGTGTTACTAGGGAACAGCAGTTCCTGAGGTTTTGCAGCCTCTATATGAATAGGATTGATACAAATTGCAATTGATGCTGCTCAATTTCTCTCTCTCTCTCTCTCTCTCTCTCTCTCTCTCTTTCTCTCGCTTTTCCATAGTGGCTGTCAGCATAATGTCTAAGCAGTCTATGAACAGTATAGGAATTCTCCTGAAAATCCCTTTACAAACTCTGATCACTTGCTGTTTTCAGTACATTTCAGTATTTGCATCTTAAAACACATTCTTGACAAATCTATACATTCTGTGTGTTTTGTTTTTCTCTGTATTAATCGGTAAAGTAATTTCCAGATGTATCAGACTGTATCGTGATTAGGAGGGGTTACGGTGATTTGATTTTGGTATTTGGCCCTGTAGTGTGTGGATTGGAGAACTTGGTGATATGATATTTCAAGACAGATGCAAAAGTCACAACAAATGTTACAGAAATATACTAATTGGGAAAACCAGAGAAAATTTAAACAAGGAAGAAGGTGGAAACCATTGTGGTAATTAGCAGAGTCAGGTTACTACCTAAATAATCCAGGACCCTTTCTCAGATAAGAGCTACGATATCTATCCCGTGAGAATGAATTTTTGGCAAGCTGTTTCCTTTACATTCAGCAGATCAGAGGAGGGGAGCAGAGTTCTGACAGTGCCTGATGTTTGATAACGCCACTGCTGGTGAGAAGCCTGAATGCTGTGATCTCGGTGTCCCACCCTGCCCAGAGTGGGGAAGAGATTTCTCTGATGTGACTTGGCGGACACTGGGTGTTGGAGGCTGCCAGAGATTGACAGGGTAATTCTGGTTGTCCCGATAAGAGATTTGTAGTAAAAAAAAAAAAGGTTGAAAAAGGATCTGACTGGGAGAATCACAGTTAGCCATCATGATGCACAAAGATTCTGTAGCAGGTCTGCTCCAGCCCAGCTCCCAGAAGCATTCAGTTCAGTACCCTGGGGATGATTAGGAAGGAAGATTAGGGTTTATTTGATGGATTATTTGCTGTTTGCCACCATTAATGATAAATGATTGTTCTCTCTCCAGCTCACATCACATCACTTCCTCCTGCCACTCCCTGTCCATATATGGTGGATAGGTCCTCAAAAATTCTCTTCCTCCCTAGCCCTCTCTCTTTCTCTCTCTCTCTGTCCAGGCTGGCCCTTACCTGTCAACCTTTCTCCATCTCTCTCTCTCTCTCTCTCTGTCCTCGCATCTCCTATGGTCACTATCACTCTGGATATTTCTTACTCCCACTCCTTGGGATCTGGCTGTTCCAGGCCAGGAGACTGGACTGATCAATGAAATAACAGCGCTGAGATGTCCGAGTCACTGATTCCCCTCTGTCCATTCTCCGCTAACAGGTGTGACAGAAGGGAAGAGGGACACTCCGTTATTGTAGAGTGGAGGTTTCATGATGAGTGACTATAGGAAACTGTCACTGTCTCTGCCGGAATCTGGCCTGGATTATGAGTCCAAATACAATGTGACTGAATGCTCAACAGATAATTTACCTGAAAGGATCATTGACAGTGTCACTCTGCTCATCTGTCTGTTTGGGTTGGCGGAGAATGGGAATGTCTTTTGATTCCTCGGCTTCCACATTAAGAGGAAGCTCTTCACTGTCTACGTTTTGAACTTGGCTGTCGCTGACTTTGCCTTCATCCTCTGCCTTCCTGTTTCCCTAATTGTTTACACTGTTGACTCTTTGTTTAGTTTTAATTTACGCATTTCTTACATAGAGAGGACATTTTGCCCACTGACTGTGTTCACATGCAGCACCAGCCTGTACCTCCTGATGGCCATCAGCACTGAGAGGTGTCTGTCCATCCTTTACCTCATCTGGCACAGATGCCACTGCCCTAAGCACCTGTCTGCCCTTGTGTGTGCCCTTCTATGGGCTCTCTCCTGCCTGTTAATTGGACTACTGCCTTATTTCTGTGGTTTTCATGGAGTTGAAAAATGTCAGAGGATGCTCATAGCTGTGAGCACGCTGAATTTCCTGATTTTCACTCCATCATGGTTCTGGCCAATCTGGTCCTGTTTATCAAGGTCCAATGTGGCTTTCAGCGTCCTCAGCCAGTAAAGCTCTACATCATTATCCAGCTCTCTGTCCTCTTCGCTCTTCCCTTTGGGGTTAAGGATTTCCTCCAGGATTTTAACCCTGCATATTTCCCCATTGAGATAGGTTTCATGCTGGCTTCTCTAAATAGCAGCATCAGCCCAGTTATTTACTTCCTAGTTGGGGCTACAGGAAGTGCCAATTCAAGGGCTTCTTGAAGGTTGTGCTCCAGAGGGTCTTTGAAGAGAAAGAAGATACCATAGAAGACATAGAGACACCCAGGGCAGACCCAGTGGAGATGGTATCTTAAGTCCCTAGACCAACTAGCCTGGGAGACCCTGTTCAGGGGGTGGAGATGTTCCTAGATCAGAGAATCCAAAAAATGAAAGATGTAAGGACCTCTAGATCACTTGCTAAATTCCGCCCCACCCTGACCCAGCACAGGATCTTTCCCTAGCATGGATTCCCCAGGGTTCTGTGCAGGTGTAATGAACACCAATTGGTCACACAGGGCCTGCTCCTGCTCCCTTTGGAATCAGTGGGGAAAGTCCTTTTAACGTGAATGGGAGCAGTAATGTGTCCTTAATGGTCCAGTTGATTTCTTTTAAAAATTTTCTTTTAAAGTAATTTCAGTTTTGGTGGCAAGTTTGTCCAAATGGTGTGTGCCATTTCCTCTTCTGTAAAGAACTATCATCAGAGACTCCTCATGGTCTAGTGACTTTCCCTGTGAATGCTGAGTAAAAGTACAATGATCAGGAGAAATGGTGGTGTGGGAGGTAACAATAATTGTAATAATATAGGAATGTTCCCACATACGTTATTCCACAGCCATCTCTCCTGTGCATGACATGCAAAGGGTCAGCCCATTCCATAGGCAAGCTGATATTTGAAACATTCACTTTTAAATTTCTATCGACTAATGAGAGAGTTTAATCTGATCTATTAATAATGCCGGGCACCTATACCCCAAAATCACAGCGATGACAGCCTTGTGTTCATCTATAAAAATCTCTTCTTCTCATTCATCCTAGTGTTAATGGCCAAGATCCTCATAGGTATTTAGGTGCCTAACTCCGATTGAAATCAATAGGAGCTAGGCGCCTGAAGTCCTTTGAGGAGCTAGGCCATCATGAGTAAACACCATCTCCCAATCAGTCTTCTAGACCAGTGGTTGCTCCTTGTCTCTTTCTTTAATATGAACTGCAGGAAAATCCTACAAGTTCCAGAAGCATCAAACCAAGCTAGTTTTTCATTCTTTTCATGCTCATGGCATTTACAGAAAGGTTCTTCTCATCATGCCAATAGACCCTGAGTTCTGCACATGGAAAGGTGTGTGTGAAGGGGGGACAACACAAATGGGCAGAACTGGGCTGTTGTTAAGGAACCAGCTGCTCAGATGGAATTTTCAAAAACTTGAACAGGCCTCCATCCACCATCTTGCTATTCAAGTTCTCCTGCTCCAGATGTGTTAGCATGGCTAACTCGGAAGCACAAGTTAAACCTTTCATCTAACAGGAAATTACTGGCTCATGTGGAGACAGCAGCAGTTGACCCAGATGCCGTATTGCACTCTGATTAGAAACGGCTCATAGAGGGACAGCAGATCCTCAGGGCAAATGCACTGGTGACACCCACTCCAATCCTTACGGTGCTCAGCCTGGGAGACCCTATTGTGGGGGTGGAGAGCCCTCTCGATCATAGAATCAAGGAAATTAGAGATGAAAAAGAGCTATTGGGGCACCTACTAATCCCCCTATTCCAAAACAGGAGAGGTCCCTACAGTCTATTCCCCAGTGTATTTCCACAAAAAGTCAAATGAAATGCAGAGGGTCCTGCTACGAGCAGCTCTGTAATCTTTTGCACAGTTACGTGTAATTAGGGTGACCAGATAGCATGTGTGAAAAATCAGGACAGAAGGTGGGGGGTAATAGGAACCTATATAATACAAAACCCAAATATCAGGACTGTCCCTATAAAATCTGGACATCTGGTCATCCTATGTGTAATACATTAATTGACATTCGAATGACACAAATAAAACACAAAAATAAGCCATTGTGTGAGATTCATTGAATTGTGACGGGATGGACTGGCACATTAAGGGAAAAGCTGTTTTAAGTGTACACACTTTGACACACTGTGCTCACCATGAGGTGCTACTGGTTGCTGGCTCTATTCTCCATTTTCAGGGAGCTTTGGGTGAAGTCGATCTGGGATAAATGCCTTCCATCAGCCAATGAGGCAAATACATCCTCCACTGTAGGGGGAAGGACACTGATCTACAGGCAACCCTGGATTCATGCTGACCCAGATAAGCACAGCCCTCTTCTTTGCTCTCAATGAGCCGCTGACTCATAGTCCCAGAGGTTGCACTTTTCTTTTAATTTCACTTTTTCTTTGGCCTCCGCAGTCACTCTCTATCCCACTGTATTCCTGGATCAGGAGCCCATGCTCATCGCCAGTTGTTTTGTCTTTTGATTTTTATACAGTAAATGGAGTTTGAAGGAAGCACACAGCACTTCTTGTATTGATGTGAAGAATGCGGGAGTGACCTGTGTATATTTTTGAGACTATTTTGTGTATATCTGATTTTTGTTATGCTGTTTGTTACATAGGTTCTAAGGATTACCTCCTGCTGCTAAGGATTACCACCCACGTCCATCCATGGAAAGGCAGATAAGGGCTTCAGATAACCCAGTCACTGGTACTTAACAAACAACATAGGTGTCAATGGTTTCAGAGTAGCAGCCGTGTTAGTCTGTATTCGCAAAAAGAAAAGGAGTACTTGTGGCACCTTAGAGACTAACAAATTTATTAGAGCATAAGCTTTCGTGAGCTACAGCTCACTTCATCGGATGCATTTGGTGGAAAAAGCAGAGGAGAGATTTATAAGGTCTTTGAAATGTTGTCTCTGACCATGCTGGGACCATCATTCCTGGCTTGGGACAGGGGAGAGGGGAAGGCGATTAACGATGACTGGTGAGTAACATCAAACAAAGCACTCTTGGGTAGATAAAAGTCCTGAGGCCCTGAGTTCAAGGGGAAGGCAGTGTCTGCAAGGAGGCAGATGGCTACCCAGTCCCCAGCAGTGGGGTGTTCCTTGGGTTGTGTTTGGCTTGCCTAAGGTTTGAGGGCAATGCTAAGCTTTAGGAGAGACATAGGTGTGCAGGTCCTTTAACCCTTTTCTCCATGGTTGTTCTGTACCTAAGGATAAATAAATCATACTTTGTGTTGAAGAAGCTGTTCTGAGTCTCTGCACTTATGTATGGATCACAGGTCCTGAAATAAAGTCTCTTGCAGGTGCCAAACCTAGTTGGATGAATTGAGGAAACATGGTTGGTAAAGAAAGGAGCGATAGGTTATGGGCTGTGTCTGAGAGGGAAAATAGGGGGATTGCATGCTATGAGGAGCGATGGGACAGGGTGAGACTGAAAAGGGGTCAGAGGTATAGCTAACCCTCTGACCATGACACTGGCTGACTCTGACCTCCTTCCTTGAATGCGAAGGATGAATAAACTCCACTGTTTTGTTAGGGGGTCTTCTTGGACCCAACAAGGAGATATTATTGAAACTCTTGTTCACTGGTTGTCAAACGGCTCAGTGTGGTCTCGTGTTTCTTATCAAGTTATAGCTGGTGATGCCCATTGTAACTACCACCATTAAAATTTTGTTTAGCCTTTTATATACACATAGAAAAAGAAGGGGGAAAAACTGTTAAAGCATTTAAAATGGAAAGTATTTACTCAGACTTTCGTTGTATCATGACCCCATATTCCCTTTACTTTTATCTATATAGTCTTTTATAGGGCTGTGATGGGTTGGATCACAGAAACCCCCTGGGGGCTGCCAACTGATGTGTCAAGACTACTTCTTGTCCTGCCAGCTTGGGGACTTCAGTGCCTGCCTGGTTTGAACCAGACATGCTAGCCTGCTGTAAACCCAGACCCAGGTCTGAACCACCTCCCCTAACAGCTGTAGGCTCAATTGAAAGCAGCTTAAGAAGTGTTCCTGTCTTTAACACTCAGGATATCATCTACACTATGAAATTAAGTTGATATTATAGAAGTCGATTTTTAGAAATCGATTTTATACAGTTGATTGCGTATGTCCACACTAAGCGCATTAAGTCGGCGGAATGCGTCCTCACTACCATGGCTTGCATCGACTTATGGAGCTGTGCACTGTGGGTAGCTATCCAAGTATTCCCGCAGTCTCCGCCAACCATTGGAATTCTGGGTTAAGCTCCCAATTCCTGTTGGGGCAAAAACATTGTCACAGGTGGTTTTGAGTACATGTCGTCAGTCGCCCCTCCCTCCATGAAACCAAAAGCAGACAATCGTTTCGCGCCTGTTTTCCACGCAGACACCATACCACAGCAAGCGTGCAGCCTGCTCAGCTCAGCTCACCGACATCACCGCTGTTGTGTCCTGGGTGCTGCTGGCAGCAGACGGTGCAGTAGAACTGCTAACTGTCATCATACACCACTTCCACTGCAACTCTGCTCTGCTGCTATTGTCTCAATAGCGAATTTCTCCATGTTGTCTGTCACGGGCTCCTAGGTACGTGTGGTTCTTCTTGGGAAATGTGCGCAGTGCTAACCATCGTCCTCCACCGCTTCCGCTGCAACTCTGCTCCCCTGCTCTCATGAATCCACCTCGCAGGTCCTCTCATCCTTCTCTATAAATATCTATTCTTGTGGCATCCGTCTTTAGCCACCACTTCTGCTGCGACTCTGCTCTCCTGCTCTCCTGCAGACGCCGTACCAAGGCAAGCATGGAGCCTGCTCAGATCACCGCGGCAGTTATGAGCATTGTAAACACCTTGCGCATTATCCTGCAGTATGTGCAGAACCAGAACCTGCAAAAGCAGGCGAGTAGGCTACGTCAGTGCGGTGATGAAAGTGATGAGGACATGGACACAGACTTCTCTCAAAGTATGGGCCCTGGCAATTTGGACACCCTGGTGGCAATGGGGCAGGCTTATGCCTTGGAACATCGATTCTGGGCCCGGTTAACAAGCACAGACTGGTGGGATCGTATAGTGTTGCAGGTCTGGGATGATTCCCAGTGGCTGTGAAACTTTTGCAGGCGTAAGGGCACTTTCATGGAACTTTGTGACTTGCTTTCCCCTGCCCTGAAGTGCAAGAATACCAAGATGAGAGCAGCCCTCGCAGTTCACAAGCGAGTGGTGATAACCCTCTGGAAGCTTGCAACGCCAGACAGCTACCGGTCAGTTGGGAATCAATTTGGAGTTGGCAAATCTACTGTGGGAACTGCTGTGATCCAAGTAGCCAACGCAATCACTGAGGTGCAGCTATCAAGGGTAGTGAGTCTGGGAAATGTGCAGGTCATAGTGGATGGCTTTGCTGCAATGGGATTCCCTAACTGTGGTGGGGTGATAGACGGAACGGATATCCCTATCTTGGGACCGGACCATGTTGGCAGCCAGTATATAAACCGCAAGGTGTACTTTTCAGTGGTGCTGCAAGCACTGGTGGATCACAAGAGACGTTTCACCAACATCAACGTGGGATGACTGGGAAAGGTACGTGATGCTTACATCTTCAGGAACTCTGGTCTGTTTAAATGGCTGCGGGAAGGGATTTACTTCCCAGACCAGAAAATAACTGTTGGGGATGTTGAAATGCCTATAGTTATCCTTGGGGACCCAGGCTACCCCTTAATGCCATGGCTCATGAAGCCATACACAGGCACCCTGGACAGTAGCAAGGAGCTGTTCAACTACAGGCTGAGCAAGTGCAGAATGGTGGTGGAATGTGCATTTTGATGTTTAAAAGTGCGCTGGCGCAGTTTACTGACTTGGTTAGAGCTCAGCAAAACCAAGATTCCCATTGTCATTACTGCTTGCTGTGTGCTCCACAATATCCGTGAGAGTAAGGGGGAGATGTTTATGGTGGGGTGAGAGGTTGAGGCAAATCGCCTGGCTGCTGATTTTATGTGCAACCAGAGACCAGGGCAATTAGAAGAGCACAACAGGGTGCGCTGTGCATCAGAGAAGCTTTGAAAACCAATTTCATGACTGGTCAGGCTACAGTGTGACAGTTCTGTTTGTTTCTCCTTGATGAAAACCTGCCCCCTTGAGTTCTACTTCCCTGCAAGCCAACCGCCCTCCCCGCTTCAATCACCGCTTGTAGAGGCAATAAAGTCATTGTTGTTTCAAAATCATGCATTCTTTATTAATTCATCACACAAATAGGGGGATAACTGCCAAGGTAGCATGGGAGGGGTGGGGGAGGAGGGAAGGAGGGAAGGACACGGCCACACTGCACTTCAAAAGTTATTGAATGCCAGCCTTCTGTTGCTTGGGCAGTCCTCTGGGGTGTAGTGGTTGTGTGCCCAGATGGCCCCCTCCCCGTGTTCTTGGGTGTCTGGGTGAGGAGGCTATGGAACTTGGGGAGGAAGGCAGGCAGTTACACAGGGGCTGCAGCGGTGGTCTGTGCTCCTGCTGCCTTTCCTGCAGCTCCACCACACACTGGAGCATATCAGTTTGATCCCTTAGTTGCCTCAGCATTGCATCCTGCCTCCTCTCATAGCGCTGCCGCCACCTCTCATCTTGCTCCGGCCACCTCTCATCTTGCTCGTCCCTCCTGTCCTTGCATTCATTTTGTGCTTTCCTGGAGTCTGACGTTGTTTGCCTCCATGCAGTCTGCTGAGCTCTTTCAGTGTGGGAGGACTGCATAAGCTCAGAGAACATTTCATCGCGAGTGCGTTTTTTCTCCTTCTTATCTGTGCTAGCCTCTGGGACGGAGATGATAGGGGGAGAGTTGAAACATTTGCAGCTGCAGGAAAAAAAAGGGAGCGTAGTATTTAAAAAGACACATTTTAGAGAACAATGGGTAGACTCTTTCGTGGTGAACCAAGCTGTTAACATTACATAGCACATGTGCTTTCGGTACAAGATGGCATTTTGCCTCTTATATTGAGGGCCTACCAGTTTGGTGTGGGAGATCATGTAGGGCTGGGCAACAGAATTCGGCTTGCAGGCAGCCATGGTAAGCCACAGTCTTTCGGCTTCTTCAACCTTCATAACGTGGGAATGGTTTCACACAGCAGCACCCTCCTTTCCCATACCAAGCACCTGTTTGGTTGGCCATTTGAAAGGAGGAGCTGTGCTGGCTGTAAATGCTTCCTAAGTTTTCTGGGCAAATTAATCATTAAACACGCTTGCTTTTAATGTATTATATTTACAAAGGTACATTCACCAGAGGTGCCTTTTCCGGCTTCATGGTCCAGGAGCCTGCCTTGGGAGGGTTGGGAGGGTATTGGTTCCAAAGTGATAAACAATTTCTGGCTGTTGGGGAGAATGGTTTCTCCACTTGCCTGCTGTGCGCTATCCTCCTCCTCCTCATCTTCCTCATCTCCCAAATCCTCATGCCTGTTGCATGAGACTCCCCCCTTGCAGGTGTCCACAGACAGGGGTGGGGTAGTAGTAACCCCCCCCCCCGCCCTCCAGAATTGCATGCAGATCATCATAGAAGCGACATGTCTGGGGCTCTGACCTGGAGCAGCCATTTGCATCTTTGGTTTTTTGGATAGGCTTGCCTGAGCTCCTTAATTTTCATGCAGCACTGATGCAGGTCCCTGTTGTAGCCTCTGTCCATAATGGCCTTGGAGATTTTTGCAAATATTTTGGCATTTCATCTTTTGAAACAGAGTTCTGATAGCACGGATTCATCTCCCCATACAAAAAGAAAAGGAGTACTTGTGGCACCTTAGAGACTAACAAATTTATTTGAGCATAAGCTTTCGTGAGCTACAGCTCATTTCATCAGATGCATCCGATAAAGTGAACTATAGCTCAAGAAAGCTTATGCTCAAATAAATTTGTTAGTCTCTAAGGTGCCACAAGTACTCCTTTTCTTTTTGCGAATACAGACTAACATGGCTGCTACTCTGAAATCTCCCCATACAGCGATCAGATCCAGTACCTCCCATTCAGTTCATGCTGGAGCTCTTTTGCGATTCTGGGACTGCATGGTCACCTGTGCTGATGAGCTCACCACACTGGCCAAACAGGAAATGAAATTCAAAAGGTCCCGGGGCTTTTCCTGTGTACCTGGCCAGTGCATCTGAGTTGAAATTTGTCACAAAAATAAAGGGAAGGGCAACCACCTTTCTGTATACAGTGCTATAAAATCCCTCCTGGCTAGAGGCAAAACCCTTTCAGCTGTAAAGGGTTAAGAAGCTAAGATAACCTTGCTGGCACCTGACCAAAATGACCAATGATGGGACAAGATACTTTCAAATCTGGAGGGGGGGAACAAAGGGTTAGTCTGTCTGTGTGATGCTTTTGCTGGGAACACATCAGGAATGCAGCCTTACAACTCCTGTTAAGTTAGTAAGTAATCTAGCTAGAAATGTGTTAGATTGCCTTTTGTTTAATGACTGGTAAAATAAGCTGTGCTGGATGGAATGTATATTCCTGTTTTTGTGTCTTTTTGTAACTTAAGGTTTTGCCTAGAGGGATTCTCTATGTTTTGAATCTGATTATCCTGTAAGGTATTTACCATCCTGATTTTACAGAGTTGATTCTTTTACCTTTTCTTTAAATAAAATTCTTCTTTTAAGAACCTGATTGATTTTTCATTGTTCTTAAGATCCAAGGATTTGGATCTGTGTTCACCCTTACCAACTGGTGAGGATTCTTATCAAGCCTTCCCCAGGAAAGGGGGTGTAGGGCTTGGGGGGATACTTTGGGGAAAAATGTCTCCAAGTGGTCTCTTTCCCTGTCCTTTGTTTAAAACACTTGGTGGTGGCAGCATACGGTTCAAGGACAAGGCAAAGTTTGTACCTTGGGGAAGTTTTTAACCTAAAGTGGTAAGAATAAGCTTAAGGAATCTTTCATGCAGGTCCACACATCTGTATCCTGGAGTTCAGAGTGGGGAAGGAACCTTGACAAAAGTGCTGTCCAGAGCAGTCACAATGGAGCACTCTGGGATAGCTCCCAGAGGCCAATACCATCGAATTGCATCCACACTACCCCAAATTCGACCCTGCAATGTTGATTTTAGTGCTTATCCCCTCATCGGGGAGGAGTACAGAAATGTATTTTAACAGCCCTTTAAGTCGACAAAAATGGCTTCGTCATGTGGCTGGGTGCAGGGTTAAATTGATCTAAGGCTGCTAAATTCGACCTAAACTTGTAGTGTAGACCAGGGCTCAGATGTCCAAATCCCAAATAAATCCGTTTTACCCTATATAAAGCTTATACAGGGTAAACTCATAAATTGTTCACCCTCTATAACACTGATAGAGGGATATGCACAGCTGTTTGCTCCCTCCCCCAGATATTAATACATACTATGGGTTAATTAATAAGTAAAAAGTAATTTTATTAAATACAGAAAGTAGGATTTAAGTGGTTCCAAGTAATGGCAGACAGAACAAAGTGAATTACCAAGTAAAATAAAATACAAATCGCAAGTCTATGCCTAATATAGTAAGAAAAGTGAATACAGATAAAACCTCACACTCAGAGGAGTTCCATTAAGCTTCCTTTTACAGACTAGTCTCCTTCTAGTCTGGATCCAGCAATCACTCACACCCCCACATGGTTACTGTCCTTTGTTTCAGTTTCTTCAGGTATCCTTGAGGGTGGAAAGGCTATCTCTTAAGCCAGCTAAAGACAAAATGGAGGGGTCTCCCAGGGGTTTAAATAGTCTTTCTCTTGTGGGTGGATACCCCTCCCTCCCCCTGTGTATCCCATACAAGATGGAGTTTTGGAGT
The DNA here is from genome assembly GCF_009764565.3 of Dermochelys coriacea. Classification (NCBI taxonomy): domain Eukaryota; kingdom Metazoa; phylum Chordata; order Testudines; family Dermochelyidae; genus Dermochelys; species Dermochelys coriacea. The sequence goes on along the minus strand of NC_050073.1, from coordinate 8,749,524 downwards.
CACATGTCCATGCATGACTCAGAACTTACAGGTAGCAGCCATGGTCACATGCCACCTTGAACATCCTCATGTAAACTTCTTATGTGGATTGGAGCCTTCCAAGATCCAGTGTCCATTAAGTGCTTCTTGACTGGGCACTTAACTTGCAAATTTCTTTCTAATGAAGCTGACCAAATGCCTTACTAAGGTTATTTAAAATCAAACAAGTATACATCCAATATTCATAACTTTGAATACAACAATGACATATGCATACAAATAGGATGAATATATTCAGTAGATCATAACCTTTACATAGATATGTTACATGGCATATGTAACATACAAATATTCCAGTTATGTCATATATACATTCATAAGCATATTTCCATAAAGCCTTATAGGGTGCACCGTCACAAGGGGAAACCCAGGTTTGACAAGTTTTTTTTTTTTTGTGATAATGTTAAAGGTGGTATCCTTCATCCTTTTCAGAGAAGAGAGAAAAATTTAGTATCGCTGCTGCGGAACTGTTGCTTGTTTTGTTGTTGAAGTTCAATCCTGTTTCCTTTCATACAAAACAAGGCACACAAAAGGGGACAGAACAGAACAGAAAAGATACAAAATGAATCTATTGTCTCTGGTGGTTATGTTCACTTGCAGCCTCCCTACTGGAGAAACACAGCTCCCAGCCCCACAGTCTGATTGGCCACTAGGAGACATGGCATACTTGTACCAGTGTAGCTGCCTTTCTGGTCACCAGCTCACAGCACCCTTGCAAAAGGTGGAGTTGTCTTGGCAATTCGGTCAGAATCTGGTTAAAGACGCACAAGGAAAGGGATAGGACAGAGAAGGTATAAGGTGGGAAAGGAAAATGACACCGAAGGGAACAGGTGACAGCAGGAACCCCAGATTCAGGTCCCAGGTGTTGTCCAGGATTTAGCAGAAGCCAATGGAGGGGTGACACCATCTGGTCAGGATGACAAAGACCTTGTGATGTCAAGGTGGGTCCTGTGGGTCTCAGGAGACAATGGGGGTGACAACCATGATGGCAAAGCTCACTCTTTCCTGCCCACCCCCCCGCAGCCATTTAGATACACCCCCCCTCACTCCCCCAGATAAATGAAGTCTATGAAGGGGTGGCAATTGTTTTCTATTAGCATTAACCACTCAAAACACATCTTGGAAATATCGTGTATAAAAGTTTCTAGAACCCATCACCTCATTTTCATGCCAACCTGTGATTTACCAGGTGCCCTTTGATTTAACAATCCAGTTTGTGCCAGGTTATTTGTCTCCAACATTCGCTGTTTTCTCAGACAATTTTATGTAACAGGCTGAGTTGGATTCTTGTTACCTTGGATATCTTAGAATACAGACCTCTGCCCAAGATCACCAAACCATAGATCTTATTGCCTACAACTCAGGCCAGGTTCTTTATCAATTCCTTTGTGCTGGGGGCACCCTGAGTTCTGTTAGATGGATCTCTGATCCCAAATCATTCATCAGAGAGGCCTGTTGCGTCTCACTAGGTCCAATGTCCTGGTTCCCTTCCACAACCCTGGATCTAGGCAAAACCTCATTTAGCACATGGGTCTATTCAGAGACCCCAGGGGAGTCACACAGGCCTGTACCCCCAGCAGTAGTACAATGTTCTGAGTCACCAGTTTCTAGATATATGGAGGGATGCCCTCTTATCAGATTAAGAGTCCAAATTGACCTCAGCCCCCTGTGAACAATTCTATGCAGTGTCTGAAGGGCCTGGTGAGGTCTATGCAGTGTTTTGAGTGGGGCCTGGTGGGGCCTGTTCAGTGTCTGGGGTGGGGCCTGGTGGGGATCTGCACAGTGCACACAGCAGTGCTCATACAATGGCAGACAATTGCTTTGGGTTGTGGCATCTGCTGTACATGAGGTAGAATCATGAAATCATAGAACCACAGGGCTAGAAGGGACTGCAAGCGTCATCTAATCTAATCCCCTGCCAAAATGCAGGATTTTTTGTATCTAAAAAAGATAGAGGATGGACACACACCTCCTGGAGCGGATGGTCCTCAGGAGATACAGGTTTGTGTTGTATGGAAACAGATCCCACATGTTAAATGATATCCATAAGTAAAAATGAGCTACATTTAAACATGTAAATATTGAACCACACTGATGATGTGAAAAGCAGCTGTGGAGAGGAGGAAGCTAAAATCAGCAATACTCAAATTCAAGATATAGACAGTGAAGGGATTGCTGCTGGAGGCCTCAGAGTCCTATCACATCTGTCACAGAAAAGGAATAGGGGAGCAGCCTAAAGAGGCTGCAGAAAAGCAGCCAATCATGAGGAGGCTGCAAGGGGCTAGCCAATCAGAGGATTGCAGGGTAGTATAAAAGAAGCTTCCCTGCTACCCAGTGTCAGTGTTATAGGAGTGCAGATAGTGCTCCTGGCTGGCTAAAGGGAACTGCAGCACTATAGACAGCTAAATGTTGGCAGGGATTGGGGGAGCAAGGAAGAGCTCCTGGCTGGCTGCTGGGCCTGGACATAGAAGAGCCCTAAGGTAAGGGTGAAACATTGGTGAAGGCTGGGGCTTTGGGAAAGTGACCCAGGGAACTGAAAGCAGTTTATTAAAGGGACATGGTGGCATGTGGCTGCTATTCTTTGGGTCCCTGGGCTAGAACCTGGAGTAATGGGTGGGCCTGGTTCTCTGCCCTCACATAGGCCACAGGGGAAGTGTCCTGCAACTGGACAGTCATAAACTCCCAGAAGGGAATCTGAACTGTTAGGAGACCCAGCTGCAGAACTGGGGTAAGAACAGACTGGAGTGGAAGAGTCTCCAGAGAGGAAGCCCTGGGGTGCAGCTCCTTACTAGGGCCAGGAGTGCTTAAAGACTTTGTTGGATTAATACCCTGGAAAGGGTCTGTTTGAATTGTGTTCTGTACAGACAGTGACTTGGCTAGAGGGCTGAGTCATGAGAAACTGCCGGAAGAAGTTGTTGTAAACTGAGAGAAGTGCAGACATCTGACCAGAAGGGAGTGCTCACAAGAGGTGGGTTCCACACCATTACAGAGGGAGATAAACTTGTGAGCCCCACCAAGCTCCAAAAGCATGTCTCTCACCAACAGGAGTTGGTCCAATGAAAGATATTGCCTCTAATATCCAGAGTGACATGGCTACGCTGCATATATCACTGATTTTCTGACAAGCTTTCTAATAGCATGAAAGAATATACAGTTGGTGGTTTTTAGGTCCTTTACTACTTTCTTTTCAAGTTCCCTCTTGGCCCTCCTAATTCCCATCTTACACTTTATGTGCTGTTGTGAATGTACTATTGGAGTCCTGGGGATTAGAATTCCATTTTCTGAAGGATACCTCTTTGGGTCAGTGAATTTCTTGAGCTTTGCCATTCAGCCATACTGAGGTGTGAGGCTTCTTTTTTCTTCCCACTTCTGGTTTTGTGGTTTGGGGGATGAGTACCTTCTGGGAATCTATTATGGCTGCTTGAGATGTAGCCATGGGTGCTCTAAGGATTTTAATTTCCTTACTTTTGTCATTAGAATCATAGAATATCAGGGCTCTGCTTTCCTCTAGTTCTTTTACACCAGCACCATTTGCATAGATTTCTAGGCCAGAAGGGACCATTATATCTTCTAATTTAAGAACAGCCATACTGAGTCACACCCATGGTCCATCTAACTCAGTATCCCATCTTCTGACAGTGGCCAGTGCCAGATGCTTAAGAGGGACTGAACAGAAAAGGGCAATTGAGTGATCTATCCCCTGTCGTCCAGTCCCAGATTTTGGAAGTCGGAGGCTTGGATGCCCAAAGCATAGGGTTGCTTCATTGAACGTCTTGGCTAATAGTCACAGATTGGACCAATCCTGCATGAATTTATCTAATTCTTTTTTGAACCCAGTTATACTTTTGGCCTTCATAATATCCCCTGGCAATGAGTTCCTTCGTTTGACTACATTGTGTGAAGAACTTCCTTTTGTTTGCTTATTTGACCTCCTATACATCATAGGCCATTAGATTTCTCTTACCCCTGTATTGAGCCCAATAACTTGTTTAACTAAATCATATCTTCCAAAGAGGCATCCACTCTTGATCTGAAGACATCAAGATATGGCAAATCCACCACTGCTTCGTAGCTTGTTCAGTGGTACCATCTCTGTTTAAAAAAAAAAAAAAAAAAAAAAAAAAATTGTACCTTGCAGTTTTAACTTGTCTGGCTTCAGTTTCCAGCTATTGGCTCTTATTGTGCCTTTCTCTTTTAGATTAGAGGGATTTTTTTTAGCAAATCTACCACTCTATAATTCATAGATTCCAAGGCTAGAAGGAACCATTCTGACCATCTAATCTGACCTCCTGGATCATGCAGGCCAGAAAACTTCCCCCAAACTATTCCTAGAGCAGATTTTTCAGAAAAAACATCCAATCTTGATTTAAAAATTGCCAGTGATGGAGAATCCACCAGGACCCTTAGTAAAGTGTTCCAGTGGTTTTTACACATTTTGAAAAAAATCAAATCTTATTTCCAGTCTGAATTTGTCAGCCTTTGGATCATTCTTCTGCTAGACTGAAAAGACCATTATTAAATATTTGTTCCCCATGTAGGTACCTAGACTGTGATCAAGTTGCCCCTTAAGCTTCTCTGTTAGGCTGAGCTCCTTGAGTCTATTTGGCTTATCACTGTAAAGGACTTGCTATAACTTGAGTTGTACAGCTGTGTTTAGGTCAAAAATGCATGTCAAAAAATGCATGACAATCTTTTTATTGGAAGGGGTGTGTGGTTGAGAGACTAGTGTACTGGACTGGGACTCAGGAGATCTAGGTTCTGTTGATTCTGCTGCTGGGCAACCATGAGCAACACTCTTCCTCCATTTCCTCACCTGTAAAATGTAAAGTGCTTTGAGACCTACAGATGAGAAGCACTCAGAGCTATACATTACATTAGTTAAGGGACATGAGTGAATGCTTCTGTGATGGCCTGCCCCCTGGCACATGAATCAAGGATTGGACCCTGGGTATCCAGCACTACAAGCATAAGCTGCAAAAACTTGAACTAACAAGCCAAGCACCAGTAGCTTCTGGCTGTAAAATAAAGTAATTAAAATTTTTTTTAGAAACTCTCCTTCTGTAGGTCAGCATGAGGGGGAAGGACTTGTAACACTCTCTCAGATGGGCTACACTTGTAGATTTGTCACCTGTTTTCAGTTGAATACATGAAGTTAAAAATGAGTGTGAAATAGACAATAAACTGACCTTATTAGCACTGAAATTCAAACCCTATACTGCTAAAGGGGTCAGATTAGGTGATCTAATGGTTCTGGCTGGCCTTAACATCTATCAGTCCTGCTTAATGAGACTCTGAAAAGAGTTAAAGGGACTAATTAAACATTTGCCAGAAACACTTGTTCAATGCAATATAAACTTCAGCTGTTCCTTTGACTATTTCTGATGGGGGGAAATATTAAAATGCCTCGAACTCATTACCAAAGTCGGTGACCTACTACCAGCACTTAATTTGTTAGATTTCTGCTATAACTTTGCAATCAGGACACAGACACTTTTTTTCTTCCCCAAGGATCTGGACAGATTTTTACAGGGTGAGAGATGGAGACAGGTACTTAGATGACTTTCTTCCCAGAAAGTCAGAACTGGCTTCTGCTGCTTTCTGAGATACCTGGATAAGAGAATATCACTTTGTATTCATGGGTTGTCTTCTATCTAGTCCAGTAAATCAGTTCATAATATTCATCTTGGTACAATGCACTTGGGTACCACATTGATGGAGGAGAGTGACAGACTAGTTTGCATGGGATGTCTGAGGACAGGTTTTGTAGAATTTACAAATCGGGGGACCTTTTACTGAAATGATTTTTCTGATGCCACAGCACAGGAAGCCCTGTGTAAAGCATACCATGCAGTAGGTGTGTCATAAATATAAAGGAAAGGGTAAACACCTCTGGCCAGGAGGGATTTTAAAAGGAAAAACCTTTGCACCTGTAAAGCGTTAAGAAGCTAGGATAACCTTGCTGGCACCTGACCAAAATCTCCAATGAGGAGACAAGATACTTTCAAAGTTGGATGGGGGAAGAAACAAAGGGTCTCTGTCTCTGCTTTTGCCGGGGACGGAACAGGAATGGAGTCTTAGAACTTAGTAAGTAATTTAGCTAGATAAGTCTTGGATTATGATCTCTTTAAATGGCTGAGAAAATAAGCTGTGCTGAATAGAATGGATATTCCTGTCTTTGTGCCTTTTTGTAACTTAAGGTTTTGCCTAGAGGGGTTCTCTGTTTGGAATCTAATTACCCAGTAAGATATTTACCATTCTGATTTTACAGAGGATTCTTTTTACTGTTTCTTCTATTAAAATTCTTCTGGTAAGAAACTGTCCCCCCCCCCCGCCACTGTTCTTAAGATCCAAGGGTTTGGGTCTGTCCTCACCTATGCAAATTGAGGATTTTTATCAAACCTTCCCCAGGAAGGGGGGTGCAAGGTTTTGGTGAGGATTTTGGGGGGAAAAGATGTTTCCAAACAATGATTTCTCAAAAATAAACCTGGTTAGACATTTGGTGGTGGCAGTGGAAGTCCAAGGGCAAAAGATAAAATAGCTTGTACCTTGGGGAAGTTTTAACCTAAGCTGGTAAAAGTAAGCTTAGGAGGCTTTCATGCAGGTCCCCTCATCTGTACCCTAGAGTTCAGAGTGCAGAGGAGCCCTGACATGGTGGCACAGCAGTGGGTTTAACTTGAAATCATTTTGAGATAAATTTGAGTTTTGTTTTGTTTTTTTGAACCAGAGGCAGATTTGAAAAGGGAATTTTTTTCCTTTAGGCTGCTGGAAAGCAGGTTTCCATCTGGAAGTAATTGGAGTCTTTCTCTCTGCTTTGGAGCCAGAGCAGAGACACAAGGGAATTGTCTTTTGTGAGTTGGAGTTTTCTCTACCTAAAGGCAGGATAGTTAACCTCCTGCAGGGAAATTCACCAGTCTTCACAGACCGGAAGTTTTTTTCCCAAGAGCAACTAGAGGGGTTATTTGCCTGGAGCCAAAGGTGTTGGGGGGGAGGGTTGGATTTTTCTGTAGGATGACAATCACTATTGGAGAATATAGGTCTCCTATTACAGCACAGCAAACTTTTACAAGCTAAGCTTTTTTTGTTTGTTTTTAACCCTTGGGTGTAAAGTTAGTATTAAAAAAAAAAAAAAAAAAAGGTAAAGATGACAGAAACCAAAACACTATTGGAGTTAGCCAGAATGGAGGCAGTGAAAGAGACAGAACAACACTAAGCAGCTGCCCACAGGAGAGCAATGGAGGCCAAGGACAAAGAAATGGAGGCAAGAGCCAAAGAACTGGAGGAGAAGGAAAGAGGAAGCAGGTGGAAGAGAAGGAAAAGAAGCATGGACTGGAGATGGAGAAGGCAAAGGCTCAGCAGAATATACCAACAAACCCTAAAAAGAAAAGGAGTACTTGTGGCACCTGAGACTAACAAATTTATTAGAGAATAAGCTTTTGTGAGATACAGCTCACTTCATCAGATGCATTTGGTGGAAAAAAAGAGGAGAGATTTACACACACACACACACACACACACACACACAGAACATGAAACAATGGGCTTATCATACACACTGTAAGGAGAGTGATCACTTAAGATAAGCCATCACCCACAGCAGGGGGGGGGAAAGGAGGAAAACCTTCCATGGTGACAAGCAAGGTAGGCTAATTCCAGCAGTTAACAAGAATATCAGAGGAACAGTGGGGGGTGGGGTGGGAGGGAGAAAGACCATGGGGAAATAGTTTTACTTTGTGTAATGACTCATCCATTCCCAGTCTCTATTCAAGCCTAAGTTAATTGTATCCAGTTTGCAAATTAATTCCAATTCAGCAGTCTCTCGTTGGAGTCTGTTTTTGAAGGTTTTTTGTTGAAGGATAGCCACTCTTAGGTCTGTGATCGAGTGACCAGAGAGATTGAAGTGTTCTCCAACTGGTTTTTGAATGTTATAGTTCTTGACGTCTGATTTGTGTCCATTCATTCTTTTACGTAGAGACTGTCCAGTTTGGCCAATGTACATGGCAGAGGGGCATTGCTGGCACATGATGGCATATATCACATTGGTAGATGCGCAGGTGAACGAGCCTCTGATAGTGTGGCTGATGTGATTAGGCCCTATGATGGTATCCCCTGAATAGATGTGGACAGAGTTGGCAACGGGCTTTGTTGCAAGGATAGGTTCCTGGGTTAGTGGTTCTGTTGTGTGGTTGCTGGTGAGTATTTGCTTCAGATTGGGGGGCTGTCTCCCAAGATCTGTGAGAGTGATGGGTCGTCCTTCAGGATAGGTTGTAGATCCTTGATGATGCGTTGGAGAGGTTTTAGTTGGGGGCTGAAGGTGATGGCTAGTGGCGTTCTGTTTTCTTTGTTGGGCCTGTCCTGTAGTAGGTGACTTCTGGGTACTCTTCTGGCTCTGTCAATCTGTTTCTTCACTTCAGCAGGTGGGTATTGTAGTTGTAGGAATGCATGATAGAGATCTTGTAGGTATTTGTCTCTGTCTGAGGGGTTGGAGCAAATGCTGTTATATCGTAGCGCTTGGCTGTAGACAATGGATCGTGTGGTATGATCTGGATGAAAGCTAGAGGCATGTAGGTAGGAATAGCGGTCAGTAGGTTTCTGATATAGGGTGGTGTTTATGTGACCATGGCTTATTAGCACCGTAGTGTCCAGGAAGTGGATCTCTTGTGTGGACTGGTCCAGGCTGAGGTTGATGGTGGGATGGAAATAGTTGAAATCATGGTGGAATTCCTCAAGGGCTTCTTTTCCATGGGTCCAGATGATGAAGGTGTCGTCAATGTAGCGCAAGTAGAGTAGGGGCATTAGGGGACGAGAGCTGAGGAAGCGATGTTCTAAGTCAGCCATAAAAATGTTGGCATACTGTGGGGCCATGCGGGTACCCATCGCAGTGCCGCTGATTTGAAGGTATACATTGTCCCCAAATGTGAAATAGTTATGGGTCAGGACAAAGTCACAAAGTTCAGCCACCAGGTTAGCCGTGACATTATCGGGGATACTGTTCCTGACAGCTTGTAGTCCATCTTTGTGTGACATGTTGGTGTAGAGGCTTCTACATCCATAGTGGCTAGGATGGTGTTTTTAGGAAGATCACCAATGGACTGTAGTTTCCTCAGGAAGTCAGTGGTGTCTCGAAGATAGCTGGGAGTGCTGGTAACGAAGGGCCTGAGGAGGGAGTCTACATAGCCAGACAATCCTGCTGTCAGGGTGCCAATGCCTGAGATGATGGGGCATCCAGGATTTCCAGGTTTATGGATCTTGGGTAGCAGATAGAATACCCCAGGTCGGGGCTCCAGGGGTGTCTGTGCGGATTTGTTCTTGTGCTTTTTCAGGGAGTCTTCCTGGTGTTCACCAGAAAGTTTCCTTGTGTATATAAAGTCCTTTCTACAACAAACCTGGATCGATTAGAAGAGCTGAGGTGGTGGGTTGCTCAGTGCTGCTGTCCAAGCTCTCTGGAGGCTTTCATCTACTTCCTGTTCAGCCTGGAACTGTTCCCTTGATGCTGGAGACATCAGTTCCTCATTGGATTGTGGACCTGGGCTTGGTCCCTCTGGCAGCAATGTAGGGAATGGGGCTGTTTGTTGACTGTGACCCACTCTCTGCTGGTGCACTATGTTGGGATTCAGGCTCTGGCTGAGCCTCTTGTGTAGGATTATTGGCTGCTGATGGTTCAGGTTTGGTGGGGCCCTCTGGTGTTGGGGTTGCAAGCACTGGATTCAGTGCTGGCAATGGTTCAAGTGCTGGTTGTTCCACTGGTTCTGGGGCTGGCTCTGTCTGGGTCTCTGGGATTGGATCCACTACTGCTGCAGATGCTGGCATGGGGTCCAGGTCCAGTCACCTCTGACCAGGTCCTGGTAGGAGTTTCTGGAACAGAGCTAGGTGTGATGGCTTGTTTAGCCTGGCTGCAGGTGAGCATTCCCACCCTCTTGGCTGACTTCACACGACTGGCCAAGTCTTCCCCCAGCAGCATGGGGATGGGATAATCACAGACTGCAAAAGTCCACATTCCTGACCAGCTCTTGTACTGGACAGGCAACTTGAAAGAGTTGGACTTGAAGGGTTGAATCACTTGAATCTCTGGGTTGATTAAATTGGGGTCCACTAAGGAAGCATGGATAGCGGACACTTGTGCTCTGGTGTCCCTCCATGTGGTGACCTTCTTGCCCACACTAAGGGCCTGAGGACCTCTGGTGTGATTCCAGTGCAATGAACTGTAATCAGCTGGGGTTCTTGGGGCAGTAGGCCTTCACATGTCCTGGCTCATTACATTTAAAACGTTGTCCAGCTGACAGGTCACTGGGGTGAGGTTGCTGGAGAATGGTATGGCAGGACAATAAGGTGGCTGGAGGGTACCTTGGGGTAGATAGGGCCTTGGGTGGCCCCTGGTAGTAGGGTGTGGTCTGAGGTTGTCCCTTCTGGTATCTGCTCCAACTGCAACCAGTTTTCTTCTCTGCCACCTCCACCCATTTGGTTCCAATCTCCCCTGCCTTGATTACAGTTTTGGGCTTCCCATCTAGGATTTCATCTTTCTATTTCCTCAGGAGCACCCTCTAAGAGCTGTCCCATTTGCATTAGGAAGGGCAAATCTGCTGGAGATTCAACACTTGCTCCCAATATCCAGGCATCCCAATGTGGTAGGCATGTCAGGTAAATGACATGTCTGGTTTCCACCTTAGGGCTCTGAACCACCAATAGGAATGTGTGGGTGTCAGCCCCATTCTGACTCTTGCCTTGGTTTTAAACTACTCATACTGGTTCATGTGTTCCTTAGGCATTTCAGCTGCCACCTCAGCTAAGGGTCCACTGAGCTGTGGCCTCAGCTCTATCATGTATTGGTCTATAGAGATGCTGTACCCAAGGCAGGACCTTTCAAAGTTTAAGGCAGCCTCGGTGTCATCACCTGCCTTCTAAGTGTGGAACTTCCCAGGATGGGAAGTGGTACCTGGAGAAGGATTGCTAGGGTTTGTTTGTTTCAGAGTAGCAGCCGTGTTAGTCTGTATTCGCAAAAAGAAAAGGAGTACTTGTGGCACCTTAGAGACCAACACATTTATTAGAGCATAAGCTTTCGTGAGCTACAGGTCACTTCATCGGATGCATTTGGTGGAAAATAAACCCATTGTTTCATGTTCTCTGTGTATCATACACACTGTAAGGAGAGTGATCACTTAAGATAAGCCATCACCAGCAGCGGGTGGGGGGGAAGGAGGAAAACCTTTCATGGTGACAAGCAAGGTAGGCTAATTCCAGCACTTAACAAGAATATCAGAGGAACAGTGGGGGGTGGGAGGGAGAAATAACATGGGGAAATAGTTTTACTTTGTGTAATGACTCACACACACTTTGCTTCTCTACAAAAGAAAAAGGACACTAAGCTATCTAAACTACTATATGCCACAAGGGGCCCCAACAATGGTTCCTGTAACCCACCCAGCAATATTGTTAATCCATCCAACTATACTCTTAGGACAGATTCTTCTGCTGCGCTATCTTGGGGCCTCTCCTTTTGCCCCTCCACCCTCACGAACATGACACAGTTCTGTGGTGACCTAGAATCCTATTTTTGAAGTCTCAGACTCAAGGAATATTTCCAACACACCTCTGACCAACATATTAACCCACAGAGACCTTCCTGCCAACACTACAAAGAGAAGGATTCTGGGTGGACTCCTCCTGAAGGTCGAAACAGCAGCCTGGATTTCTACATAGACTGCTTCCGCCGACGTGCACGAGTGGAAATTGTGGAAAAGCAGCATCGCTTACCCCATAACCTCAGCCATGCAGAACACAGTGCCATCCACAGCCTCAGAAACAACTCTATGATAATCAAAAAGGCTGACAAAGCAGGTGCTGTCATCATCATGAATAGGTCGGAGTATGAACAAGAGGCTACTAGGCAGCTCTCCAACACCACTTTCTACAAGCCATTACCCTCTGATCCCACTGAGAGTTACCAAAAGAAACTACAGCATTTGCTCAAGAAACTCCCTGAAAAAGCACAAGAACAAATCCACACAGACACACACCCCTGGAGCCCCGACCTGGGGTATTCTATCTGCTACCCAAGATCCATAAACCTGGAAATCCTGGATGCCCCATCATCTCAGGCATTGGCACCCTGACAGCAGGATTGTCTGGCTATGTAGACTCCCTCCTCAGGCCCTTCGTTACCAGCACTCCCAGCTATCTTCGAGACACCACTGACTTCCTGAGGAAACTACAGTCCATTGGTGATCTTCCTAAAAACACCATCCTAGCCACTATGGATGTAGAAGCCCTCTACACCAACATTCCACACAAAGATGGACTACAAGCCGTCAGGAACAGTATCCCCGATACTGTCACGGCTAACCTGGTGGCAGAACTTTGTGACTTTGTCCTGACCCATAACTATTTCACATTTGGGGACAATGTATACCTTCAAATCAGCGGCACTGTGATGGGTACCCGCATGGCCCCACAGTATGCCAACATTTTTATGGCTGACTTAGAACATCGCTTCCTCAGCTCTCGTCCCCTAATGCCCCTACTCTACTTGTGCTACATTGATGACACCTTCATCATCTGGACCCATGGAAAAGAAGCCCTTGAGGAATTCCACCATGATTTCAACTATTTCCATCCCACCATCAACCTCAGCCTGGACCAGTCCACACAAGAGATCCACTTCCTGGACACTACAGTGCTAATAAGCCATGGTCACATAAACACCACCCTATATCGGAAACCTACTGATCGCTATTCCTACCTACATGCCTCTAGCTTTCATCCAGATCATACCACACGATCCATTGTCTACAGCCAAGCGCTACGATATAACCGCATTTGCTCCAACCCCTCAGACAGAGACAAACATCTACAAGATCTCTATCATGCATTCCTACAACTACAATACCCACCTGCTGAAGTGAAGAAACAGATTGACAGAGCCAGAAGAGTACCCAGAAGTCACCTACTACAGGACAGGCCCAACAAAGAAAACAACAGAACAGCACTAGCCATCACCTTCAGCCCCCAACTAAAACCTCTCCAACGCATCATCAAGGATCTACAACCTATCCTGAAGGACGACCCATCGCTCTCTCAGATCTTGGGAGACAGGCCAGTCCTTGCTTACAGACAGCCCCCAATCTGAAGCAAATACTCACCAGCAACCACACACCACACAACAGAACCACTAACCCAGGAACCTATCCTTGCAACAAAGCTCGTTTCCAACTCTGTCCACATATCTATTCAGGGGATACCATCATAGGGCCTAATCACATCAGCCACACTATCAGAGGCTCGTTCACCTGCGCATCTACCAATGTGATATATGCCATCATGTGCCAGCAATGCCCCTCTGCCATGTACATTGGCCAAACTGGACAGTCTCTACGTAAAAGAATGAATGGACACAAATCAGACATCAAGAATTATAACATTCAAAAACCAGTTGGAGAACACTTCAATCTCTCTGGTCACTCGATCACAGATCTTAGAGTGGCTATACTTCAACAAAAAAGCTTCAAAAACAGACTCCAGCGAGAGACTGCTGAATTGGAATTAATTTGCAAACTGGATACAATTAACTTAGGCTTGAATAGAGACTGGGAATGGATGAGTCATTACACAAAGTAAAACTATTTCCCCATGGTATTTCTCCCCACCCCCCACTGTTCCTCTGATATTCTTGTTAACTGCTGGAATTAGCCTACCTGCTTGTCACCTTGGAAGGTTTTCCTCCTTTTTCCCCCCCTGCTGTTGGTCATGGCTTATCTTAAGTGATCACTCTCCTTACAGTGTGTATGATAAACCCATTGTTTCATGTTCTGTGTGTGTGTGTATATAAATCTCTCCTGTTTTTTCCACCAAATGCATCCGATGAAGTGAGCTGTAGCTCACAAAAGCTTATGCTCTAATAAATTTGTTAGTCTCTCAGGTGCCACAAGTACTCCTTTTCTTTTTACCAGGAAGACTGGCATCCTCAGACAGTTGGTCGTTCCAACTAAGTACCAGGTCAAGCTCTTGAGCTTAGCCCATGATCATCCTAGTGGCCATGCTGGGGTGAACAGGACCAAAGACCAGTTGGGGAGGTCATTTCACTGGGAGGGAATGGGCAAGGATGTTTCTCTCTATGCTCAGTCTTGTGAGGTATGCCAAAGTGGGAAAACCCCAAGCCCAGGTCAAAGCCCCTCTCCAGCCACTCCCTATCTTTGAAGTTCCATTTCAGCAAGTAGCTGTGGATATTCTGGGTCCTTGTCTGAAAGACACCCAGAAGAAAGCAGTACCTACTGACTTTCATGGATCTTGCCACCCAATGGCTGGAAGTAGTAGCCCTAAGCAACACCAAGGCTAAAAGTGAGTGCCAGGCACTAGCAGACATTTTTGCCACTGTAGGTTGGCCCTCTGACATCCTCACAGATGCAGGAACTAATTTCCTGACAGGAACTATGAAACACCTTTGGGGAACTCATGGTGTAAATCACTTGGTTGCCACTCATTACCACCATCAAACAAATGGCTTGGTGGAGAAATTTAATGGGACTTTGGGGGCCAGATATGTAAACTCATAAATGAGCACTCCAATGATTGGGACTTAGTGTTGCAGCAGTTGCTCTTTGCCTACAGAGCTGTACCACATCCCAGTTTAGGGTTTTCACCATTTGAACTTGTACATGGCCAAGGTTAAGGGGCCATTACAGTTGGTGAAGCAGCAATGGGAGGGGTTTACACCTTCTCCAGGAACTAACATTCTGGACTTTGTAACCAACTTACAAAACACCCTTTGAACCTCTAGCCCTTTCTAAAAACCTACAGGATGCCCAAAAAGAGCAAAAAGCCTGGTATGATAAACATGCCAGATGGCATTCCTTCAAAGTAGGAGACCAGGTTATGGTCATAAAGGCACTCCAGGCCCAGAAAATGGAAGTGTCATGGGAAGGGCCATTCACAGTCCAGGAGCACCTGGGAGCTGTTAATTACCTCATAGTATTCCCACCTCCAACCGAAAGACTAAAGTGTACCATATTAATTCTCTAAAGCCCTTTTATTCCAGAGAACTAAAGGTTTGTCAGTTTGCAGCCCAGGGAGGAGATGACACTGAGTGGCCTGAAGGCATCTACTATGAAGGGAAAAGTGCTGGTGGCGTGGAAGAGGTGAACCTCTCCATGACCCTCAGGCATATGCAGCAACAGCAGATCAGGAGCTGTGCACTAGCTACACACAGACCTTCTCAGCCATCCCAGGACTGACTGAATGGGCATACCACTCCATTGACACAGGTAATGCTCATCCAATTAAAGTCCAACCTTACTGGGTGTCTCCTCAAGCTCAAACTGCTATAGAATGGGAGATCCAGGATATGTTACAGATGGATGTAATCCACCCCTCTGGCAGTGCATGGGCATCTCCAGTGGTTCTAGTTCCCAAACCAGATGGGGAGATGTTCTTGTGTGGACTACCATAAACTAAAGGCTATAACTTGCCCAGACAACTATCCAATGCCATGCACAGATGAACTATTAGAGAAATTGGGATGGGTGCAGTTCATCTCTACCTTAGACTTAACCAAGGGGTACTGGCACATACCACTAGATGAATCTGCCAAGGAAAGGTCAGCCTTCACCACACATCAGGCTGTATGAATTTAATGTACTTCCTTTCAGGCTGCAGAATGCACCTGCCACCTTCCAAAGACATGTAGATGGTCTCCTAGCTGGATTAGGAGAATATACAGTCGCCTACCTTGATAATGTGGCCATATTTTCAGATTCCTAGGCAGAACACCTGGAACATCTACAAAAAGTCTTCGAGTGCATAAGGGAGGCAGGCCTAACTTAAGGCTAAGAAGTGTCAAATAGGCCTAAACCGAGTGACTTACCTTGGACAGCAGGTGGGTCAAGGAACTATCAACCCCCTACAGGCCAAAGTGGATGCTAGCCAAAAGTGGCCTGTCCCAAAGTCAAAGAAACAGGTCCAATCTTTTAGGCTTGGTTGGTTATTATAGACCATTTGTACCACAATACAGCCAAAGCCCTGCCCCACTGACAGACCTAACCAAAAAAAAAAGCCAAATGCCGTTCAGTGGACCGAAGTGTCAGAAGCCTTTAACCAGTTTAAAGCAACACTCATGTCTGACCCTGTACTAAGGGCCCCAGACTTTGACAAACTGTTTCTAGTAACCACAGATGTGTCCGAGCATGGTGTGGGAGCAGTTTTAATGCAGGAAGGACTGGATCAAGAATTCCACCCTGTAGTGTTTCTCAGCAAGAAGCTGTCTGAGAGGGAAAGCAACTGGTCAGTCAGTGAAAAAGAATGTTATGCCATTGTCTATGCTCTGGAAAAGCTAAAACCATGTCTGGGGACAGCATTTCAATCTGCAAACAGACCATGCTGCACTACAGTGGCTTCATGCTGCCACAGGAAATAACTTACTTGGTGGAGTTTAGCTCTCCAAGATTTTGATTTTGACATCCAACACATCTCAGGAGCTTCTAACAAAGTGGCTGCTGCACTCTCCCATGAAAGTTTCCCAGAATCAACTGGTTAAAACTGTCCCTGATGTGGAAAATATTGTTAGTCTTTATATACTTGGTAATATATTTGGAGGTGCACGTGTCTAACTTTTTTCCCTAGAGCTCCAGGAAGAAAACCCAGCCAGCGTTCCCCCTATCTGTGATTTGGGGGGCATGTCATAAATATAAAGGGAAGGGTAAACACCTTTAAAATCCCTCCTGGCCAGAGGAAAACCTTTGCACCTGCAAAGGGTTAAGAAGCTAGGATAACCTCACTGGCACCTGACCACAATCTCCAATGAGGAGACAAGATACTTTCAAAGCTGGAGGGGGGGAAGAAACAAAGGGTCTGTGTGATGCTTTTGCCGGGGACAGAACAGGAATGTAATCTAGCTAGCTAGATATGCATTGGATCATGATTTCTTTAAATGTCTAAAATTAGACTGTGCTGAATAGAATGAATATTCTTGTCTTTGTGTCTGTCTTGTAATTTAAGGTTTTGCCTAGAGGGATTCTGTTTTGAATCTAATTACTCTGGTAAATACCTTGCATCCTGATTTTACAGAAGTGATTCTTTCTACCTTATATTAAAATTCTTCTTGTAAGAAATTGACTGCTTTTTTTTTTTCATTTAAGATCCAAGGGTTTGGGTCTGTGGCCATCTATGCAAATTGGTGAGGATTTTTATCAAGCCTTCTCCAGGCAGGGGTTGCAAGATTTTGGTGAGGATTTTAAGGGGGAAGACATTCCCAAACATTTTCCCAGTAAACCCAGTCAAACATTTGGTGGTGGAAGTCCAAGGGTAAAATAGCTTGTACCTAGGAAGTTTTAACCAAGCTGGTAAAAGTAAGCTTAGGAGGTTTTCATGCAGGTCCCTACATCTGTACCCTAGACTTCAGAGTGGGGAAGGAACCTTAACATATGACATGACCAAATCTCTGCATTAGGATTTAACTCCATGGGAAAGTTTTGGGTATATCCTTCTGACAGACCCATACCAGTGGGGTACAGTAGTCTAGTAGAAGGCAAATATACTGGCCACTGGATTAATATATTTTTCTGCTTCCTGAGTGACCAGAGCAGGGGCTGCCCTAGAGCAATTAAGAAATTACTAGATACAATTATGGTAGGCAGGCTAATCAGGACACCTGGTTTAAAAAGGACCTCCCATCAGTTAGTGGAGGGCATGCAGGGAGTGAAGTTGTGCTGCTGGAGGATGAAGAGTACAAGCATGATCAGGCTTGAGGAGGAAGATCCTAGAGTGAGGATAAAGAAGGTGCTGGGGGAAGCCTATGGGGGGATTGGCCCAGGGAGTTGTAGCTGATACAGGGGCCATTGTAGATGCCTGCTATCTACAGGGCCCTGGCCTGGAACCCAGTGTAGAGGGTGAGCCCAGGTTCCCCCCCAATTCCTGATCAGACACAGGAGTTGACCTGGTCTGTGAGAAACACCAGAAGGGAAGGCATAATTTGGAAAGGAATCTGGCCTGTCCCTAACCCACTAGGTGGGACACAGACTGCAGGGATTGTTCTCCATTTCCCCCATGCTGGCCAGCAATGGGGTTAGCTGAGTGAATGGCAGGTTTGAGCCTCTAGCAGAAACAGCCAAACTGAGGCTGCCATGAACCTCAGAGGTGAGCAAATCTGCCAAAAAGCACAGGACCCACCAAGGCAGAGGAAGAACTTTGCCACAATCCTAAAATGATTGAAATTGATATAGTTTTACCAGTATAACCCCAAATGCAGACATGTTCTTTCTGCTATAAGCATGCCTTTTTTGGTCTTTTGCTTAGATCACTTGGGAAGGGGATTCAGCTAAATCAAATATGCCAAACTTATGTCAGAAGAAGACCTGGTCTAAACACCATTTTTCTGCCCGTATAACTATTGCAAGGTCATACATCTAGGAACAAGGAATGTTAGCCATACCTACAGAATGGGGGACTGTCTCCTGGAAAGCAGTGACTGTAAAAAGGATTTAGGGGTCACAGTGATTAAAAATCAGAGGGGTAGCTGTATTAGTCTGTATCCACAAAAATGAAGAGTCTGATGGCACTTTAAAGACTAATGGATTTATTTGGGCATAAGCTTTCATTGGTAAAGAACTCACTACTTCAGATGCATGGAGTGAAAATTTACAGGTATAAATATATATTGGCACATGAAAAGAAGGGAGTCTCCTTAGAAGTGGAGAACAAATGTTGAAGATGGTCAGTGTGAAAGTACTGCTGCAGGTAGCAGATACTCTAAGTACTAAAAGATTCTTTACTCTGCCACAAATGGGCATGACAAGAACCAATGTCTGGAAGTAAAAGCCAGACAAATTCAAAAAAAAGTGCAACTTTTTTTGAACAGAGGGTGACTAACTACTGAACCAAGGGAAGCAGTGAATTCTGCATCTCAAAGTCTTCAGATCAAGACCAGATGCCTTTCTGGAAGATGTGCTTTTAGTTAAACACAAGTTATTGGGCACAAAGGGGTAACTGGCTGAAATTTAATGGTCTGTATTATACAGGCATTCAGACTTTATGATCCAATGGTCCCTTCTGGCCTGAAAAATCTATTAATCTGTTCATTTGGTTATGAAGTTGAGTTTTTTTTTTAACTGAAATAGTTATTAGTACAACCGCTAATGTGGAACCACTTATACCAGTATAAATGTGTTTATAAGGGTATAGTCTATTCTCCTTCCTGCATAAGCTATTGTGATATAGCCACTCTTGTGCTGTTATAACTGTATCCACACCTGGTGATTGTACTACTTATACTGGGATAGTGAAAGCACCAAATCTTGCATGTAGATAAAGACTAGGAGTGTCCACTCTGGGGGTGGGATGGGTTGTATCTGTATAACTGTTAAATCTTTCCAATGAAGTCTATATTGAACTTGTTAGTGGATTACATAGCAATTTGATGCTGTCCCTTTTAACTTGTTCGTTGATGCATTAGCTTTATTGGGATGGAAGTGTCTCTGAAGGGATCGCTTTCTCTGGATTTTGCTTTTTGATGTCTAGGACATTCAGGATTCTGGCCTGAACAAAAGGCATTGAGTAATAAGAATCACTCTGTAGTTAGAGCATGACAACAGAAATGGAATGAGCATGTACATCACTGATTATAACAATTATTTTTAAAGAAGCACTGATCCCTCATGGCATTCTGAAAGAATCCCATTTAAAAAACACCTTATCTCCTCTGTTTCCTGTGTTTCAATCCCCTGCTCTTACCAATAAGAGCTGTGTCCTTGAAAACAGAAACTTTGTTTCAGTTTTCCTGCTCCAACCCCACACCATGTCCAAAACTACAAAATGACAAAAACAAGGAATCCGATGGCACCTTAAAGACTAACTTATTTGAGCATAAGCTTTCGGGGTAAAACTCCACTTCAGATGCATGGAGTGAAAATTAGATGCAGGCATAAATATACTAACACATGAAAAGAAGGGAGTTACTTCACAAGTGGAGAACCAGTGTTGAAAGGGCCAATTCAATCAAGGTGGATGTAGTACACTCCCAATAATAGATGAGGAGGTGTCAAAGCTGCCTTTATAATGAGCCAGCCACTTCCAGTCCCTGTTCAAGCCCACATTAATGGTGTTAAATTTGCAAATGAATTTTAGTTCTGCTATTTCTCTTTGAAGTCTGTTTCTGAAGTGTTTTTGTTCAAGTATAGCTACTTTTAAATCTGTTATAGAATGTCCAGGAAGATTGAAGTGTTCTCCTCCTGGCTTTTGTATGATACCATTTGTCATAAATTTAAAGGTGTTTACCCTTCCCTTTATAATCCCTCCTGGCCAGAGGAAAAATCCTTTCACTTGAAAAAGGTTAAGAAGCTAGGATAACCTCACTGGCATCTGACCAAAATGACCAATGAGGAGACAAGATACTTTCAAAAGCTGGGAGGAGGGAGAAACAAAGCCTCTCTCTCTCTCTCTCTCTCTCTCTCTCTCTGTAATGTTTTTGCTGGGGACAGAACAAGAATGGAGTCTTAAACTTTAGTAAGTAAGCTAGCTAGATATGCGCTAGATTCTGATTTCTTTAAATGGCTGAGAAAATAAGCTGTGCAGAATGGAATGGATATTCCTGTTGTGTCTTTTTTTTGTAATTTTAAGTTTTGCCTCGAGGGATTCTCTGTTTTTAATCTAATTACCCTGTAAGGTATTTACCATCCTGATTTTACAGAGGTGATTCTTTTTACTTTTTCTTCTATTAAAATTCTTCTTGTAAGAGTCTGAATGCTTTTTTTCATTGTTCTTAAGATCCAAGGGTTTGGGTCTGTGGTCACCTGTGCAAATTGAGGATTTTTATCAAACCTTCCCCAGGAAGGGGGGGGGGTAACTTTTGGGGGGGAAAGACATTTCCAAACTGACTTTCCTAATACAATACCAGTTAGACGTTTGGTGGCAGTGGAAGTCCAAGGGCAAAAGGTAAAATAGTTTGTACCTTGGGGAAGTTTTAACCTAAGCTGGTAAAAGTAAGCTTAGGAGGTTTTCATGCAGGTCCCCTCATCTGTACCTTAGAGTTCAGAGTGGGGAAGGAACCTTGACACCATTCCTGATGTCCAATTTGTGTCCATTTATTCTTTTACATAGGGACTGTCCAGTTTGGCCAATGTACATGGCAGAGGGGCATTTCTGGCACATGATGGCATAACATTAGTAGACATGCAGGTGAATGAGTCTCTGATGGTGTGGCTGATGTGGTTGGATCCTCTGATGTTGCTAGGGTAGATATGGGGACAGAGTAGGCAACGAGGTTTCCTACAGGGATTGGTTCCTGGGTTAGTGTTTTTTGTGGTGCGTAGTTGCTGGCGAGTGTTTGCTTCAGGTTGGAGGGCTGTCTGTAAGTGAGGACTGGCCTGCCTCCCAAGGTCTGGGAGAGTGAGGGATCATTTTCCAGGATAGGTTGTAGATCGTTGATCATGTGCTGGAGAGGTTTTAGCTGGGGGCTGTACGTGATGGCCAGTGGTGTTCTGTTGTTTTCCTTTTTGGGCTGTCCTGTAGTAAGTGATTTCTGGGTACCCATCTCACTCTATCAATCTGTTTCTTCACTTCAGCAGGTGGGCTGTAATTGTAATTTTAAGAATGCTTGATAGAGATCTTGTAAGTGTTTGCCTCTGTCTGAGGGATTGGAGCAAATTCAATTGTATCTTAGGGCTTGGCTGTAGACAATGGATTGTGTGATGTGTCCTGGATGGAAGCTGGAGGCATGTAGGTAAGTACAGCAGTCAGTAGGTTTCCGTAGGTTACTTATTTGCACTATAGTGTCCAGGAAGTGGATCTCTTGTATGGACTGGTCCAGGCTGAGGTTGATGCAGGGGGTGGAAATTGTTGAAATCCAGGTGGGATTCTTCAAGGGCCTTCTTCCCATGAGTCCATATGATGATGTCATCAATGTAGCGCAAGTAGAGGAGGAGCGCTGGGGATGAGAGCTGAGGAAGCATTTTTCTAGGTCAGCCATAAAAATGTTGGCATACTGTGGGGCCATGCAGGTACCCATTGCAGTGCCACTGACTTGAAGGAATAAGTTGTCCCCAAATCTGAAATGGTTGTAGGTAAGGACAAAGTCACCACAAAATGACAAAAAGAAAAGGAGTACTTGTGGCACCTTAGACTAACAAATTTATTAGAGCATAAGCTTTCGTGAGCTACAGCTCACTTCATCGGATGCATCCGATGAAGCGAGCTGTAGCTCACGAAAGCTTATGCTCTAATAAATGTGTTGGTCTCTAAGGTGCCACAAGTACTCCTTTTCTTTTTGCGAATACAGACTAACACGGCTGCTACTCTGAAACCTCACAAAATGACAGTGCATTGAGAGTGTTTGGAGTAAGATGGCTGATTTCACCAGCAAATCAGTGGTTTGAATTTAGCCAGGGACCAAAGGTTATTACTAACTGATGTCTGTTCACTTTTCTGTATGAACGGTATTGGTGGTCTCAGTTCACTTCCTGCTGGACATAAATGAATATTTCCTAATTTAAAATTAAACAATGACATTTTTCAAAGCCTCATGGAATGATGAGCTATTGAATCCTACACCCATATGTGCAGATGCAGTAATTGCATACATCAGTACCAATGTGTAAATGCAATTATCTGATCTGAGCATTTATGCATGCAAAAGAAATTCAGTACATTGAACTTGTGTATGTAGTATGAATGGCTCACACCCTTCAAGCGGCTTGACAATAGAGGCCTACACTATATCATGTTTAGTGAAATATTATTGATGAAGATGGGAATTCTCAATGCTCCTTTCTTTATACTGACTTCTTCACTAGATGGAAGCAGGCCTACTGCTAGCCACAGAGTGGGGAAGGCAATAAATAGATCCATAATAAGAGGAATGCTCTTCCTCAAGGATATTTTGAATATTTCCTATGGCTTAGAAGATTTTAAAATATTTTGGAACAAAAAGGCCAAAAAAGTATGGGCCGGATCTAAAGCTCATGTAAATCAAAGGAGCTAGTTTGACTTCAATGGAATCATGCTAGTTTATACCAGCTGGAAATCAGGCCCATTGTTTTCTATGGAGCTCTATTGATTTACCCCAGCTGGGTCTCTGCCCCATTGACTTCCATGTAGGAAAGCTGATTGACACCAGCTGGGGATCTGGTTCTTCTCCTTTAGAATTCTGTACTAGGGTCAGTTGTCAGGGTGAGAAATTACATTCTGTAAAAAGCTAATAAGTGCACCCCAAATCCAAGCACTCTTCTATGTCCCATTAAGTGCACATGGAAACACGCACTCCTTGGCCATGGCTGACCCTGGGCATCCCTCGAAGGGGCCTCTCTATCATGCGTGGGGGCAGCAGAACAGGTAGCATAGCCCTAGCCTGTATAAATCTTTCTGCCTAATCTCTGCTGAGCCAAGAGGGGATGATCTGTATCCCTCTCACCTCTTGCTACCCACTCCTTATCCTCTCCCCTTCTGTGAATCCCAGCCCTTGAAGTATGCAGAGAAAGGGGAAACAATGCAGCAAAGACAGCTGAACACCTTCTATAAGGGAAGGGTGGGATGCTTCTTCCGTGAATTTTGGGGGTATGATTTGGCCTCTGTTATTTCTTGTTCATATAGTCCAAACGATCCCCCCCCCCCCAAACATTGTCATAGAGAACTTGGTTTCTTGCTCCAAAGACCATTGATATCATTGGGAATCTTTCCACTGACTTGACTGAATACTACACCTGTGCATGAGATGTTTGAACTCATAGGATACTTATATGTTTGAAAATTGACTCTCCTAAAAAAAAATTAGAGGGGCAGATCTTGAAGCTACATCAATGTGGAAGGCTGGCCCAGTGGCTAGACCACTTGCTGGTGACACAGAAAAGTTGGATTTGATTTTGTGCGCTATCAGATACCCTGTGTGATCGTAAACAAATCACTATGCTAAAGTACACTTAGGAACCTTTATTGCACACAATCAGCTGCTACATGGACCAACGAATGGATAACACATTAGTGCTCTTTAAAAATCACACTCCTGTACGTTCTCATTACCCCATTGTGGAGACAAGCACTAAGTCTCCATGCTTCAGTGCCTCTCTTTTATAAAAGGGAGTTGATATCACTTCACTACTTCCTGGGGTATGTTAGGATAAGCAAATTAAAAATTGTGAGGTATTCAGATAGAATCATAGAATATCAGGGTTGGAAGGGACCTCAGTCCCTCATCTAGTCCAACCCCCTGCTCAAAGCAGGACCAATCCCCAATTAAATCATTCCAGCCAGCGCTTTGTCAAGCCTGACCTTAAAAACCTCAAAGGAAGGAGATTCTACCACCTCCCTAGGTAACCCATTCCAGTGCTTCACCACCCTCCTAGTGAAAGTTTTTCCTCGTATCCAACTTAAACCTCCCCCACTGCAACTTGAGACCATTACTCCTCATTCTGTCATCTACTACCACTGAGAACAATCTAGATCCATCCTCTTTGGAACCCCCTTTCAGGTAATTGAAAGCAGCTATCAAATCTCCCCTCATTCTTTTCTGCAGTCTAAACAATCCAAGTTCCCTCAGCCTCTCCTCATAAGTCATGTGTTCCAGTCCCCTAATCATTTTTGTTGCCCTCTGCTGGACTCTTTCCAATTTTTCCACATCCTTCTGCCCAAAACTGGACAAAATACTCCAGATGAGGCCTCACCATTGTCGAATAGAGGGGAACAATCACATCCCTCGATCTGCTGGCAATGCCCCTATGTATACAGCCCAAAATGCCGTTAGCCTTTTTGGCAACAAGGGCACATTATTGACTGATATCCAGCTTTTCGTCCCCTGTAACCCCTAGGTCCTTTTCTGCAGAACTGCTGCCGAGCCATTCAGTCCCTAGTCTGTAGCGGTGCATGGGATTCTTCCGTCCTAAGTGCAGGACTCTGCACTTGTCCTTGTTGAACCTCATCAGATTTCTTTTGGCCCAATCCTCCAATTTGTCTAGGTCACTCTGGACCCTATCCCTACCCTCCAGCATATCTACCACTCCAGTTTAGTGTCAGCTGCAAACTTCTGAGGGTGCAATCCACACCATCCTCCAGATCATTTATGAAGATATTGAACAAGACTGGCCCCAGGACCAACCCTTGGGGCACTCCGCTTGATACTGGCTGCTAACTAGATAGGGAGCCATTGATCACTATCTGTTGAGCCTGACAATCTAGCCAGCTTTCTATCCCCCTTATAGTCCATTCATCCAGCCCATACTTCTTTAACTTGCTGGCAAGAATACTGTGGGAGACCGTGTCAAAAGCTTTGCTCAAGTCAAGGAACAACACATCCACTGCTTTCCCCTCATCCACAGAGCCAGTTATCTGGTCATAGAAGGCAATTAGATTAGTCAGGCATGACTTGCCCTTGGTGAATCCATGCTGACTGTTCCTGATCACTTTCCTCTCCTCTAAGTGCTTCAGAATTGATTCCTTGAGAACCTGCTCCATGATTTTTCCAGGGACTGAGGTGAGGCTGACTTGCCTGTAGTTCCCCGGATTCTCCTCCTTCCCTTTTTTTAAAGATGGGCACTACATTAGCCTTTTTCCAGTCATCCGGGACTTCCCCCGATCGCCATGAGTTTTCAAAAATAATGGCCAATGGCTCTGCAATCACATCCGCCAACTCCTTTAGCACTCTTGGATGCAGCGAATCCGGCCCCATGGACTTGTGCTCGTCCAGCTTTTCTAAATAGTCCCGAACCACTTCTTTCTCCACAGAGGGCTGTTCACCTTCTCCCCATGCTGTGCTGCCCAGTGCAGTAGTCTGGGAGCTGACCTTGTTCATGAAGACAGAGGCAAAAAAAGCATTGAGTACATTAGCTTTTTCCACATCCTCTCTCACTAGGTTGCCTCCCTCATTCAGTAATGGGCCCACACTTTCCTTGACTTTCTTCTTTGTTGTTAACATACCTGAAGAAACCTTTGCTACTCTTAACATCTCTTGCTAGCTGCAACTCCAGATGTGATTTGGCCTTCCTGATTTCACTCCTGCATGCCTGAGTAATATTTTTATACTCTTCCCTGGTCATTTGTCCAATCTTCCACTTCTTGTAAGCTGCTTTTTCGTGTTTAAGATCAGCAAGGATTTCACTGTTAAGTCAAGCTGGTCGCCTGTCATATTTAATATTCTTTCTACACATCAGGATGGTTTTGTTCCTGTAACCTCAATAAGGATTCTTTAAAATACAGCCATCTCTCCTTGACTCCTTTTCCCCCTCATTAAGAAAAGCAGTACTTGTGGCACCTTAGTCTAACAAATTAGCTCATGAAAGGTTATGCTCAAATAAATTTGTTAGTCTCTAAGGTGCCACAAGTACTTTTTTTTTTTTTTTTGTGGATACAGACTACCACGGCTGCTACTCTGAAACCTTCCCCCCTCACATTATTCTCCCAGGGGTTCCTGCCCAGAAAAGCAGACTTTGACTCCCTCAGGAAACTGATGAAGTCCAGGGTCCATATTCTGCTGCTCTCCTTTCTTTCTTGTGTAAGGATCCTGAACTCTACCATCTCATAGTCACTGCCTCCCAGGTTCCCATCCACTTTCACTTCCCCTACTAATTTTTCCTGGTTTGTGAGCAGCAAGTCAAGAAGAGCTCTGCCCCTAGGAAATTGCACCAGGAAATTGTCCCCTACATTTTCTAAAAACTTCCTGGATTGTCTGTGCACTGCTGTATTGCTCTCCCAGCAGATATCAGAGTGATTGAAGTCTCCCATGAGAACCAGGGCCTGCAATCTAGCAACTTACATTAATTGCCAGAAAACCGCCTCCACCTCATCTCCCTGGTCTATAGCAGACTCCCACCACGACATCACCCTTGTTGCTCACACTTCTAAACCTAATCCAGAGACTCTCAGGTTTTTCTACACTTTCATAGCAGAGCTCTGAGCTGTCATACTGCTCCCTTACATACAGTGCAACTCCCCCACCTTTTCTGTCCTGCCTGTCCTTCCTGAACAGTTTATATCCACCCATGACAGTACTCCAGTCATGTGAGTTATCCCACCAAGTCTCTGTTGTTCCAATCACATCATAATTCCTTGACTGTGCCAGGACTTCCAGTTCTCCCTGCTTGTTTCCCAGGCTTCTTGCATTTGTGTATAGGCACTTAAGGTAAGTCACTGATTGTCCTGCTTTCTCAGTATGAGGCAGGAGCCCTTCTCTCTTGCACTCCTGCTCGTGCTTCCTCCAGGTATCCCACTTACCTCAGGGCTTTGATCCTCTTCCCTTGGTGAACCTAGTTTAAAGCCCTCCTCACTAGGTTAGCCAGCCTACTTGCAAAGTTGGTCTTGCCTCTCTTCCCTCACTTAGCTCCCATGATTGTAGTACGATAGATAGATGGATACTAATTTACAGGAGCTGAGATTCTGGGCCAGAAACCTTATGAAAATGTCAGAAATATGTTACCTTGCCAGAACCTTAGCGATCAAAACCAGCCCAGTCAAACTACTTTAGATGTATCCCAGTCGTGCTAAAAAGTCAACTCTAGCATGATGGGTAGACTGAGAACTGAGAAGGTCTTTTTGAAGAACATTCAAGGGTCTGGAGCTTACAAAATTTATTTTGCAATGTTAATGATGGAATTTCACTCTTTTTATTCTGATCTATAAAAAGAGCCAAGTGCAGCCTTTAGGTGCCTGCACATAAATAATAAAATCATATTAATCAAAAATTGAAACAAATGAAATTTCCGTTTCAAATAAGTGCCCCATAAAATACATTATTAAAGAGCTGACCGAGCAAAGAGTGTCCCTAGACATGACTCAATAATATTTTTTTGTCTGTAATGCAATAAGCTCTGAAAACCACATTCAATCAATTACAAAATTTCAGGGAATTGGCTAGGCACAAATGGATACTATTCACTTGATTTGGGTGAAAATCAGGAAACCCTGATTTTCACAAAACGATCCTTTGGCCACTCACGGGTGAAGCAATGATTTTTAGGGTGAGTGGGCCTCTCATCAAATTCTAACCACTCGCCCACATCCCCACACCATACAAACACCTTGACACATCAATCTGGTCAGAATCCTACTGACTTTGGTGAAAATTGAACAGCCTGATTTTAGTGGAAAGAAATTGATTGCTTGTTTAGAAAATCTGGACCTTACCTTCACCTTGGTCAATATCTACCTCTTAGGTAATAAAGCTTGATATAATTCCTTTATTTTGGCAGGTAAATTAGCTCTATATCACTCGGCTACCACCTAACCAGAGCACATAGCGAATATAAACAATGTGACTGAATTTGTCTTCTCGGGCCTCTCCCAGAATCAGAAGCTGCAGAAAATGTGTTTTGTGCTGTTTTTATGCTTCTATATAACCATCATTCTTGGAAACCTCATTGTTCTCACTATAGTTAGCAGTCAGCATCTGAACTCACTCATGTATTTCTTCCTGAGTTACCTGTCCTTCGTAGACATCTGCTACTCTTCTGTCACAGCTCCCAAAATGATTGAAGACTTCCTTGCTGAGGGGGGGGGAAAAAATGATCTCCTTCACTAGCTGCATAGCACAGCTGTTTGGAGTCCATTTCTTTGGTTGCACTGAGATCTTCATCCTCACGGTGATGGCCTACGATTGCTACATTGCAATCTGCAAACCCCTCCAATACACAACCATCATGACTAGACACATGTATGGCCAGATGATGGTGGCTTCATGGGTAGGGGGCTTTGTGCATTCCATGGTACAGACTCTAACCATCCAGTTACCTTTCTGTGGGCTCAATGAGATCGACCATTATTTCTGTGATGTTCACCCTTTGCTACAACTGGCTTGTGCTGATACCTTGTTGGCATCATAGTTATTGCCAATAGTGGGATGATTGCTTTGGGCTGTTTCCTTCTCTTGGTTATATCCTACATTGTGATCTTAATCTCCTTGCGGACACATTCTTCTGAAGGGCGTCATAAAGCTCTCGCCACCTGCAGCTCCCATATTGCTGTAGTGATTTTGTTTTTTGGACCTACATCCAACCTTCTAGCCACTTGTCAGAGGACAAGGTGGTTGCTGTATTCTACACCATTATCACCCCCATGCTGAATCTTCTGATCTACACACTGAGAAATGATGAGGTGAAAGGTGCTATGAGAAAATTATGGAGCAGAAAAGTGATGTCAGATGGGAAATCAAAAGGGTGAAATGCAGAATTATGTTGTACAAACCAGGAGGAAAATGATATTTGAGAGATTTTAAAGAAATATCTGTCTTGCTTTCAGTTCATCAGTGAAAATTCCCCTTGTTTTCCCATGAATACAGACAAACCTCTTTCAGCAACTGCACTGATTCTATTTTAATGTTCATATTGGTAAGATTATTCAGACACTAAACTTCTAATTAATAAACAATGGACACCCTGGGAATCATTCTGTGATGGTGAACATTCAGAACACTCAAACACTAACCACATTTTACTTAGATTGTAAGCTCTTTGGAGCAGTGGCTGTCTTTGTTCTGTGTCTGTACAGCACCTTTGAAATTGGGGCTCTGGCCCATGGCGGGGCTGGTAGGTGCTACCACTATACAAATAAAGAATAGAATGATAAAATGAAACTAGGAAAAGCATAGTTCAAGTACACCATCTAGTCAGCCACAATTCTGTCCTCTCCACCTCAACTTCTTGATAGAATGTTTGTTTTTTCTCTATACATATATACTAATTCATTCCACCCAGTGGAAAACCAACAGCTGACATAGAATCATGGAAGATTAGATGGCCTCCTGAGGTCTCTTCCAAACCTAGTCTAACCCCCTGCTCAAAGCAGGACCACCACCAACTAAATCATCCCAGACAGGGCTTTGTCAAGCTGGGCCTTAAAAACTTCTAAGAATGGAGATTCCACCACCTTCCTGGGTAACCCGTTCCACTGCTTCCTCACCTGTCAAATAAAATAGTGTTTCCCTGGTGGTTTAGTGATTAGGCTTCAGCACTCTCACCGCTGCAACCCGGGTTCAATTCACAGTCAGGGAACATTGATTTTTTTTTTTGAGGGGGGAGGGATAGCTTAGTGGTTTGAGCATTGGCCTGCTAAACCCAGGGTTGAGCTCAATCCTTGAGGGGGCCATTTAGGGATCTGGGGCAAAAATTGGGGATTGGTCCTGCTTTGAGCAGGGGATTGGAAAAGATGACCTCCTGAGGTCCCTTCCAACCCTAATAATCTATGATAATATGCAACCTAGACCTCAGACCCTTGTTCTGTCATCTGAGAACAGCCTAGTTCCATCCTGTTTGGAACCCCCCTTCAGGCAGTTGAAGGTTGCTATCAAATCCCGTCACTCTTTTCTGCAGACTAAATAAACCCAATTCCTTGAGCTTCTCCTCATAAGTCATGTGTCCCAGCCTCCTAATCACTTTTGTTGCCCTCCACTGGACTCTCTCCAATTTGTCCACATCCTTTCTGTACTGGGGGCCCCAGAACTGGACCCAATACTCCAGATGTGGCCTCATCAGTGCCAAATAGAGGGAAATAATCCCTTCCCTCCATCTGCTAGCAATGCTTCTACTAGTGCAGCCCAGAATGCTGTTAGCCTTCTTGGCAACAAGGGCACACTGACTCATATCCAGCTTCTCGTCCACTGTAATCTCAGGTCTTTTTCTGCCGAACTGCTGCTTAGCCAGTCGGTCCCCAGCCTGTAGCAATGCATGGAATTCTTCCATCCTTGCTTGATAAATATACCATTTTATATTGTATTCTGTTGTAAAGCCATGATGATTTTAAAAGAGAATGAAACTAACAGATATTAATTGAGATTTTCAGCACAAAAGGGAAGCAGCCATCTTTCTTGAAAGTAGGCTGGCTTCAATCCCCTTGGAATGAAAGGGAGGCAGTGGCCATTACTAGGGGCAACCTCATTGCCATCTGCAAAGGCTGTGGAGCAGTGCTGGCCCTCTTAACTGAGGCAACCTGTAGTTTCAGTCCTATTGAGAAAAATGGAGCACGGGGGCAATTTTGGGGAAAAAAAAAGTTTGAAACTTTACCAGTAAGAACTGCCATACTGGATCAGACCTATGGTCCATCTATCCCAGTATTCTGTCTTCCAACAGTGGCCAATGCCAGGTACTTCAGAGGGAATGAACAGAACAGGTAATCAAGTGATCCATTCCCAGCTTCTGGCAAACAGAGAGTAGGGATACTGTTCCTGCTCACCTTGGCTAATAGTTATTGATGTACCTATTCTCCATTCTTTTTTTAACTCTGTTATAGTCTTGGCCTTCACAACATCCTTAGGCAAACAGTTCCACAGGTTGACTGTGTGTTGTATGAAGAAATCCTTCTTTTCTTTATTTTAAACCAGCTGCCTATTTTCTTTTGGTGGCCCCTAATTCTTATATTATGAGCAGTAAACACCACTACTTTATTTATTTTATGCACACCAGTCATGATTCATAGACCTCTATCATATTTTCCCCCCTTAGGCATGTGTTTCCCAAACTGAAAAGTTCCAGTCTTATTATTCTCCTCATATGGAAGATGTTCCATACCTCTAACAATTTTTGTTGCCCCTTTCTGTATCTTTTCCAATTCCGATACATCTTTTTTGAGATGGTGTGACCACATCTGCATGCAGTATTAGAGATATGGGTGTACCATGGATTTATATAGAGGCAATATGTTGTTTTCTATCTTTCCTAATTTCCAACATTCTATAGCTTTTTTTTTTTTTTTTGACTGCCAGTGCACATTGAGTGGATGTTTTTCAAACAACTAGCCACAGTAACTCCAAGATCTTTCTTGAGTGGCAAGAGCTAATCTAGATGCCACCATTTTGTATACATAGTTGGGATTATGTTTTCCAATGTGCATTGCTTTGTATTATCAAAATTGAATATCATCTGCTATTTTGTTGCCCAGTCACCCAGTTTTGTGAGATCTCTTTGTAACTTTTCACAGTCAGTTTTGGAATTTTTCTATCATCTGCAAATTTTGCCACGTCACTTGCCACCCACTCCTTTTTTCAGATCATTTATGAATCTGTTGAACAACACTGATCCCAGTACAGATCCTTGGAGGATTCCACTATTTATCTCTCTCGATTGTGAAAACTGACCATTTATTCCTAAATTTAATTGCTTTTTTTAACCAGTTCTGATATGAGAGGACTATCCCTCTTATTCCATGATTTTTTACTTTGCTTTTGAGCCTTTGGTGTGGGATCCTGTCAAAGGCTTTCTAAAAATTCAAGTACACTGTATCAACTGGATCATCCTTATCCACCTGCCTGTTGACTACTTCAAAAAATTCTAATCATAGAATCATAGACTATCAGGGTTGGAAGGGACCTCAGGAGGTCATCTAGTTCAAGCCCCTGCTCAAAGCAGGACCAATCCCCAACTAAATCATCCCAGACAGGGCTTGGTCAAGCCTGACATTAAAAACTTCTAAGGAAGGAGATTCCACTACCTCCCTTGGCATTGCAGTGTTTCACCACCCTCCTAGTGAAAAGGTTTTTCCTAATATCCAACCTAAACCTCCCCCACTGTAACTTGAGACCATTACTCCTTGTTCTGTCGTCTGCTACCACTGAGAACAGTCTAGATCCATCCTCTTTGGAACCCCCTTTCAGGTAGTTGAAAGCAGCTATCAAATCCCCCCTCATTCTTCTCTTCTGCAGACTAAACAATCCCAGTTCCCTCAGCCTCTCCTCATAAGTCATGTGTTCCAGTCCCCTAATCATTTTTGTTGCCCTCCGCTGGACTCTTTCCAATTTTTCCACATCCTTCTTGTATTGTGGGGCCCAAAACTGGACACAGTACTCCAGATGAGGCCTCACCAATGTTGACTAGAGGGGAACGATCACGTCCCTTGATCTGCTGGCAATGCCCCTACTTATACATCCTAAAATGCCATTGGCCTTCTTGGCAACAAGGGCACACTATTGACTCATATCCAGCTTCTTGTCCACTGTAACTCCTAGGTCCTTTTCTGCAGAACTGCTGTCGAGCCATTCGGTCCCTAGTCTGTAGCGGTGCATGGGATTCTTCCGTCCTAAGTGCAGGATTCTGCTCTTGTCCTTGTTGAACCTCATCAGATTTTTTTTTTTTTTTTTTTTGGCCCAATCCTCTAATTTGTCTAGGGTCCTCTGTATCCTATTCCTACTGTCCAGCCTATGTACCTCTCCTCCCAGTTTAGTGTCATCTGCAAACTTGCTCAGGGTACAATCCATGCCATCCTCCAGATCATTTATGAAGATATTGAACAAAACCGGCCCCAGGACCGACCCTTGGGGCACTCTACTTGATACTGGCTGCCAACTAGACATGGAGCCATTGATCACTACCTGTTGAGCCCAACAATCTAGCCAACTTTCTATCCCCTTATAGTCCATTCATTCACCCCATACTTCTTTAACTTGCTGGCAAGAATACTGTGGGAGACCATGTCAAAAGCTTTGCTAAAGTCAAGGAACAACACATCCACTGCTTTCCCCTCATCCACAGAGCCAGTTATCTGGTCATAGAAGGCAATTAGATTAGTCAGGCATGACTTCCCCTTGGTGAATCCATGCTGACTGTTCCTGATCACTTTCCTCTCCTCTAAGTGTTTCAGGATTGATTCCTTGAGGACCTGCTCCATGATTTTTCCAGGGACTGAGGTGAGGCTGACGGGCCTGTAGTTGCCTGGATCCTCCTCCTTCCCTTTTTAAAAGATGGGCACCACATTAGCTTTTTCCAGTCATCCGGGACTTCCCCCGATCGCTATGAGTTTTCAAAGATAATGGCCAATGGCTCTGCAATCACCATCTGCCAATTCCTTTAACACTCTCGGATGCAGCGCATCCGGCCCCACGGACATGTGCTTGTCCAGCTTTTCTAGTCCCGAACCACTTCTTTCTCCACAGAGGGCTGGTCACCTCCTGCCCATTCTGTGCTGCCCAGTGCAGTAGTCTGGGAACTGACCTTGTTCGTGAAGACAGAGGCAAAAAAAGCATTGAGTACATTAGCTTTTTCCACATCCTCTTTCACTAGGTTGCCTCCCTCATTCAGTAAGGGGCCCACACTTTCCTTGACTTTCTTCTTGTTGCTAACGTACCTGAAGAAACCCTTTGTTACTCTTGACATCTCTTGCTAGCTGTAACTCCAGATGTGATTTGGCCTTCCTGATTTCACTCCTGCATGCCTGAGCAATATTTTTATACTCTTCCCTGGTCACTTGTCCAATCTTCCACTTCTTTTTCATGTTTAAGATCAGCAAAGATTTCACTGTTAAGCCAAGCTGGTCGCCTGCCATATTTACTATTCTTTCTACACATCGGGATGGTTTGTCCCTGTAACCTCAATAAGGATTCTTTAAAATACAGCCAACTCTTCTGGACTCTCTTCCCCCTCATGTTATTCTCCCAGGGGATCCTGTCCATCAGTTCCCTGAGGGAGTCAAAGTCTGCTTTTCTGAAGTCCAGGGTCCGTATTCTGCTGCTCTCCTTTCTTCCCTGTGTCAGGATCCTGAACTTGACCATCTCATGGTCACTGCCTCCCAGGTTCCCATCCACTTTTGCTTCTCCTAATTCTTCCAGGTTTGTGAGCAGCAGGTCAAGAAGAGCTCTGCCCCTAGTTGGTTCCTCCAGCACTTGCACTAGGAAATTGTCCCCTACACTTTCCAAAAACTTCCTGGATTGTCTGTGCACTGCTGTATTGCTCTCCCAGCAGATATCAGGGTGATTGAAGTCTCCCATGAGAACCAGGGGCTGCGATCTAGTAACTTTCATGAGTTGCCGGAAGAAAGCCTCGCCCACCTCATCCCCCTGGTCTGGTGGTCTATAGCAGACTCCCACCACGACATCACCCTTGTTGCTCACACTTCTAAACTTAATCCAGAGACTCTCGGGGTTTTCTGCAGTTTAATATTTGAGCTCAGAGCAGTCATACTGTTCCCTTACATACAATGCAACTCCCCCACCTTTTCTGCCCTGCCTGTCCTTCCTGAACAGTTTATATCCACCCATGACAGTACTCCAGTCCATGTGAGTTATTCCAACAAGTCTGTTATTCCAATCACATCATAATTCCTTGACTGTGCCAGGACTTCCAGTTCTCCCTGCTTGTTTCCCAGGCTTCTTGCTTTTGTGTATAGGCACTTGAGATAACTTGCTGATTGTCCCTCTTTCTCAGTATGAGGCAGGAGCCCTGTCCTCTTGCGCTCTCCTGCTCCTGCTTCCTACAGGCATCCCACTTCCCCACTTACCTCAGGGCTTTGATCCTCTTTCCTTGGTGAACCTAGTTTAAAGCCCTCCTCACTAGGTTAGGAAGCCTGCTTGCGAAGATGCTTTTCCCTCTCTTCGTTAGGTGGAGCCCATCTCTGCCTAGCACTCCTCGTTGTTGGAACACCATCCCATGGTCAAAGAATCCAAAGCCTTCTCTCCAACACCACCTG
This sequence comes from Dermochelys coriacea, assembly GCF_009764565.3. Lineage (NCBI taxonomy): Eukaryota > Metazoa > Chordata > Testudines > Dermochelyidae > Dermochelys > Dermochelys coriacea. The sequence continues at coordinate 8,714,145 of NC_050073.1, read as the reverse complement.
CATAGCCATTCGTTGACTTCAATGATTCAACGGTCTCTACCCAGGCCTTTTCCTTCCACAGGGAGGATGGACGAGAAGACCACTTGTACCTCAAACTCCTTTATCCTTCTTCCCAGAGCCACATAGTCTGCAGTGATCCGCTCAAGGTCATTCTTGGCAGTATCATTGGTGCCCACATGGAAAAGCAGGAAGGGGTAGCGATCCAAGGGCTTGATGAGTCTTGTCAGTCTCTCTGTCACATCGTGAATCCTAGCTCCTGGCAAGCAGCAGACTTCTCTGCGGAGCAGCGGGGACAGCAGAGCAGCTCACAGCAGGAGTTTGCCTGGGACTGGTAAGTATCCGAGTGTGTGTGTTTGCTTGCTGAGGAAGTATCCGAGCGTGTGTTTGCTGGGAGGGCAGGGAGAGAGCCTGAGTGAGTGTCTGATTGGCTGCTAGCCTGCAGGGGGCGGGCATTAGGGTGTCTGTGTGTTTGCGTCAGGGAAGCCTGGCTGTTTAAAAATAGCCAGAGCCTCGCGAACCAGCTGAGCGGCAGCGGAGCAGCGGGGACAGCAGAGCAGCTCACAGCAGGAGTTTGCCTGGGAGTTCGCCTGGAGTGAGCCCAGTGAGGCTTACATCTTGCCAACGTCTCTGAGGAAGCTCATAGTAGGTAGGTGATATGGAAGGGGGGGGTTCAGCTATTGTGACCTGCACTGGATGTGCCATGTTTGTCTTTCTTCCACAGGACAGAAGCGACTTTGTCTGTACAAAGTGCAAGCTGGTCTCCATATTGGAAGAGAAGATTGAAGGTCTGGAGCAACAGGTAACGACCCTGCGTTGTATACGAGAGACTGAGGATTTTCTGGACCAAACTCAGGATAGCCTTCTAGGGGCACAAAGCTCTAAAGATATAGAGCAGGTTGCACAGAGGAGCCAAGAGGCCAGTGAAGAAGCTTGGCAACATGTGACCTCCAGAAGAGGTAAGCGGAATGTCCGGGTTCCAGTAACACAGACACAGGTAACTAACCGCTTTCATGTTCTCTCCACAGGTACCAATGCGGAGAGTGGACCAGATGATATGTCTGGGGGGAGAAAGCAGAAGGAGACTCCGCTGGTTGGGAGGCATGAGATGCGATGTCCTGAGGTTGGGGGTTCCACGACCACCACTCCCAAGAGGAGAAGGCGGGTGGTGGTGGTCGGGGACTCTCTCCTCCGGGGGACTGAGTCATCTATCTGCCGCCCTGACCGGGAAAACCGAGAAGTCTGCTGCTTGCCAGGGGCTAAGATTCGTGATGTGACGGAGAGACTGCCGAGACTCATCAAGCCCTCGGATCGCTACCCCTTCCTGCTTCTCCACGTGGGCACCAATGATACTGCCAAGAATGACCTTGAGCGGATCACTGCGGACTACGTGGCTCTGGGAAGAAGGATAAAGGAGTTGGAGGCGCAAGTGGTGGTCTCGTCCATCCTCCCCGTGGAAGGAAAAGGCCTGGGTAGGGACCGTCGAATCGTGGAGGTCAACGAATGGCTACGCAGGTGGTGTCGGAGAGAAGGCTTTGGATTCTTTGACCATGGGATGGTGTTCCATGAAGGAGGAGTGCTGGGCAGAGACGGGCTCCATCTTACGAAGAGAGGGAAGAACATCTTTGCCAGCAGGCTGGCTAACCTAGTGAGGAGGGCTTTAAACTAGGTTCACCGGGGGAAGGAGACCAAAGCCCTGAGGTAAGTGGGAAAGCGGGATACCGGGAGGAAGCACAGGCAGGAATGTCTGTGAGGGGAGGGCTCCTGCCTCATACTGGGAATGAGGGGCGATCAACAGGTTATCTCAAGTGCTTATATACAAATGCACAAAGCCTTGGAAACAAGCAGGGAGAACTGGAGGTCCTGGTGATGTCAAGGAATTATGACGTGATTGGAATAACAGAGACTTGGTGGGATAACTCACATGACTGGAGTACAGTCATGGATGGTTATAAACTGTTCAGGAAGGACAGGCAGGGCAGAAAAGGTGGGGGAGTAGCACTGTATGTAAGGGAGCAGTATGACTGCTCAGAGCTCCGGTACGAAACTGTGGAAAAACCTGAGTGTCTCTGGATTAAGTTTAGAAGTGTGTGCAACAAGAGTGATGTCATGGTGGGAGTCTGCTATAGACCACCGGACCAGGGGGATGAGGTGGATGAGGCTTTCTTCCGGCAACTCACGGAAGCTACTAGATCGCATGCCCTGATTCTCATGGGTGACTTTAATTTTCCTGATATCTGCTGGGAGAGCAATACAGCGGTGCATAGACAATCCAGGAAGTTTTTGGAAAGCGTAGGGGACAATTTCCTGGTGCAAGTGCTAGGGGAGCCAACTAGGGGGAGCGCTTTTCTTGACCTGCTGCTCACAAACCGGGTAGAATTAGTGGGGGAAGCAAAAGTGGATGGGAATCTGGGAGGCAGTGACCATGAGTTGGTTGAGTTCAGGATCCTGACGCAGGGAAGAAAGGTAAGCAGCAGGATACGGACTCTGGACTTCAGGAAAGCAGACTTTGACTCCCTCAGGGAACAGATGGCCAGGATCCCCTGGGGGACTAACATGAAAGGGAAGGGAGTCCAGGAGAGCTGGCTGTATTTCAAGGAATCCCTGTTGAGGTTACAGGGACAAACCATCCCGATGAGTCGAAAGAATAGTAAATATGGCAGGCGACCAGCTTGGCTTAATGGTGAAATCCTAGCGGATCTTAAACATAAAAAAGAAGCTTACAAGAAGTGGAAGGTTGGACATATGACCAGGGAAGAGTATAAAAATATTGCTCGGGCATGTAGGAAAGATATCAGGAGGGCCAAATCGCACCTGGAGCTGCAGCTAGCAAGAGATGTCAAGAGTAACAAGAAGGGTTTCTTCAGGTATGTTGGCAACAAGAAGAAAGCCAAGGAAAGTGTGGGCCCCTTACTGAATGAGGGAGGCAAGCTAGTGACAGAGGATGTGGAAAAAGCTAATGTACTCAATGCTTTTTTTGCTTCTGTTTTCACTAACAAGGTCAGCTCCCAGACTGCTGTGCTGGGCAACACAAATGGGGAAGAGATGGCCAGCCCTCTGTAGAGATAGAGGTGGTTAGGGACTATTTAGAAAAGCTGGACGTGCACAAGTCCATGGGGCCGGACGAATTGCATCCGAGAGTGCTGAAGGAATTGGCGGCTGTGATTGCAGAGCCCTTGGCCATTATCTTTGAAAACTCGTGGCGAACGGGGGAAGTCCCGGATGACTGGAAAAAGGCTAATGTAGTGCCCATCTTTAAAAAGGGAAGAAGGAGGATCCTGGGAACTACAGGCCAGTCAGCCTCACCTCAGTCCCTGGAAAAATCATGGAGCAGGTCCTCAAAGAATCAATCCTGAAGCACTTAGAGGAGAGGAAAGTGATCAGGAACAGTCAGCATGGATTCACCAAGGGAAGGTCATGCCTGACTAATCTAATCGCCTTTTATGATGAGATTACTTGTTCTGTGGATGAAGGGAAAGCAGTGGATGTATTGTTTCTTGACTTTAGCAAAGCTTTTGACACGGTCTCCCACAGCATTCTTGTCAGCAAGTTAAGGAAGTATGGGCTGGATGAATGCACTATAAGGTGGGTAGAAAGCTGGCTAGATTGTCGGGCTCAACGGGTAGTGATCAATGGCTCCATGTCTAGTTGGCAGCCGGTGTCAAGTGGAGTGCCCCAGGGGTCGGTCCTGGGGCCTGTTTTGTTCAATATCTTCATAAATGATCTGGAGGATGGTGTGGATTGCACTCTCAGCAAATTTGCGGATGATACTAAACTGGGAGGAGTGGTAGATACGCTGGAGGGGAGGGATAGGATACAGAAGGACCTAGACAAATTGGAGGATTGGGCCAAAAGAAATCTAATGAGGTTCAATAAGGATAAGTGCAGGGTCCTGCACTTAGGATGGAAGAATCCAATGCACCGCTACAGATTAGGGACCGAATGGCTCGGCAGCAGTTCTGCGGAAAAGGACCTAGGGGTGACAGTGGACGAGAAGCTGGATATGAGTCAGCAGTGTGCCCTTGTTGCCAAGAAGGCCAATGGCATTTTGGGATGTATAAGTAGGGGCATAGCGAGCAGATCGAGGGACGTGATCGTTCCCCTCTATTCGACACTGGTGAGGCCTCATCTGGAGTACTGTGTCCAGTTTTGGGCCCCACACTACAGGAAGGATGTGGATAAATTGGAAAGAGTACAACGAAGGGCAACGAAAATGATTAGGGGTCTAGAGCACATGACTTATGAGGAGAGGCTGAGGGAGCTGGGATTGTTTAGTCTGCAGAAGAGAAGAATGAGGGGGGATTTGATAGCTGCTTTCAACTACCTGAAAGGGGGTTTCAAAGAGGATGGCTCTAGACTGTTCTCAATGGTAGCAGATGACAGAACGAGGAGTAATGGTCTCAAGTTGCAATGGGGGAGGTTTAGATTGGATATTAGGAAAAACTTTTTCACTAAGAGGGTGGTGAAACACTGGAATGCGTTACCTAGGGAGGTGGTAGAATCTCCTTCCTTAGAGGTTTTTAAGGTCAGGCTTGACAAAGCCCTGGCTGGGATGATTTAACTGGGACTTGGTCCTGCTTTGAGCAGGGGGTTGGACTAGATGACCTTCTGGGGTCCCTTCCAACCCTGATATTCTATGATTCTATGATTCTCAGTTTTCCCTGTCGGGGCAGCAGATGGATGACTAAGTCCCCCTGAGGAGAGAGTCCCCGACCACCACCACCCACCTCCTCCTCTTGGGAGTGGTGGTTGTGGAACCCCCATCCCTAGGACAGAGCATCTCATGCCTTCCAATCAGCGGAGTCTCCTTCTGTTCCTTTCCCTCAGAAGTGTAATCTAGTCCACTCTCTGCATTAGTACATCTGGAAATAACATGAAAACGGTTGGTGACTTGTATCTGCATTGCTGGTACATAGACGCTCCCCTTTCTTCTTCTGGAGGTCACATGTTGCCAAATTTCTTCACCATCCTCCTGTCCCCGCTGCGCAGCCTGCTCTGAATCTTCAGAACATTGTGTCCGTAAAAGCATATCCTGACGTCTGTCCAGGAAATCTTCAATTTCTCTTATGCAACGCAGGGTCGATACCTGTTGCTCCAGACCTTGAACCTTCTCTTCCAATATGGAGACCAGCTTGCACTTTGTACAGACAAAGTTGCTTCTCTCCTGTGGAAGAAAGACAAAGATGGCACATCCAGTGCAGATCACAACAGCTGAACTCTCTCCATTCATATTACCTTCCTTCTATGAGCTTCCTCAGGAGTTGTAGTGACAACTCAGAGAAGCCGGCAAGAAGTAAACCTCAGTGGGCTCTCCGCAAGTGAACTCCCAGGCAAATTCCCTCTGTTAGCCTCTCTGCTATTCGTTGCTCAGCTGGTTTGCAGCTGACTGGCTTTTTATAACAGTCAGGCCCACTCAAGGCTCACCTGGAACAAAGCACTCCCAATTCACACTTTTCAAACAACCAATCAAGCACACAGTCACACTGTCCCCACAACAGACACTCAGATACTCACCAACACAGCCTCCTTAATGCAGCCCTTAGCGTACCTCCTCTCAGGCAGATCCCAGGCAAACTCCGTCTGTTAGCCTCTCTGCTGATCACTGCTCAGCTGGTTCTAACAGATTGGTGAGGCATGATTTCCCTTAACAAAAGCTACATTGACTCTTCCCCAATATATTGAGTTAATCTGTGTGTCTGACAATTCTGTTCTTTACTATAGTTTCTACTGATTTGTGTGGTAATGAAACTGGGCTTACTGGCCTGTAATTGCCAAGATCATCTCCAGAGCCTTTTAAAAAAAATTGGTATTACATTAGCTATCCTCCAGTCCAACTGGAACAGAGGATGATTTAAGTGACAGGTTGCATGCAACAGATAGTAGTTCTGAAATTTCAATCGTCCAGTGTCCCCACTGATTGTTTGGCATGCTTCCTGCTTCTGATGTACTTGAAATTTTTTTGTCTGTTTAGTTTTTGTGTCTTTTGCTAGTTGATCTTCAAATTCCTTTTTGGCCTCCCTAATTATACTTTTACACCTGGCTTGCCAGCGTTTATGCTCCTTTCTATTTTCCTTGGTAGAATTTGACTTCCGATTTGTAAAGGATAATGCAGTAGGAAGAGAGCCTACAATATAAGCCATTGTATCAAAGGCCTGGTTTAAGACAGAACTTGCTCACGGAATCTGGCAAGAACAGGGTTAATATTGCAAACATACTGTGAAGGATCAGAGAGACTGCAGCCAGGCACAGTCAGGGTTAAAGAACACCTGTGGGTTCATTATACCTGCATCCAATGCCAGGTCTGGAGGGGGGAGAAAAGAAGGGAGCGTGGCTCAGTCAGGGGCTGATTGGCGAAGAGGCAGGTGCTCTCTGTACGTCTGCCTGAAGGCACAGACTAACACCCTGCCTGCCAATGCAGCCACTGGAGGCAAATAAATCTTCTTCTGCCAAGGGGAACCTGCAGACAAGGCCCAAATGCGAAGCAACTGGACAAGCGGGGCTATGCCCCAAACTAAAAGGACTTGCATAGGGAGAAGCCCAGGAAAACAGGTCCTGAAGCCCTCCTTATGGCTGGGAGAAAGGTCCATCTCCCCTGTGTAGGGGTGAGTGACATAGGACCCTGGGCCAGGACCTGAGGGAGAAGGAGAGGTCAGTTCCCCGTTCAGCCCCCCCACAACCAATGATCTAGCCACTAGCCTGCCCGGCCACGGAAGGCCCTATCACAAATCCTAAAAAGCGCTAAGTACAGGGTACTCATGCAAACACATCCTGATATCAAGTGGTACCAAAACATCCCGATATCAAAAATGGTACAAAACATTCCCCAAAAATAACACTCACTGACCCCCTCCTAAAATATAAGGTCAGGATAACACTACATAACTTGTTTATATCAGGGTATAAACATGTATCTCAGGGGAAGTATCTTTGAGCAGCCTTGTTGGCAGTGGAAAGTCTTGCCACTGACTGAGTTGCATCCATTGTTATGGGCATGTCTTAGTATCCTCACAGAGTCTGCCAGGTGCTATTACTTTGCTTCATCAACAATAAATCGGGCTGAATGCCTTTGTACCTTAACAGATCTTGTGATCATTATGCAGTTCGCTCAAGGGCTGCTGTGCCGACTGTCTGTGCAGAGTTGACACAGCATACAAGGAGAACACACACGTGCAGACAAACATCTAACAACATTAGTAGGAAGAGAGCCTAAAATAGATGCCTTTTTGCTTCTATCCACCTCTCTTACTCTCTTTAGCCATGGTGGCATTTTTTTTTTTGGTCCTCTTACTGGTTTTTGTTTTTTAAATTTTGGGGTATACATTTAGTATGAGCCTCTATGGTGTTTTAAATTAGGTTCCATGCAGTTTGCAGGCATTTCACTCTTGTGACTATTTTGTTTTCTGGTTAACTAGCTTTCTCATTATTGTGTAATTCCCCTTTTTGAAGTTAAATGCTACTGTGGTGCATTTCTTTGGTATTTTATCCTCTACAAGGATGTTAAATTTACTTATGTTATGGTCGCTATTACCAATCAGTTCAGCTATACTCACCTCTTGGACCAGATTCTGTGCTCCATTTAGGACTAAACAGATATTGCCTCTCTCCTTGTAGGTTCCAGGACTAGCTGTTCCAAGAGATTGTCATTCATGGTGTCTAGAAATGTTATCTCTGCACCCACCCTGAGGTGCCATGTTCCCAGAATTATATATATTTCAACTACCCCCATATTGACTGGAGAAAATTAGCAGAAATGTCATATGTTAGACATGGAAAGTAATTGTCCCACTCTATTCAGCACTGGTGAGGCCTCAGCTGGAGTATCCTATTCTGGGTGCCACACCTGAGAGGCCTCAGCTGACATCTGGGCCCTTTTCTGCTAAGTGCTGCAGAAACATAAAGTAAGGCAGTCCTTGCCCCAAAGAGCTTTTCTTCTTTCAACTCTTTTACCATCTAAACAGAGATGACAGTATTGTCACCATTTTACAGCAAAGGAATTGAAGCTCAGAGATTAAGGGACATATTTTTAAAGGTATTTAGGTTTCCAATTTCCATTAAATAACCCAAGGTCACGTGGGGGTGGGTGACAAATCAAAGAATTAACCTAGATCGCCTGACTTCCAGTCCAGTGTCTTAACCACAAATTTCCTTTTTTTTTTTTTTTAAACTAATTTAAAAACATCTTTTTGTAAATTTTTAAAATGGCCTTTTAAACAAATCTTTACATTTTAAATCTTCTATTGATGTAGACAAAGATTTTTGAACCTGCTGAGACTGACTATACAGGGGAAACAGTGAAACTGACTCCACACACAGAGCGGTCTAATACACAAAGGAATTTTTCAGTAATAATCATGAGATATTACTTGCAACTAGAATAGGTACAAAATGTTCAGGCAAATGTCATTTAAGATATTGGCAGAATTATATGGATTTTACGTGGTTTTTATCACAAAGCAACACTCTTCACAAATGATTTGCAGACCAAGAATTATTCATAGCTTATTTATGGATTAATTCAATAATATTACTATCTGTTCATGGGTGATTTGTGGACATGGTTCATCACCTAATTTATCTGTCCTGAGCTATTCTTTCAGCTGCAGTTACATTATTGAAATAACATTGAAAGAAGCCCTTTTAGGAAGAGTGCTTAAGTGTTTTCCTGATTTGGGGCCTATATACCATATATACTACAGTAAAAAATTTCCAAAGCACTTAATGGTGTGACATTGCTCTTACTGAAGTCCGTGGTTTCAGTGGGGGCAGGATCAAGCCCAAAATGATTTGGGAATAGTGTTGGTCACAAAATGATTTTTTCCCCATGAAAATATTTTATTTTTTCATCAGAAAACTGGTTTTGTTTTGGTTTTTTTTTTTAAATGTTCGACTGAAAACTGCTGAAACAAAAAAAAGTGTTCTAGTCAAAACACTCCATTTCCTCCCCCCCCCACCACATTCAATTGTGGCCAAAACCTACTTACCTTTCTTTCTTTCTTTTTGGCTCTCTGTTTACTTATGAAAAAACAGAAAAAAGTTGAGGAAAGTAGTCACTTTTTGTGAAAATTTTCATTTAGTTGAAAACCCAATTTTCTGCTAGGGAAAAAAATAAATTCTGTTAAAACTTTGTCCAGCCCTACATTTGAGTCTAAGATCTTTTGAAAGGCATTGGACATAGGCTCTTAAGTTATGCAGGTACTTTTCAAACTTTTAGTCTGTTTAGCCAATAGATCCTAAAGATGCTATATACATACCTTGTTTGGTTAATAGACCTTAAAAACATTTGTCTTTTGGCATTTTAGCATTCATGACATTTCAAAATAGTTCAAAAGTTTTGTCATATAACATTTTCTAAATAGATCCTGCAGCAATCTCTCATGCTTGTTTAGCTTTACATACCTGAATAACCTCAATGAAATTTACCTTCAGAACTAACCCCAAACTTCATAATTAGATTTTTATTAACAGCAGGAGACATAGGCCAGATTCACAGGCTGCAGGTCAAAACTCCTCCAGAACCACTAGCACCATCATGAGTAAAAAATAAACCCAAGAAGACACTGCTTCAATCTCCATCAAGGACAGACCTACCACCATAATTTTGTCACTTACTATTATTTAGATTACAGTAGTGCCTAGATTATATGGTTTAGGTGGCCATATGATATACTGTCCATTCTGTGCTTGAAGGGATGAATAAAACTTTTTCAACCAGATAATAATAAAAGGTGGAAAAGTGCTATTTCTGGGACCAATTTCCAGAAGAAGAATTTGCCATAAAATCTGTGAAAGGTTTGGGGCTTGCAAACATTTTCATGAGCATACCATTGGTCATCCAAATGCTGAAATCACACAAAACAATAAAGGAATTCAGTGGATCATAGTGAGCCAACGTTGTTGCTTTGGTTGTCAACATATTCATCAATCTTTTGTTTTGTTTTGCTTTAACTATTAGACCAGGCTAATGTGGGTGAAACAAACACATGTCTGTAATTTCGTAATTCTTTTTTTCCAAGTTTACTTCAGAGTCTGGAAATTCCCCATAGGTGTCCTGTCTCAGAAAAGAACAAATAACAAAGACTGAATAGAGTGAGCAGTTGATGAACAACCCACAAATGAATATCATTTGGCCAAACACTTATAAATACCAAATTCATTCAGAAGAAATCAAGTTCATTTGACAAATAGTTTACTAAGTAAAAACTGAGTCTAATTCCCAGTGAATCGTATTTTAAAGGAATAGTTTGGCTTTGCTGTGTGTGTCTTCTGCGAGTGATGTCACAGTCTTAGTTTTGTTTCGTTATAGCTTGGCTAATATGACTTGTCTCTCGCTATGGATCAATGCAGGACTGGTTCTGTCGGTGGTTAAGTGAGGGTGTGAGTGAGGGTGTTTATCCCCACTCCGAATACATATCTTGCACAGGTGATCAAAGGGCAACCACTTCCTAAATCTGTGTGGAGTGATCTAGGTCCCAGTAAAATCAATGGGAACCATTCCCTGGCTTCACCCTAGGAACAGAGCACCACTGGTAGTGCTAGACTTCCCACAGGTGCTTGGTGCCCCTTCTACTCCAGCTGTAGGCCCAGAGCAGTCATGGAGTGGAATGTAAGCAACATCCTGTGACAAAATGTAGCAGGACCTATTTGGGCATACACTTCCCCAGAGCCCTCATTGGCTGATTTTGCTATAATGTCTCTGCTGCAAAGCTCACTGAATCATTCCTTCCATCGGACATTGCATTGTCACAGTGGTTGCCTGTAACTTTACTGCATGAGCATGCAGAACAGAAATCCGAATGTTGTTAAATCCCTTATTTAAGTAATTGTTTAGGACTACAGTGAGGTGAAATTTTTCAACTGAAACCTTTTTCCCCGCAAAAAAATGCAGATTCAGGTAAACTGAAATAATCTGTGTTAGTTTCACTGAATTGTTTTGGTAAGTGTGGGAGGGAACCTTTACAAATTTAAGAAAAAAATACAATACATATTTTTATATATATATTTTCTAAAAAAATCTTTCAATTATTTGGTTCAAAATGACTTTTTGTTTCAAAATTTCCTTTAATTTTATTTTAAAAAAATTAAAAATCACTCAAAATTAAACCAAAATGTTTGTTTATTGGCCAAACAAAATGTTTCATTTGACCCAAAATGAAACATTTTTTAAACTTTTCTATTTACCAAAATTTTGGTTTTGGTTCAACCAAAACCAAATCCCCCGCCCCAGTTTATCTTTGGAATTTCCAGTGAACTAAAAAAAAAATCTATTTACACAGCTCTAGTTAAGACAGATGGCTGTTCACACACAGAATTTCCTAGAGGGCTAACTGTCCGTTGCCAGACTTCTCAAGCTCCCCCTTCCTGAGCATTAGGAGATAACTGAAGATTTTGACAGAGGAGTTCCTGCAATGTCTTTTTATCTAGGAAGGTGTCAGTAGAATGAACCAGATATGCGGATGAAAGGTCTCAAATCTACAGCACAATCAGTTGGTAAAACATGGGAAACATCTAATTCTAAGTGTGAGGCACAGAACAACTTAAAAGGACTAAGGTCCAGACTTTTAAAGGTATTTGGGTGTTGCTCAGCTCAGTATCACAAATCCTGAGTGTGTTAGATTGCTAAATCCCATTTTCAAAAGTGATTTAGGCACTTAGAAGCCTAAGTCTCAATGTGACTTGAAAAGGCAGTGTAGCTAAGTGCCTTGTAATGCTGAGTGGAAAAATACCTAAAAATCTGGGCCTAACTGTCAACATGCACCAAAAGTTTGCCTGAAGGATCAAAGCAATATGGTTTAGTTGCCTCATCAGTGATTGTTTCCAATGGAGAAACCTTCAAATGCCTCTGGGAACTCATTACCCAAGGCAATAACATGCTACCACTATATGATTGACTTCTAAATATTTATGCTGTAACTTCACAGCCAGGAGAGAAAGAGAACTTTTTCCAAAAGATCTTGCTAGATCTTAGATTTTGCAGAGTGAGGGATGGAGACGGTTTCAGATCAGTTTCTGCCCCTAAAGGCAGAAATGGCCTCTGTGGCTTTCAAACTGTGAGAGAGGTGGATAGGAAAGCATTGCTCTGTGTTTACAGCGACCAACCAACCCTAGTTCACTAAATTAGTTCTTGCTTATCTTTAGAGGGAGCAAGTCACTGATGAAATTAGTTCAAATAGAATGGAAGAGAATAGAAAAGGAGGACTTCCTCACTGGTGATGGTGAAAGCTGGGGAGATAACACCTTCCAAGAAACTATTAGGATCCACACCTACAAGAGTGTAAGTTTTCCAGTACGGCTGAACATTTTACATTAATTCTTTTCATTTTTTACTTTTATACACATAACGTAAAGGAAAGGAATCTTTTTAATAGGGTTTCAATCTAGTCCAATCCAATCCATCAGTCTGAAAATAATTAAATTGGAGCATGTCTGAAATCCTGTCTACTAATTTCACAATTTGTATTGTTGATGGGTTTTTTTAAAAAAGTTTAGTTTTTCTAATTCAGAAACAATGACTATCACAGCTTGTAGGTGCATGTCCGTACACTCTAAGAAAACCTGGATGACATTTTTCAGTCAATTTTTTTCAGCAAAAAATGCATACTTGCCAACACCAAAAAGTTTTACGAATTTGTATTGGTTTTCCCCAATTTTTTTTTTAAAACCTATAGAAGTTAAAATGTTTCATTTTGACATTATTAGAATGAAATGATTCCATTATTCAGTTTGAAATAACTTTTTTTGTTTTGAAACATCCTTCAGTTAAAAAAAATAAATTTAAAAATGCTTTAAAAAAAAGCTCAAAATTGAAATGAAACCTCATTTGAGGTCCAATTAAATGTTTCAGTCAAACAATTTTCTTTTTCAACTTTATTTGCCAAAAATTTCATAATCAGTGATCACAGATTTACATAGTCATATATTTCTCAAGCAGGAAACAATTATTTTCTAAAAGTGTAGATCCAAATATATAGTAGTTAGTAGTAATGTGTACTACCTCCCATAGGGGAGAGACAGTCAAATTATACAATATAATATCATACAAGGAGTGATTTTGCCAAATTCCAAGAGGCTAGCTCAACAGGAACATGAAGATTGTGGGTATTAGTCAGTGACTTACCAGGATGTGTATTGTAATAGATGTTTACTGAAGTATACAGTCAATACTATGGTTTATAGTACACTGAAGTGAATAATGACAGAGGTGCAGTGTCCTCAGTCAACATTGTATGTTTCTCTCAGAAAATAAATCCTGATGTCCATGTCAAGATAAATCAATATTTTGTTGTTACTTTCAAAAAGATAATCCTGGCTCATGATGATTGATTGTTCATCATTTGACTCCTTAGAAATGAACAATACTGATGTCTGGAGCAATGTTAAATAATTGGCTCACCAGTGTCAATGTCTGAATTTTGATTAAAAAGAAAAGGAGTACTTGTGGCACCTTAGAGACTAACAAATTTATTAGACATAAGCTTTCGTGAGCTACAGCTCACTTCATCGGATGCATTTGGTGGAAAAAACAGAGGAGAGATTTATATACACACACAGAGAACATGAAACAATGGGTTTATCATACACACTGTAAGGAGCGTGATCACTTAAGATAAGCCATCACCAGCAGCGAGGGGGGGAAAGGAGGAAAACCTTTCATGGTGACAAGCAAAGTAGGCTAATTCTAGCAGTTAACAAGAATATCAGAGGAACAGTGGGGGGTGGGGTGGGGGGGAGAAATACCATGGGGAAATAGTTTTACTTTGTGTAATGACTCATCCATTCCCAATCTCTATTCAAGCCTAAGTTAATTGTATCCAGTTTGCAAATTAATTCCAATTCAGCAGTCTCTCGTTGGAGTCTGTTTTTGAAGGTTTTTTGTTGAAGTATAGCCACTCTTAGGTCTGTGATCGAGTGACCAGAGAGATTGAAGTGTTCTCCAACTGGTTTTTGAATGTTATAATTCTTGACGTCTGATTTGTGTCCATTCATTCTTTTACGTAGAGACTGTCCAGTTTGGCCAATGTACATGGCAGAGGGGCATTGCTGGCACATGATGGCATATATCACATTGGTAGATGCGCAGGTGAACGAGCCTCTGATAGTGTGGCTGATGTGATTAGGCCCTATGATGGTATCCCCTGAATAGATATGTGGACAGAGTTGGCAACGGGCTTTGTTGCAAGGATAGGTTCATGGGTTAGTGGTTCTGTTGTGTGGTGTGTGGTTGCTGGTGAGTATTTGCTTCAGATTGGGGGGCTGTCTGTAAGCAAGGACTGGCCTGTCTCCCAAGATCTGTGAGAGTGATGGGTCGTCCTTCAGGATAGGTTGTAGATCCTTGATGATGCGTTGGAGAGGTTTTAGTTGGGGGCTGAAGGTGATGGCTAGTGGCGTTCTGTTGTTTTCTTTGTTGGGCCTGTCCTGTAGTAGGTGACTTCTGGCTCTGTCAATCTGTTTCTTCGCTACCCGACCTGGGGTATTCTATCTGCTACCCAAGATCCATAAACATGGAAATCCTGGACGCCCCATCATCTCAGGCATTGGCACCCTGACAGCAGGATTGTCTGGCTATGTAGACTCCCTCCTCAGGTCCTTCGTTACCAGCACTCCCAGCTATCTTCGAGACACCACTGACTTCCTGAGGAAACTACAGTCCATTGGTGATCTTCCTAAAAACACCATCCTAGCCACTATGGATGTAGAAGCCCTCTACACCAACATTCCACACAAAGATGGACTACAAGCCGTCAGGAACAGTATCCGCGATACTGTCACGGCTAACCTGGTGGCTGAACTTTGTGACTTTGTCCTCACCCATAACTATTTCACATTTGGGGACAATGTATACCTTCAAATCAGCGGCACTGCGATGGGTACCCGCATGGCCCCACAGTATGCCAACATTTTTATGGCCGACTTAGAACAACGCTTCCGCAGCTCTCGTCCCCTAATGCCCCTACTCTACTTGCGCTACATTGATGACATCTTCATCATCTGGACCCATGGAAAAGAAGCTCTTGAGGAATTCCACCATGATTTCAACAATTTCCATCCCACCATCAACCTCAGCCTGGACCAGTCCACACAAGAGATCCACTTCCTGGACACTACAGTGCTAATAAGCGATGGTCACATAAACACCACCCTGTATCGGAAACCTACTGACCGCTATTCCTACCTACATGCCTCTAGCTTTCATCCAGATCATACCACTCGATCCATTGTCTACAGCCAAGCGCTACGATATAACCGCATTTGCTCCAACCCCTCAGACAGAGACAAACACCTACAAGATCTCTATCATGCATTCCTACAACTACAATACCCACCTGCTGAAGTGAAGAAACAGATTGACAGAGCCAGAAGAGTAGCCAGAAGTCACCTACTACAGGACAGGCCCAACAAAGAAAACAACAGAACGCCACTAGCCATCACCTTCAGCCCCCAACTAAAACTTCTCCAACGCATCATCAAGGATCTACAACCTATCCTGAAGGACGACCCATCACTCTCACAGATCTTGGGAGACAGGCCAGTCCTTGCTTACAGACAGCCCCCCAATCTGAAGCAAATACTCACCAGCAACCACACACCACACAACAGAACCACTAACCCAGGAACCTATCCTTGCAACAAAGCCCGTTGCCAACTCTGTCCACATATCTATTCAGGGGATACCATCATAGGGCCTAATCACATCAGCCACACTATCAGAGGCTCATTCACCTGCGCATCTACCAATGTGATATATGCCATCATGTGCCAGCAATGCCCCTCTGCCATGTACATTGGCCAAACTGGACAGTCTCTACGTAAAAGAATGAATGGACACAAATCAGACGTCAAGAATTATAACATTCAAAAACCAGTTGGAGAACACTTCAATCTCTCTGGTCACTCGATTACAGATCTAAGAGTGGCTATCCTTCAACAAAAAAGCTTCAAAAACAGACTCCAATGAGAGACTGCTGAATTGGAATTAATTTGCAAACTGGATACAATTAACTTAGGCTTGAATAGAGACTGGGAATGGATGAGTCATGACACAAAGTAAAACTATTTCCCCATGGTATTTCTCCCTCCCACCCCACCCCCCACTGTTCCTCTGATATTCTTGTTAACTGCTGGAATTAGCCTACCTTGCTTGTCACCATGAAAGGTTTTCCTCCTTTCCCCCCCGCCGCTGCTGGTGATGGCTTATCTTAAGTGATCACTCTCCTTACAGTGTGTATGATAAACCCATTGTTTCATGTTCTCTGTGTGTGTGTATATAAATCTCTCCTCTGTTTTTTCCACCAAATGCATCTGATGAAGTGAGCTGTAGCTCACGAAAGCTTATGCTCTAATAAATTTGTTAGTCTCTAAGGTGCCACAAGTACTTCTTTTCTTTTTGCAAATACAAACTAACACGGCTGCTACTCTGAAACCTGAATTTTGATTGTAACAAACTGAAGTTCTGCTTGAGTTATCAGAGGCAAAAATACTAAAGAGCAGTTTCTTAAGATACCTCTGTCTTATTCCCCCTGACACATTACTACAATAATGCTATTCATGACCATAGCACAGAAATTTCCAGATATTTCTGATGAAAATACTCAGGCACCAGTTTTCATACATTGCTTCCTTAATGAGACAGCTCAGTCCCATATTTAGATTCATAGATTCATAGATACTAAGGTCAGAAGGGACCATTCTGATCATCTAGTCCGATCTCCTGCACAACACAGGCCACTGAATCTCACCCACCCACTCCTAAAAAAACCTCACCTATGTCTGAGCTATTGAAGTCCTCAAATCGTGGTTTAAAGACTTCAAGGAGCAGAGAATCCTCCCTCAAGTCACCCATGCCCCATGCTACAGAGGAAGGCGAAAAACCTCCAGGGCCTCTCCAATCTGCCCTGGAGGAAAATTCCTTCCCGACCCCAAATATAGCAATCAGCTAAACCCTGAGCATATGGGCAAGATTCACCAGCCAGATACTACAGAAAATTCTTTCCTGGATAACTCAGATCCCATCCATCTAATATCCCATCTCAGGGGATTAGGCCTATTTATCCTGAATATTTAAAGATCAATTACTTACCAAAATCACATTATCCCATCATACCATCTCCTCCATAAACTTATCGAGTAGAATCTTAAAGCCAGTTAGGTCTTTTGCCCCCACTGCTTCCCTTGGAAGGCTATTCCAAAACTTCACTCCTCTGATGGTTTGAAACCTTCATCTAATTTCAAGTCTAAATTTCCTGGTGGCCAGTTTATACCCATTTGTTCTTGTGTCCACATTGTTGCTGAGCTGAAATAATTCCTCTCCCTCTCCTGTATTTGTAACTCTGATATATTTATAGAGAGCAATCATATCTCCCTTCAACCTTTTTTTTTAGTTAGGCTAAACAAGCCAAGCTCCTTAAGTCTCCTTTCATAAGACAAGTTTTCCATTCCTCGGATCATCCTAGTGGCCCTTCTCTGTACCTGCTCCAGTTTGAATTCATTCTTTTTAAACATGGGAGACCAGAACTGCACACAGTATTCCAGGTGAGGTCTCACCAGTGCCTTGTATAATGGTACTAAAACCTCCGTATCCCTACTGGAAATACCTCTCCTGATGCATCCCAAAACTGCATTAGCTTTTTTCACAGCCATATCACATTGGCAGCTCATAGTCATAGATCAACCAATACTCCAAGGTCCTTCTCCTCTTCCGTTACTTCTAATTGATGCGTCCCCAGCTTATAACTAAAATTCTTGTTATTAATCTCTAAATGCATAACCTTACACTTCTCACTATTAAATTTCATTCTATTACTATTACTATAGTTTACAAGGTCATCTAGATCTTCCTGTATAATATCCCGATCCTTCTCTGAATTGGCAATACCTCCCAGCTTTGTATCATCTGCAAACTTTATTAGCGCACACCCACTTTTTGTGCCGAGGTCAGTAATAAAAAGATTAAATAAGATTGGTCCCAAAACCGATCCCTGAGGAACTCCACTGGTAACCTCCCTCCAGCCTGACCGTTTGCATTTCGGTAGGACCCGTTGTAGTCTCCCCTTTAACCAATTCCTTATCCACCTTTTGATGTTCATATTGATCCCCATCTTTTCCCATTTAACTAATAATTCCCCATGTGGCATGGTATCAAACGCCTTACTGAAATCTAGGTAAATTAGATCCACTGCATTTCCTTTATCTAAAAAATCTGTTACTTTCTCAAAGAAGGAGATTAGGTTGGTTTGTCACGATCTACCTTTTGTAAAACCATGTTGTATTTTGTCCCATTTACCATTGACTTCAATGTCCTTAACTAATTTCTCCTTCAAAATTTTTTCCAGGACCTTGCATTCTACAGATGTCAAACTAACTGGCCTGTAGTTACCTGGATCACCTTTTTTCCCTTTCTTAAAAATAGGAACTATATTAGCAATTCTCCAATCATTCGGTACAACTCCTGAGTTTACAGAGTAATTAAAAATTCTTGCTAATGGGCTTGCAATTTCAGTTGCCAATTCCTTTAATATTCTTGGATGAAGATTATCTGGGCCCCCCGATTTAGTCCCATTAAGCTGTTTCAGTTTCGCTTCTACCTCTAATATGGTAATATCTACCTCTATATCCTCCTTCCCATTTGTCATGCTACCATTGTCCCCAAGATCCTCTTTAGCCTTATTAAAGACTGAGGCAAAGTATTTGTTTAGATTTTGGGCCATGCCTAGATTATCTTTAACTTCCACTCCATCCTCAGTGTTTAGCAGCCCAACTTCTTCTTTCTTAGTTTTCTTCTTATTTATATGGCTATAGAACCTTTTACTATTGGTTTTAATTCTCTTTGCAAGGTCCAACTCTACTTGACTTTTAGCCTGTCTCACTTTATCCCTACATGTTCTGACCTCAATAAGGTAGCTTTTCTTGCTGATCCCTCCCATCTTCCACTCCCTGTATGCTTTCTGCTTCTTCTTAATCACCTCTCTAAGATGCTTGCTCATCTAGCTTGGTCTACAACTCCTGCCTATGAATTTTTTCCCCTTTCTTGGGATACAGGCTTCCGATAGCTTCTGCAGCTTTGATTTAAAGTAATCCCAGGCCTCCTCTATCTTTAGATCCACAAATTCTTCAGTCCAATCCACTTCCCTAACTAAATTTCCTTAATTTTTGAAAGTCAGCCCTTTTGAAATCAAAAACTCTAGTTGCAGATTTATTTTTGTTAATCCTTCCGTTCAGTTTGAACTGAATTAGCTCATGATCACTTGAACCAAGATTATCCCCTACAACCATTTCTTCTATGAGGTCCTCGCTACTCACCAAAATTAAATCTAAAATGGCATCACCTCTAGTCGGTTCAGCAACTACTTGATGAAGGAATCCATCAGCTATCACATCTAGGAAAATCTGAGCCCTATTATTATTACTAGCACTGGTCCTCCAGTCTATATCTGGGAAGTTAAAGTCTCCCATGATCACGCAGTTTCCATTAGTATTTACTTGATTAAAAACATTAAAAAGGGTTCTATCCATATCCAAATTAGATCCCGGCGGTCTATAGCACACCCCAAGCACTATCGTAGGAGAGGCTCTACTAGTTATCTTCCCCAGTGTAATTTTTGCCCAGACGGACTCTGTCTTATCCATTACATCGCTTCTTATTTCTTTACATTCTACCTCATCATTGATATACAATGCTACTCCACCACCTTTACCTTTATTTCTGTCTTTCCTAAACAGCACATACCCTTCAATACCTATAGTCCAGTCATGACTACTATTCCACCATGTTTCTGTTATCCCTATAATATCTGGTTTCACTTCCTGCACCAGTAGCTCTAGTTCCTCCATTTTGTTACCTAGGCCCCTCGCATTGGTGTACAAACATCTTAATTTGTGCTGTTTGGCCTCGCTCACATTTTGTACCCTATTAGGCACAGTATAACCTATTAGACTGGTATCCACACTGCCCTCGCTCCTTTTATACATTCTCCTACCCACGGCTGTATCCTTTCTTACTTCGTCATCTTCCCTCTCAATGCTAAAATCTGGCATGGAGATTACCTGGACATCTCCCAATCATCTCCCCCTAATTCCTAGTTTAAAGCTCTCTTAATCAGTTGTGCCAGCCTCCATCCTCGAAGTCTATTTCCTTCCCTACTCAGATGAAGTCCATCCTGAGAGAATTGTCCTCTGTCCATGAATGCCTCCCAGTGGCCATACATCCCAAAGCCCTCCTTATAGCACCACTGCCTAAGACATCTGTTGACAGTCATAATCTTGTCACACCTTTGTTGCCCTTCTCTAGGAACAGGCAGGATCCCACTAAAGATCACTTGAGCCTCAATTTCCTTAAGCATCTTCCCAAGCCTAGCATAGTCTCCCTTAATACTTTCCAGCGAGAATCTAGCCGTATCATTTGTTCCCACATGAAGGATAATTAGGGGATTCTTTCCCGCTCCCTTTAGGATCCTTTTCAACCTCAGGTCTACATCCCTTATCTTAGCACCTGGAAGACAGCACACCCTTCTATTCTCTGGATCAGCTCTAGTTACAGGCCTGTCTATTCTTCTCAATAAAGAGTCCCCGATCACATAGACCTGCCTTTTCCTGGTGACAGTGCTATTCTCCAGTCTCTCTTCTGTTTCCTCTGGCTGCAAGTTCTTTCCATTCCTATTTTCCCTTATAATCCTCTTCAACCCATCCTGTATCCTCCTGGGGCTCATATTTGGTGTAGTCTCCCTTGACTCTTCCCCTTTTCTTATAGGACTAGCCTCTCTTCTCTTCTTCCTTGCCCTTCCACCTTCAGCGACTACCTGCTGAGCCCTTTCTTCATTTTCCAACTCTGCCAACCTGTTCCTAAGCTCTATTTCTCCTTCACTAGCCCGTCTTTTCTTCTGCCTGGTTCTTTTAGTCACATGCTTCCACTGACCACTTTCCTCACCCAGTCTCCCCTCAGAATTCCCCAGCCCTGCTTCCATCTGTAAGTCTGAGCTTTTCCCATCAGATACCTCATGTCTTTGCTCCATCATCTGCTCAAACCCCTTCCTAAACTCAACCAGACTTTCCACCTGCATCTCCAGACCTCGGATCTTTTCCTCCATCAGCTCTATCAGACGGCATTTCATGCAGAAAAAACTCTTACCAGGTCCCCCCTCCAGGATCATGTACATTCTGCAGCTTCCACATCCAGTCATCCTCACTGTATCTTCCACTACACAAGTCACTCCCACAGCTGCCTCCGTATCTGTCATAGCCTTACCACCTAAGTCCTGTTAATCTGGGAAACTCAAGCCACACCAAAAAGACCCCCCCCCCAGCAAAAACAAACCCCAAACAAGCACCACAACAAAAACTCCCCTGTTTACAGCTCTGTTTGCTGGCTCCGTGCCGCTGCAGTTGTCTGTTTAGATGTTGAAATCAACAACTATGTGCATAAAGTGGGCATTTAGAAGCCCAAGGGATATTGTGAGAAAGCTATTCTTCCTGTTTAAAAAGAAAGAGTTGAAAAAGAGACTCAGTGAGTGTATATAACAATACAAAGACAATAAGTTGACTTACATGTGTATATATCTCATCAATTCATGTTGAGTTGAATATCAACTTCTAGTGTTCCTTTGATTGAGATTTTGGCATTGGCTTCTTCTTGGTCAAAATCTACTTCTTTGGCTAATACATCTTGATATTCAGTGTGACAGCAGTAAACATTGATTTTTTTTTATTGATGATATTCCTTAATCCGTGTCATTACAGGTGATTTAATCTGGCATCTTAAACTCCTCTCCTACTCTGAATACATGGAGAATACAAACAATGTGTCCGAATTCATTCTGTTAGGATTCTCCCAGGATCAGGAGTTACAGCAAGTGTGTTTTGTGCTGTTTTTACTCTTCTGTGTAGTTATCATTCTGGGAAATCTGCTCATCATTGTCACTATAAAGCACAGTGAGTGTCTGAACTCCCAATGTATTTCTTCCTTCCTTTCTGTCCTTTATAGACATCTGCTACACTTCTGTCACAGCCCCAAAGCTGATTGCAGACTTCCTTATTGAGAGAAAAAACATCTCCTTTGCTGACTGTATAGCACAGCTCTTTGGTGTCTATTTCTTTGGGTACACTGAGATCTTCCTCCTCACAGTGATGGTGTACAATCATTACATTGCGATCTGCAAACCCCTCCATTATACGACCATTATGAACAACCATGTGTGTAGCTGGATGGTGGTGGCTTCATGGGCAGGGGCTTTGTGCATTCCATGGTTCAGACTCTTCCAGTTACCCTTCTGTGGGCCCAATGAGATAGACCTTTATTTCTGTGAGGTGCACCCTTTGCTGAAATTGTCCTGCACTGACACTTGTATAGTTGGCATTATAGTTGTTACCAATAGTGGGATGATTTCTCTTTGCTGTTTTGTAGTGCTGGTTGTATCCTATGTTGTCATCTTAGTCTCCTTGAAAACTCGCTCTTCCAAAGGGCATCTCAAAGCTCTCTCGACTTGTGCATCCCACATCACTATAGTCATTTTATTTTTTGGGCCATGTATCTTTATATATGAGACCTTCCACCACCTTCTCTGAGGATAAGATGGTTGCTGTGTTCTACACCATTATCACCCCTATGCTGAATCCCTTGATCTGCACCCTGAGAAATGTGGAAGTGAAAAATGCCATGAAAAAATTATTGAGCAGAGAAGTGACTGTTGGAGGGAAATTTAAAATGTGATTTTTAGAATGATGTTAGTTCTGCAAACTGGAGATAGAAAGGCAGATGATAATATTCAGAAGAAATTTTAGGGAAATCTGTATCTCTCTGCTGTCAGTCCTTTTGTGAAAATCCCATGTGTTTCCCTCTGAATTCACAGCTGCAGATGGCCTTCTTACTTCTGCAGTGGTTCTATTTTAATATTACTGTTTGTAAGATCATTGAAAAAAATTACTGAAGCTTTAAGTAGTTTTTTTTCTTTTCTTTTTGTACAAAGGTTATAAATTGTGAAAATTTAGGAGGTAAGATAGCCAGCCACTCACTGACTGAACATAAAAAGAATATTTTTCTATGAGCATCTTATTTCATAATTCTGGAATAGATTGTTCCTTCCACCTGCCTCTAAAGCGGCTGGTAGTGGCCACAGTCAGATATAGGTTACTGGAGTGCACGGATCACTGGTCTTTTATCTGTATAGCAATTCTGAGAAGAGGATGAGAGGCAGAGATAGAACCTATTCCTACCCTCCAGTGCATCTACCTCTTCCCCCCAGCTTAGTGCCATCCACAAACTTGCTGAGGGTGCAATCCATCCCATCATCCAGAAAATTAATGAAGATGTTGAACAAAACTGGCCCCAGTACTGACTCCGGGGCACTCCACTTGGTACCGGCTGCCAACTAGACATTAAGCCATGGATCACTACCTGTTAAGCCCGACGATCTAGCCAGCTTTCTATCCACCTTGTAGTCCATCTTGCAAAGGCAGACCAAGTACAAAAATATTTTATATCCTTGACTACATGGTGCCAATTCTGTTCTTGTAACAGCCTCAATCTGTGACAGCCAACACACCAAGATCCCAGCCAAAACTTCTGGTATCTCCAGAAGTAAAGGCAGGAGTTGGGAGAACTTGAATGAAAGAGCCACAGTTTCAGAAATTTGGCACATAGGAAGGTTGAATAGCGTTCATGAGTGGGCTTCACTTTCACTATGAATGGTATAAAGCGCCTGGAACATGAGGTGGGAGGTCCCAGCACCAGTGATGCTGCTAGACTTCCCAAACTTTTTGGTTTTTGCTTCCATACTAATGGCCTCCTAGACTAAACATAGGGTAGAATAAAAGATACATTCTGGAATGTAAGTAGCAGTGGTCATATCACCAGGCATTTCCTCAGAATTCTCATCACCTAGTGCAGTCAGGGTGTCTCTGAGAACTAATGCTGCAATGAATCCCAGTTGAGTCACATTATCATGTAGAGGAGAAATCCAAACATTGTTAAATCCCATATATCAATGATTAAGGAGCTGGTGCAAAAACCACTGAATTTATATAGGAGGACACCAGTAGGAGGAGTCAGATAATAAGACGTTAATGTTCAAAGGCATCTATAGGCCATCACTTGGTGAAAATGTGAGGGTGCGGGGGAGTTCATATTGAAAGATGGGGGTTGAAAACAATGAAGGGAACTAAGAGTTTTGAAAGTTTGCCTCAAATACATGTGTGACGGGTTTAGTCACAGAGATCCTCTTGGGACTGTCACCTGATATGCTGAGACTACCTCTGAGTCCATTTTCTCTGCCAGTTTGGGCCTCCAGAACCCTGCTTTGTTGAGCCAGACATGCCAGTCAGCTCCAACACGGACCCAGGGTCTGAACCATGCGCTCCAAAGTTGCAGACTTAACTGAAAACCACAAAGTGATCCTGTCTCCAGCGCCCAGACATCCAACTCCCAATAGACTGCAAACCTCAAATAAATCTGTTTTACTCTGTGTAAAGCTTATACAGGGTAAACTCATTAAATTGTCCACCCTTTATAAGACTGATAGAGAGATATGCACAGCTGTTTGCTCCCCCAGGTATTAATTACTTACTCTGGGTTAATTAATAAGCAAAAAGTGAATTTTATTAAGTATAAAAAGTAGGATTTAAGTGGTTCCAAGTTATAACAGACAGAACAAAGTAAGTTACCAAGAAAAATAAAACAAAGCATGCAAGTCTAAACCTAATACATTAAGCAACTGATTACAGATGAAATCTCACCCCCAGAGATGTTCCAATAAGTTTCTTTCACAGACTGGACTCTTTCCTAGTCTGGGTCCAGCAATCACTTACACCCCCGTAGTTACTGTCCTTTGTTTCAGTTTCTTTCAGGCATCTCTTGGGGGTGGAGAGGCCATCTCTTAAGCCAGCTAAAGACAAAATTGAGAGGCTTACAGGGCCTTTTATATCCTCTCTTGTGGGCGGAAACCCCTTTGTTTCATAGATTCATAGATACTAAGGTCAGAAGGGACCATACTGATCATCTAGTCCGACCTCCTGCATAACGCAGGCCACAGAATCTCACCCACCCACTCCTATGAAAAACCTCACCTATATCTGAGCTATTGAAGTCCTCAAATCATGGTTTAAAGACTTCAAGGAGCAGAGAATCCTCCCTCAAGTGACCCGTGCCCCATGCTACAGAGGAAGGTGAAAAACCTCCAGGGCCTCTTCCAATCTGCCCTGGATGAAAATTCCTTCCTGTTGTTCTTGTGCAAAGTCACAGCAACAAGATGGAGTTTGTAGCCACCTGGACAAGTTACATGTCCATGAATGATTCAGCTTTTTGCAGGCCGAATGTTCCCAGGAAACCTCAGATGTGGATTGGTGTCTCCAAAAGTCCATTGTCAGTTAAGTGTTTCTTGATAGGACTATTCTCAGTAAGTGCCCATTCTCAAGAAGCTGACCAAATGCTTCACCCAGGCTACATAGAATCAAACACAGTGAGATGCAAGTACATAGCCAATATTCGTAACTTCAAATATAAAAATGATACACTCATACAGATAGCATAAGCATAACCAGCAAACTACAGTCTTTCCATAGACATCCCACTTGACCTCCTCTGTACAAGACCTGGGGCAACAATAAGACCCTGGTTGCAACAATGATCTATACAGTCACAGTTCATGTCAATAACATCACAACATGTCAAAAGGTAAAGCTATATGTATGAGTGATTCTTCAACAACTATTTCCAATGGAGAAGCCTTGAAATGCTCATTAATCAGGCGATGACACACTACCACTACATATTTATTTTAAATATTTCTGCTATAACTTCACAGTCGAGAGACAATTTTCCCCAAAGGTCTTAGATTTTGCAGAGTGAGGGATGGAGATGATCTTTGTGAGTTGGGGGAGTGGTGGATGTGAAAAGATTCCTGAATGCTGCCTTGATCCAAACCACTTCTCTAGTTCACTAATTTAGTCCTTACAGATCTTGAAAGACAACAAAGGACATCCTAAAACAGGGTTTGTAAAGACAGGTTTTAGGATGAAATTTACAAACCAGAAAATCTATATAGTAGGGAGTATCTGATGCCCTTGTAAATCACATTCATGAAATGCTTATTGTTCAGACCTGAATGCCTTTGCCATGGGAGCAGGTTAGAAGCTGGGGAAATAATACCCAACACCATCCAGGTAAGTTTTTTGAGATCTGCAAATAACAATCCATTTGAGTTTTCCAGTAAGGTTAAGTATTTTATGCTGTTCTTTCCCTGCTTAGCTTTATGAATGTAAAAGAAAAAGGAAATGCTTTATTAGGATTCACTCCAACCTAATTCCTCCCTCCATCAATCAGTCTCTCACTAATTCACCTAAAGTAAGATGAATGACTCTAAAATCTTCATTATAAACTTCTCTCTTGAAAAATTTTCATATTATTTTGTCATTTTAGTTTTGAAATGTATAAAATAGATTTATTAGATGCTAGTCCATAAGCAATGACCATCCCACACCATATTTAATCCATTCCTGCTTATGACCACTCATAAATATTTTTTTTGAACAAAGAAAATTTAATTCAGTCTCCTCAAATCAATAACACATATAGGATCTAATTCACTAGTAGGCTTCAGCTGCTTTCTACCGCTCTGGTGACAGAGTTAACCGGTCAATCAAACAGGATTTATGGCTGCTCTGCATATCTGGAGCAGCACAAACTAAAGTATATCCATGAGTCCTGCTGTTAAATTAGTGTTTCAATTCTTGTTTCATTTGGGGTTTTGTGTAAAGTTGGTCAAAATTCTCCACTGAAACTGTTGGGGTTTTTTTTCAGTTAAGATGGCTTTTCAACTAAATGTAAATTTTGTGAAATAATTTTGTGATAATAATCAGAGACCAGTTTTCAAGTATTGGTTACTTGAGAACTCAGTTTCATGTTTGCATGTACAAATAAATATATTTTTTTAGCATTTATGTGCCTAGATGCAAAGGTAAGAGATGTGGTAATCATTGGTTGAAAAATGGGATTCCTGAAGGTATTTAACAATGCAATAAGAATAAAATAGAATGCATATCATGGTTGCAAAGCATAGTTAAGATTAAGTTTTTCACTTACACTTAAAATCTTTGAGTCACTTTGTTATGTGTGAAGAATAGAATGAATCATCTTCACATTTTCCACACTGATTATTTGAGAATATATTGTTCATGCCAATATGTCACTCAAGCTGATTTCCTTTTGTTCCTTGAGTTACATATTGTCCTTTTTTATTTTTGGACAAAGTCTACACTTCAGTCTATGCATCTTGATATTCACCTTGTCACTGGTCAATATCTGTTTGTTATTCATATCCTTGTTTTCTGTCATAGCAGGTGGATTAGCTATATTGCATTTACCTATCATTTACACCGAGTACATAGAGCCTGCAAAGAACGTGACTGAATTCATCCTTTTGGGACTTTGCCAGAATGAGAAGTTACAGCCAGTGTTCTTTTTAGTAGTTTATATCGCTACTATGCTTGGAAATCTTCTCATCATTGTCACCATAAGGAGTAGCCAGCATTTGAAGTCTCCCATGTATTTCTTCCTGAGCTACCTGTCCTTTGTAGACATGTGCCTTTCCTCTGTCACAGCCCCAAAACTGATTGCAGACTTCCTCGTTGAGAGGAAAACCATCTCCTTTGATGGCTGCATAGCACAGCTGTTTGTGGTCCAATTCTTTGGGTACACTGAACTCTTCCTCCTCCTAGTGATGGCATATGATCGTTGCACTGCAATCTGCAAACCCCTCCATTACATGACCATCATGACTGGGTGTGTGTGTAGCTCGTTTGCGGGCTTCATGAGTGGGCGGCTTTATGCATTCCATGGTTCAGACTCTCCTGACCATGCAGTTACCCTTCTGTGGGCCCAACGAGATTGACCGCTATCTCTATGATGTGCACCCTTTGCTGAAACTAGCCTGCACTGACACTTATCTTCTTGGCATCATGGTCATTACCAATACTGGGATGATTTCCCTGAGCTGTTTTGTTCTGCTGATTGTGTCCTATGTCATCATCTTAGTGTCCTTGAGAACGTTCTCCTCTGAAGGTCGTCACAAAGGTCTTTCCACCTGTGTCTCCCATATTGCTGTAGTAATTATATTTTTTGGGCCATGTATCGTCATGTGTTTAAGACCTTCCACCACCGAAGATAAGATGGTGACCATTATCACCGCTCTGCTGAATCCCTTGATCTACACCCTGAGAAATGTTTCAGAGTAGCAGCCATGTTAGTCTGTATTCGCAAAAAGAAAAGGAGTACTTGTGGCACCTTAGCGACTAACAAATTTATTTGAGCATAAGCTTTCGTGAGCTACAGCTGAGCTGTAGCTCACGAAAGCTTATGCTCAAATAAATTTGTTAGTGTCTAATGTGCCACAAGTTCTCCTTCACCCTGAGAAATGCCATGAGAAAATTAGGGAGCAGAAAAGTGACATTAGGAATGGAATGAAAAATGTGATGTGTAGAATGTGGAAGAAAAATGCAGTCTTCACTCTTAGGTTGTTTCCAATTAGTCAGAGACAGTTGATTCCCAAGCAGTTGCAAGGGGGAGAGTGCACATGGACAGGGATTCCTCCTCCTTAGGCAGGTCTCAGCCAGATAAACAATTAGGGCAAGTATTTGTACCTTTATTGCATACAATAATGATCAACAGCCATGTCTTGTTTATACATATTCCTTCCTGATAGCTTACTTTTCTCAGCAGTTCCTGCTCCAGTGTGCATTCCATTTGTATGTAACACAAGGTCAAAACAGCATCTATTACAGTTTTCCCACTCACTTCCCACTTGCCTAGGCCCTGCCTTAAAGTCTTGCATTATTAGAGATAGAGTGAGCCTAATTTTTGCTCTATTCCTAAAAAACTAAGATGTCTCCATTCAAATTCCCTTTATCCCTTTTTCCACTTCCATGCTCCCCCATTTTGTGCTTCCAGCACAATTATCAGTCTTAAACTTCCGTTTTCATCAAACCTTGTATTTCTGATTCTAGATTAAATGGTTCAGCCTCATGGGTTTTGGTTGGATGCAACGACCATGCATGGTTAGTATGAACATAGAAGGTGTTGTTGTTGTTATTATTATTATTATTATGTCCTTTATAACAAGAATAACAAAATCCAAAAATGAACAACAGCAATAAAAGCATTAACATTCCCATTGTAATAATATGATGAAGTTGTTGTATAGCCTTAGTCACAAAACACAATACATCATAATTAGTTCATAAAGTAGACTCTCTATAGGCTGTATGAAAGGCATACTTTTCAATTTGATATATATTTTGGAGCAAAGTAATTTGCTCTTGTAATTCAGAGATTTTTCTGGACCTCTGGTAGGAGTGAAAGCAAATTTTGGAACCGCTCAGGTACTAAGGCAGTCCAATGAAAGGGTATCTGAAACCTAAGGGCTGATTGTAGAATTCTATCCGCAGGCCAATAAATAATATAATTGCTTGCAACAGTGGTGAGATTAAAATGTATGTCTTGCAAAGTGGTGGCGTTAACACACACAGCTGTTATTAGCTTGGAAAAGCTGGTGTCCTGTCAGGGTAGTTCCTTGTCCCATACCCTCCCAACAAACATTGTCATGAACAGTGACAACTTCCCCTGGCTTCAGTTTATGTACACACTGAAGCTGTGGGGGTTCTAACAGCCAGAGTGTCCATTGACTCCCTATCCCTATCCAAATGTCGGGTGTTATTCCAGGAGCACTGACTATAAATCGGTTAGGCATACCAGGTAGTTTAATTTGACAAATGTCTCTGTGAATTATCCAATCCCACATGCATCCTCCACATGGACCCAGCAGGATTCGGTATGTGGGAGCCAACATCCCTCCAATCGGTCCATATGCTTGGAAGGAGCACTGCGAACGTCTGCACTTCCACCCAGAAAATCTCCAAGTACGTCTCCATGGCCACAGATCAGCTGATACTCCTAAAGTACCTGTAAAGGCAGTGGGCTAAGCCTGATGCTCAAGATCACTCTGAATGGCCATGAGCTCGTCATTCAGGAAATCCTGAATTTCTGAACAAGCCCGATCCCACTGCAATGCCTTCCCAGCCTCAGTGATATTTATCACCATCGTCGTCAGTAGTTTCTGGTTCATTGAACTAATAGCGGAGACAACATGTAATTCACCAACTCCAGCTTGTACCTGGGTTAACTGTGCTCCAGTAATAAAAAAACCTGTGGCTTTTTCCAGCTGTCCTAATTTCTCTTCATGTTTTTGGCCTTTATAAATAATCCAAATTGCAATTGTGCTATTGGCACCATCCCATAGGCGATCAGCCAAGTCCCTCTTCTTTCTAGAGGAAACCCAGGCCCTTTGCTGTGCTAACCTAATGGCAGCCCAGTTACTGGGATTATTTCAGTACAGGTAAAATTTTCGGTGGCAGAACAGACTCTTTGGGTATACATTTGATTTATTCACTAATTGGGTGACCAAATAACAATAAGGGTCTCTTTCATCTAACATACTGCAGCGTCCAGGAATGGCCATCATATCTATCTCTCTATAGAACACAATCTCAATATCCCATTCTTGGGGCTCATTTGTAGTGATATTATATATTTCTATTTCCACTGACCCATTTGTTTTCCACTCAATTGTTCACTCATATGACCCATTCTGAACCTTAAAAAATAATTTTTCTGAACAAAATTTCAGTAAATCACTAAGATGTGAAGGCCTTGGCCATTGGGTTTCATTAGAATATACAGTATTGTCTGTATTTGGGTAAATTACAGGGGTGGTGGCAAAGATGGAGGAGATGGTGGGGGTAATGTTCATGGCAGCAAGGCGTCTTTGGTATTCGTCATCGGGAGGGCAGTACGTTATGATGGTACTTGTCCGTAAGCACAAAGCCCTGACCCTGGAAGAAATCCAAACCACCACTCATCTCCACATTCCCAAGAACGGTCTCCGCAGTTCCCTCCCTGCCAATGTACAATACGCCGTTTCCTTCACCAGGGCCAATTTTTAATGTCCTTTATCATAAGGAATTCCTGAATCTCGGTGGTTTCAGCAGAGTGAGTGTTCCTTTTTCTCTCTTGGAACAGTCATGGTTTAGCATTATACACAGGAGAGGTTACTAGCACATCACCCTGTAATGATTTGGGTCCCAGGGAAACAGAAAGGATTTTTGTGACAGGATGCGTAACAGGTTAGTTTGAAGTACCAATGGCATTAATAGACGAGAATGACAAAGCAACAGAGGGAAACCCTAAAGATGTTAAGGCCGATCTGCTAGCTCCAGCGTCCACAAGACAAGCAACAGATTGTCCTGCAATTTCACAAGTTACATATAGGCCTTCTTGATTAATAGGAATTAAAGGATTCATGATGCAGTTACATTCCCTCAGGCTATCCTAATAGTTGTTTTGTGGGGAAAAAGCAGGTACTTCAGGGTTTGGGAAAGGGAGTGGACGATTTTGAGGCAGTCAGTTCAGAAATTCATTTCTCCAGTGTCCCTCCTGGCCACAGAAGTGGCATGCAGTGTTCCCTGTCAGGGCAGGATATGAGGGACCTCTCCCTCTTCCCCAACCTCAACCTTGTCCTCGCCCGCCCCATGACCTCTTATTGATAAGTTTGCAACGGCAAGACCAAGAGTTTCATTTCAGTATTTTCTGTCTTTTGCTCTATGCAAGCTGTGCAATGGCTGGCAACTGTCACCAATTCAGAAAGGGGTTTAGTTTGCCAACCAATGCAGATAATCCTTAACTGCTGCTGAAGCTTTGGTAGGAGTCCCTGAACAAAGGCAGCCCCTACTGCCTCTTTGGCATTGTCAGCTGGCTGGGCAATTCCCAAACGTTGTTCAAACATCTTAGTTTGTCTATCTAGATAATCAACGGGAGATTTGCCTTTGTTCTGTTTACAGTTGTTAATCTTTGTCCAATCCGTTTTCCTAGGACAAACCTCCAAAATGGCGGCCAAGAGACATCCCCTAGCCTCAATCAGGGGACGTCCATTTCTAAGATCGGATTTGGGCCAAGTGGCCTGAATGGAAAGCCATTGTCGAAGTTTGGATGGTATAACTACTCGCAAGAGTTGGTTACATCTGTCCATGATGGTTAACTATATCTGGAATGTCCTAAACCTATTGCTCATGTCTGTGTGCTTAAATCTAATAAATAGTAATTTTAAACCAGCTTTTCTAATCCTTTCTCCCCTCATTCATCTGTATACTTGTTCTACAGTGAAACCACAACAGCTGGCCTGGAAAAAGCCACCAATTATGATGACATCATTGCAGTAGAGCAGAAGTCCTAAACTAATAAACTGATGGTTGGTGAATGAGATTGAAGCCTATATCATCAAAAGCATAGGTAGCCATTCCTACACCTCTTCCTGTCATTTCCCTGAAAAACAGAAGTTCCTCAGATGGTTTTGACAAAAATATCTGCAGTTTTGTCCAAGGAGCTGACAGAACTAATAGTCAAGCAAATCTCTTTTGGTAACAATATTCTGTCTTCTCAAATCTGGAGCAGAGTGGGGCAGTTCATAGAATGTTTGCTTAATATCTATATTGTTTTGTAAGTCAAGAGCAGACCTCCTTTAATCATGCTACAGTGGTTCTCACTCTGGGCTCTGAACATTGAGATTTGACTTCAAATAGCTGTGAGAGCTGTGGCTTTCAGGCAATTATTTCATTCAGAGAGAAAGGCAAGATTTTGAAAAATTGATGTAGATCCCCAAATCCATATTTATTCACCAGAATAATTGGCCAATTATCAAAGTGCTCAGAACCCACAGTTCCCACAGACTTAGCCTATGGGCTTGGGCTAGAAACATATCTTCCTAGGGCTTCTCGTGAACCTCCTAAAACATTGTTGAGAATAATAAGTGATTGGGTGGTGTAGTTTATTTACATGTTACATCATTGCAGGATTTCACTGAAAGCAACTTTTAATTATACTCAAGGAATGTGTATTATTTGTAAAACATGGGAATTATGTTCTATTCTACAAAACTATTGGAACAACTTTCAAGGGTTGTGGTGAAATCTGTATCACTGGATTTTTTTTTTTTTTACTAAGATCTGATATTTTTCTAAAAACTCTGCTCCAGTTCAAACAGAGATTTATCCAGGAAAGTCCTGTGGCCGGTATTATAGAGGTACAACCAGATGCCTGTTTTATACAGGAGATC
Source organism: Dermochelys coriacea (assembly GCF_009764565.3). Classification (NCBI taxonomy): domain Eukaryota; kingdom Metazoa; phylum Chordata; order Testudines; family Dermochelyidae; genus Dermochelys; species Dermochelys coriacea. Next base: position 8,681,008 of record NC_050073.1, on the reverse strand, counting down.
AGGCAAGATTATCTAATTGTCCCTTAATAATCTAAAAATCACAATGGTTGTTTCTGGATTTATAATCTATGAATCTCTTCCATTCTATATAGGTTCTCATACAACCCTATCCCAATGGTATCTGAACACTCATTAGTACACTAAGCAATCTTACTAAGATCAGTCACATGTGGTTTGGTCTCTCTATCTCTCTGTCATCCTCTGCCCAGATTGCAGAACCAGATCAGTCCAGTGGACAATCTACTCCTGTATCTTATATCTGACAGTAGCCACTATCAGCTGCCTTAGAGGAGAAGTATAAAATAAGCTGCCCATAGGAAAAGATTCATCTTAGACTTGGTTGGTTAGTGGCTCTTGTGTCCTAAGTCACAACAATTTATAACTCTTGTAAAAAAATAAAAAGAAACCTTCTTAAAACTTTGATACTTTTTTCAATAATCTTACAAACAGTCATATTAAAATAGAACCACTGTAGAAGGAGCTGAAAGATGGCAATCTGCAGCTCTGCAGTCAGAGGGAAACACCTGAAATTTTTACTGAAGAACTGAGAGGTAGAGATACAAATTTCCCTAAAATTTCTCCTAAATATTAGCATTTCCCCCTCTATCACCAGTCTGAAGAACTAACATCATTTTACTCCCAAAGACACTTTTCTGCTCCATAATTTTCTCATGGCATTTTTCACATCCTCATTTCTCAGGGTGTAGCTCAAGGGATTCAGCATGGGGGTGATAATGGTGTAGAACACAGCGACCATCTTATCCTCTGAGAAGCTGGTGGAAAGTCGTAAGTAGATGAAGATACATGGCCCATAATTTAAAAATACTACAGTGATGTAGAAGGCACAAGTGGAGAGAGCTTTCAGTCGCCCTTTGGAAGAGTGGCTTCTCCGGGAGGCTAAGATGACTACATAGGGTACAACCAGCACAACAGAAGATGTCAGGGAAATCATCCCGCTATTGGCAACCACCATGATGCCAACAATAAAAGTGTCAGTGCAGGCCAGTTTCAACAAAAGGTGCACATCACAGAAATAGTGATCTATCTCATTGGGCCTGTCATAAATATAAAGGGAAGGGTAAACACCTTTAAAATCCCTCCTGGTCAGAGGAAAAACCCTTTCACCTGTAAAGGGTTAAGAAGCTAGGATAACCTCACTGACACCTGACCACAATGACCAATGAGGAGACAAGATACTTTCAAAAGCTGGAGGGAGGGAGAAACAAAGCCCCTCTCTCGGTCTGTGTGATGCTTTTGCCGGGGACAGAACGGGAACGGAGTCTTAGAACTTAGTAAGTAATCTAGCTAGATATGCATTAGATTCTGTTTGTTTAAATGGCTGAGAAATTAGACTGTGCTGAATAGAATGAGTATTCTTGTCTTTGTGTCTTTCTTGTAACTTAAGGTTTTCCCTAGAGGGATTCTCTATGTTTTGAATCCAATTACTCTGTAAGGTATTTACCATCCTGATTTTACAGAGGTGATTCTTTTTACTTTTTCTTCTATTAAAATTCTTCTTGTAAGAAACTGAACGCTTTTTCATTGTTCTTAAGATCCAAGGGTTTGGGTCTGTGGTCACCTATGCAAATTGGTGAGGATTTTTATCAGACATTCCCCAGGAAGCCGGATGCAAGGTTTTGGTGAGGATTTTGGGGGGAAAGACGTTTCCAAACGGGCTCTTTCCTAATAAAATAAAATTGGTTAGACATTTGGTGGTGGCAGCGAAAGTCCAAGGGCAAAAGGTAAAATAGTTTATACCTTGGGGAAGTTTTAACCTAAGCTGGTAAAAGTAAGCTTAGGAGGTTTTCATGCAGGTCCCCACATCTGTACCCTAGAGTTCAGAGTGGGGAAGGAACCTTGACAACCTTACAGAGTAATCAGATTCAAAACACAGAGAATCCCTCTGGGCAAAACCTTAAGTTACAAAAAGACACAAAAACAGGAATACAGATTCCCTCCAGCACAGCGAATTTTACAAGCCAAAAAACAGAAGGCAATCTAACGAATTTCTAGCTAGATTACTTACTAACTTTACAGGAGTTGGAGAGCTTGCATCCTTGATCTGTTCCCGGCAAAGGTATCAGACAAACAAAAGCCTTTCCCCCACTCCTCCAGATTTGAAAGAATCTTGTCCCTTCATTGGTCATTTTGGGACAGGTGCCAACGATGTTACCTTAGCTCCTTAACCCTTTAGAGGTGAAAGGATTTTGCCTCTGGCCAGGATGGATTTTATAGCACTGTATACAGAAAGGTGGTTACCCTTCCCTTTATTTTTATAACACACCCAAATCACAACATCGTTGAGGCAAACTTTCAAACTTGATTTGAGAGTTACTCCCTTTCAATATTTTCAACATCTATCTTTCAATTAGATTTTAATCCCTTCACCTTTCTCATTTTACCAGGTGATGGCCAGTAGATTTCTTTGAACCTTTGTCACATATCTGAGTTAATGATGACTCAAGATTGTCAAATAACAGGCTCAATTGGAATTATTTAATCAGAGATTACTACAGCACTATATAGAATACAGAAAGATACAGATATATTACCACTGTTGTCATATCAAAACTGGCCCTGTGTCTGTCCTTCACTCTATCTGGTAGGATGTACAGTTTCATTCCCCAACTAAATTCCCATCTGAGTGTCATTTTATAGGGTGTTAGTCAAAGAAAACCTCTCTGCCAAAGAAACATATATTCTGATATCATTTCTATACATTCTCAATTTACCTGATTTATGTATGGAAGCATAATTATTTACACCTGAGAAGACCAACAATTCTTAAAGATGTTATCTCTCAGTGGGTCCTTCTTACCCCATAATCATTCTTCCCTCTTGATTCCCCAACAGAAAACATCTGCTATATTCCCAAATTAGTTTCCAAAATCTGTGTGTGTGTGTGTTTGAGATGGTTTCCAAGACTATCTGGAGATTTATAGACATGAAGGTGCCACAAATTATTAAATAGAGCCTAATGTATAAAAATCCTGAATAAGGTCACTTATCAATCAAGGACAAGCATTCTGGGCCTTAGAATTTGAACATACTTTTTGTTGAAGATAAAGATTCTAAAGAATAGTTAATATCTAAATGAATCCAATATACAGAAAGAAAAAACTAAAAGGGTTAATATTTACTCACAACTTAAAAATATTGTGTTATTATCTGGTTTCTTCCACTGGCACCTTCCTACATAACTAGAGAATACAGGATGTCCTGTCAAGTTCCTCAATTCGCACCTGTGCTTAGAAAGGGGACCTCAACAAGACAGTTAATGGCCAATAGGCCCTGTAGGAATTACTGTGAGTGAACAGCAATTAGTTCTATTCAGTTAAGGCCTGATTCAATGTCCAACATCAATAGAAAATCACCTTGTTGACTTCAGTGACTTTTGCATCAACCCCTTAATCATTGGTAGATGGGATTTAACAGCACTTGGATTTCTGCTCTAGATGACAATGTAGCTTAATTGTTACACAGAGTTAGGGCCTGTGACAGGACTGGGGCAATTGGGATTGTCTGAAGCACCAGTGCTCAGAGACATCCTGCTTGCACTGGTTGATGAGAGTTCTGAGAAAATGTCTGTTGACATATCCACTGCTACTTAGAGCGTCCCCCAGGATTGAGGGGTGCTGCACTCTCATAGCTTGTTTCTAGGGTGGCAGAAGAAATAACACGGATTCAGGGAACATCAGGCTCATGGAAGAAGAAATAATCTGCCTAGCTACAAAACTTCCTTTGGTCAGCCCTGCATTAACTCCGTAGTATATTCCCAGGGCTGGATTACCCAATAGGCAGACTAAGCATGTGTTTAGGGCACCAGCAAAGCAGGGGGCACCAAAAAGAGCTTTTTTAAAAAAAAATTGATAATTGATATTTCAAAGAAAGCATCGAAGTAGTCATCATGGGAAAAATCAGAACTTTGTTAAACTTCCTTATAATCCACTACACACTCTTCCCTGTTTTTCTGTTCTCTTTTTATTATTTATCCCACCTAAATCAGGGGGTGTCCTACTAATGTAGAACAAAATAATGTGAGGAAATTAGATCCTGTCATGTATTGCAATAAATTTATGTTTTATTATTGATGTATTCTTCTGAGTTATACGTACTTGATTCATTTTTTCTTTCTTATATATAATATATATTGTGTAATTTTTTTTTTTAAGTTCAGATAATTGAGATAAGAGGCAAGATCAAATGTAACCAACTGAGTGGAGCATAGAAACGTAAACTGGCGGAAGAAAAGAAACAAAAATCCAGTGAAATTTTCCAAAATCTTCCAAAGCTGACATTTTTCAAAGCGAATTCATCAGAACCAACATCTTCTCTCAGTAGCACAGACATCATTCCAAAACCTGTAGGTGTTTCAGAGATTGACCCTTCTTTTGGTGAAACAAACACTGTTCCAGATCATGTGGATGTGTCAGAGACTGTAACTGATTATCCTACTCCTGGTGGTAAAACAGACATTGTTCTAGAAGCTGTGGATGTGTCAGAGACTGAACCTGATCACCCTGTAAATAATAGGAGAAAAGATCCTGGTATGTGGGTTGATTTCAGTACCGATGATGTAGCTTACTGGATAGATCGTGGATCAAATGACTGTCAACACCACACTGGGCCATTTGAGAAATCAAAAATATTTTTTGGCATGAAAGCAAATGGTGAGAATGGCTCGAGAATGGCTACTGTATTCACCATCAACAGGGTCTGTGTACTGTTTTGTCTGCAAACTTTTTGCATATAAGCCTTCAACATCCTGGTTTGCTGCAGATGGATTTAGTGACTGTCGGAATACTGTTTTAATTGAACAACATGAAAATAGGACTACACACAGAGATTCAATGTTGACATATTTAAATCAAAGACAGGGCTTTGGATTGAAACAAAAATGGGAAGAACACATTAAAGGGGAGCGTGAATACTGGCAAAATGTCTTGCAGCGTGTTATAGCTGTTATTCAAATATGAGCTGAACGTGGTCTGCCTTTTTGGGATCAAACACCACATTTGGATCATTGCAGAATGGAAATGTCTTGGGATTGTTGGAGCTTGTGGCTCCGTTTAACCCATTTTTAGCAGGCCATATTTCAAAATATGGCTGGCAAAGGTAACCCCTCATACTTATCCAAGACAATATGTGATGAACTCATTGGTCAAATGAGTGACAAAGTTTGTTCAGCTATTGTGGATGAAATAACTACTGCTGGGTACTTCAGTTTATCTGTCGACTCTACGCCTGATCTTTCACATATTGATCAATTCAGTATTGTTCTTAGATATGTGTCTCCCACAGATGGAAAACCAGTTGAACGATTTATAACATTCCTCAATTTGAAAAGCCACACTGGTGAAGAAATGGCAAATCAAGTACTGCATTATCTGTGCCAAGTTTGCAAAATAGATTTCTCAAAGTGCAGAGGTCAATCTTATGAGAACGCTGCCAACATGTCAGGGTGTTATCAAGGAATGCAGAAGAAGCTTTTAGAACAGAACAAATATGCCATATTCATACCATGTGCTGCACACTCTCTCAATCTTGTTGGCCGCAGTGCTGTTGATTGTTGTCAGGTGGTAGTAAGTTTTTTCTCAACAGTCCAGTTACTTTATATATTTTTCTATGTCTCAACACACCATTGGGCAGTTCTTAAAACATATTTGGGCAATGATCATGTGTTTGAGGTTAGGTGGTATTGAGAAAAAAGGGCACTGGCAGCCATGATCAAGTAGAGATCACTCATGTCATTTCTACATCATTTGAATCCAGAAAAATCAGCCAGTATGGAGGGACTGAGTTACAGCAGCTCCATCCCCATTCTCCAAGGAGAAGATGGAAGGTCAGGGCTGTGCCCTCTCCATATCTCCTAACAACCAGGGTGTTTCCAGGGCAACTAAGGCTCGCTTCTATCTCATAATACCCTAGTGCCAAAAGGATTTCCATAATACCTGAGACTCATCATTCCGTCCCCACTCACAATGCAAACATGTTTCCTTGACAACTGAGTCAGGGAAACCAACCAGCCAAACATGAATAGTGGTTTGGCTGGGTTATTTGCTTAGGGATGCCACAAAGAGCCATTCTGGGCCTTACATCCATTCAGTGCAAGGGGCAGCAGATTCTTTCACCCTCTCCACCATCTTGACATGTGGGTTCTGTGCTTTTCTCTTCCACCAATGCTTGTGATGTCAGCCCCAGAAGCAGCATGGGGTATAGTACTTCAGTCCAACTCCTCTGGATGGCCCCCCCGCCTCATGGCCTCACAGTACTGGGCAAGTCCTATGGAGATACAGTATAAGAGTTAACGCAGGGCGGCCAAGTGAAAGTGTTGAAGCTTCTTAGATAACTGCTCTTGCCACAGACGCTGCCTCAGTCACTTCTGTTTCTTTAGCCTCTGTTGTCTTCCTAGAAGCAGGCTGTGAGTTGGCAACACCTCTCAACCTCAACATAATTCTATGTTATGAGGTAGGGCAAACTAGATGGCTGGAGCAGGGACAACAAGGGGGCAGCTGGAGTTAGCTATGGAGGAGTTGAAGAGAAAAATTGCTACTCTACTGCTTTTCACAGAGGAGGAAAGCAAAGCACGGCTTACCAGGATGGTCAGTAAGAGAAACACAGCAGCAGTGCCACCAGATTAGGGTGAGTGCAGGCTGAATGTTGCTACTGACTGCAGAAGGCCGATTAGTGGAACTTGCTGCAAAGAATGGTCTGGAATTAGCAATCCTAGGGAATACACTTTGGGAACCAAATATTGCAGTTTAGCAGGACGATTCAATCAGATCCCAGTTGACTTGACACATTGTGTATGGGGTAAGATCATCCTCAGCCTATGAAGGAAAATGGTTGCTGATCAAGTTCTCTGAGTCAGTATAGGTTCCTCCCTTAGTTTCCCTGGCCTCCATCTGGAAGAGGCTTCCACAGCACCTTCCTTGATGGCAGTCACAATTGGCACATGGTGAGTTTACTGAAGCCCGCCAGACATCCCATATAGAGTTGGGAAGGGATTATCAGACCAACAGTATGCTGAATCCAATCACAAAGATGGAAGAGTCAACGTGACCTGTTTGTGACAAGCAAAAAATGAAAATGGGCCCTCTGAACATTTTCACAAATACTTCAGAATTACAAATATGTCCAAAGAAACTCAGGATTGTTTTCGTGAACAGTTCACTCATCAAAAAAGAGGATTACTTCATAATGAATGTTATGTTAGTGTCATAGTTTGAAGTTATATATTTGCTTCTCTGTCTCCTTGATCTGGCAGTAATGTCACAATCATGGTTTTGTGACATAACATCTTGTTGCCATAGAAATGACTAACACTACTTAGCTCTCATGATGGATCATTTTTTTGGCTGTGTAAGCAGAAGAGAGGGTACTTCCCTCCCTGCTCCCCCATGAACAGATCTTGCAAAGGCACTTGGAATTTAAAAAAAAAAAATTAATATCATGGGGGTTCAGTTCTTCCTTGAAAATTCCCAGTGATTTCCAATGAATCTTGCTATTGCTGTTCTATTTTAATATGAAGGCTTGCTATTTTTAAGGCTGAGGGAAAGAGATGAAACCCTTTCCAAATTTTACATCTAATTTCAATTTGACTATTTATTATCTTTATTTAATTTATTTATTTATTACTATTCCTGTAGTCCTTGTTGCACTGCAGCAGTATGGCCCCAGGGCTAAGGCTTTAGACTTGCTCAGATAACATGGATGCTAATCTTGATTCTGTCACAATATGACTTTGGGTCAGTCACCTCCTTTCTCTGAACCTCTCTTTCACTTCCTATCTTTTTCCAATTTAGCCGATTATATCTTTAGGACAGAGACTGTTTGTTTCTATATGCTTGTATACCATCTCCTCTAGCACATGGGGTCCCGATTTCAGTTGATACAAGTAGGCAAAGCTGCAAAACTATGCTAATAATTCTGCCTTAGCTTTCCCTGCATATTTAGGAATGTGGAAGCTCTGAAGGTCTGTTAAATGCATATATATGAGTATGAAACTCAGCTTATGGCATCTTATATGTAGAAAACAGAATTCCGAACCATCCAGCTTTCCATTTATGTACCATGCAATTTATGTCATGTTAGTGCAGAACATTTTAGTCTAATGTGTGTGTAATACGGGCCTCTCTCGAAGCAGAGATTCTATGGAGAGAATTATAGCAGGTGGCTCTTTCAACTCCTTGAAAAGAGAAGACTAGTGAGGGGACAAGTTTAAGACACTTTAAACCTCTATTTCCCCTCCCAACTTTTGCCAGTTTAGGCTGTAACCTCTTTAGGTCAGGGAACTGTCTCTTACTATGTATTTGTACAGCACCAAGCACATGGGGTACTGATCACAGTTGGGACCACTAGGCAAAGTTGCAATACTACTAATGGTAATAATTTCGCATTATTTTCTTATGAACATTTAGGCATGTGCACATTGTGAGGATCTGTTAAATGTGTATATATATGAATATGAAACTTTGAATCTTTGAGAGTTCTTCATATGTAACATTTTGCTCTGCCCCTTTGGAAACAATTATTATTACAAGTGATGGAGAGGCAAAGCTTATTGCCACTAACACGTAGCTTGCAGAGCTCCAAACTATCTAGCTTTCCATTTATATACAATGTGATTTATGTAATATCAGTGAAGCACATTTTAGTTAAACTGCCCACAGATGGTTCTGTAGTATGGGTCTCTCATAAAGCAGAGCTTCTGGGGATAGAATGATAGCAGGTGATTCTTTCAATGCATTAGGAAAGACAATGGTTGTGAATCGTGTGATGAAGTGGGGATTTTCCCTTGTTATGTTGTATGCGAGTCTTACTGTTGAGCCTATGGAATTGTACTGTTTTGCATGACTACTGTGTGTGCGCCTCTGTTTCCCTGTGTGCTGCACCAATGCCTCAGTGGTGGGATTAGGGATGTGTGACTTTGGCTGAGACCCTCTGGGGCAGGTGAGGCTGCTCCAGTTGCCTGCATGTATGCTATGGCCGGTGGCCTTCGTAACTTGAGACCCAGGAGGGGGATGCAACCAGATGACAACCAGGTGACTCTTTGCCCAGGAAGCGAGACAAAGACCAGGAAGAGAAGCAAAGGCGGTGTCTGAGTTTGGGTTGCTGGAAGTTGGGCAGTCTGCTGTGTGGGACTGGAAGAGGGGGAGTCCAGGATGTCTGGCCCAGGATTCCCCCAAGATGGACTTGGCTGAAAGTCACTTATTTCTATGCTAACAAATTGTGTCCTATGCTGTGTTCCTGTCAACTAATAAACCTTCTGTTTTACTGGCTGGCTGAGAGTCATGTCTGACTTGGAGTTGGGGTTCAGGGCCCTCTGGCTTCCCCAGGAGCCCAGCCAGACTCACTGCTGAATGCTCTGAGGTCAGACCCTGGAAGGTCGAAACTGTGTAAGCTTCTTGCTCTGATGACAGCATGCTCAGAGAGAGGAGGCATGTAGCATGTTCAGAGTCCTGACTGGCTTCATATTGAGTAGTTCCAGAGCATTGGCCCGGTGACTCAGTGACAAATGAAATCCAGTGAATGACCCATTATCATAGAAGATTAGGGTTGGAAGGGACCTCAGGAGGTCATCTAATCCAACCCCCTGCTCAAAGCAGGACCAACACCAATTAAATCATCCCAGTCAGGGCTTTGTCAAGCTGGGCCTTACAAATCTCTAAGGATGGAGATTCCACCACCTCCCTAGGCAACCCCTTCCAGTGCTTCACCACCTTCCTAGTGAAATAGTGTTTCCTACTATCCAACCTAGACCTCTCCCACTGCAACTTGAGGCCATTGCTCCTTGTTCTGTCATCTGCCACCATTGAGAATGGCTGAGCTCCATCCTCTTTGGAACCCCCCTTCAGGCTGCTATCAAATCCCCCTTACTCTTCTCTTCTGCAGACTAAACAATCCCAGTTCCCTCAGCCTCTCCTCGTAAGTCATGTGCCCCAGTCCCCTAAACATTTTTATTGCCTTCTGCTGAACTCTCTCCAATTTGTCCACATGCCTTCTGTAGTGGGGGGGGATAGTACTCCAAATGTGGCTTCACCAGTGCCAAATAGAGGGGAATAATCAATTCCCTTGATCTGCTGGCAATGCTCCTACTGATTCAGATGCTTAAGAAGGACTTTTTTTTTTTCCCACCAAATGCATCCGATGAAGTGAGCTGTAGCTCACGAAAGCTTATGCTCTAATAAACTTGTTAGTCTCTAGGGTGCCACAAGTACTCCTTTTCTTTTTGCGAATACAGACTAACACGGCTGCTACTCTGAAACCTGTCATGAAGAAGGACCGTGTGTGTGTGTGGGGGGGGAATACTAATACAGATGATCCTGAAAAAGTCTGTGGGCGGGGGGAGGGGGAACAGAATACATTCAGGGATGGGTGGAACCCTTACTGACCCTTGCCAGCGGCCAGCTGAAACCCTGAAAAGAGCTTTGAGGGACATAAGACATAAACTGGAAGTGAGCCCCAGACACATTCCGTAGTCACATTTGTCTGCAAATGCAGACACCTAAAGAAGAAAGAATTAATACTAGCAGCTGAATAAGAGCTGAATTAGTATCCTTCATCTCAGCCTTATTTGGTATGGAATATGCCAATTAACCACTGACAAGTCTCCTGACTAATAAGTTCAAAAAGCTGCATAGCTGAAAAGGAAAGAGCTAGAGTCTTACTCCTTTTTTTAAAAAGAGCTCTGAGTTTCCCAGGACTTTGCTGATTGCCTTACACTAATCTTACTAGAGCTGATGTTCCCTTACAAAAGAAAATGTTAACACTTTTTGTAATTTAACATTAACCAACCACATTTGGCTGCCGGACACTAGCTCTCAACTTGAGGAGTTGGTAAAAGTTGATCTTCTCTCAATCCCCTCTGGTTTTGGGGGTGGGTCTTCTTTTGCTACAAACTGTCAAAAAACCTAGGGTGTCATAGCAGAAATCAGGTTTCAGAGTAGCAGCGGTGTTAGTCTGTATTCGCAAAAAGAAAAAGGAGTACTTGTGGCACCTTAGAGGCTAACAAATTTATTTGAGCATAAGCTTTCGTGAGCTACAGCTCACTTCAGCGGATGCATTCGGTGGAAAATACAGTGGGGAAATTTATATACACACCTCTGTGTGGGCTGTAGATTGTAATGGATTTTTTACCTTCAGTCCTTTTGGTATGATGTCCATCTGTTTGCATTTCGAGAGGAAGATGATGTCTGTCTGTATCTATACAAGTTTTTTCATGAAGTTGATAGATTTCTACTCCATATGGCTAAATTCAGTGCCTTGCATAACAACAGGTTTCAGAGTAGCAGCCATGTTAGTCTGTATTCGCAAAAAGAAAAGGAGTACTTGTGGCACCTTAGAGACTAACACATTTATTAGAGCATAAGCTTTCGTGAGCTACAGCTCACTTCATCGGATGCATTCAGTGGAAAATACAGCAGGGAGGTGTGTATATAAATCTCCCCACTGTATTTTCCACCGAATGCAAGTACTCCTTTTCTTTTTTGCGAATACAGACTAACACAGCTCCCTTCTAACACTCTCCTGCTGCCCTCTGGCCATGCTGTATCACAAGTGGAATCTTATAACGTCACACACAATGTGGCCACGTGTATTTTATCAGGACAATACTGATCAGCAAATTATGTTTTCAAATGATACATTACATGGCATACTTTGTACAAAGATTATTACAGTAGTGTGTAGGCTGTGAATACACGGGTGCATTCTGTCACAGTGGCACAAGGGGGCAGTTATGAGATATAAACCCTTTATTTTTTAGCTCAGCATTTACCATCCCAAGCTGGGGGTAGTGACCGATGGTTATTGAAGGGGTTGTGTCCCTGCTTGCTTTCCCATTCCCGTGAAAGGCCCTGCTTGTCTATAACCTGCCTCAGGGCGCATTTCACCTCCTTGTTCGTCAAGCTATAGATAAGGGGGTTTAACATGGGGGTTACCACAGTGTAGAACACAGACTACCCTATCTTCAGCCTGGCAGTAGTTTAACCTGAGCTTTAAATTAACAAAGAAGCCCAGTCCCACAGAAGATGCTCACAACAGTGAGGAAGCGCTTTCCTCAGTGAGGAAGCGCAGGTGGCGATGGCTTTGTATTTACTCTAGGTGGAACAGATGCTCAGTATGGTGGAGAGGATGAGAAGGTGAAAGATGAGGATAGTCAGGCTGCTGAACACCCCTATCAAAAAAGCCAAAAACAAGTAAAATAATGTTATGGATGATGGTGTCGGAGTTGGAGAGTGACAACATTAGGTAGATATCACAGAAGGATAATTGTCAAATGCCCATTGTTTGTGCCATTCTTATTACACTCCCACTTAGGAATGACCAGAGCACGAGTTGGACACAGAGTTGTCGGCGCATGATGACTGAATATCCTCAGCAGGTTACAGAGGGCCACGTAATGATCGTACACCACCTTACCTAGGCAGTAATACTCTGTAACCACAAAGTTACCCTACCCCAAAATCTGAGCCAAACATCCAGTGTAAAGAATGGCTTTTCGCTCTGCTGAAGTATCAGTCTCTGGAGTGACGAATGTGGAATAGCATAGATCTACAAAAGCCAAATTACTAAGGAAATACATGGCGATGTTAAGTCCAGGGTCAATCCTGATAACCATGGTCATCCCAAGATTCCCCATCAAGGTGGTGAGCTGGATCCCTAGAAACACCACAAAGGGGGTGACCAGAATCACCGGATGATCTGTGAGTCCTGTAAAAATGAATTCGCTCACCTGGATGGAGTTTTCTGTGACCTTTTCTATGGTGTACACTCTTGGCATATGCAGTATAGATAGAAATCATTAAATAGCTGTAGAGTATTTAGTACAATCTTCTCCCTGGTAAACTCAATAGTGCAGTGGGTTTGTAGACCTTCAGGTTCTTCAAAGAGATAACTCAGATGACTATCTTCTCTCTGGGGATGCAGAAGTCACTGCTTCTGTCCAGATAGAGAGATGCAGGATAGCCTAGTCCTAAAACAGAAGTTTAGACAGAGAATCATCAGAAAATGGCTTTGCAAAAGGAAATAAAATACTGTTGTGACATTCTGTACCTTAAGGGAGCACCCTGTAACCCCCATATTCATCATTTATATACAATTGTGACATTGCATATAAAGCAGGCTGTGTTAGGTACCAGGGAAAAGGTTATGACCTGCTAAAAGCCCTTTTTATCCATATATGTATATCATTAGTGTATATGAAGTTATGAAAATTGTGTTGTAGAGTTGTCACTAAAACATGTGTAAATTGGGGAATCAGGCAGATATTCGCTCCTCAGAGACAATAGAAAGGAAAGTAACCAATGCCCAGGCAGGGTGTCAAACAGCCCATCAATAGCCATTGTCCAGCAAGGGAGCTACAATTCAATCACTCACTTGCATGAAGCCACACCAAGGAAATTGCTCAACCTTGGGGACTCAGCAATGCCCATCAGACATGCCTGGACTTATGTTCTCCAAGCACATGGTATTGAGGGTAGAAAACAGAGCACAGAACCCCATGCTTGGTCTTTCTCCTGCCCCCACACATGCTACAAGCAACAAGGACACTAAGAAGACTTAAGACTCCAACAGAAGAGACCGATCAAGGTTTCAAGGGTGAAATCTGTGTACTATGAACTGCAATATCCAACAGCGTGAGAAAAACTTCTTAATCTAGATGTTGCCCAGTCTAATAGGGTTGAGAGTTAGACTGCGTACTTATAGTTTATTTTGTTTTTGCTAACTAACTCTGACTTTTTGTCTATCACTTATAATCACTTAAAATCTATCTTTTGTAGTCAATACATTTGTTTTGCTATTTGTATTTACCAGTGAGTTTGCCGGAAGTGTTCAGTAATCTGCTCAGGTTTGCAAAGGCTAGTGTATATCCACTTTCCATTGATGAAGCAGTGAACCAATTAATAAATGTGCACTGCTAATCTTGAGCAGTGCACCATGGTGTATTCCTGAGGTACAGTGTTTGGAGGTGGGGAGATTTGGCTAGTGCCTTTCCCTGTGTGATTCATGTGTGGCTATGGGAGCATTCATGCAATCTAGCTGGGTGTAGGACTGCACATGCTGTTGTGCTGAGTGATTACATTGCTTGTGGGGGAAGGGGCGGGTTGCCCCTTGTCATTAGCAAAGGCATTGTGAGAGAGACAGCCCAGGCTGGAGAGAGTTAAGTGAGCACAGCAGTCCCACAGTCTCAGGTTGCACCCGGGGAACCCATCACAACTGCACAGAATAACACCTGCACTGGAAATTGATGCAGACACTGAGGGCTAATGAGAACAGACACGCATGGAATTAAGTTTTATTAAACTTAAATTCTAGCTGCCCATCACCCATCTTCTACACCAGGCATTTTATCGGTTCCCGTGTGGGGGTTACAGGGCTTCTTACTCTATAATCTGGAGTACACTCTCCTCTGATCACCTCCCCCTACCCCCAAGGACTCAAGGGTGGGGACCTCTTCCTACAACGGCCACAAGGTCTGGCCTTGGCTCACAAGGTCACACCCTATCCCATGAGCCTAAAACTCATCACCAAAATCCCAGGTCTTTCCCCTTGGGAATTGTTGATTTTATAGCTTTAATCACATTGCAGACCAGCTGCAAATTCCAAAAAATTAACAGCTCAATCCAAATAGCTGTGTTAGGTATTAAGATCATTCCCACTTAACCCACTGCAGCTTAAAAAAAGAACAGGAAGACTTGTGGCACCTTTAAGAGTAAAAAAGGTATTAGCGCATAAGCTTTCGTGAACTACAGCTCACTTCATCGGATGCATACAGTGCAGCTTGAGAGTGATGCAAGGAAGGCCATATCTTCTAAGTCCTCTGCCAATTGGCCCATGAGAGAAAAAATTCCTTCCTGGCCCCTATATAAGTGATGGGCTAGACCCACAGCATCTGTCAGGCTGTGTTTCCATTCCTAGTTCAGGGTGGGGAGGATTGGGCTGTTGGAATGGAACCAAAAGTGACGCCACATGGTCCCTGCTACAGGTTAAATCCTGGGAGACTGGGAATGCTGGCCATTCAGGACCTTCCACACCCCCCCCCCCCCCACCAACTGTCCAACAGGTGTCAGAGACTTCTGGATGGGAGGAGCTATATGGTGTCCCTCACTGAGTGTCTCCCTCCCTCATTGCTGAAACTGTCCTATAACCCTGCCAGTTCCATCAAGTTCCCCCCCCCCCTCCAACACCCGCTGAGGCACATGGGTGGTGTTTCACGACCACAGTGCTACACTGTTCTATTCCTAGAGTGGACTCTAGAGCAGGCATGGCATGCAAAGTCTCCTCAACCCTCCAATTCCTTTTGAAGGTGGCCCTTGTCTTGTCTCCTCTCCAGAAATGAGCTTTGTGCAAATCTATTAAAAACATCCCCTTTTTTGCCTTTTATTCCACTATTCCCATGATAAGCAAAATTTCCACCTTATGTCTTGCCACAGACTCCAAGGTCTAGTGAGTGAAGATCTAGCCAGCAAAACTGATTTTTTAATTTTCATCTTACAAAACTAGGTTGCAATCCTGCAATAGTATCCACACAGGTAGATACTTGCCGTACTTTGAGGGAAGAACGATCAGCTGAAAGGACCTGACTGCGAGATTGGGTCCTTCCTGGAAGAAGGAAAAGTGGCAGCCATAATGAATTTTGATTTAGTAAAATCTTTGTACAAGTGCCCCATGAAATGTCACTTTAGATTTCAGTTCAAACATTGGCTAAAGATAGAAGCAGTGCCAAGGGACTGGATGGAGACAAGGATGAAAAGCAGCTGAAGAATATGCATTTAAAATGAGAGATGGCCGCAAAATTGTCAATGGAGTTTTCTGCTGGAAGTGCAAAGGCCTTGTATCGTAGAGCAGGGAGGTGACTGTAAGTCTCCGAGGTGTCTGCATTTGCACATCTTGAACGAAAGCTTCAGCAGGTGTAAATCACCATAGCTCCAACACAAGTCCATCTAGCTGCACCCAGTAAGCTCAGACAGCACAGTGTTTGTAGGAACAACCATACATGAGACAGGCAACTCTGCTGCTAGCTAGACGTGGCAGATCCAGAGCAAAGAGCAATCATTCATACATGACATCCAGGTGGGGAATAGCGTCAAGAAGAGATGGCCCAACGAGGCAGAGCTTAGAAGATAACCAGAATCTCTACTATTAGGCTGGGAGGGCGAAACTGAGAATCTGACCTTTTGTTTGGGCTTCATTCGAGCCCGGGTCCAATCCAAAGTCCAGGATGGCTCAGCACTAGCGGTTGTCTCTGGACCACAGCTTCGTTCAGAGGCAGAGTGCAGAGGTAGGGGCATGACAGCTGTTTTTGGATTTCTGAGACTATATGTGGGACTTAGAAATGATTACATTCGCTAATAACTAGACTGGTCACTTTTTTAGATCAAAGTTTTCCATAGAAACATGTAGCTTTCTTAACTGAAACATTTCAGTGGAACACATCAATTTGCCCTGGAAAAATGATAATGAAGAATTTAGTCCTTTTCATTTTATTTTGATGTCAAACATTTCCTCTAGGTAAGGTAAAGTTAAAAACATTCTGACTAGATCATTTTAATTCATTTTGTTTCAACTTTCATATGATATTTATACATATTTAATAGTTTGTCTTGAATTTATATTGCATTATGTCAGCATTCTCAGAATGAAATTTTTTTTTTTACATTATCTAACCTAGTTTTGAGTTTTCAGAATATTATTTTTTGGAGGCAGGATATTCTTTGTGGTGTTTCAACCTTTGATTCCGAGT
Organism: Dermochelys coriacea; assembly: GCF_009764565.3. Taxonomy (NCBI): domain Eukaryota; kingdom Metazoa; phylum Chordata; order Testudines; family Dermochelyidae; genus Dermochelys; species Dermochelys coriacea. Next base: position 8,664,261 of record NC_050073.1, on the reverse strand, counting down.
CTTGCAATTTTCCATGTAAATTGTGCAATCACATCAGCTCTATTGACAATGCAGAAAGCAAAGGCAAGAAAAAAATGTAAACAGCTACTGGGATGGTTTAACTCACGTCTTGGTGACCAACTCATTAGCTGCAATGCCTCTAATGATTCTGTTAGGTGTGACAATAACTATGTCTGACATAGTTACAGACAACTCAAACAAGTGAGCATGGAAGAGGAAGCTGTTTTCCCCTTAACCCTCCTGGACAAAGCTGATAGGCTCTCAGATGAGTCCACAGTGCAATGTCTGTCTATGCAGAGCTACTGGTAGCATCTTTGGGGAGGAATAACTATGCAGGCGCGCTATTTAGTAACCAGCACATAATACGGTGATCGGGAGTGAAGGTACTATTAAAAAAGACTGCATCTGTGACTGCAGACTGGAACTACCTTTAAAGAGTCAACTGCACGAAGAATGAAATCTTATGTAAATAGCAAGATCGCTTCTGCGTTATAGACTGAATATGGCCACATATGGCAGCATACAATTGGAGTTCCCTGGACCCAGATAGGCAATTGAGCAGCGATGGAAGGTGCCAACAAGGCTAACACCACGAGCCATGAATTTGAGCAGAAGGTGTCTTAAGGAGAGCCTGAGAGAGCTATGTTTATAGGCTCAGCTCCTCCTAGGGTAAAGATGTCCAGTTCCTTGGCTGACACAGGATAACAGCCTGAAAAGCCTCTATAGCTATCTACCAGATACTAGATGTGCCTTTAGCTAAGCTGGGACACTTCTTGACAGCTGGGTCTTGAAAGTCCCACATTTCATCCACCTGTTCTATCCAACTGCAGAGAGGCCCAGTTGGCAAAACATCTTACTTGTTTGATATCCAGCAGAGACACAGGAATACCTTCGGAAACTTGACATAGACCTTGGAAACTGCTGACAGATTCCTCACTTGCGCTTCTCACTTCACAGGAGTCTTTGTTTTTTGGGACAATCATCTTCATGTACCTGAGACCGATACCAGTCTCCTCCCTGGACCAGGAAAAATGGGCCTCAGTGTCCCACACGGTGGTGATCCCCATGCTGATCCCCAGCCTGAGGAACAAAGATAGGAAAGACACTTGTAGACACAATCTACAGGAAAGTGCGGGTACATGAGCATGGCTCTGAAGTTTGGGGGTGGGGGTGAGCTTCAGAAGAATCTATGTCAATGGTCCCCTGGACTGAAAGAGAGAGGGGCAAAGAATGCCTTGTTATCTTTCACCTAACCAGACAAAGAAATCGAGCCCTTTGTCTTTGGGGAGAGTGCCTGAGCAGAGGGCTGTTAAGACATCTTAATTGAAGCAGTTTTATGATAGGAACCTTGCCTGATATCTAAACATTTAGAACATTGTAAACAGCTTGTCAACATTTTAGAATTAGGAAGTATACATTTTTTTCTTTTGTTTCTAAACCTTTCTTATTTGAGTCCTTCTACGTAGGCTGTGAAGTGATACCATCTCCTTTCATTAATAAACCTATTTTACTTTTAATCTAAACCAACCCAGTGCTGTGTTGGACTCAAAGTGATTGTTAATGCCAGTTAATGTTGCTGGGTATTGATTCTTGAAAGGAGCACACTAATGATATTATCCCTCTGAATGGTCCAGGAAAGGGCTGGACATTGCAGAGCATGTTGGTTTGGGGAACTGCGGGACTGGGACTGAGTTTGGAGTCATGTGGCCACTAGGAACCAAGGCAGGTGGATAACAGTCTGGCTGGGGTGTAATAAGCAGGCTGCTGGAGACAGTATATGATGGAAACCACTCATACAATAGCATGATTAAATTAATTTTGTGTGAGTATCTACAGACCTTAAATCGCTTGACATTATGCAAAGAGCTAAAGTAACTTCTAACCATCCATACCTATGAGGAAAATAAATTGTATAGTGTACTCCAAAACATTCATCCATGGAGGGGAGAAAAATAAACCCACAGCATTTTATTTTAATTTGCGCTGGGGGACACCTCACAAAGAGAGCCCCAAAGTCATAAACCTGATCTAAATACACACATCTGCCTTTGACACTTCATTGCCATGTAGCCAATGATGAAACGATGTCTTTCTACCAGAAGTAGGTTCACCAATTCTTGCCTCAGAATATATACTCCATTTAGTTAAAATCTACTTCTTTTCCTAATAGAGGAGGAAATCTCCACCATGTACCCTTTACGTCCCATTTTGTTGTGTTTAAGTGTTGCATAGGTCTGGGGTAGATTAGGGCTGGTTGACAATTTTCTATTTAGACTTTTTTCAGTGGGAAATTTAATTTTTGATTAAATATTTTGGCAAAATATTTTGCAGAGAGAGTGTCTGCTTTCCTTTAATAAAATAAGAAAATAGAAAACTTAAAAACCCAGTGATTTTGGCTGAAAACTAAAGATTTTCAGTTTTGAACTAGAATAATTCTTCCTCTTTACATCAAAACTTTGTGGAATGTAGATGGGGCACAGGGAATAAAATTATGATAATCTATTGGGTGTGTTTAACCCAGGGAGAATTCACTATGTTCTAAATGCAGGTTTTTTTTCTCTAATAGAATCTTCATGGGCAAGACAGAAATGCAGTGAGAGAAACCTGGAAGGATTTAGATGTATCCTGAGCCATGAAAATACCCCTTCTCAATCTCATTCTGATTTCCTTCTTTTGATCTGCTAGAAAAATTGGAGAGATTTCCAAGAAAAGCAACAAAGAAAATCAATGGGAAAAGTTAAAAGAACTAATACATCTGGTTGAGGTTCGAAATAATGAAGGTGTGAAGAGACACGATGGCAGAGAGCAAATATTTTAAGGATTTAGGCAAATATTTTTCTCAGTAGAAAGGAATTTTTTTTAGTGCAATGCATAGGCAAGGTATAGCTAGGTGTAAGGGGATGAAAATGAAAAAGGGAAGATTCAGCCTAGCTCTTCATGTCAGAAAGGACTATCAGGCTGTGGAATTGACTCTCAAGGGAAGTGGTTGACACCATGTTGCATGGGATATTTTAAAATTACACTGGGAATCAATTCTGCATTAGCCTCAGAGAGATGGATTGTAAGCCCTAACACGTCTTAGGCACTTGTGACATCTGTGATACTATTGCATCTCAGTCAACAATACAAACACTGAAGAAATAGCTGATGGAAATCTCACCACTTACAGAGTTTATTTTCCTGGGGCTACCAGATCATCCAGAGCTGCAGGTCCCACTCTTCACGGTTTTCCTAGTGATCTATCGTATCACCCTGATTGGGAATCTTGGGATGATAGTGTTAATCATGAGTGATCCCCAACTTCACACTCCCATGTACTTCTTCCTCATTAATTTGTCCCTGATTGATTTCTGGTACACCTCTGTCATCACCCCCAAGTTGCTGGTAGTTGTTTTAGCTGGGAACAAAGCCATTTCTTTCAATGGCTGTGCAACCCAATTCTTTGTCTTTAGCTCATTTGTGGGTATTGAGTGCCTCCTCCTGGCTGTGATGGCATACAAGAAGTACGTGGCTATCTGTAACCCACTTGTCTATACAGTCATCATGTCCCACAGAGTTTGTGTCCTGCTGGTGGCCAGTTCCTTTCTAGCTGGGCTTGTCAACTCAATCTGTATGTTTCAGTTACCCTTCTATGCCTCCAACATCAACCACTTTTTCTGTGACGTCCTCTGCTGAAGCACTCCTGTGCCAATACCGTCATTAATGAGATGGTGATCTTTGGCTTTACTGGCTTAATTGAAATCAGCTGCCTCCTCACTGTCCTTATCTCCTACCTGTACATCCTCTCTGAGAATCTGCTCCATCAAGGGCAGGCATGAAGTCTTCTCCATCTGTGCCTTGCACCTGACGGCTGTCACTGTCTTCTTTGGGACAACTCTCTTCATGTATCTGCGACCCAGCTCCAGTTCTTCCGTGGACAGAGACAAAGTGGTCTCTGTGTTCTACATGGTGGTGATCCCCATGCTGAACCCCCTGATCTACAGCCTAAGGAACAAGCAGTGAAGGACGCCCTGAAGAGAGGGTTTGGGAGGAAAATCTTTAGTTAGGGAAAGACTTTGAAGTGTGCTTCACCAAGGACTAAGGCATTGGGACTGACGCAAGTTAGTGATATGCTGTACTGGTAGACTGGATTGGTGGGTTCTATGGCTGAGGATAGTTTATCTATTTAGTGTCTGTATACATTAAATGGATATGCACTGCAGATGAGGTGATGTGTGCTGTAAAATATACGGTGCTGCTGGCAGATTATTCATTTCTCAATGTGTAGTGTTTGTGCGTGCACATGTATCTGGATTATAAATATGTTGTTGTGTTTGTGGATGCTGTGTTTATCTGGTTATCTACATTATTATGGGTGTGTGCATACATAAACCGTGAGCTAATCAGTGTGTGTCTCTGGCATGTTTGTGTCTATGGCAGTCTGCTCTGTGCGTGGAGTGCTTTGGTGGTGTTTGCATGTTTGTGTCTGTGGGTGTACATGTAAGATAAAGAAAGAAGGAGGCATTCCTTGGGACCCTAATTTACTCCAGGGTGTTTGCTACTTCCCACCACCCAACACAGATGTAATGAGGTAAAGTAGTTTCCGTATAAAATAAGTAAGAACTACTAATTATTCCTCAAGGAAGGTTTTTAATTATTCTCTACTATAATAACAGCATAAACAAAACAAAAAAAAAGGAAAAGCAAAGACCAGCACTGAATAAGAATTAATACAAAAGGCAGATTATATTGAAGACAAGCGCAAGTACATGTAATATTATGGACCATTTGCGAGTTCCTGAACAATGCCTCTACATATGCTGGTTCTGGCAGGTTATAATAAAAGCCCGGAAAACAAGAATAAGTAAAGCTCTTATTGACCAGTTTTATATTTCTGGTGACAAAATATTTTAAAGAAAAACACAATTATATGTATAAGGAATTAATGAACGACAGCATTACATGTATTTGCTTGGACTACTTGAAAGATAAGCATAAATACATGCAAAGCTATTAGGCATCAGCAACCTACTATTGGTTTTATGCTACAGTATCGATACAACTATTATCAATTTGGCTCGAGCAACCAAACTTCTTTACTCCGTAGACTTACCCTGCATTTGTCTGAAAATACGTTACCCTTCAGTTGGCCGCTTTCCGCACTGGCCAGGTACAGACAGTTGAGAAGTGCACGTCCACTCGGTTCAGGGGGTGTGGGTCAGGTTTTCTTTAAGACCGAAACGCACACACAGTCTTGTGGCTTTGCCCTTTTTATTTGATCTGACGGGCGTATTTCAGAACAGACCAACCAATCAGAGTGGGCCACATTGTTTATGTGAGGTTTCAGAGTAGCAGCCGTGTTAGTCTGTATTCGCAAAAAGAAAAGGAGTACTTGTGGCACCTTGGAGACTAACAAATTTGAGCATAAGCTTTCGTGAGCTACAGCTCACTTCATCGGATGCATTATGAGGTTGCCCTAGTTGTATAATTGATGCATATTTAATTTTTATATCCAATTGTTAGCTGTTCGTATAATATAGGCCTATTTATTTTCTGTAGCCAAATGGGTCTTCAATGTGGGTAATGTGGTTTTGATAAATACATAGGAGTCAGCATAAAATGTTATCTGTTTGCAGTGCGTCCTGACCACAAGCTTAAGCTTTATTTTTGTAAGGCTTGCATTTTGAAGTATACGGAGGTTTGAGGACTAACATTTGCAATACTTTTATTTCATTCAACCTTAAGACAGTTGTTCAATTTATTCACAAGTACATATTAAGATTACCGTGTGTGTTTATGGTGCGTTGTGCCTATTGCTGTATGATGCATGTAGTGAGCCTAACTAGGAATATAATTGTGTGCATAGGTGAATAAGTGTGTCTTTGTTGCTATGGGTCTATCTTAAACAGTGAATGGGATGTTAGCAAATGTGCGTTTGTGTACATGATTGCTTGTTTGAGTGTCTCTGGAGGAGTGTCTCTGGATATGCGTGTGTGTTTGGGGTGCATTTGTGCCTGTGCATGTATGTTTTGTGTGAGGAGTGTTGTGACAGCATGTGTTCTTGTGAATATGGGTGTGTCACTGAGTGCATTTGGGTATATGCAGGAGCTAAGGTGCATTTTTTACAGTATTGGTTTCTGAATGTGTATGTGCCGAGTTCTATCTTGGTTAAATGCTGTCTCCTTTTCCACTACAGCAGTATCAATCCCATTCCCTTTTCATGTTGCTGCAGTGGCATTAAGAACCCTAGTCTGAATGCTATTGTAGTATTCACTGTACCACAAACTGTCGTTTAATCAATAAACAAGGAGACCCAGAGGACAGATGAACATTCACTGCTGCTAATCATTCCTTAATGACAGCTCCCAAAATGCAATGCACCTTGGGAACCTTCAGCTGCCATTTCCAAAATCAGATAGATGATGGCATTTAAAAAAAAAAAAGTCTATTCTAATACTTAGAACTCATGCTCTGGAGACTTTAATGTGGATCAGGTTCTGTGGCCTGCATCAGGTCACACTACATGATCATGATGGTCCCTTCTGGCCTTAAAGTCTAGGAGTCTGTATCTGCAGAGCTAGGTTGCTATGAAAAAATCATTTGAATGGTGATATGAAGCAGACATTAAGACACATAGGGGCTGATCTGATGCTTACTGAAGTCAATGGAAAGACTCCTGTTAGATTCAGTGACCTTTGGTTGAAGCAAGTGAGGTGCAATTGCAGGGCATTCCTGATTATATAAAGGTCTTGGAGGAAATTTGAAACCTTCGATGGAAAGCAGAGTTCTGGTTAATCAAGAGAGGGTAACTCTTTGCGCTCAGCTTTAGGGAATGCCAACTAGCTATAAACTGTCTAGCTTTAAAGCATGGTTTTGCTCTAAAAATGGATCCTATTTATTTTACTTATACTGTGATGTCCCATGCTCCATGGCCTAGATTCACGAAGATACTTAGGTAAGGCTGAGTGTTACTATGCTTACGTTTTAGTCACTGAGAAAACCAGAGGAAGAGATGTTAGTTCACAAAGTCTGAATTTGGTGCTTAGGCTCCTAGACAATGAATGGGGAGACGCAGGTGCCGAAGACTGGGATTCACAAAAGCCAGCACAATTGGAGATGATCCTCAGGGAGACAGGTGCCTCAGACTAGCTCTGCTTGTGATCCGTGGTCAAGAACTGCTCTCCTGGAGACAGGAAGCTTAGCCACCTAAGATGCTTCTTTTGAGAATGAGTTAGGCAGGTGGTATTCCCTTATAGTTTTTTAACCCAGGAATTAGAGTACTCATCTGGGATGTGGGAAACCGAGGTTCAATTCCCTTATCTGCTTGATAGGAAGAAAGGACTTGAACAGGAGTCTCCTACTTCTCAGGAGTGATCTAACCACTGTGCAATGAGATGCTCTGATGTAGGGCTACCTCAGTTTCCACTGTTGAAGTTGTTCCACTTTGGCTAAATAAATGATTGGACCAGGAGAACTGGATCCTGGGTTTCCCATGTGGATACTCTAACCAGCAGGCTACAGAGTCTCTCTCTCTCTCTCTCTCTCTCTCTCTCACACCCCCCCCCCCAATGAATAGTTAAGTATTTAAAGCACAGTGGAACAAGCTCAGACTTTTCGGCTAGAATGGACCAGCATGACCTCCTGCACATCGCAGGCCAGAAAAACACTCCCCACCCACTCCTGTAATAGACCCATAACCTCTGGCTGAGTTACTGACCTCCTCAAATCATGATCTAAAGCAGTGGTCTCCAAACTTTTTAAGCACAAGATCACTTTTTGAATTTAAGTGCAACACAGGATCTACCCTACCCTTTCCCCGAGGATCCACCCCACTCACTTCATACCCCCTCCCTCTCTCGCTCACTTTCCCCTGCCCTCACTCACTTTCACCAGGCTGGGGCAGTGGTTGGGGTGTGGGAGGGTGTGTGGGCTCTGGGCTGGGGCCGAGAGGTTCAGATTGTGGAAGGGGGCTTCGGACTGAGCCTGGGCCTGGGGTTTGGGGTGAGGGTGAGCTCTGGGAGGGAGTTTGGGTGCAGACTGGGGGCTCTAGGCTGGGATAGGGAGTTGGAGTGTGGGAGAGGGTTCAAGGTGAAGGAGGCGGTATGGGGTGCTGGCCCCAGGAGGGAGCTCAGGGCTTGGGGTTGGGGTGTGGGAGGAGTGCAGGCTCCCGCCAGGCGGCATTTACCTCAGCCAGCTCCCCGGGTGGCAGCACAGCGGGGCTAAGGCAGGTTCCCTGCACCGTGTGGCCCCTGGGTGGAGCATGTGGCTCTGTGCCCTGCTCCTCCCTGCAGGCACTGCCCCCGCAGCTCCCATTGGCCGCAGTTTCCCACTCCCGGCCAATGGGAGCTGTGGGGATAGTGCTTTCAGGCAGGAGTGGTGCACGGAGACCCTCTGCCCCACCACGCAGGGATGTGCCGGTCGCTTCTGGAAGTAGCGCAGGGCCAGGGCAGGCAGGGAGCCTGCCTTAGCCCTACTGTGCCACTGGACTTTTATTGGCTGGAGATTCCGATCGACTGGCAGAGGCTCCATGATCAACCAGTCGATTGCAATCTACCAGTTGGTGACCACTGATCTAAAGACTTGAAATTACAAAGAATCTACCATTTATTCTACTTCAAACCAGCAAGCGATCCATTCACCTACCGCAGAGGAAGGCAAAAACAAAACAAACCCCATCTGACCCAGTCATTGCATCACAGAGACAGAGTGAGAATGACTCTGTAGTCTGCTAGCTTGCCTCCCCACGCCCAGAAAGTGGGGGTTCCAAGTCAAGTTAGCATGACAGCAAAATATTTATTTACCAAAAAAAAAAAATGGCCATGCATCAACTGCTGAAAGGGCAAAAATTCCCCACACTGCTGAGTGTCTGGTAGACAATGATTTAATCCATTTATTACTTCCTCATAACTTCATAACAAAGAAATTAGGCTATGGGATTACCCTAAAACGTTTGTCATTCAAGTATGTTCTCCACTTTTGCCACGGGGGGAAAATGGGTGGGAACCCACCTCCCCACCACACACACACTTTTTGAGTTTATCCAAGCCTGGATGAAGGCATAGGTATGATAGGAAGTAAAACAGCTGGATAAAGACAGTGGATATCAAGACGGCAAACTTTAGCAAACCCAGACAATTGGTAGGCAAAATTCCATAGGAAACTAGTCTAAGGGAAAAAGGAGTTTGGGAGCATTGACAGTTTTAAAAAGACACAATATCAAGGGCACAATAGCAAATTATCACAATTCATTGGAAAGATAGGAAGTATGGTAAGACACCTCGTCGGTTAAGCAGGAGATTTTCAGTGAGCTGAAACTCAAAAAAGACTCATACAAAGAGTGGAAACTAAGTCAAATTACATAGGATGAATATAAAAAAACCAACACAGGCAAGTAGGGACAAAATATCTCTACATCTTAGATTTTAAAGTTCTGTTAAAACTTGGATGGAGGGCAGAGTCCCAGAAGGTGGAGACCACCACATGGTTGGAGCAACAGTCAACAGGAAGAAGCAAGTGTGCAATGCCCTATTTGCCCATTAGGTGGAACATGCCGTGAGTGATCTCCTTCATACCCGTCCTCCCCAGCTTTCATGATTTCCTCTTGCAGCGGCTCCTAAAAGCCCAAGAATTCTAAGAAACTCTACTTAAGTGGCTGGAGTTTACATTAGCATCAACCCTAAGTAAATGAACAGGAGTGACATCATGTAATAATTATCCTTTATATGGACAGACTATATATGTAGTATAAAAATAAGACTCTGCAAACTGGACTCAGAAAATTTGGGTCCAATACCTGGCTCTGCTCAAGGTACCTGTGTGATCTTGGACAAGTCACTGAAGGTAACATTTTTAAAAGCACCTCATTAGCTTAGGACCCTAAGATACATTTTTGAAAGTGAACATTAATAGACTTAGGTACCAAAGTTCCTAAATCACTTTTGGAAATAGGACTTAGCTTCCCAAGCCACTTTTGAAAAGTTTACCATTAATTTGTGCTTTAATTCCCCAACAGTAAATAAAGATAGTGTTCTCTTTTCTTTTGTCCATCTTGTCTGTTTAGATCGCTCTTCCACCTGAGCCATTCTTTTGTCCTGTTTTTGTACATCAGCCAGCACAAAGGGGCCTCTTAGCAGTACCGTATTGCAAATAAACAGTAATAATAACAAAACATGCATAGTTAATGCTCCAATTTATTGGGTCCTTAATGAGAGAGAAAGGGCTGCTGTGCATTCGACACACTGAGAATACCTGGGTCTTGCTCTCTATTTCATCAAATCCAGATAATGCTGTAAAATTAATTACCCAGTGTCCTTATGAAATTGGGTGGCGCATGAGTTTAAGGCTGAGGCTTAATCCATATATGACCAATATGGTATTGTTAGGGTGGGAGACGAAACCTTTCCTTGTCATAAATAGAGAAAATAGTAGCATAAAATCCCTCCTTGGTAGCTGTACTGAATTGCTTTACCTGTAAAAAGTTAAATAGTTCAATAACCTAGATGGCACCTGACCAGAAGGACCAATGAGGAAAGAAGATACTTTCAAATCTGGGGTAGGGGAAGGTTTTGTTTGTTCCCTCTCTGGACAGAGGGAGATACCAAGCAAATACAACATCTCTTGAAAACATACCCGGAATGATGCATCTAAAATTACAGAAATTGTAAGTAAGGCAAGGAAATGTGTTATCGTTTGTTTTGACTTGTGAATGTTCCATGCTACAATGGTAGTTTTACTCCTGCTTTTGTAACTGTGAAGCTGAGTCCAGAGGGAGTCCTCTGTGTTTTAAATCTTTTCATTACCCTGTAAAGTTACCTTCCATCCTGATTTTGCAGGTGTGATTCTTTTATATTTTTCTTTACAATAAAGTTCTTCTTTTAAGAGCCTGTTTGATTTTAGTGTCGTAAAGATAAAGGTTCTAGTCTGTACTCACAGTGCTAAGGCAATTAGTTGGTATATTATTCTCAAGCTTCCCCAGGAAAGGGGGTGAATATTGGGGGATTATTTTGGGGGGTTAGGGATTCCAAGTGACCATTCCCTGACTTTTTTTTGTGTAAATCACTTTGTGGTGGCAGCAATACTATCCAAGGACTAATTTGTGCCTTGGGGAAATTTTTAACCTAAGCTGGTTAAAAACTTAAGTTTAGGGGGGTCTTTCATGTGGGTCCCCACATCTGTACCCCAGAGTTCAGAGTGGAAGGGAACCCTGACACTGTTCCACTGCAGACCTTCATGCCATTATCTATTTTACTTTTAAACAGTGCATGGGACCAACTAAAAACCTCAAACTAGTAGAAATAATCCCACAGAGTAACAGGATCTCTCGACTACAACTGGTTCTTCTCATTCAGTTGTAGTCAAGGTGTCCTGTTAACCCGGGCAATTACGTCCATTAGTTTGAAATTTTAAGGGCAAGTATGGTCATCTAATCTGCTCTTCTGCAGGAGTCAGGACATAGAATGTAACCTAGTGGTTCTGGTTTCAAGATCAATAACTTGCAGTTCAACTGGAATTTAACTACTAAACACACCCCATCTTGTTTTAAAACTCTGTGGGATGAGGTATGAAACAGATTGACAGAGCCAGAAGAGTACCCAGAAGTCACCTACTACAGGACAGGCCCAATAAAGAAAATAACAGAACGCCACTAGCCATCACCCCCCAACTAAAGCCTCTCCAACGCATCATCAGGAATCTACAACCTATCCTGAAGGATGACCCATCACTCTCACAGATCTTGGGAGACAGGCCAGTCCTTGCTTACAGACAGCCCCCCCCCCAACCTGAAGCAAATACTCACCAGCAACCACACACCAAAACCACTAACCAAGGAACTTATCCTTGCAACAAAGCCCGTTGCCAACTCTGTCCACATATCTATTCAGGGGACACCATCATAGGACCTAATCACATCAGCAACGCTATCAGAGGCTCGTTCACCTGCGCATCTACCAAAGTGATATATGCCATCATGTGCCAGCAATGCCCCTCTGCCATGTACATTGGCCAAACTGGACAGTCTCTGCGTAAAACAATAAATGGACACAAGTCAGACGTCAAGAATTACAACATTCAAAAACCAGTCGGACAACACTTCAGTCTCTCTGGTCACTTGATTACAGACCTAGAAGTCGCAATTCAATAAAAAAAATCTTCAAAAACAGATTCCAATGAGAGACTGCTGAATTGGAATTAATTTACAAATTGGACACCATTACATTAGGCTTGAATAAAGACTGGGAGTGGATGTGTCATTACACAAAGTAAAACTATTTCCCCATGTTTATTACTCCCCTTATTGTTCCTCAGATGTTCTTGTCAACTGCTGGAAATGGCCCACCTTGATTATCACTACAAAAGGTTCCCCCTCTCGCCTTGCTCTCCTGCTGGTAATAGCTCACCTTACCTGATCACTCTCCTTACAGTGTGTATGGTAACACCCATTGTTTTATGTTCTGTGTATTTAAAATCTCCCCACTGTATTTTCCACCGAATCCATCCGATGAAGTGAGCTGTAGCTCACGAAAGCTTATGCTCAAATAAATTCGTTAGTCTCTAAAGTGCCACAAGTACTCCTTTTGTTTTTGAAGTCAAGTGGCCACTCTTCTCATTATTCTGGAACCGGCTGCAGGAATGAGGATATCCCCTTTCAAAGCTCCATTTCTGACAGCCAGCATGCTTATCTGCTTATTTTACTGTGGAATGCTGCTTGCTGTGAGCGTGAGAGAGAGAGGCGTGCGGGGGGAGGGGTCTGCTGCTGTCTGAACTTAAGACAGCATGCTGACACACTTTAAGCACCCCAAAACACCTATGCACAGCACACTCCATGTCACATTCCACCCCCCCAGCATTTGAAAACCACATTGCAGCCACTTGTATGCTGGGATAGCTACCAAAATGCACTGCTCTTTGTGGCGTTGCAAGAGCTGCAAATGTGGCAACACCAGTGCATTTGCAGCTGACAGTATAAATACAGGCCAGCGTTCTCCCTGCTGCGGTCTCTGAAGGCTGGTGTAACTCCCATAGCTCTACATCTGCAAGTGTAGCCATGCCCTATAAATACATCAGGGCAGTAAATAGGAAGGAAGGAAGGAAGGAAAAGAGCTAGTGGATAACATTGGCACAAAAACAAAGGGAGATAATTTGGCCCTGATTAAATTTAGGCTGGAAGTTAGATGGTTTCTAACCATTAGAGAAGTGGGGTTCTGAAACAGCCTCTCCATAGGAGTAATGGGGCAAACAACTAGTTTTAATATGGAGACTGATAAATTTGTAAATCAGATATTATGACAGAGTGACGGACTGGACTCGATGACCCAGGAGGTCCCCATCCTTTTTTCTATGTAGTGCTGAAGAATTTCTGTGTGCTATGGTGGATGGATGGTGGAATGTGTAGATTGGCATTAGGTAATGCATGAAGGTATTTGTACAATTAGTTATGGGACTAGCAGTTAGAAGTCTCTTGTTACAAGGAGCAGTGGGAACCTATAGTGTGATCTGGTCAAGACAATAATAAAGTAGTTGACATTCTGATCCTCCCAAATGCCCTATGTTTACAAGTGGCATGAAGGAGGTTGTACTGCATATCTCATGGCACTGGAAAATGATCAGAAAATATTTTGCTAATATGGCCAGCCGTGTATGACAGGATTTTTGGAAAGGGTTGAGGGTGTGCTTCCCAGAAAAATGGAGATGGAAAGGAGTTTTTATTGTAGGCGACAGGCCAGCAGAGTTCCTTTTTTATTATACTTTTAATTATTTGTTTTGTTTTAGGGAGCCTAGAGCCTTGTGTAGGTGCCTTTTCTGTTATTATTTAGGTCCAATAAACAAATTGTCTGAACCAGCCCCAACAGGGAGAAGTGACCAAATGGTAGTGCTGATTTTATTAGACCTCTCAGCTGGTTTAGGTCCAATTGATTTAGTCTCCTCCTGTAGTTAACATTTAACCTTTCCCAGAAACTCCAGCTGACAGGCTGAGCTGTCTGCTTTATTTCCTGTTGCAGCATATGATAGGTGTAGCATATAACACACATCAGGTGCTTTGCACAGGTTCTAACACAATTGCTATTTCTTTACTAGCGTGAGAAATACACAGATCTATAACAAATAATAAACCCTATACACATTCCCCTCTCTCATTTTCCTCACCATCCCAGACTTTCTTTGGGCTGGCATCTGGCTCGTCTACAGTCATCCAGAATCCTCCTGTTGTACTGCATGGCTTGGACTAACTGGCTAAGCAACATTTCTGCAGAAAAGCACCTGGGGATTACAGTGGATGAAAAGCTGGATACGAGTCAGCAGTGTTCCCTCATTGCCAAAAAGGCTAAAGGCATATTGGGCTGCATTAGTAGGAGCATTGCCAGCAGATCGAGGGAAGTGATTGTTCCCCTCTATTCAGCACTGGTGAGACCACAGCTGGAGTTTTGCATCCATTTTTGGGCCCCCCACTACAGAAAGGATGTGGACAAATTGGAGAGAGTCCAGTGGAGGGCAACAAAATGATTAGGGGGCTGGGGCACATGATTTATGAGGAGAAGCTGAGGGAACTGGGCTTATTTAGTCTGCAGAAGAGAAGGAGGTATTTTTAGCAGCCTTCAGCTACCTGAAGGGGGGTTTCAAAGAGACTAGAGATAGGCTGTTCTCAGTGGTGGCGGATGTCAGAACAAGGAGTAATGGTCTCAAGTTGCAGTGGGGAGGTCGAGGTTGGATATTAGGAAACACTACTTCACTAGGAGAGTGGTAACCCATTCCAGTGCTTCATCTCGGGAAGTGGTGGAATCTCCATCCTTAGAGGTTTTCAAGGCTTGGCTTGACAAAGCCCTGGCTGGGATGATTAGTTGGAGTTGGTCCTGCTTTGAGCAGGGGATTGGACTATATGACCTCCTGAGGTTTCTTCCAACCCTAATCTATGAGTCTATGATTCCCAAATATGGAGCCATCTCCGCCAGCTTGGCTACTCTGATCTTGGCTAATCTGTCTCCTTCCCATCTGCCCAAATTCCTGTGAGTCCTTTTCAACTTCCTGCTTGGTCAGCTGTCTCTTTGTCCTGCCTGGGGAAATTTCACTCTACCCTTCCCCCCTCCTTTGAGGCAAGAAGTAGTGTCTACACCATTTCCTTGCTCCCAGATGCGTCTCACACAGAGTACTAGTCAGCCATGCCTCCGGACTATCAGCAGGATTTTTGATCACAGTCACAGCCAGTACTGACTTAGTCTCCCCAAATGGGGTGGCAGAGAGCTCACCTCCTGGGCTACTCATTCTGGTGAGGGGGTTGCAAGAGAACCCTCTGGGTTTAATCCTGTTACATCATTCCCCATTATCTAATGAAAAGGGGGTACTCTCCTGGACCCCAGAGCCTTATTCAACGTCTTTATTGATTCAGGTTTCAGAGTAGCAGCCGTGTTAGTCTGTATTCGCAAAAAGAAAAGGAGTACTTGTGGCACCTTAGAGACTAACACATTTATTTGAGCATAAGCTTTCGTGAGCTACAGCTCACTTCATCGGATGCATTGATTCAGGCTGCAGACAGAGATGGGCTTCCTCAGAGGGACTTTATACCCACATTTGTCTGCCTGCCAGAATCTGCTTCAGTACACCCTCATGACCTTCCTCCTAGGTTTCATGGGCATGGGTGAACTTTCTTCTTCTATTGAAGACAGAAGTGTTTGTCCTGGTCAGTAAGTATCTGTTGCTCCAATTCTGTCTGCTGGCTGTGACACCTGGCCTCCAATTCCATCTGTCTCTCCTTCATGAGTGATCCCTTCCCCTTCAGCTGCAGCTTCTTTCACTGCAGCCTCCACTGCTTTGGTTCACCCACCCTTGTATCTGCTGGGCCACCTGTGAAACCCTTCTAACACAATCTTCTTGGTCATCTGGATGTTGAAACCATATGAGCCAAATATGGCCACCCATTCAGATTTTTCTGATCAGCAGCACACAGAGCTCACGCCACATATGCTCAACAGCTGCTCTTTCTTGAGCTGTTAGTAATCCATACTTACTATCTGCTTTGACCCCAACAAAGTAACTGATTTAAAGAGATGGGTTTTGAGTTCCAATGACCAATGAGTGTCCCTGATCTGTGAGGGACATGTTTAATGCTTTGTCAGGAGTGGTGGATATATTCATGATGCAGCAATTTTCATAGTAATAACTTCATAATATCAACCAAATTTCATAAGTTGCACTTAGGTTCCCCAAATCATTACACACTCTGTAGACCTTGCTGGATTCCTAGGCATAACTAACAGTGTGAACCAAAGGCTGGGAACCAGAATAAACCCAGCCTTAGCAAAGTAACAACACCCAAGGTACCAGCTAATGCCAGGTAAGCACATTCCTGACTGGAGAGGGTGGTACAAAACCACACATCGCTCAACTAACTATGCGAACAAACTACAAAAAGATTGTACAGGAACACACCAACCCCTGATAAGATCACGTTGGGATGACAGGCTAATGGATAAGGATGTTTTGTTTGAACTAGCAGGTACAAGAATACAAGGAACAAGCAGGTACTAACGATGTCTGGAGTGTAATACGTAACTTGTTTGTATCAATGTATAAAAAGGAACAGTCATAGGAGGGACATCTTTGTCCAGCTGAGGGGGGACAGCATCCTGGTGCACTGCCTGAGCTGGTACCCTTCTCCCGGGCATACATGTGATAGTGGATCTGTAGATCCTATGGACTGCTAGTACCATGCTTTGTCGACAGTAAACCTGGCCGAGCGCCTTGGCCTTCCTGATAAAGAACATTGAGGGTCTGCTGAATTAACATGTTGCACTGTACGCTAATGCAGCTGACATTGGTGCTCTTACCATGTCTTACAACACAGAGCTCCCGTTTAAAGTTTACACAATGACAAGTAGTGAGAAAAGACCATCTTCAGTGTATAATCAGTTAATCAAAGGATTAAAATAAAGAGAAAGCATTACCTTTTGTCCTTCAGCCTCTGTTGGTTACTAAAAATTAGTTGATTAATTGCATTAATTTAAAACTCCAACACTTTTTATACATGACCTTCCTCAAGATGTCTTTCACCTCCTTGTTCCTGAGGCTGTAGTTCAGGGGTTCAGCATGGGGATCACCACTGTGTTGAATACAGAGGCCACTTTGTCTGTATAGTGGATGGAACTGGTCTGCAAATACAAAGTCCCATAGAAGATGGTGACGATCGTCAAGTGGGAGGTACAGGTGGAGAAGGCTTTGTGCCTGCCCTTGGCAGAGCAGATCCTTAGTATGGTGGAGAAGATATATAGGTAGGAGCAAGGCCGGCCCACAACATTTTGGCACATGAGGCTGGGAGCTCAAATGGCCTCTCGCTTGGGCGGAAACTTTGAAAGGTCTCAGTTCTGCCTTCTTCCTGTTCTACTCCTCTCATGGTACTGCTCTGCTACCTACCCCAATAAAGGAGAACTAACAACTTAAAATGCCTTGTTCAAATATTTTAAACACTTACATTTGCAGTTCAGGCATTTGAAAGTTAACTTTTCTTGTCTTCATAGTAAACACTGGCATTTTTATCTGTTTGAATAATCAAAGTGGTGCTTTCCATGCCTTCTTGGTTGCAAAGATTGAACTGCTTCCTGAAGGTCCACAGTCTGGGCCAGCTCATGCTCTACTGAGATGGTTGCAAGGCCGACCAGCCTCTCCTGTGTCATTGTGGAGCGTAGATGTGTTTTTATTAACTTCAGGTTGGAGAAGGTGCGTTCTCCACTGGAAACTGTTACAGGAAGTGTTAGAAGGGATAGAGAATAAGAAGGAGAATATCTTATTGCCCTTATATAAATCCATGGTACGCCCACATCTTGAATATTGAGTACAGATGTGGTCACCTCATCTCAAAAAAGATATACTGGCATTAGAAAAGGTTCTGAAAAGGGCAACTAAAATGATTAGGGGTTTGGAACGGGTCCCATATGAGGGGAGATTAAAGAGGCTAGGACTTTTCAGGTTGGAAAAGAGGAGACTAAGGGGGGATATGATAGAGGTATATAAAATCATGAGTGGTGTGGAGAAAATGAATAAGGAAAAGTTATTTACTTGTTGCCATAATATAAGAACTAGGGGGCCACCAAATGAAATTAATGGGTAGCAGGTTTAAAACAAAAGGAAGTTCTTCTTCACTCAGCGCACAGTCAACCTGTGGAACTCCTTGCTTGAAGAGGTTGTGAAGGCTAGGACTATAACAGGGTTTAAAAGAGAACTGGATAAATTCATGGAGGTTAACTCCATTAGTGGCTATTAGCCAGGATGGGTAAGGAATGGTGTCCCTAGCCTCTGTTTGTCAAAGAGTGGAGATGGATAGCAAGAGAGAGATCATGAGATCATTACCTGTTCGGTTCACTTGCTCTGGGGCACCTGGCATTGGTCACTGTTGGTAGACAGGATACTGGGCTGGATGGACCTTTGGTCTGACCCAGTATGGCCATTATGTTCTTAAGTATACGCAGAGCAACAAAAGCATTTGGAAAGAGGGTGGTCATCTTAACGATGCACATATGTTCCATAATAGCCTTTGGAGTTGATCCTGCTGAAATGTATCTTAAAAGGGCTTTCAATTCATCACCTAAATCACTCACATCAATAGCACACGTCATCATGTGTCAACACTGTCTCTAATGCCCTGCATTGCTGGTGTAGGTCTTCAGGTATAGTGAGGAGTTCTGGAATATAATACAACATCCCAAATATACTGCTGTGTTCCTTGAACTGCATGAAACGTTCAACTTTTGCACAATCTAGCACCTGGTTAAAGAATTCAATTTTGAATTGTTGTTTGGGGTCTCTTATTATCCCATACCTCGTAATCAAAATGTCATCTTCTTCAGTGGGTGGGAAAATAGCTTCGGGGTGAACTTTCTCTGCCAACTTCTGTGCACTCTTCAGAATGTTTTGAAATCCTTAATCTGACTGGTAAGACTGGGTTTTATGCTTATAAGAAGCACACAAGATTTGTTAGGGAATCATAGAATATCAGGGTTGGAAGGGACCGCAAGAGGTCATCTAGTCCAACCCCCTGCTCAAAGCAGGACCAATCCCCAATTTTTGCCACAGAGCCCTAAATGGCCCCCTCAAGGATTGAACTCACAACCCTGGGTTAAGCAGGCCAATGTTCAAACCACTGAACTATCCCTCCCCAATACGCTGAAATTATTTAGAATACAGCAGTTAGCATATGCTTGTTAGTCACAAACACACACAGTTTTGCTGGTTGATGTTTATAGTTACCAGTCCAGAGTCTGGATCAATCTAGTGGCCAGCCAGATTGGTCACAGAGGCGAGCCGGGCTCTGTTGGTCATGATGATGATGATGATCCTGGAGTTGTGGCAAGATGAAGCCATAGCCCCATGGCAAAGCACTTTGTTTTTATAGTTTTTTTTATTAAAGTTTATGGATTTTGCTGTGTTAGTTTATGACTGGTTACTTTTTAGTTGGTGTTATTTTTTGATGTTAACATTCCAAAGTACCTTTGAGAGGGTCATTCTGTTCTGGTTTTGATTTAATTAATTGTTTTGTTTTTAGGGGTGCCAGCCTTTACCTCAGGGCCGTCAATCTGCTCTTCCTTACTTATAGATGCGCGTTGACGGTTCTTTGGTGTCGATAAGTTGTTAAATTTTTACACCCCTTCTTTTTTGAGCATTTGATTTTAACAATGGCCTTTACACCTTGGTTTGTGTTTTTTTTGGATGCATACATTTCTTATTTGCACAAACAATCTTTCACAGAGACCTTCAAAAGGTATACAGCAGATTTTATGTTGAGCAAGAAAGGCACTGTAAATTAAACCTTACTAAATTTACTAAGTTCATAGTGGGGCCCGGGCCTTTAACATTCCTTTAATTTCATTAACGTAGACAAGACAAAATTGTCTTATTTACTAAACCTTAAAACAAAAAAATGTATATTTAACAAGACTGCTTAATTTATAATATATATAGGAAACCATAGTAGACATTATAACTTATAATCAGTCAAAAGGATTGTTCTGGTCTGTCAGATGCGTTTCTGCCAATGTCCCAGAGGGTCATTCTTTTTTGCTATTCAAAAAGGGTAGCTGGAAGGATAATCAAATCATACATGAATTCTTATAGTACAAATATAAAATTCTGTTCCTACATAGGTATGACTTTGCTTTGTCCAGTTGCTCCATTACTCCAGATATATCAAGGTCAACACCTTGGAGTGTCTTACTTACAACATTTATTTCAAACAGTATGTCATGCCACAACACTAAGCCACACAGAAATTTGAAGTTATGTATGTTTGTTGATTCCATTTCCCTCTGCCACCATTCTCACACAAACAGTTCCTGTCATAGCATTCAGAGTAGCAGCCGTGTTAGTCTGTATTCGCAAAAAGAAAAAAAGGAGTACCGGTGGCACCTTAGAGACTAACAAATTTATTAGAGCATAAGCTTTCGTGAGCTACAGCTCACTTCATCGGAAATGCATCCGATGAAGTGAGCTGTAGCTCACGAAAGCTTATGCTCTAATAAATTTGTTAGTCTAAGGTGCCACCGGTACTCCTTTTTCTTTTTGTCATAGCATTAGCATCCATAATGGCAACTATGGCGTCATCTATCATCCCAATTCAGTGTTTGATAGGCTATCACCTCCACTCAACTTTCCCATCGTGTGGCACTCAGTGGTTTCAGTATCAGAGAGGATGTTCCCAGATGTTGCTTCAAAATTTGCCATCGATGAGTTGATGCAGAGAAAAATACATAGATGCTTTGAATTACGTTAAAAAATTCAGTGGCCTCACTAGAAGCTGATGCTGCATCACTAGCCACCAAGTTCAATGAATGAGAACTGCATGGGACAAAAAAAGCTCGAGGGTTTAACTCTCGGATCTGTGTCTGGACTCCTCTGTTCTTTCCTCTCATGTTGGCACTATTATCGTAGCTTGGACCTCTCATGTCAGCTATTGCAATTGCCGTATGTTCCAACTTTTTAAGAAGCACATTTGTCATACCAGCTCTTGTAGTATCAATCTAAATAAGTTCTAGAGAATGTTCTGACAGTCACCATTGCAGGGACATTTTCTACTAGGATCTGTTGTTGTTACAAAACGCACGATTAATTTGTTCCGTATGGCTGATGTCAGGTGTGCAGTCCAGAATAACAGGAGTAATATCTTGCTGACTTCAGATCTGCCACAATCTTCGGTTTGACTTTTGACGACAATAATTGTATGATCTCATTTTGAATGGTTTTTCAAAGGTAGTGATGTGTGTACATTCAGGGCTGGATTACCCAATAGGCAGACTAAGCATGTGCTTGGGCACCAGCAAAGCAGGGGGCACCAAAAAAAAAAAAGATTTTTTTTTTGAAAAAAATATATTAAATAAAAGCATTGAAGTAGTCATCATGGGAAAAATCAGAACTTTGTTAGACTTCCTTACACTCCACTTCACATTGCTCCCCCATTTTTCTGTTCTCTTATTACTTATCCCCACCCAAACCAGGGGGTGTCCGACTAACGTAGATTGAAATAATGCGAGGAAATCAGATCCTGTCATGTATTGCAATAATTTATGTTTTATTATTGATATATTCTTCTGAGTTATACGTACTTGATTCATTTTTTTTCTTTCATATACATCTCCATAAAAATATAGTGTATGTTGTGTAATTTTTTTTTTTAAGTTCAGATAACTGAGATAAGGGGCAGGATGAAATGTAACCAACTGAGTGGAGCACAGAAACGTAAACTGGCGGAAGAAACAAAAATCCAGTGAAATTTTCCAAAATCTTCCAAAGCTGACATTTTTCAAAGCAAATCCATCAGAAGCAACATCTTCTCTCAGTACCACAGACATCATTCCAAAACCTGTAGGTGTTTCAGAGATTGACCCTTCTTGTATTGGTGAAACAAACACCATTCCAGAACAGGTGGATGTGTCAGAGACTGAACCTCCTCATGCTGTAAATAATAGGAGAAAAGATCCTGGTATGTGGGTTGATTTCAGTACCGATGATGTAGCTTACTGGATAGATCGTGGATCAAATGACTGTCAACACCACACTGGGCCATTTGAGAAATCAAAAATATTTTTTGGCATGAAAGCAAATGGTGAGAATGGCTCGAGAATGGCTACTGTATTCACCATCAACAGGGTCTGTGTACTGTTTTGTCTGCAAACTTTTTGCATATAAGCCTTCAACATCCTGGTTTGCTGCAGATGGATTTAGTGACTGTCGGAATACTGTTTTAATTGAACAACATGAAAATAGGACTACACACAGAGATTCAATGTTGACATATTTAAATCAAAGACAGGGCTTTGGATTGAAACAAAAATGGGAAGAACACATTAAAGGGGAGCGTGAATACTGGCAAAATGTCTTGCAGCGTGTTATAGCTGTTATTCAAATATGAGCTGAACGTGGTCTGCCTTTTTGGGATCAAACACCACATTTGGATCATTGCAGAATGGAAATGTCTTGGGATTGTTGGAGCTTGTGGCTCCGTTTAACCCATTTTTAGCAGGCCATATTTCAAAATATGGCTGGCAAAGGTAACCCCTCATACTTATCCAAGACAATATGTGATGAACTCATTGGTCAAATGAGTGACAAAGTTTGTTCAGCTATTGTGGATGAAATAACTACTGCTGGGTACTTCAGTTTATCTGTCGACTCTACGCCTGATCTTTCACATATTGATCAATTCAGTATTGTTCTTAGATATGTGTCTCCCACAGATGGAAAACCAGTTGAACGATTTATAACATTCCTCAATTTGAAAAGCCACACTGGTGAAGAAATGGCAAATCAAGTACTGCATTATCTGTGCCAAGTTTGCAAAATAGATTTCTCAAAGTGCAGAGGTCAATCTTATGAGAACGCTGCCAACATGTCAGGGTGTTATCAAGGAATGCAGAAGAAGCTTTTAGAACAGAACAAATATGCCATATTCATACCATGTGCTGCACACTCTCTCAATCTTGTTGGCCGCAGTGCTGTTGATTGTTGTCAGGTGGTAGTAAGTTTTTTCTCAACAGTCCAGTTACTTTATACATTTTTCTCTGCCTCAACATACCGATGGGCAGTTCTTCAAACATATTTGGGCAACGATTGTGTGTTGAAATCTTTCTAATACTCCCTGGGAGGCACATGCAGTGGCAACAAGTGCAATTCTGGAGTCCTACTCAAAGATTGTGGATGCATTAGAAAGTAGAGCTGAAGACCAATCACAAGAGGGAGAAACTATACTAGAGGCAGAAAACATTGCCAACAAGATGCAAGAACTAGACTTTGTATTCATGTTGACCATGTGGAATGAAATTTTACAACACTTTTACTATACAAGTTGAGCTCTCCAAGAAAAAGAATTGGATTTGAAAACATGTGCAGACCTCTGTCTATCATTAGCAGGCCACTTACACATTTTGAGGAATGATTTCAAAAGATTTGAAGACATATCAAAAGATATCTTGCCCGATACTAACTACAAAGAAGCCCAATCCCGCAAGCGAATCAGGAAAAAACAAGCAAATGATAGCAGTGCAATGGAAAAAGCATTGAATCTTAGCGTAGTAAGTAGATATGCAAAATTTGTCTCTATAATTGATACAGTTGAAACTCATAAGAAGAGGAGAGGTGAAGTGTACAAAGAAGTATCAAGTAGATTTTCTTTTCTAAACAATATGGACTTATCTGACGAACAATATTCACAAGGTTCCCAAAAGCTAGTTGACTCATATCCTGTTGACTTGAACATGAATCTCTGTGGAGAAGTACGGCAGTTCCACTGTTATATGCGCGCAAAGTTTAATGAAACAGGAAAAATGAAATTCAGTCACATTGATCTTCATGACACAATATTGAAAGATGGAATACAATGTGTATTTCCAAATGTAGAGATCGCACGACGTATTTTTCTAACATTGATTACTAACTGCTCTGCAGAACGCTCTTTTTCTCAGCTGAAAAGAATAAAAAACCCTCAGAGAACAGTGTGTCAGGACAGACTTTATTCACTTTCCCTATTGTGTATGGAAGTGGACATGCTTCGTCGCGTCAGCTTTGATGAACTTACTCAGAATTTTGCAATCAGAAAATCTAGAAAGAAGCTATTTTAATTTCAGCATACATGTAAATTGTGTCATTTCAAAAAATAAAATTTTATTTTACGGTATAGTATTGTTTTTATTTAGAATTACATATTGGGGCACCATAATCTTTTCAGTACTTAGGGCCTCTAATGGTCTTAATTTGGCCCTGAGTAGCTAAGGGCTACATTCTGGCCACGGTGCTGTCCGTCAAGTTAGAGGAGTTGTGAAGGGGCTGAATCCCCAGAAAGAATTTTTGCTTACGCTTCCAAATCAACTCCTGGGAGAGCTTGCACAGTGAATAGCAGAACACCCACAACTTGACCCTTGAGAATTGTGTATCATATGCCTCACAAGAGTTGTGAAGGAGATGAAATTTCCATTTCATGGGAAATTACAATATTTCAATAATTGTTTTTATTCTTAATTGGAAACAATTTAAAAATTTCTTGTGAAATGAATTTTTCAAGAACAAATATTTCAGGACAATTCAAACATTTTGTTTTGATAAAATATTTCATTTAAATTTCAACTTTTATTAATTTTATATTATATTGTAAAATTGTAATATAACTAAACAAAACAGGTATAAACATTTTTAAACAAAATTGAAACATTCCTTTCTGATAAGGTCAAAGTGCTTCTTTTTTTCCCCTCAAAGAAATTTTTTTGAGATCAACGTATTCATATGGAATGTTTTGATTTTTGAGAAATCAGAATTTTCTGATGGAAGAGTGTACTGCCCAAGAAGAAGTACACTGCCTTAAACCTACATGCAGTGGAATTGCTGTTGTTGCTAGCCCACAGATGAGAGAGTGCATGCCTCTATTTTATGGCTTTGTTTTCTCCTTTTTTCCACATTTGCATTTCAAAGGAGTCTGATGTCTGGAAAGGCTGCTGTTTTTTGTTTCTTTAAAAAAAAAAAACAGAGTTGAGGGGGCCTGATACAGAAGACACACACACAATTCTCTTTCATGGAGGTACATGACTTTTGTTCTTTCTTGTTTTGATTTTTCCCTTAATGTTGTTAAGTGACGTTTATTCTGACTTGAAATGATTTTTCTTTGTTGGACCCAGGCAGTATGATCTTGTGACTCCAAGGATTACCACATCTTTGAACTACACAGCATGGAATGTCTTCAGTGTTGCTAGTCCAAGTATTACTAAACTATTGTCAATGCAATGACTTTGGTGTTGCCAGCACAGACTATACCATGCCTTAAACCTGTTGTCAGTGTTTGAATGTCATGACTGTTCCAAAACTTAAGAATCTTTGTGCCTGCAATAAAGTTCCTCTGCTAGACAAGGACTGTTAGTCAAATTTTTACACTGCACTGCCTGGGCCAGATCCTCAGCTGGTGTCAATCAGTATAGCTCCATTCTCTGGCCACTTGGTGCAGTGCAATTTGGCCACACATTACAAGGTAGGAAATTTCTTAGGGAGCGCCTGTGTGGTATTGCTAGCTAAAAGTGGCACCAGTATTACTGCAGAAAATCCAAGTGATGCTGATGACTGATACCTGTATGGGTGTGGGATTAATAAATTAATTGTAACTGGGACTAAGGTCATGTTTTTTCATCTTCCAAAACACTGGTTTATGCCACTTGAGAACTACATGAAAGATCCCATATCACCTACTGTGAGCAGCCACTAGGAGCCAATACCCATGCAGAGCCCAGTATGTTACATGATGCAGGAAGTACATAGACATAAAAGAAAAGGAGTACTTGTGGCACCTTAGAGACTAACAAATTTATTTGAGCATAAGCTTTCGTGAGCTACAGCTCACTTCATTGGATGCATCTGATGAAGTGAGCTGTAGCTCACGAAAGCTTATGCTCTAATAAATTTGTTAGTCTCTAAGGTGCCACGGGTACTCCTTTTCTTTTTGCGAATACAGACTAACACGGCTGCTACTCTGAAAATAGACATAGTCAGAGCTGTTGTGGGGGAGGGAGAACAATTGTACTAACACCCCAATTTTAGGGAGGGCCCCAGAACATCTGTAACTGGGGTGAAATGACGTGAAATGGAAGAGGGTGGAGCCCCAGTGAACATGATAAATCAGGTCCCCTGCCAATAATACAAGGATTATGTGCTGTTACTAGTTCGAAGATGTAGGATTTATTTCTGCTGGGTATTCCCTGTATTAGTTGGCTAGCCCCAAAATTATATTAGGCCTTACATCTGCACAGCAGGTTCTGTGAGATGTTGATAGTCCAAAGAATATTGAGATTTATACCTACAGAGCAGTTGCATTGCCAACTCATGGATTACCAGCCCTTAAGGAAACCTGCAGAAGAATCAATTATATGGTTAACTCTAAGACTGTCAGATATGAGGCCTCCAATGCAGTGTCCGTGTGGGGTGATACAAGCTTAAGTAGTGTCATTTTTATATGCTTATAATACAGCGATTATGTGGTGTTGGATTCATACCTGAAGGGCAAAATGTGTTCTGTTGCTTGCCCAAAGTTTATTAGGCCTTTATGCCTGCAGGGTAGTACCAGTGTGGTATTGCTAACCCAAAAATTTATGGGCCTTTCTAATTAAGAACTATTATTATTATTGGCAGTATTGTTATGCCCATGTTGGTCCCAGGATATGCCCACTTTATTCTGAATGGTTTCTTGCAACATGTGTTAACTCTTTATGCTTAATAGTTTGTTCCACCCTGTATTTAGGTGTGACACTGAGTACCTTTCCCAGACTGGAGAAGAGCTCTGTGGGAAGTTTGTCTCTTTCACCAACGGAAGTTGGTCCAAGAAAAGATATTACCTCACCCGCCTTGTCTCTATTATTATGACAGCAGAAGATCAAATTCTATGATCATTATGATTTAATCCTAAAGATTTGGCTTTATGCCTGCATGTCTATGCAGTGTAGTTAGCCCAAAGCCTCCACAGGAATTTATGCAAGAAAAGCTGTGTTGGGTCATGAGACTAACCAAACAGTTACGTATGGCTGACTTAGAACAACGCTTCCTCAGCTCTCGTCTCCTAATGCCCCTACTCTACATTGCGCTACATTGATGACGACATCTTCATCATCTGGACCCATTGAAAAGAAGCCCTTGAGGAATTCCACCATGATTTCAACAATTTCCATCCCACCATCAACCTCAGCCTGGACCAGTCCACACAAGAGATCCACTTCCTGGACACGACGGTGCTAATAAGCCATGGTCACATAAACACCACCCTATATCGGAAACCTACTGACCGCTATTCCTACCTACATGCCTCTAGCTTTCATCCAGATCATACCACACGATCCATTGTCTACAGCCAAGCTCTACGATATAACCGCATTTGCTCCAACCCCTCAGACAGAGACAAATACCTACAAGATCTCTGTCATGCATTCCTACAACTACAGTACCCACCTGCTGAAGTGAAGAAACAGATTGACAGAGCCAGAAAAGTACCCAGAAGTCACCTACTACAGGACAGGCCCAACAAAGAAAACAGAACGCCACTAGCCATCACCTTCAGCCCCCAACTAAAACCTCTCCAACGCATCATCAAGGATCTACAACCTATCCTGAAGGATGACCCATCACTCTCACAGATCTTGGGAGACAGGCCAGTCCTTGCTTACAGACAGCCCCCCAATCTGAAGCAAATACTCACCAGCAACCACACACCACATAACAGAACCACCAACCCAGGAACCTATCCTTGCAACAAAGCCCGTTGCCAACTCTGTCCACATATCTATTCAGGGGACACCATCATAAGGCCTAATCACATCAGCCACACTATCAGAGGCTTGTTCACCTGCGCATCTACCAATATGATATATGCCATCATGTGCCAGCAATGCCCCTCTGCCATGTACATTGGCCAAACTGGACAGTCTCTACGTAAAAGACTGAATGGACACAAATCAGACGTCAAGAATTATAACCTTCAAAAGCCAGTTGGAGAACACTTCAATCTCTGTGGTCACTCGATCACAGACCTAAGAGTGGCTATCCTTCAACAAAAAAGCTTCAAAAACAGACTCCAACGAGAGACTGCTGAATTGGAATTAATTTGCAAACTGGATACAATTAATTTAGGCTTGAATAGAGACTGGGAATAAGTGAGTCATTACACAAAGTAAAACTATTTCCCCATGGTATTTCTCCCCCCCACCCTACCCCCCACTGTTCCTCAGATATTCTTGTTAACTGCTGGAATTAGCCTACCTTGCTTGTCACCATGAAAGGTTTTCCTCCTTCCCCCCCACCCGCTGCTGGTGATGGCTTATCTTAAGTGATCACTCTCCTTACAGTGTGTATGATAAACCCATTGTTTCATGTTCTCTGTGTGTGTATATATATCAATCTCCCCTCTGTTTTTTCCACCAAATGCATCTGATGAAGTGAGCTGTAGCTCACAAAAACTTATGCTCAAATAAATTTGTTAGTCTCTAAGGTGCCAGAAGTACTCCTTTTCTTTAGGCGTTAGTGGTGTTTCTAACCTAAAGACATAAGAATTTTGCATACAGGGCCATACTTGTGGTCTGTTGCTAACTTCAAGATTATAAAGCCTGATGCCTGCTATGTTGTGTCTCTGCTTCAAAGATTATTAAACCTTCTCCTTCCAGGGCAGTGGCTTCATGAGGTTAGTAGCTTGAAGATTAAAACAGACGCTTGTGAAATACATTGAATTAGTGGGTCTGATAGTGACTGCTCCCATTATAATAGCCTATTACTTTCAACTAGCTAAAAGCATCTTCTCATGTCTTGGCTTTGATCTCTGCTGAATGTGCGAGTCCTTCTTTCACAGGAAAGGCTCATTACACCTGCCCACTGGTGTCTTTGTGGTATTAATAGCTCCAAGGTTATGAAAGTTAATGTCTGCAGGATGGTGTTTGTGAGATGTCTCTAGCCCAGTAATTGTTAGGCTGGCTGGCCGGCCAGTAGTTTCTGTGTGGGATTGCTAGCCCCAAAAATATCAGGAATGAGGCCTACATGGCTGTGCCTGTGGGATACTTCTGGGCCAAATATTATTATGCCTTTGGGGTAATTTGTGCCTGCATCCTGTACTAGTCAAAAAACTAGGCCTTAAAGATATAGGAGAATCAATACTGTTGCTAGCCCAGAGATTACCAGGTCTAAAGCCTTCCGGACAGCCTCTTTGTAGTGGTGGTACCTTAACTCGTGCCTTTTCTTTTGTGTATACTGAGGCCAAATAATTTTTACGTGAGGGATACCACACAGGTACTTCCCTACAGGCTTGAAGCCTTATAATCCTTAGGTGAACATTACCTCACAGTGGTGCCACCTCTCAAAATGCTATCTGTGATTAAGAAGCACAGAAATTTGTGATGTTAATAATTTAAAGATTACTAGGCCTTATGCCTATGTATTACACTGTCTTAGTGTGTGTGCACGTGCATGCATGAATATATGACCTTTCAGTAGCAGGCTTGAGCAGCAGTAACAGTCAAGCCATGTATTAAAGGGAATCTCTTTCAGCTCAGGTAGTATGGACCTGTTTTTTCTGTTCCAAAGACCTTGTAGTGAGTCTTTGTTGATAATCAAGACGTCTGTGTGCACGCCCTAATGGTTCATTACACCTGCAGTGCAGTTTTGTATAGTTTGCTTACCCCACATTATTAGGCTACAAGCCTGTAGGGCACTGCCCATGAGGTATGGCTTACGTACAGGTTATTAGTAGAGCAGATTGGAAATTTTCCAATAGAATTTTTTTTTTAAACCAGAAAAATTCATTTTGCCAAAACTGTCATTTCCATGGGAACATGCAGATTTTGAAAAAAAATCATTAAAAAACAAACAATTGAAACAAAGTGATTTGATGACTTTTTGGTTCAATTTTTTTTCCTGAGGACACTAGCCTATGTATTACCTATCTGGTATTGCACATCTAAAAATTATTAGACATTAAGCCTTGATAGGAGTATCTGTGTAATATTGCTCCCCTTCCTCATTGCTTCTTTCCTGGGTATCTGGCTGGTGAATCTTGCCCATGTGCTCAGGGTTTAGCTGATTCCTTCCCAACCCCAAATATGGCAATTTTCCTCCAGGGCAGATTGGAGAGGCCCTGGAGGTTTTTCGCCTTCCTCTGTAGCATGGGGTATGGTTGACTTGAGGGAGGCTTCTCTGCTCCTTGAAGTCTTTGAACCATGATTTAAGGACTTCAATAGCTCAGACATGGGTGAGGTTTTTCATAGGAGTGGGTGGGTGAGATTCTGTGGCCTGTGCTGTGCAGGAGGTCGGACTAGATGGTCAGAATGGTCCCTTCTGATCTTAGTATCTATGAATCTAAAGATGAATAGGTTTCAAGCAGTCCTTGTGTGGTGTGACAGATGTTTTCCAAGAATATTGTCAGAAATTCATATTGGATTAAGTTTAAATATCTTTGTAGTCCATTGTATTAAACACAAAGTTTACGTATTAATGTGGGCCTAGATGATCAAAGGACCATATTGAACAAGGTGGCAGACAAGAATGGTCTTTTAGTACAACATATATGAAGTGGATTTCATGGCAAATGTCTAAGGAGAGGCGAATGTAAATTTCCCATTTCCAGGTATGCAAAAACCCAGCCTTTTGAAGCTATGGCCTGAAGACTGGGCCTTTGTCTGCTGACTACTTATTCCAGGAGGCACAAGATCAGTGGCCCAAACTGTATAGGGGAGAGACTGGAGAATAGCACTGTCACCAGGAAAAGGCAGGTCTATGTGATCGGGGACTCTTTATTGAGAAGAATAGACAGGCCTGTAACTAGAGCTGATCCTGAGAATAGAAGGGTGTGCTGTCTTCCAGATTCTCACTGGAAAGTATTAAGGGAGACTATGCTAGGCTGGGGAAGACGCTTAAGGAAATTGAGGCTCAGGTGATCTTTAGTGGGATCCTGCCTGTTCCTAGAGAAGGTGTGACAAGATTGACTGTCAACAGATGGCTTAGGCAGTGGTGCTATAAGGAGGGCTTTGGGATGTATGGCCACTGGGAGGCATTCACGGACAGAGGTCAGTTCTCTCGGGATGGACTTCATCTGAGTAGGGAAGGAAATAGACTTCTAGGATCGAGGCTGGCACAACTGATAAAGAGAGCTTTAAACTAGGAATTGGGGGGAGATGGATGGGAGATGTCCAGTAAATCTCCACGCCAGATTTTAGCATTGAGAGGGAAGAAGACGAAGTAAGAATGGATACAGCCGTGGGTAGGAGAATGTATATAAGGAGTGAGGGCGGTGTGGATACTAGTCTAATAGGTTATACTGGCTGTAGAATGACTGTGCCTAATAGGGTACAAAATGTGAGCGAGGCCAAACAGCAAAAATTAAGATGTTTGTACACCAATGCGAGAAGCCCAGGTAACAAAATGGAGGAACTAGAGCTTCTGGTGCAGGAAATGAAACCAGATATTATAGGGATAACAGAAACATGGTGAAATAGTAGTCATGACTGGACTACAGGTATTGAAGGGTATGTGCTCTTTAGGAAAGACAGAAACAAAGGTAAAGGGGGTGGAGTAGCATTGTGTATCAGTGATGAGGTAGAATGTAAAGAAATAAGAAGCGATGCAATGGATAAGACAGTCTGTCTGGGCAAAAATTACATTGGGGAAGATAACTAGTAAAGCCTCTCCTACGATAGTGCTTGGGGTGTGCTATAGACCTCCAGGATCTAATTTGGATATGGATAAAGCCCTTTTTCATATCTTTAATAAAGTAAATTCTAATGGAAACTGCATGATCATGGGAGACTAACTTCCCAGATATAGACTGGAGGACCAGTGCTAGTAATAATAGGGCTCAGATTTTCCTAGATGTGATAGCTGATGGATTCCTTCATCAAGTAGTTGCTGAACCGACTAGAGGGGATGCCATTTTAGATTTAATTTTGGTGAGTAGCGAGGACCTCATAGAAGAAATGGTTGTAGGGGACAATCTTGGCTCAAGTGATCATGAGCTAATTCAGTTCAAACTAAATGGAAGGATTAACAAAAAAAAATCTGCAACTAGGGATTTTGATTTCAAAAGGGCTGACTTTCAAAAATTAAGGAAATTAGTTAGGGAAGTGGATTGGACTGAAGAACTTATGGATCTAAAGGTAGAGGCCTGGGATTACTTTAAATCAAAGCTGCAGAAGCTATCAGAAGCCTGTATCCCAAGAAAGGGGAAAAAATTCATAGGAAGGAGTTGTAGACCAAGCATCTTAGAGAGGTGATTAAGAAGAAGCAGAAAGCATACAGGGAGTGGAAGATGGGAGAGATCAGCAAGGAAAGCTACCTAATTGAGGTCAGAACATGTAGGGATCAAGTGAGACAGGCTAAAAGTCGAGTAGAGTTGGACCTTGCAAAGGGAATTAAAACCAATAGTAAAAGGTTCTATAGCCATATAAATAAGAAGAAAACTAAGAAAGAAGAAGTGGGGCCGCTAAACACTGAGGATGGAGTGGAGGTTAAAGATAATCTAGGCATGGCCCAATATCTAAACAAATACTTTGCCTCAGTCTTTAATAAGGCTAAAGAGGATCTTGGGGATAATGGTAGCATGACAAATGGGAAGGAGGATATAGAGGTAGATATTACCATATCAGAGGTAGAAGCGAAACTGAAACAGCTTAATGGGACTAAATCGGGGGGCCCAGATAATCTTCATCCAAGAATATTAAAGGAATTGGCACCTGAAATTGCAAGCCCATTAGCAAGATTTTTTAATGAATCTGTAAACTCAGGAATAGTACCGAATGATTGGAGAATTGCTAATATAGTTCCTATTTTTAAGAAAGGGAAAAAAGTGATCCGGTAATTACAGGCCAGTTAGTTTGACATCTGTAGTATGTAAGGTCCTGGAAAAAATTTTGAAGGAGAAATTAGTTAAGGACATTGAAGTCAATGGTAAATGGGACAAAATACAACATGGTTTCACAAAAGGTAGATCGTGACAAACCAACCTAATCTCCTTTTTTGAAAAAGTAACAGATTTTTTAGATAAAGGAAATGCAGCGGATCTAATTTACTTAGATTTCAGTAAGGCAGTTGATACCGTGCCACATGGGGAATTATTAGTTAAATTGGAGAAGATGGGGATCAATATGAACATCAAAAGGTGGATAAGGAATTGGTTAAAGGGGAGACTGCAACGGGTCCTACTGAAAGGCGAACTGTCAGGTTGGAGGAAGGTTACCAGTGGAGTTCCTCAGGTGTCGGTTTTGGGACCAAATCTTATTTAATCTTTATTACTGACCTTGGCACAAAAAGTGGGAGTGTGCTCATAAAGTTTGCAGATGATACAAAGCTGGGAGGTATTGCCAATTCGGAGAAGGATCGGGATATTATACAGGAGGATCTGGATTACCTTGTAAACTGGAGTAATAGTAATAGGATGAAATTTAATAGTGAGAAGTGTAAGGTTATACATTTAGGGATTAACAACAAGAATTTTAGCTATAAGTTGGGGACGCATCAATTAGAAGTAACGGAAGAGGAGAAGGACCTTGGAGTATTGGTTGATCATAGGATGACTATGAGCTGCCAATGTGATATGGCTGTGAAAAAAGCTAATGCGGTTTTGGGATGCATCAGGAGAGGCATTTCCAGTAGGGATAAGGAGGTTTTAGTACCATTATACAAGGCACTGGTGAGACCTCACCTAGAATACTGTGTGCAGTTCTGGTCTCCCATGTTTAAAAAGGATGAATTCAAACTGGAGCAGGTACAGAGAAGGGCTACTAGGATGATCCGAGGAATGGAAAACTTGTCTTATGAAAGGAGACTTAAGGAGCTTGGCTTGTTTAGCCTAACTAAAAGAAGGTTGAGGGGAGATATGATTGCTCTCTATAAATATATCAGAGGGATAAATACAGGAGAGGGAGAGGAATTATTTAATCTCAGCACCAATGTGGACACAAGAACAAATGGGTATAAACTGGCCACCAGGAAGTTTAGACTTGAAATCAGACGAAGGTTTTTAACCATCAGAGGAGTGAAGTTTTGGAATAGCCTTCCAAGGGAAGCAGTGAGGGCAAAAGATCTATCTGGCTTTAAGATTCTACTCGATAAGTTTATGGAGGAGATGGTATGATGGGATAATGCGATTTTGGTAAGTAATTGATCTTTAAATATTCAGGGTAAATAGGCCTAATCCCCTGAGATGGGATATTAGATGGATGGGATCTGAGTTACTATAGAAAATTCTTTCCTGGGTATCTGGCTGGTGAATCTTGCCCATTGCCATATTTGGGGTCGGGAAGGAATTTTTCTCCAGGGCAGATTGGAGAGGCCCTGGAGGTTTTTCGCCTTCTTCTGTAGCATGGGGCATGGTTGACTGGAGGGAGGCTTCTCTGCTCCTTGAAGTCTTTGAACCATGATTTAAGGACTTCAATAGCTCCGACATGGGTGAGGTTTTTCATAGGAGTGGGTGGGTGACATTCTGTGGCCTGCGCTGTGCAGGAGGTCGGACTAGATGATCAGAATGGTCCCTTCTGACCTTAGTATCTATGAATCTATGTATAAAGGATAGACTGACCTATTCATAGCAGGAGTGAGTTCTGAGCTGATGCTGTTATGAACTTTTAGGCACAGGGGAAACCCCTAGTTGCGGTTTGAAGGACTGACTCCTACCAGAGCCCTTGCTGGAGCTGGGAGGTAATTTCTGGTAAACTTATTAGCAAGTGTGTAGTTTTGGTTATTGTTTTTAATATGTTTTCTCTGTAATGCTTTCACCTTAAGAATAAATGTGCTATCTTATCAAGATCTGTGTAGTAATTTATAACTGCTGGCAATTACACTGTTCATAATCTTTGATGAGAAAGCAAAGCACAGAAGCTGGCCTGTTTAGGCAGTCTGATTTGCTGGGGATATCACAGTGTAGGCAGGGAACTGGAAAGTCCCCAGTCAGGAGGGAGAGAGATGCAGATCTCTGAGTGTTGGCTGAGGAGCTGGGGGCCTAGAATGGGTGGCCCTTAGTGGACCTGGGAGGGGGAAATACAAGTGCAGTTGCTCTGAACTGTGATAGTGGTATTGCTCACCTAAAGATTATTAGGCCTTAGTCCTAGATGGCATTATCCGAGTGTTATTTCTCACCTATAGAGCATTAGGCTTCAGGCCCATATGGTAGTCCTAATCTAAAGGTTATTAACTTTATGCCTAGATAGCCGTATTTTTATGACATTGCTTATCTAAAGATTATTGGACCATAGGCCTTCATAGCAGTACTGGTGTGGTACTGCTCACCTAAATATTATTAGATCTTATGCTTTAGATGGCAGTACTTGTGTGGTATTGCTCACCAAAAGTTTATTAGCCTATCGCCTTATCTGTGTGGTATTTCTGATGAATAGACTATTATGTCTTGAAACTGCATAATAGTACCTGTAAGATATTGCTAATTGAAAGGTTTGTGTGGTATTGCTAACCTAAAGATTATTAAACCTTAAGCCTGCATGGCAGTCTCTGTATGGTATGGGTTACCTAAGATTATTTGGCTTCATGCCTGTATAGTAGTTTCTGTGTGGTACTGCTCACCTAAATATTATTAGGCTACACACCTGCCTGGTAGTACCTGTGTGATATTATTCACCCAAAGATTATTAGGCCTTGGGCCTAGTTGGCATTACATGTGTGTTATTTCTCACCTGCAAGTTATGTTTATACTTTGAGCTGGGGCTATGATTCCCAGTTTGAGGAGACGAACCCACTCTAGCTCTGATTGAGCTAGCACACTAAATATAGAGTGTAGCTGGGATGGCATGAGGGGCTAGCCACCATGAGTACATGCCTAGCATCTCGGATGGATATGTACTAGCCCCTCCTGCCGCTTGCACCACTCCAGCTACACTCTAGTGCACTAGCTCAGGCAGAGCTAACATGGAAATATCTCCTTGAGCTGTGAATTACAGCCCCACCTTGAAGTGTAGACATACCCATCGAGCATTAGGCTTCAAGCCAATATGGCAGTACCTGTGTGCTATTGCTAACCTCAAGATGAATAAACCTTAACCCTAGATGTCAGTACCTGTGTGGTATTGCTCACATGAAGATGATTAGGCCACGAATCTGCATGGCAATACTTGTATCACATTGCTCACCTGGAGATTATTAGGCCTCATTCATGCCGGTGACATATTGCTAATCTAAAGTTTCTCAGGTCACAAACCTACATGCTAGTATCTGTGAGGTATCGCTTATGTAAAAATTATTAGGCCACAAACCTGCATAGCAACACCTGTCAGGTGCTGCTCACCTAAAAGGTATGAGACCTTAAGCCTAAATGGCAGTACCTGTGTGGTATTGCTCACCTAACAATTATTAGATTTCATAACTGTGTGGCAGTACCTGTGAAGTATTGCTCACCTAAAATGATTGGGCTATAAACCTAGGGTTGCCAATTCTGACTGAAGCTATTCCAGGAGATTTTTTTCCCCCCCAACATGACAGTGTCATTTTCTTAAAATATCCTATTAAAATCTCCTGGGTTGCTTTCAGTGGTTACTGGGAGATCTGCGCCAGTTCTGGGAGACTCCAGGCCAATCCTGGAGGCTTGGCAACCCTAGCCTAGATGGCAGTACTTGCATGGTTTTGCTCACCTAATGAATAATCCTTGTTATAGCTCAAGTGCTTATTATAGGCAAAATTGATGTGGTTAAAAGTGGTGTCAAAATGGCATTCTAATTTGCACATTTGTTTATATTTTTGACATTGAGCCAAATTCATCCAAGAGGCAGCTCTGCTGAGTTAATTTGGAGTAATAGTGGGAGTGATTATGGCCCATGGTTTTTACCCAAAAGCACTTTTATGTTCAGGATTCTTACATATTTGAATGTTTATTGTAAAATCAAATTCACTCACATTGTCTACTCAAAACCCTTATTTGTGCATCTCTGACTGTCCCATCCTAGCTAGTGACTTTAGTGCCACAACTTGCAATAGAACTCTATTGTCAATTGTTCTGTCAGGCAGAGTGACAGTATGAGACCCAATCAAGAGGAAGTGTGCAGAACAGGAGTGCTGGGAGTGATGGCTAGCATAGGCCAGGGACTTCTAGCTTTTCTTGACATGAGAAATCACTGTATAAATCCTGTTGCTCTTTCGACAGGACTCTTTTCCTTTAAAGGAAGCCTCTCAGAGTCCCCTAAGTTAGGACAGCAATCAAGCCTGCTAGTTTATCTCTGGCAGCTGCTAATTTCAATGAATGTTTGCAATGTCTTTGAAACACATTCAGATCTTAATGATGCACAGTGGACCCAATTTAACCACACTTCCAAATTTGCTTGCAAAGTTATGCCATTACAGTTTGGCAGGCACAAACTTTCTAATCATGCCCACGGAGAGCTTATTAAAACCATCAGAAGCTAATATTGTTTCTGGAGAGATCAGTTACACTAAATTGATCACGTCAGGTCCTGAGATGAGGCACCTGAAAGTGTAACCTCCCTGGAATTTTCAGTTTTGTTTTGTTACCAGAGTTGGTGATTATTTAGAACCAGCATGCATAATCTCCAAACTGCATTACCTTGTTCCTCATAGGGGAGATTAGGAAATTACTATTAGAGAATTCCCTAAGAGGGACTATACAGAGAAAGAAACTAATTATTTGATCTCTAACTACAAAACTGCACAGAAGATACATTTGAAATTCAAAACTTTTGTTCCAGTGACTATATTAGTATCAGTCAAATATTACTATTTATGTCAGACCTAAATATTCAACTCTATCTATATCCCACATACCTTCTGCCCTGACCTTGTAGACCAGGACACACACATCTTGAGTGGATGCACCTTAATGCCATGGGAAAACAGAGTGCAATGCAGTGAAAGAATATTGAGAGAATAATCATGTTTTAAACAGAAACTACTATTACAACCAGAGGTTATAAAACAGGTTCCCCCATAGAACTGAATAATTCCCTTCACTGCAGGAATGATTGGAATATCATGCAGGACATCTAATAATCATGATCTCTTCTGAACCGGTGTACTAACTCAATTTCCTGTTTAAAACTAGGAGAGGGAGGGATAGCTCAGTGGTTTGAGCAGTGGCCTGCTAAACTCAGGGTTGTGAGTTCAATCCTTGAGGGGGCCGTTTAGGCAGCTGGGGAAAAATTGGGGATTGGCCCTGCTTTGAGCAGGGGATTGGACTAGGTGACCTCCTGGAGGTCCCTTCCAACCCCGATATTCTATGATGCAAAGAGAAGCCTCTGTATTTACAATTGTTTGAGTGAATTCAAGAACAGAATAAAAAAAATTAAAACCAGTTACTAAAGATGGAAAAGAACATTTTGAAAATCCACCCACTAGCCAAATAGACCGTGCACTTCATTTCTGATCTGCACCAAACCTCCTGCTATTTCTATTTCTATAATTCTATTCCTGGATCCCCTGGCATTCCAGTACTGTCCATCTCATCTCTAATCTGCAGCACTCCTCCTATCCTCCCCCTCCCCATATGCCCCAGCTCTGTCAATGCATCAAAATACTAATTTGCATCCCCCTGGTTTCCACTAAATTAAAAATGTAGGACACCTCAACACTTGCATATGCATGCACACACACACACACACAAATCTCTGCCAACACACTTTAGGTGAGAGGATAGACAGCCTAGCATTTAGGATGCTAGCCTGTTAGGTAAGGTGGGTTCATGTCCCTGCCCTGCCACAGACTTCCTGGGGGACCTTGGGAATGTGACCTAGGCCCAGATTTTTAAAGGTAGTTAGGACTTGTTGTGCTCAGTGTTGTAATGCCTAACTGATTTAGAAGCCTAAATCTCATTTTCAGAAAGGTTTTTGGGCACTTAAAAATGTAAATACTATTGATTGTCTACGAGATTTTGATTGAGGTGCCTAAATCCCTTTTGAAAATGAGATTTAGGCTCCTAAATAAGTTAGGCATTGCAATGCAGAGTGTAGTAATGCCTAAATACCTTAAAAATCTGGTCCTTCAGCTGCCTCTGAAGTAAAGGGATGTGCCTTTAGATGGGTTTTTCTTTTAAAGTGTTTATTTAGTAAGTTAGAAGAGGGGATTTTAGGCATTACTTTACAAATAAACACATTTTTTACATTGTGTATCATGTGGGCCGGTCACCTTTTGTTACAGGGTCCCTGTTTGTTTAGCTAAGAGCAGAGCAAGCGACCTCTTGAAGGAAAAAAAAAAAAGCCAGGAATCCTGGGCTACATTCTTTAGCTTTAATGGTTAAAAAGTTTTTATGTTATATAGTGATCTTATTTACAGTTAAAGTTATTGTTCTTTTTAGTACAAGTCTTTGGTATCATTTTGTTTTAAAAGCAGGCCTTGGGCTTCCTTATTTCTGATCACAATGGCTTCTTTTTTTCCACATTGTTCTTACTGACCATGTTAGTCTAAAACTTTGTGTTTTTAATTCCTGAACTGTTTCTGCAGGCTTAACTTTTATTAAAACACTTATGCCTATGGGACTAAATAAAGGAGTGTATCTTTTCAAGGGTTTATTCCTTTACAAGACTTTCATCTCTTTGTTTAAAAGTAAAATAAAAAAAAAACACACAGGCTTCTTCTCTCTGATCCAGGGGTTAACAAAATAAGGGACATATAAACTGTTACTAAAAACCTGGGGTAATTCTGCCTGCTCTATTTTATTGAAACACCCCTGTAAATAAAGGGCTGTGTCTTTTCAAGTCAATATAAAGCAGAGCTTTATTCCATTAAAAAACTTAATGTAATTAACTTGTGTTTGTTAAGAGGCAGGTAAAAAGCAGCCTTCTTTCTAATCACAGCTATCAGCTGCGAAAGCCTGTTTTATATTGGGCTTACTAAAAAAAAAACAAAAAACCAGTGTTAGCCTAAAACCTAGAAAAAAAAAAACTTGTTACTAAAAGCGTATTGTTTTAACTTTTGTTAAAACCCCCTTCTAAAAAACTACATGGTGGGAAAAATACTGGGGGTCTGTTTTTTTAAATAAGAATAAGGCCGTTAAAAGGGGGGGGAGGGATCTTGGGCTTATAAAGTTGTTTCAGGAAAATAAACTCTATAACGCCGTTGTAGAACAACCTCTGATTGACCCAGTCCAAAGGCGGGGATAACAGTCTGAAAGTTTCTGCCTGCATAGTTGCCTTATTTTACAAAAATCTCTCCCTCTTTGATTCAACCATGTGCTCTCTATTTTCCCCGTTTAACCGCCCCTGTTACTGAATGCTTTTTTATTCACATTTTTATTATGTGAATACTAAATGCCCTTTGCTTGCCCTGTTTTTTTAAACCTTTTTTCTTAACCTATCCTGATACTGAACGTTTTTTTTATTCACTTTTTTTATCATGTGCTTGTTGGTGGCACGGGGCATAACGCTAGGTAACTCGGGAGGATGGAAGACCGTGAGTGTCAATGAAGTCCTCCTGCTCTAGACCTAGGCAAGAGAAAGCTCCTCCATAGTAAACCTTCTGCAACCCTGAGGTTATGCAATGGCAAACCAACATAATTACACAAAAAAGTACTAGCCTAAACTGGTATCAGCCAGCTGTAAGAGCATGTATGTGTCTAACCAGATACGGAAGGGGATGTTTATCAATAGCCTCCGTGAGATAGTAACTTGGGTATGACCAACTAAGGTAAGACTTGAACAATGCTGATGGAAAAGAGAAAAGAAATGTAATTGGCTGCTTTAGATGATTGGCTGCGCTATTGTATGGGGCAACAGGTGATTGGGTGCATATGCTTATGTAGCTGAGTAAAATATAGGTATAAATTGTATGATGTAATCTGCATTTGGCGCAGCAGGATTTGAGACAGTTCAGTCTCCCTGTGCCATATGTGAAGCTTCAAATAAACTCTGTTTCTCCACCCCGTTGTGGTAATTGGCGTGACGTACACCAGGCAACAAACCCCACTGTTGCTTGCCTTGGGCACTCTGTGCCGGCAACATGCTTAATAAACTGCCTTTTTAAACCTAGCTTTTAATGTTTTTTTTTTTAAGCCATTTTTGACCATGTGCTTACTAAACAGGTTTTAATATTGTTTAATGCTTTTTTATCATGCGTTTAGTAAATTTCCTTTTTAATCCTGTTTTTATAGCTTTTAATGTAAGGTAAAGATCCTCTCTAGATCTTGGGACTACAGGATCGGTTCCACAAGTGCATTCTGTGACCTAGCGGTAAAACCACCTCTGATTAGTCCACCAAAAGAAGGGGCTAGCTCCCAGAGCGCTGCCCAAACCAGCTTCATTTCACTACCAACAGGCGGTGGGGTAGGATGTTTCACTCTGCATGTGTTCAGTAACACAAACATTCTATTCTTTACCAACAGCTCTCCTTATTCAATCCCCTTTTTTCAGTAAATCTTACCCAAATGTCTCACTCTAATCTTTCAATGTATCACATTTTCTATTCTTTTATAGCATACCTTTACCAGCCTCTCTTTTCTTTAATAATCTGCCCTTTAAGAACAGCTCTCCTTACAACAATCACCTTTTTACAATAAGCCTTACCCAAACTTTAAACTCCTCTCAATGTATCCAAGCACAACACTTCCCCCCCCATTCAAACACACAAAATTTTCAAAATGGCTGACTGCACCAAACTTCGGCGCCAATGAAAACGGGGTGGGAAGGCGAGACAAAAGCTCCAAACGGGGTGTGAAAACCTGTCAAAAAATGCGTGGTGATGAGTACTATTGAGGTTTTGTGGATGTGCTCTATCTTGACTTTAGCAAACCTTTTGATACGGTCTCCCACAGGATTCTTGCAAGTTAAAAAAATATGGATTGGATGAATGGATTATAAAGTGCATAGAAAGCTGGCTAGATTGTCGGGCTCAACAGCTCTATATCTAACTCTATGTTTACAGGGGGAGAGATAGCTCAGAGGTTTAAGCATTAGCCTGCCAAACCCAGGGTTGTGAGCTCAATCCCTGAGAGGCCAATTTAGGGATCTGGGGCAACAATGGGGGGATTGGTCCTGCTTTGAGCAGGGGATTGGACTAGATGACCTCCTGTGAGGTCCCTTCCAACCCTCATGTTCTATGATAGTTGGCAGGGGAGTGCCCCATGGGTCAGTCCTGGTGCCAGTTTTGTTCAATATCTTTATTAGTGATCTGGATGTTGGAATTAATTGCACCCGCAGCAAGTTTGCAGGTAGATACGCTGGAGAGTAGGGATAGGGTCCTAACAAATTGGAGGATTGGGCCCAGGGCTGGATTACCCAATAGTCAGACTAAGCATGTGCTTAGGGCACCAGCAAATCAGGGGGCACAAAAAAAAAAAAAAAGATTTTCTGAAAAAATTTGACACTTGATATTAAAAAATAAGCATTAAAGTAATCAGGGGAAAAATCAGAAATTAGACTTCCTTACACTCCACTACACACTCTGCCCCCATTTTTCTGTTCTCTTATTACTTATCCCCACCTAAATCAGGGGAGCGTCCTACTAATGTAGATCGAAATAATGCAAGGAAATCAGATCCTGTCATGTATTGTGGCTCAGTTTGATCCATTTTTAGCAGGCCATATGTCAAAATATGGGAATGCTGGCAAAGGTAACCCATCATACTGTTGGATCATATTAAAGAAGTTCTGTATTAAAATCACTATTGATTCCCCATAGTTTAAATTCCAGGGTATTACTAATTAAGAGGTCTCTTGGTTTTTGGTACTGTTTCTCTCCCTCTATGTGTGAAACTTGCAAGCTGCTAATTTTGTTAGTACATTCTAAGACAGAGTCTGTTCTCAAAGCAATTCTT
Organism: Dermochelys coriacea; assembly: GCF_009764565.3. Lineage (NCBI taxonomy): Eukaryota > Metazoa > Chordata > Testudines > Dermochelyidae > Dermochelys > Dermochelys coriacea. Next base: position 8,621,552 of record NC_050073.1, on the reverse strand, counting down.
TGCAACAACTACTCACACAGAGAGAGACTCAAAGCAATATTCTGTAACAGAAACAGCACCCAGAGACTCCCCGCTCTTTTGTTGTATTCATCTCGCTTTGTTAAAAATTGTGATTAAAATAGAGATAGAGGATGTATGTGGATGGATGCTTGGTGTGGATAATAACTGAATGATCAGGGAGGTGCCAGTCTAAGAATCCAGAGTCCATCGGCTGAAGAAGGCGTCAAGTGGAAATAACCAGAGGACCCCTGGAGGGCAGACTGGTATCCACCCAACAGCCTCAAGAATGGGAGAACCAAAGAACAAGATAACACCTGGCAGCAAGGAGCAGTCAGGAATGTGCCATCTGCTGATTGATTCAGCAACAGCATGATGAAGCAATTCCCATAGACTGGCATAGGAAGAAATTCCTATAAAAATGAACTCTAGAAAGTGAGAACTTTGGGGTCTGATTCTGCAAACCAACTTCCAGGAGCATCAGATGAGCATCTGACAAGGCCCTGCTCCCTCCTCATGTCCAGGCCACCTGGCCAGTGACTTGGCATGAGTAACCCTAAGGCTGGTAACTATGATAACCTTGTAGAACCATTCTGTGTGTGTGTGTATGAATAAATATGAAATTGAATGGAATGTTATAGCTATAACTAACTGCTTACTATAATTCCTTCTGTATTCACAATAAAATGTGACATTTTGCCTTTTCCCCTTTAATAAGATCCTGCTGGTTTTTATTTTATTGGTATAACATTTTGGTGGAGAATTGCAAAAGGGGGAATACTGGTAAAAAACCTCAGTTATTGTAAATATTGGTGTGCACATCACCAGCTCTATTGAGTTAACCAGACCTGCTGGCCTCCGGGAAGGTAGCAGGGGAAAGCATATAGATTAAGCTATGATTACTAAACCTAAGTCCTATTGTTTATTGAGGTATCAGGGGCAGCAAGAAGGTCCACGGGCCAGGCTAAGCTACTTGCTGAAATAAGGAGTAACAGGTTCGGGGAATCTAGGCTGTGTCACCTGCTGAGTAAAACCAGGGGAGACAAAGAAGCCACTCGCTGAATAAAATGAGGAGTGACAGAGAAGTTAAGAATTTGTTAGAATGTTAAAGAAAAAACAGGGTAAAGCAGGTGCAGAGGGAGGAATGAAGCCAAAAGGAGCTCCAGCCTCACCTTTCATTAAAAAAAACACACCTTTTAAACAAATCGTTCAAAAATTTGGGCATAGTTCTTGGACTAAACAAGCCCTAGCTGATGTCTGCACTATTTTGGACCTAGAGGATAGATTGGCTCAGTATATCCTCATATACAAACTTTCTAGTGCGGTCAAAAGAGATGCAGCAGCAATTTGGTTGTTGTGGGAGGCATGTAAGGATTCTAACCTCTGCTTGTCTTCATGTAAAGAGGAAAAGGCACAAATGGAAAAGGGAGCAGACAATTGGAAGGTACTGGCTACAAATACCCAAAGTCAGCTGAAAATAGTGAAAGAGGCACTCCAGAAATGCAAAAAGGAGATTCCTGGCAGACCAAGCTAAAGCCTCTGAGAAAATTGAGAGAGAGAATCATGTGCTCCAAGGTGTAGTAAAGAAATTAACCTTGAAGCAGGGCAGAGCACTTGCAAATCATAGTCATTGTGAATCACTACTTAAGAGTCTGAGACAAAAATTGGGCTTTGCCTCTGTCATAAAAATAAAGGGAAGGGTAAACACCTTTAAAAATCCCTCCTGACCAGAGGAAAAACCCTTTCACCTGTAAAGGGTTAAGAAGCTAGAATAACCTCGCTGGCACTTGACCACAATGACCAATGAGGAGACAAGATACTTTCAAAGCCAGGGGGAGGGGGGGGACAAAAGGTCTGTGTGATGCTTTTGCCAGGGACAGAACAGGAATGGAGTCTTAGAACTTAGTAAGTAATCTAGCTAGATGTGTTAGATTATGATTTCTTTAAATGGCTGAGAAAATTAAGTTGTGCTGAATAGAATGGATATTCTTGTCTTTGTGTCTTTCTTGTAACTTAAGGTTTTGCCTAGAGGGATTCTCTATGTTTTGAATCCAATTACTCTGTAAGGTATTTACCATCCTGATTTTACAGAGGTGATTCTTTTTACCTTTTCTTATATTAAAACTCTTTCTTGTAAGAAATTTAATGCTTTTTATTGTTATTAAGATCCAAGGGTTTGGGTCTGTGGTCACCTATGCAAATTGGTGAGGATTTTTAATCAAGCCTTCCCTAGGCATGGGGGTGCAAGTTTGGTGAGGATTTTGGGGGGAAAGATGTTTCCAAACAATGCTTTCCCAGTAAACCTAGTCAAACGTTTGGTGGTGGCAGTGGAAGTCCAAGGGCAAAAGGTAAAATAGTTTGTACCTTGGGGAAGTTTTAACCTGAGCTGGTAAAAGTAAGCTTAGGAGGTTTTCATGCAGGTCCCTTCATCTCTACCCTAGAGTTCAGAGTGGGGAAGGAACCTTGATAGCCTCTACACAGGTAGCAGCCATTACAGCAGGTGAAGGGGGAGAAGCTCCTATGTACGGCACCCCCAGGCATAATTACAAAGAGAAAAGAATGAAAAAGTTAACTCTGCAGAGGCTGGAGGGAATTAAGCAGCTAAACTTTGTAAAAATGTTAAAAAGAGCAAGTGTTAGAGAAAGAGCATTCTTGGTTTCTTTGCAGCCATTCTGAAGGGAAAATAGGCCCTTTTCCAAAGAAATGTCTAACTTAGCCAGGTAAAAATAAACTGATTAAAATAATTTGACTGGACAATTTAGTCAAATTTGCTAAAAGAACATAAGGGGGTTCTATTGGAACTTAACTGCCTCAAATGTACAGAGGGAATGTAAGATGTAAAAAACAGAACAGTGTGGAAGGGCTGTTAAGGAAAAGAATGTGTATGTATCTATCTCTGTGTGTGTAAATATGTAAAGTTCTAAGGACCAATTGGTTTTGTTTTTGTTTTAAATAATGCCACTAAAAATCCATTTGAGTCTTTAATTCAAAGTTGCAAAGCTGATGGATCTTTTTGCTAGACACAGGTGATTAGTGTCTAAGCATTTTACCCTTAAAAGGTAACTCAATGCTTTACAAAATTTAAAATGTTTTTAAAGTTGTGGCTGCAGCAGGGCAGTCAAAATCAGGAGAATAGAAGAAAAAATTCTGGATTCTTTTTGTTTTTGTAACAAAATAGATGAGCTATAGTGTGTGGTTTAAAAAAAAATTAAAAAAGACAGTGCCCCTCTGAAGCAACAGCAAGGGTCAGGTGCACAAAACAAAAAGAAGCAATGTTAGAAACACTGAGTCTTAAAATGGCACTGAGTAATCAGACTGTCACTTTGATAAAGGTCCATGAAAACTCTAAGCAAAAAAATAGTTACACCTTATGTAAAAATTGATATGGATAATGTTATAGAAGTTAAACTTTGGAAAGAATGTGCATTTGCCCCAGAACATGTGCAGGGTATATTGTAGAAGGGGCAAAATAAATGCAAACATACCATGCTACTTAATTAAAATGCTATTCAGGCTCCAAAATGACCCATAATACGTTGTTCTCTTTTTCGGATTGCTGTGTGTTTTGGAAGCAGAAGTTAAAAGTAATCAAAACTCTGGTGAAAGTTGATTGTGTCCCTTTTAAGATTGTCTGTATTTGCAAAAAGAAAAGGAGTACTTGTGGCCACACCTTAGAGACTAACAAATTTATTTGAGCATAAGCTTTCGTGAGCTAAAGCGCACTTCATCGGATGCATCCGATGAAATACTCCTTTTCTTTTTAAGATAGTCTCGGAGCTGCTGATGGCTTTAAATCCAAAAGCAGGAAGCGTCTGTGAAAATGCAAATTACCTAAATGATAAAGGAAGGAAAGAACTAGCAGCACAAAGAAGCTGCAGATAAAGGACATACCTGGTCAGCAAACAAATTGTCTAAATAAAAGGCATGGTATAACAAGATAACTTTAATAAATTTAATGATAATAAGTACCCCTGTAACAATGTATAGTGTGTATGATTTTTGGAAGAATCCTTTAAGGTCACATGGTAATGATGCTTCTCAGCTATTATCTGTAAATAAACTTAAAGCTTAATACAGCAGGAAAAACGTTATAAACTTGGTCTGCTGTATAAGAAGGAAAACTGAAGTACCCCACCTCGTGGATTTAATGACTAAATAGTGGGATAATTTCCCCATAACCCTTAAAAGATAGAAGCCATTGAAACCTGGCCTGCCTATAGAACAAAAACAGGAAACAGAGCAATAGACAAAATTGAAAGCCCAGTTTTCACAAAAGGGTGCCATAACAGGACAACCAAATTCTTCAATGGTTGCTCTGCACACATAGGCCCTGCTTCGAAAAGCCCTTAAGCACACGTTTACATTTAAGAATATGTCCCTTTGACTTGAGTGGGGCTTTAACACATGCTTAAAGTTAAACATGTATTTGAGTTTCAGAGTAGCAGCCGTGTTAGTCTGTATTCTCAAAAAGAAAAGGAGTACTTGTGGCACCTTAGAGACTAACAAATTTATTAGAGCATAAGCTTTCGTGAGCTACAGCTCACTTCATGAGCTGTAGCTCACGAAAGCTTATGCTCTAATAAATTTGTTAGTCTCTAAGGTGCCACAAGTACTCCTTTTCTTTTTGATGTATTTGAGTGCTGACTTGAATAGAAGCCTTATGTGCATAAAATGGCCAGTTAAATTATTAAAGTGATTGTTTGGTTCCCCTGTGCCTATAATAAGATACTTTTAAATTGATTTTTCAGTGCGAGATGTAAGAGAATGGAAATAACTTGTAAGATTTAAATATTGTCTAGAACTACAGAATAAAAGGGAAAAGTTCACACTAACAATGGATTCATGAGCAGTAACCAGGGCTGGTTACATATTCAAAAATGTTTATAGATATTTGTTCAAATAAATTTGGTGATTTTGCTTCAATGATATCCACAGCCCAACTCATCTGTTTTTTGGGAGACATTTGTGTGAGTGAAATTATATTTAAAATTGTGTTTGTGGAAAGGGAGAATGTCATGAATACTCAGTCAGGTCTGATATTTCATGAGTATTCACACCAAAAGTCCACACAATTCTTTGAGTTTAGGAGTCGTGCAATTAAAGATCAAGTAGTTTAGGTGACTAATCACATAGACACACTTTCAAGGCTAGTCTGATTGTGAATGCCTCAGTTATTGGGATCTCAACATAAAAGACCTTCGGCCTTATTTTCTTAAGTGCTAAGTACTTACAGCTCTTGTTGACTTCAGCTGGAGTTGTGGAAGTTTTTCCCTTCTGGAAATCAGGACCAAGGGGACCCATAAACAGAGGCTACCAAAATCACTGGCCATTTCTGAAACTTTTGGGCACAGCAAATTACAACAAATACCCAAAGCAACAGTCACCTCAGGGTATGTCTACATTGCAATGTAAGCTTCATTGCAATGAACTCATGCTTAAGTCTCACCCCCTTGCATATACACACAAATTGCACTAACTCATGGCTCAGACCTTGGATCTCGGGCCCCCACAATGGTAGAGGGTCTGAGCCAGAGTCAAGCTGAGACCCAACAATTGCTTTACAGTGTAGCCCCAATGGATTCATGCTCTGGGAGTCTGCCAAAAGTATCCCACAGGCTGAGTTTTTGTCCTCTGGACAGTTAAGTGTTCCTACACCACCATGAACAAAGAGCTACCATGGCCACATTTTGGGAGGGTGCTAGGAAGTCTGGGATATGTGTGGTTGGAGTCAGGGCTGCATAATGCCATGTAGATGCTGGAGCCCCAGGTTGGAACACAGGGTTCAACAATTCCTAATCTGGGGTTACAAATGAGTGTAGATGCTCAAACCCTAGGTAAACAAGTCATGGGGCTGCTAACTCGAGTTCTAACTCTTACATTGCAGTTTAGACATTCCCTCAGAAAGTCAGTGAGCCACTGTGGTGTGTGTGCGCGCAATGGGGCTCTGGTCTCAGTTTTCACCTCTAGTCACTACTGTAAAAGTAATAACATTGAACTACAGGCAAGTTTCAACCATGTGCCAGGCTTCTTCCAGGATCCTTTTCTTTTACACATATTTGACCCAGCAGAGCTCCCCTCAGGAATGGGGAGATTGAAAAGGTCTGTGGAACCAGGTCAGCTACCTTTTGGATAGACCCATGACACCCAGTCAAACTTTTCCCTCTTTTTCATGCAGTTTGCTCCCTTCTGCCTCCTGATGCTGCCACCCTCTTTCTGCCCTCCCCCAAACACAGTGGAGTTTTCATCTCACCAACACATGCACAGCTCAGACCCAGGGCAAGGGAAACAGCAGTTCTAAATGCCTACAGAAGCAGTGGTATTCTAGACCTGAGTATTGTGCAGGCAGAGGAAGGGGGCAAAAAAGAGATCCACACTCAGCTACGAGTACCAGCCATCTTAACAGAAAGCATCACCCAACTCATCACATAAGAATGGCCACACTGGGTCACACCAGTGGTTCATCTAACCCAGTATCCTGTCTTCCAACAGTGGCCAGTGCCAGATGCTTCAGAGAGAATGAACAGAACAGGGCAATTATCAAGTGATCCAACCCCTGTCATCCAGTTCCAGGTTCTGGCAGTCAGAAGTTTAGGGACACCCAGAGCATGGGGTTGCATTCTTGACCATCTTGGCTAATAGCCATTGATGGACCTATCCTCCAGGAACTTTAATTCTTTTTTGAATCCAGTTGTTTTTTTGGCCTTCACAACATCCCCCGGCAATCATTGTCCTCTACAAAACTGTACTGCTGACAGTTGAGAGAAATTCTTCTTTAGCACAGCAGGTATTGGATTGTGTTTTAGTAACAGAGTTCCAGATCCTAGGTTGTTGTGTAACTCCATTGAAGTCACTTGAAGTCAATAGAGCTACACGAATGACAGAAAATGAGGATCTGGCCCTGCAAATAATGAGTTCTACCGATACATCTTATTTTTATTAATTAGTTAGGTTATCCAAGTGAAGGTTAAGAGGCGACTTGAACATGCTATACATGTACCTTTGTAGGATGAAGATTTATAATAGGTTAAGGATCTTTAATTCTGCAGACAAAGACATAAAATCTAGTGGCTGGAAGCTAAATAAATTCAGTCAAGATAGGAGGTGCACATTTTTCTTAGCGAGGATAATTAACTATTGGAACCTATTACTGCGATGGATGTTCCATCTCAAAGTCTTAAAATCAAGGCAATATAGCTTTCTAAAACACGTATATCTTAAACAAAATTATGGTCTCCATGGACAAATTACTGAGTGAAGGTCTTTAGTGTGTGTTATAGCGGAGATTCAGCTACATCGGGGTGGCCAACCTGAGCCTGAGAAGGAGCCAGAATTTACCAGTGTACGTTGCCAAAGAGCCACAGTAATACATCAGCTCCAGCATGCCCCTGCTCCCAGTGCCTCCCACCCACCGGCAGCCCCGATCAGTGCCTCCTCCTCCCCCGCATTTCCTGATCAGCTGGTTCATGGCATGCAGGAGGCTTGGGGGGGGGGGTGGAGGAGCAAGGGCATGGCAGGCTGAGGGGCAGGAAGGAATGGAGTGGGGGCTGGGCCCATGGCAGAGCCAGGGGTTGAGCAGTGAGCACTCCATGGCACATTGGAAAGTTGGCACCTGGAGCTCTAGTTCCAGAGTTGGTGTCTATACAAGGAGCCGCATACTAACTTTTCTGAAGAGCTGCATATGGCTCCAGAGCCACAGGTTGGCCACCCTGAACTAGATAAAAATAGGTTTCAAAGTAACAGCTGTGGTAGTCTGTTTTCGCAAAAAAGAAAAGGAGTACTTGTGGCACATTAGAGACTAACAAATTTATTTGAGCATAAGCTTTCGTGAGCTACAGCTCACTTCATCGGATGCATGTGAGCATCTGATGAAGTGAGCTGTAGCTCATGAAAGCTTATGCTCAAATAAATTTGTTAGTCTCTAATGTGCCACAAGTACTCCTTTTCTTTTTTAGATAAAAATAGTGGTCCTTTCTGACCTTAAAAAAAAAAGGTCTATGAATCTGTTTGTCTTCCCAATATGTCTGTATCTGACTTATCTTTCATAATAACCCTGTTATCTCTGTTTAGAATATATTTCAGCAGATAGTCACATATTCTGTAGCAGTGTGGAAGTGGAGCCAATGAGCCAAAGCCTATGCTTAGTAGCACAGGTATAAATCTGGAATAACTCCGTAGATTTCACTGGTTTTATGCTGATATAAGAGCCTGATCCAAAGGTGATGGACTCAATGACAGCTTTTCCATTGACTTTAATTGGGTATGGATCAAGGCACAGAGTTTGGTTCACTACCTAACTTTCTTTTTGGGAAGAGTCACATCTCTATATATCCCTTCCCATCCTGAGCCAGGAATTGGGAGTCTTGCCAAGATGCTCCGATACAATGCAAGGCTCTCTTTGGGACCTCTTCTTGCAGCCAGTGAGACTGACACTCCAATCCAAAGAGTGGCAGAAAAAGGGTTAAGGAGCATAAAGTTATCTACACATGCAAAAAAATATACTTCTTTGCTAACAAAGCCCATTGCAACTGACATTCAGGGTCTCTTCAGATACACTGGGAATATGTAGAAGTATCTGAAGAGACCCTGAATGTCAGTTGCAATGGGCACTGATGATGATGACGACGACGACGGGAATATGTAGAAGTATCTTATCAGTACCCATTGCAACTGATATGCAAGGTCTCTTCAGACACTGGCATTTACACATACCCAATACATCTTATCAATATCTTTACACTGAAGGACATTTCTAGTGTTGCAGCAGAAGAGTGAATACTTTGATCAATACTGAGAGCAAAAGACCAAACAGGAAGGAAGGGCCAGTGGTCTGGGTGCTAGCTTGGAATTTGGAAGACATGAGTTAAATTCCTATCTGTCACATATTTGATGTGTGACCTTGGACAAGTCACATGTCCTGTTTTACAGAATAGCAAATGAGGGGCTTAATAGCACTTCCCTACTTCACAGGTTTTCTGAGGACACATACATTACATTGTGAGATACTTAATTGTTGCAAAAAGAAAAGGAGTACTTGTGGCACATTAGACTAAAATTTGAGCATAAGCTTTCGTGAGCTACAGCTCACTTCATCGGATGCATTCTGTAGCTCACGAAAGCTTATGCTCAAATAATTTTTTTTTAGTCTAAGGTGCCACATGTACTCCTTTTTTTGCAAATACAGACTACCACCACTGCTAATCTGAAACCTGTCAATTGTTGCAGTAGATGGAGCCATATATGTTCTTTAAATACATCTTAAATACCGTACTTATGTTGGTGAATGCTGATTCAGATATGTTGTCCCATTCACTACTGCAGGAATAAGATCTTACTCATCAGTAAGAGTCTTGGGATGTGGTTCAAACAGATGTAGAAACTGTTTATTACAAATAAGAACGTTCTTACAACTCAGCCATTAGAATGCCTTTGGTGTGGTGTGTGTATATGTCCTTTCTAGTAGGTACCACACCTGACATTCATATCTCAGTGCATTTTTGCATGAAAAGGAGATAGAAGGGAGGGGAGTTGAAGGACTCCCTAGGCCAGATGTTTTGAAAACAATACAGAAGCGACAATTCAGAAGCAACAATTAAAAAGAGGAGAGCAAAGCTATCGAATAGAGCTATAGAAAAAAGTGAAAGCATTTGAAGAAAACCAGGGGCCCAACTGTACCATTTCTGCTCAGATTGAATAGACCCGAGTCCCATTGAAATCACTCAGAGTAAGGTGACATTCAGCATGAATACAGACAGCAGAAAGCAGTATCACTAGGAGCCAAGAGGAGGCAGCAGCCATTATTGAGCTGTGGTTTGATAAAGGATGTGAGAGAGGGAATGAAAAGATCAGCAGATATGGGGAAGAGGTAGAAGGGCTGCTGTAATAAACAGGATCTAGCAAGCTTACCACTCATCTGAGCTCAATTTGTTAGAAAGGGGGTAAAAGTTAATAAACTGTTATAGTAGCCTGCAACAATGAATGTAGATAGAAAAGTTATGAAGAACAGACAAGCCAGATGTGAGTAAGAGGGAATGAGTGAGTTTACACCTAACTCTCACTAGGGGCCAACACACCAGTAACGACTCTCCAAAAGAGGCAGCAACTTAATTGGCATTGCCAGTGTCATTGCCCTGGAGAAGAGAGAGAGGGCAGGGAACTGCTTAGATGACAGGCTGTGGAAGGGCTCCAGTGGCCTTGCCATAAGCCTGTCCTGTGGTAAGGAAAGATCCAGAGGAGGTAGTTCCAGCTCCCTCTGTATCCCATGCCATCCCAGGATGGAGGACACAGATGCCTTGTGTGGTAGGAACTCCCCTGTTGGCTGCAAACTCTCCTCAAATTTTGGAGGGACAAGAATGCACCCAAGGATTGCTCCAGTACATGGATCTATACCACTGCATTCATCAGCATGGGCAGAACCCCAGTGTCATTGGAAAGCAGTCAATGGGAGTGGGAAATAAATCCCAGATCCCAAACAGAAACTCAGTGTCCACCGATCACAAGCGGTCTCCAGGCCCCTTCCAAATTTAGATTAGTGCCCCTATTTCCCTTTTGGCTGTGGCCAATTCTTACATGCAGTTCAGGTTAGTGCCACCTGGACTTGTTGTCCCCTAGCACAGGATCCCTTTGGGCTTGCTGTGTCACTGCAGTGGTAACACCCACCCTCTCTAGCAGGCCATACAGTCCTTTCTCAAATGGCAGTCCCATCTGCTAGTCAGAAGAGAGGAGGGAGCAGGGAGTTAAGGATGGGATTTCTTGCCAGCTGTCAAGCCAATCTGGGCTTTTTAGAGGGATCTGTCTGCCCATCCCCATACAATCAGGACCCCAGGGGTAGGGCCAGCACCTACAGAGCTGCAGCTGATCTGTGGAATTGTGGTTCCCCACTACCACTGGTGGAAGCACTCCTATGGGTGCTGTGATGGTGCACCCCATAAGGCTTTATGGAAATATGCGAATGAAGGCATATGACATAACTGGAATATGTTTTATGTTACATATGCCATATCTCTAAAGGTTATGATCTACTGAATCTATTCATCCTATTTGTATGCAGGGGGATCATTTTTGTATTTGAAGTTATGAATATTGGCTGTGTACTTGCTTGATTTCTAAATAGCCTTAGTAAGCATTTGGTCAGCTTCTTTAGAAAGGAATGTGCAAGTTAAATGCCCAGTCAAGAAGTACTTAACAGATAATGGATCTTGAAGATGCCAATCCACATCTGAGCTTTCCCAGGAATGTGGCTTGGCTGGTAAGAAACTCAGTTATACATGGACATGTGACTTGCCCATGTGACTCAAACTCCATTTTGTAGCTGGATTCTACACGGGGGGGGGGGGGGAGGGAGGGTGTCCACCCACAGGAGAAAGTCTATTTAAACCCCTGGGAGACCTCTCCATTTGGCCTTCAGCTGGCGAAAGAGAGAGTCTCTCCACCCCCAAGGATACCTGAAAGGAACAAAGGACAGTAACCATGGGGGGGGGGGTGAGTGATTGCTGGACCCAGACTAGAAGGAGACTAGTCTGTAAAAGGAAGCTTACTAAAATACCACTGAGGGTGAGATTGTCTGTATTCGGTTTTCTTAGACATAGACTTGCGTGTTCTATTTTATTTTGCTTGGTAATTCACTTTGTTCTGTCTGCTATTACTTGGAACCGCTTAACTCCTACTTTTCTGTATTTAAGAAAATCACTTTTTCCTTAGTTAACCCAGAGTATGTATTAATACGGGGGGGGGGGGCAAACAGCTGTGCATCTCTCTATCAGTGTTATAGGGGGCAAACAATTTATGAGTTTACCCTGTATAAGCTTTATACAAGGTAAAATGGATTTATTTGGGGTTTGGACCCCTTTGTTGGGCATCTGAGTGTTAAAGACAGGAACACTTCTTAAGTTGCTTTCAGTTAAGTCTGCAGCTTTGGGGCATGTGGTTCAGACCCTGGATCTGTGCTGGAGCAGACTGGCATATTGGGTTCAGCAAGACAGGGTGCTGGAGTCGCAAGCTGGCAGAGAAAGCAGGGGCATAACTTGTCTTGGCATGTCATTTGGCAGCCCCAAGGGGGTTTCTGTGATCCAACCCATCACAGGTGCCCTCCCTGGGATTGGGCCCTCCAAAGAGAGAAATTGCACTAAGTCCTCAGCAACATCAGCAAATATTTGGTGCCGAGAGGGTGCACAGTGTGTTGGGTGCTTATGAGTGAAGCCCAAGGTTGTAGATGAAGCTGGGTGCAAATTGTTGGCAAAAAAAAATAAATGCAGATTTGGCAACACCAAAACATTTGCAAATCCATGCTGATTTCACCTAATTTTTTTAGTCAAAATACACTAGAATGTGGAATTTGGGATCCATGGGCGGTACCGTGTTTAATTGGAATTCATTTTAAACAATTAGATTTGGGATTCATGGCTGCTGAGATGAGATGAAAATTCATGCTATATAGATGCATGTTCTAGCGAGGGTCCAGTGTATAACCTTAAAAAAAAAAATGAATGTTTTGACATTTTAAAAATGAAACATTTTGATTTGTCAGTTTGAAATGACATTTCATTGGCTTCTAGTATTATGGCTGGGTGACTTTGGGCAAGTATTTTGTTTTGAGTGTAGTTTTCCCCCCTCCCCTCGCCTCAGTTTCCCCATCTGTAAAAATGGGGATAAGGATACTGACCTTCTTTATAAGGCACTTGGAGATCTAAGGATGAGAAGTGCTATGAAAGAGCTGCAGATTATTAAATGATGCTCTTGCTTATAAAATTTCCTGAGTTTTTAAACATATATGTCATGTAAGAGGACTCAAGGGGACATACAAGATGGACAGGGATCCCCTGGCATTAACTTGTCCCATGGCACATGAGGATATGAAGGCAGCAGGGTTGTTTACAGTTTGATGTAGAGACAGCATGATGCAGAGCAGGGTGGGAGGAAGCGATAATTATGTGTATGGTGGGGCCGAGTGGGTCCATCTCTACAACACAAGATTCCTGTATGTCTGGCACAGGGGGGCCTGTAACTGCTGCATCAACACATTGCCAATTGTTCTGTGGCTCAGAGGCCTTGAGTCTCCCTGGCTGTGTGGCTGCTCCCTGGTTACAGCTCCCAAAGCCCTGTGACCAACAAGAGGTGGTAGAGCACCACCCATAGCTCAAGTCTGTGGCCACAAAAGATTTGAGGGAATATATGCTTTAGGTTATATCACTATGGTTTACAATCCTCCCAGCTGGGTCTCTGTGGAAAGAGTCCTTTAGCTCACTGCACAATAGAAATAATGGATCTGGATATAACCATCATTTCTTTCTCTTATGGCACAATTCATCTGAGGGCAATTATTTTGCAGCCGAAAGAAAGATCTAGGATGGGAGTCTTAATTGCTTAGTTTGAGGAAGTTTGGGTGTAGGAGGGATGTTTGGAGATTTCAGGTGACTTGCCTTGAAAGACAAATAAGCCATTACACACACACACACACACACACACACACACACACACACTTTTATCCTGCCATTCCTTCAATGTGGATCCTCTGGAGTCATTCAATAAATTGGTCCCTTTTTCCTGCAGGTAGGGTTCATAGCACTATATATGGACTGTAGACAGCCAGAGAATGTTTTGTGACAGTCTTCAAGGTTTCAGAATTTGTCTTTGTTCCATATTGGAATGAAAATACAACCTTTCAAAAGGCTTCACAAAATGGCATTGTGTCAAAATGTCCGTTTGATGATCAAAAAGGTCAGGTTTTCAATTCTCTCTTTCCTTGTCTCTCTGGAATTGATCAGAAAGTGCACCTTAAACTTCAGAAAACTTCTGGCTGAAAACTCCACCAAAATCAACACATCTCCATGAAACGTTTCTGTTAATGACACTGCGTTCTCGGGTGAACAAAAGATATTTAGGTGAAACACATTCTTACTAGCTCTAGCATGGACCAAATGGATAAATAATGAGAAATTACTATTTTCCTGAGGTGGAAATATTTAGGGCCAGATTCTTAGCTGATGTTTTCCAGTGGTACAGTGCCAATTTACACTTGATCACTGGCCTGAAGTATCTTCATTTCATATTTTTTTTTTTTTAGTTTGGAAGTAAGAATGTGAAAAGTAATTATTGTCAATGTGATCCAAAAAGTTTGTAGTGCTACATGTCAGGATAAAACATTTTAAATGATCATGTAAAATTAGTGAAATAGGAGAAACATTTTTATAGAATAATTTATCCATGGATCTGAGAGTGCTCCAGGCCATAATCAACAAAGCTTAATGTGTTTACCTCCAACCTACATAATCTTCCACCTGTAATATTTAGCCTCAGAAAATAAACTACTCTCTCATTTTTGCCTTGTTCTCCCCCATTTCTCTCTCTTTTCTTGTATTATTTGATAAGCATTTTGTTCTGTGTTTGTAGACTGCTGACCACAATTGGGGCCTAATCCATGATTGGGATCTTGGTGCTAGCATAATATAAAATAAATAAAAATAATAAATAAAAAATAATAAAGTGGGTTACACAGTGGCACACTTTAAATTTGAGTGATATTTTACTGTGATCCTGGTGCTAATTTTAAGTAGCTGAATAATCTCATTAAATTTGGGACCACTCATGTGTTTAAAGTAAGGCACCTGCTTAAGCATCTTCCTGATCTGGGGTCTTTCTGAATAACTCCATTGACGCTAAATGGACTTTTTCATAAAGTACAACTCAAAGTGAATAAAAGGAGTACAAAGCAACCCTATGTATGTAAATAAATGAGTTCTATAGCCCTTTTAAAGGCACTGTGACAAAGTTCCAAGCCTGTATTGGTAGGTCCCCTACTTCCAGGTGGATTCAGTGGCTTCACTAAGTCCCTCAATATACCTCCCTTTCTCAGCATAATGGCAAAGGTTACAGCTTATTGAGCTACTTTCATCACAGGCTAGTAGAGGAGGTAAAATACTCACAGTTTCTGTTGCTCCTTAGAGCTCAGTAGGGGCAGTTTGGCCTCCTGCCTGGAGGAAAGTCTGCTTCCCCTCTCAAGGGGATCTCTGTAGAGCATGGGATGGGGAGGAAGGAGGGAAACCTGGGCCCACCCTCTACTCCAGGTTCCAGCCCAGGGACCATAAGGGTAGCAGCTGTCAGCAGTTTTCCCTTCACCACTGATACTACTTTGATTCCCTTGGCTACTTCCCTATGGTCCCCTTTTCCTAGCTTCACCCATACCTCAGGATACAGCAGTGCTTCCTCCCCTCCAGCTCCTTTCACCTGGGCTGGGAAGGAGAGCTTTTAAGCAGGATGAGTGAGACCTTGATTGGTTCCAGCTGTCTCCATTAGCCTAATGGCCTTAACTGACCCTTTGCCAGTTAATTGTGGTCAAGTGCTGGTGTTAGCCTAATGACCTTAACTAGTTAACTGGCATCAGGTGTCTTGATTGACCTGGAGTAGCCTTTGTTTGGCTATCCAGGGAGCAGGGACCTGCTCCTTCAGAGGCTACTCTCCCTACCTTTCCCTCTGGCCTTGAAGAGAGGTAGGAGGTGGCTGCTCCTGCTTCTACTAGGACCTGGCTCCTTGCTGCTGCTCTAGCTACTCCCTGTCTGCTGGACTCCACCCCAACCCTTGGTTGCTACTGCAGCCCCTTGGTGGGGAGGGCCTGCTGGCCTGCTCCCCAGGAGAGAGGAGTGAGGGACCCCTGCCCTAGCTGTTGCTGTAGACACTATCACCACTACCACCTGAGAAGGGTCCTTCCTGCCTGGCCACCAAGCTGCCTGCTGGAGCCGCTGCTGCTGTGCTTGCTGCCTGGGAGCTGCTGGATCCTTGAGGTGGAGAAGAAGAGGATCATTTGCTGCTGGGGGAGTGCACAAAGACTCTGCAGACCACTGTGGAGGGGGCTTCCAAGGCTGAGTAACTTTCCAACTGTGTTCTTGTGGTGGGGGTTTTGACTGTGTTTGTGGGGACATAGGGGGTATGGTGTGGAGTGTGCCCCTGGTCTATCTGTGTGTCCCCCCACCACTGCTGCCCCCTCAACCACCCCCACTGGCCACTTGCTGTCTGCCTCAGCTCCTGCCTCTGGGACTCAGCTGCTTGCCACACCCTTTTGTCACCATTTGGGCCTGGAGCAGTAGCCAACAAACATTGACGTTTTGCAAGCGCATGTGCCCCTCCCCTTGGACTGACCCCCCCCCCCAAAGCAGAACCCCAGCTTTTCCCCTTACTACCTGCCCCTTGCAGCCTTTGCTGCCCCTTTTGCCGCAGCCCCACAGCAGCTGTAGTTTGCCTGCCCTGCCCTTTTCCCCCTGCAGTTTTCGTTGTTGGCCCCAACCCAGCCTCTGAGGCTAGCCCCATGGCTTCCCTGTCCTACCTCTAGCCCAATTGTTCTCTTTCCCCCCCCCACCACCCGCTGTGGTCCCTCTGCCCTAATTAGCCCCTTGCTTCGTGCACCCATGCCCCCCTCCCATGTGCTCGTGCCCCTCCTGTTTTAGTTGATCCCCGTCTCACTGCACTCCCCCATGCTATTCTAGACATCCTCCCCTAGTGCAGCTAGAGGAGCTGGAATCTCATCTTGTGTTGGTGCCTGAACCCCGGCAAGCCATTGCCTTTGTAGCCCCTCCCCCCCCACCCATCCAGCCCTTCCTTTCTGGCATCCTCCTCCCCTGCCTGCAGCCTAGCGGGGAAGAGTGGTTGACCTATTCCCTTTTCCCCTCCTCCCCCCTGGTGTTTTCCCCTCTATCCCCGCTCACTATGCCAGGGGACAAGGTGGGTGGGACCCCTCAGGCAGCCCCCACTGCCCCTCCTCCACCTGCCCCCCATTGCCCCCTGTGGCTCAACTCAACTGCTGCTGCCAAACCACCTGCTACCGCCCCTGATGGGGCACTGGTAGCAGCAGGCAAAGGGGTGGACTCCACTGCTGCCATGTCCCTCGCTCCCTCCGATTCTGGGGGGCCCCCCCAGCCAGCAGGAAAGGCCAAGGGAAAAAAAAGGGCAAGGGCCCCTCAAAAACGACGAAGCCCTCCATGGTAGGGGCTGCTCCCTCTACTGTGGCCCCGCCACAGGCCATGGCATCCCTCCCCGGGGCTCCTTCCTTCAGCTCTGTGGGTGCTCCTCTCCCAGCCCCCAGGGTGTATGCCCAGGTGGTGGCAGCTCCCCTGCCTGCTGCTACGTCATCTCTCCCGGCCACTGCCTCTGCTATCCTCTCTAGCAGCTGGGGCCCCATCCCTGCCTTGACCAAGAAGCACGGCATCCGTTGCCTCCTGGTGCCTGCTTCGCCTCGCTTGGAGACCTGTGTGCATGCGTTGGCCAGGGTGGCGGAGCCCACGGCCATAGTGGCGGCCTCCAAAATATACGGGAAGATTGTCTTCTTCCTGGCAGCAGAGGCCGCCGCCCAGGAGGCACTGGAGGAGGGCCTCGTGGTGGGGGGTATATTCATTCCCCTGGAGCTGCTGGAGGACCTGGGTGTCCGGTTGGTCCTGACCTCTGTCCCTCCATTTCTCCCTAACACTGCCTTGTTACCTTGCCTCTCTACCCTGGGGAAGCCCATTTCCGTTGTCAGCCCTCTCCCACTGGGCTGCAAAGAATCTGCCTCCATCATGTCCTCTCGTTCCGCTGGCAGGTGGCATTTGATGGAGAGGTGCTCGAGGGGTCATTCCTGCTCCCCTACCAGGGGTCCTCCTACCAGGTGCATTAATCTACGGGGGAGGCCTGGTGCTACCTCTGCTGGGCGATGGGGCATGTCCGGAGGAGCGTCTGGGACCCCTGAGCCCCAGCAGGGTGCCGGCCCTGTCATCGCTGGCCCCCTTAGCTGCCCGGCCCCCAGCGCCATCCCTCCTCCTCCCCAGCCCACAATTGCTTCCGCTCAGGCCCTGGGGCATCTCCCACAGCGCACCCAGATGGGTGGTAGAGCCCCACTTGCAGTCTAGCGGGGCCTGTGGAGGACGGTGCGGT
Organism: Dermochelys coriacea; assembly: GCF_009764565.3. Classification (NCBI taxonomy): domain Eukaryota; kingdom Metazoa; phylum Chordata; order Testudines; family Dermochelyidae; genus Dermochelys; species Dermochelys coriacea. Next base: position 8,603,663 of record NC_050073.1, on the reverse strand, counting down.
GAGATTACCGCTGGACATATGAGAGGGCCTGCCTGGGGGGAGTTTTCCCTCCCTCATGCTGCCCCACCACTACCTCTCTGAGTTCCCATGCCACTGCCCCTGCCCCCCGGCCCGACCCCTGTTCACCAGCCCACCAATGACACCATGGAGGGCTGGGTCCAAGTTCAAGGGAAACGGGGCAAGCGGAAGGCTCAAGCTCCGCTCCTCCCATCTGATGTGAAGGCCCCTCATAAGATCACGAAAGGGGCCACTGACACCGAGCCTTCTGCCTTGCCCCTGGGTGCATCCCATCTGATAGAGCCAGCTGGGGATGATGTGGCAGCAATGGAGGGTAGCACTGCCCCTCCTCCGGAGTCCCTCCTCGAGGGGGCCTCCGATAGAGCCCCTCTTGCCCCTGTGCCACCTAAGGCCCCTGCAAGCCCCAAGACAAGTGTCACTTTGGTCACGGATTTTTGCATGGCACAACGGTGGCCATGAGCATCCCTGCCGGCGAGGATCCCGCCCCCAGCCTTTCCTATGGCACCCACGACCTTCGCCGCACTAAACACTCAGGGCTGTAGGGTGGGTCTCCACAGATGCCAGGTGCTCTCCTTCCTTTGGGAGGGGGGGTACTCTGTGGTTTTCCTGCAGGAAATCCATACGGATCTGGCTGCCAAAGCCAGTTGGCGGCTGGAGTCGGGGGACAGGGTTTATTTCAGCCACCTCACAGCTCATACGGCTGGAGTGGCTACCCAGTTCTCCCCTGACCTACGGCCCAAGATACTGGGGGTTGCTGAGGCTATGCTGGGTCACCTGCTGCACCTCTGGGTCTGCATGGAGGGGCTGGTGGTCAATCTCGTCAACGTCTATGCCCTGACATTGGGCCCAGAGTGGCTGCGATTTTTTTCAGCAGGTGTCCACCTTCCTTGGCTCCTTGGATCCTCGTGAATGCCTGGTCCTGGGTGGGGACTTTAACACCACTCTCGATGAACGGGACCACTCGGGGGGCCAAGTGGTGTCTGGCTGCCACGGACGTCCTCAGAGATCATCAACCATCACTCCCTGGTGGACGTCTGGTGCGACCACCGCCCAGACGATGTCTCAATGTTCACCTTTGTCCGTATGGAGGCCCATTGGTCGCGCCACCCCAGTTGGACCACATTTACTTGTCATGCTGTCACCTTTCATGGGCCCACTCCTCCAGTGTCCAGCTGGCCCCATTCTCAGATCACCATCTGGTGACCATGACGGCCTCTCTTAGCGCGGAGAGGCCAGGGCTGGTCTATTGGCATTTTAACAACAGCTTGCTGAAGGACGTGCACTTCGTGGCATCCTTCTGGGAGTTCTGGCTGGCCTGGCGAGGGCAGCGGTGCGCCTTTCCCTCCGCGTGGCGGTGGTGGGACATGGGGAAGGTACACGCCTGGCTCTTCTGCCATGACTACACCCGGGGCGCCAGCTGGCGGAAGGATGTGGCTATAGAGCAGCTGGAACAGGAGGTCTTGGAGCTGGAGAGGCATCTGGCTACCAGCCCTGAGGATCCATCCCTCTGCAGAGCATCCTGGGAGAAGTGGGAGGAGCTCCAGGCCCTTGAGGACCGTTGGGCCTGGGGAGCCTTTCTTTGATTCCGCATTCGCCTCCTTCGGGAGATGGATTGCAGCTCCCGCTTCTTCTATGCCCTGGAGAAAAAGAGGGGGGCTAAGAAGCATGTCACCTGCCTCCTAGCAGAGGACGCACCTCCCTCATGGATCTGGAGGAGATGCGTGGGAGGGCCAGGGCCTTCTACGCAAGCCTTTTCTCCCTGGATCTGACCAATCCTGATGCTTGTAGAGTGCTCTGGGAGGGGCTCCCGATGGTCAGTGTGGGCGACTGGGACTGGGTGAAGCTGCCTCTCACTCTGGCTGAGCTCTCGGAAGCCCTCTGCTGCTTGCCCGCCAATAAATCCCCGAGCATGGATGGGCTGACCGTGGAGTTCTACCATGTGTTCTGGGATGTCCTCGGCCCAGATCTTGTCACCATCTGGGCCGAGTCCTTGGAGAGCAGGGTCTTCCCCCTGTCATGCAGGTGAGCCATGCTTGCCTTGCTCCCACAGAAGGGGGACCACCACGACCTCTGAATTGGCATCTCATCTCTCTCCTCAGCATGGACTATAAGGTCGTAGTGAAGGCCATCTCGCTGCGGCTGGGATCCTTACTGGCGGATGTGGTCCACCCTGACCAGACCTACAGCGTCCTGGCCAGACCATCTTTGATAATATGTACTTGGTCCGGAATCTCTTGGAGGTCAGGTGTAGGGACGGTCTGTCATTTGCCCTTCTGTCCTTGGTTCAGGAGAAGGCGTTCGACAGGGTGGGTCATGGGCACTCTGCTGGCGTTCAGCTTCAGGCCCCAGTTCATGGGTTTTCTCCAGGTGCTGTACACCTCGGCGGAGTGTCTGGTCAGACTCAACTGGACCCTAACTGAACTGGTCAGCTTCGGGCATGGGGTGTGTCAGGGCTGTCCACTGTCAGGCCAGTTGTACGCTCTGGTGATTGAGCCCTTCCTCTGTCTCCTCTGCCAGAGCTTGATGGGGTTGGCGCTCCGGGAGCCGGAGCTGCGGTTGGTCCTATCGGCGTATGCTAATGACGTACTCCTCGTGGTCCAGGACCCAGGCCACCTGGTGCGGGTGGAGGCTTGCCAGGCCATCTACTTGGCGGCCTCCTCTGCCCTGGTCAACTGGGTCAAGAGCTCTGGCCTGGTGGTCGGGGACGGGTGGCAGGTGAACTCTCTCCCACCCGCGCTTCAAGCCATCTGGTGGAGCCTGGGTCCGCTGCTCTATCTCGGTGTTTACCTTTCTGCCACGCATCCATCTCCCCCGGAGAACTGACAAGGTTTAGGGGGCAGGGTGGCAGAGTAGCTCCGGAGATGGACAGGACTACTCCAGTGCCTCTCCCTGTGAGGGAGGGTACTGGTGCTAAACCAGCTAGTCCTGTCCATGCTCTGGCACTGGCTCAACACCCTGGTCCCGGCTCCGGGTTTCCTGGCTGATCTCCAGAGGCTGGTTCTGGGGTTCCTTTGGCCAGGACTGCACTGGGTCTCTGCAGGGGTCCTCCATCTGCCCCTGGAGGAGGGAGGACAGGGCCTGAAGTGCCTGTGTGCTCAGGTCCATGTCTTTTGCCTCCAGGCTCTGCAGAAGCTCCTTTTTGGTGCAGGTAGTCTGGTGTGGAGCACACTGGCACATGCCTTCCTATGCTGCTTCCGAGGGCTCTGATACGACCAGCAGCTCCTTTATCTCCATCCGAGAGGTCTTCCGCGAGACCTCTCTGGGCTGCTGGTCTTCTATCAGGACCTCCTCTGGACCTGGAAACTTGTCTCAATGACCAGGTCCATGGCGGCCGCCGAGGGGGCAGATCTCCTCACGGAGCCCTGATACACAAACCCCAGCTCCGTGTGCAGGTGGTGGAGTCCCGCTCGGTGCGACAGAGGCTGGTCCTGGCAGAAGTCACCAGAGTCAGAGACCTCCTTGACTACGACTGAGGAGACTGGCTGGATCCCTTGATGCTCGCTCAGCGCATGGGGCTCCCTGGCGCGTCCTTCAGAAGGTGAAGGCCACTTTCCTGCCTGCTGCTTGGGCCTACCTTGACCAAGTCCTGTGAAAGGTTACCCCCGCCCACCCTGGGCCCTCCGGACCTTTTCATCGGGCCTGTCAAGGTTCCTTCCCCACTCTGAACTCTAGGGTACAGATGTGGGGACCTGCATGAAAACCTCCTAAGCTTACTTTAACCAACTTAGGTTAAAACTTAAACCAGGATTTGAGGACTTCAATAGCTCAGACATAGGTGAGGTTTTTCGTAGGAGTGGGTGGGTGAGATTCTGTGGCCTGCGTTGTGCAGGAGGTCAGACTAGATGATCAGAATGGTCCCTTCAGACCTTAGTATCTATGAAACTTCCCCAAGGTACAAACTATTTTACCCTTTGCCCTTGGACTTCCACTGCCATCACCAAACATCTAACCAGGTTTATTATTGGGAAAGAGTCATTTGGAAACGTCTTTCCCCCCAAAATCCTCACCAAAACCTTGCACCCTCCCATACTGGGGAAGGTTTGATAAAAATCCTCACCAATTTTCATAGGTGACCACAGACCCAAACCCCTGGATCTTAAGAACAATGAAAAAAACATTGTTCCTTACAAGAAGAATTTTAATAGAAGAAAAAGTAAAAAGAATCACCTCTGTAATATCAGGATGGTAAATACCTTACAGGGTAATTAGATTCAAAACATAGAGAATCCCTCTAGGCATAACCTTAAGTTACAAAAAGACAGGAATATCCATTCCATTCAGCACCGTTTATTTTCTCAGCCATTTAAAGAAATCATAATCTAACGCATATATAGCTAGATTACTTACTAAATTCTAAGACTCCATTCCTGTTCTGTCCCCTGGTCCTATAAAGGTAGCCAGCCAGTCAGGCAGCGGCACAGACAGCTGCAGCGGCACAGGAGCTAGCAAACAGAGCTGTAAACAGGGGAGTTTGTGTTGTAGTGCTTGTTTTGGGTTTGCTTTTGCTGGGGGGGGTGGTCTTGTGTTTCCCAGATTAACAGGACTTAGGTGGTAAGGCTATGACAGATACGGAGGCAGCTGTGGGAGTGACTCCTGTAGTGGAAGACACATTGAGGATGACTGGATGTGGAAGCTGCGGTATGTACATGATCCTGGAGGGGGGGACCTGGCAAGAGTTTTTTCTGCATGAAATGCCGTCTGATAGAGCTGATGGAGGAAAAGATCCGAGGTCTGGAGATGCAGGTGGAAAGTCTCTTTGAGTTTAGGAAGGGGTTTGAGCAGATGATGGAGCAAAGATATGAGGTATCTGAAGGGAAAAGCTCAGACTCACAGATGGAAGCAGGGCTGGGGAATTTTGAGGGGAGACTGGGTGAGGAAAGTGGTCAGTGGAAGCATGTGACTAAAAGAACCAGGCAGAGGAAAAGACGGGCTAGTGAAGGAGAAATAGCTTAGGAACAGGTTTGCAGAGTTGGAAAATGAAGAAGGGGCTCAGCAGGTACTTGTTGAAGGTGGAAGAGTAAGGGAGAAGAGAAGAGAGGCTAGTCCTATAAGAAAAGCGGAAGAGTCAAGGGAGACTAATCCAAATATGAGCCCCAGGAGGATACAGGATGGGTTGAAGAGGATTATAAGGGAAAATAGGAATGGAAAGAACTTGCAGCCAGAGGGAACAGGGGAGAGACTGGAGAATAGCACTGTCACCAGGAAAAGGCAGGCCTATGTGATGGGGGACTCTTTATTGAGAAGAATAGACAGGCCTGTAACTAGAGCTGATCCTGAGAACAGAAGGGTGTGCTGTCTTCCGGGTGCTAAGATACGGGATGTAGACCTGAGGTTGAAAAGGATCCTAAAGGGAGCAGGAAAGAATCCCCTAATTATCCTTCATGTGGGAACAAATGATACGGCCAGATTCTCGCTGGAAAGTATTAAGGGAGACTATGCTAGGCTGGGGAAGACGCTTAAGGAAATTGAGGCTCAGGTGATCTTTAGTGGGATCCTGCCTGTTCCTAGAGAAGGTGTGACAAGATTGACTGTCAACAGATGGCTTAGGCAGTGGTGCTATAAGGAGGGCTTTGGGATGTATGGCCACTGGGAGGCATTCACGGACAGAGGTCAGTTCTCTTGGGATGGACTTCATCTGAGTAGGGAAGGAAATAGACTTCTAGGATCGAGGCTGGAACAACTGATAAAGAAAGCTTTAAACTAGGAATTAGGGGGAGATGGATGAGAGATGTCCAGTAAATCTCCACGCCAGATTTTAGCATTGAGAGGGAAGAAGACGAAGTAAGAATGGATACAGCCGTGGGTAGGAGAATGTATATAAGGAGTGAGGGCGGTGTGGATACTAGTCTAATAGGTTATACTGGCTGTAGAATGACTGTGCCTAATAGGGTACAAAATGTGAGCGAGGCCAAACAGCAAAAATTAAGATGTTTGTACACCAATGCGAGAAGCCTAGGTAACAAAATGGAGGAACTAGAGCTACTGGTGCAGGAAGTGAAACCAGATATTATAGGGATAACAGAAACATGGTGAAATAGTAGTCATGACTGGACTACAGGTATTGAAGGGTATGTGCTGTTTAGGAAAGACAGAAACAAAGGTAAAGGTGGTGGAGTAGCATTGTATATCAATGATGAGGTAGAATGTAAAGATATAAGAAGCGATGCAATGGATAAGACAGTCTGTCTGGGCAAAAATTACATTGGGGAAGAAAACTAGTAAAGCCTCTCCTACGATAGTGCTTGGGGTGTGCTATAGACCTCCAGGATCTAATTTGGATATGGATAGAGCCCTCTTTAATGTTTTAATGAAGTAAATATTAATGGAAACTGCATGATCATGGGAGACTTTAACTTCCCAGATATAGACTGGAGGACCAGTGCTAGTAATAATAATAGGGCTCAGATTTTCCTAGATGTGATAGCTGATGGATTCCTTCATCAAGTAGTTGCTGAACCGACTAGAGGGGATGCCATTTTAGATTTAATTTTGGTGAGTAGCGAGGACCTCATAGAAGAAATGATTGTAGGGGACAATCTTGGCTCAAGTGATCATGAGCTAATTCAGTTCAAACTAAATGGAAGGATTAACAAAAATCTGCAACTAGAGTTTTTGATTTCAAAAGGGTTGACTTTCAAAAATTAAGGAAATTTAGTTAGGGAAGTGGATTGGACTGAAGAATTTATGGATCTAATGGTAGAGGAGGCCTGGGATTACTTTAAATCAAAGCTGCAAAAGCTATCGGAAGCCTGTATCCCAAGAAAGGGGAAAAAATTCATAGGCAGGAGTTGTAGACCAAGCTGGATGAGCAAGCATCTTAGAGAGGTGATTAAGAAGAAGCAGAAAGCATACAGGGAGTGGAAGATGGGAGAGATCAGCAAGGAAAGCTACCTAATTGAGGTCAGAACATGTAGGGATCAAGTGAGACAGGCTAAAAGTCGAGTAGAGTTGGACCTTGCAAAGGGAATTAAAACCAATAGTAAAAGGTTCTATAGCCATATAAATAAGAAGAAAACTAAGAAGTGGGGCCGCTAAACACTGAGGATGGAGTGGAGGTTAAAGATAATCTAGGCATGGCCCGATATCTAAACAAATACTTTGCCTCAGTCTTTAATAAGGCTAAAGAGGATCTTAGGGATCCGATGAAGTGAGCTGTAGCTCACGAAAGCTTATGCTCTAATAAATTTGTTAGTCTCTAAGGTGCCACAAGTACTCCTTTTCTCTTAGGGATAATGGTAGCATGACAAATGGGAATGAAGATATGGAGGTAGATATTACCATATCTGAGGTAGAAGCGAAACTGAAACAGCTTAATGGGACTATATCGGGGGGCCCAGATAATCTTCATCCAAGAATATTAAAGGAATTGGCACCTGAAATTGCAAGCCCTTTAGCAAGAATTTTTAATGACTCTGTAAACTCAGGAGTTGTACCGAATGATTGGAGAATTGCTAATATAGTTCCTATTTTTAAGAAAGGGGAAAAAAAGTGATCCGGGTAACTACAGGCCAGTTAGTTTGACATCTAGTATGCAAGGTCCTGGAAAAAGTTTTGAAGGAGAAATTAGTTAAGGACATTGAAGTCAATGGTAAATGGGACAAAATACAACATGGTTTTACAAAAGGTAGATCGTGCCAAACCAACCTAATCTCCTTTTTTGAAAAAGTAACAGATTTTTTAGATAAAGGAAATGCAGTGGATCTAATTTACCTAGATTTCAGTAAAGCGTTTGATACTGTGCCACGTGGGGAATTATTAGTTAAATTGGAGAAGATGGGGATCAATATGAACATCAAAAGGTGGATAAGGAATTGGTTAAAGGGGAGACTGCAATGGGTCCTACTGAAAGGCGAACTGTCAGGTTGGAGGGAGGTTACCAGCGGAGTTCCTCAGGGATCGGTTTTGGGACCAATCTTGTTTAATCTTTTTATTACTGACCTTGGCACAAAAAGTGGGAGTGTGCTAATAAAGTTTGCAGATGATACAAAGCTGGGAGGTATTGCCAATTCAGAGAAGGAGGATCTGGATGACCTTGTAAACTGGAGTAATAGTAATAGGATGAAATTTAATAGTGAGAAGTGTAAGGTTATGCATTTAGGGATTAACAACAAGAATTTTAGTTATAAGTTGGGGACGCATCAATTAGAAGTAACGGAAGAGGAGAAGGACCTTGGAGTATTGGTTGATCATAGGATGACTATGAGCTGCCAATGTGATATGGCTGTGAAAAAAGCTAATGCGGTTTTGGGATGCATCAGGAGAGGCATTTCCAGTAGGGATAAGGAGGTTTTAGTACCATTATACAAGGCACTGGTGAGACCTCACCTAGAATACTGTGTGCAGTTCTGGTCTCCCATGTTTAAAAAGGATGAATTCAAACTGGAGCAGGTACAGAGAAGGGCTACTAGGATGATCCGAGGAATGGAAAACTTGTCTTATGAAAGGAGACTTAAGGAGCTTGGCTTGTTTAGCCTAACTAAAAGAAGGTTGAGGGGAGATATGATTGCTCTCTATAAATATATCAGAGGGATAAATACAGGAGAGGGAGAGGAATTATTTAAGCTCAGCACCAATGTGGACACAAGAACAAATGGGTATAAACTGGCCACGAGGAAGTTTAGACTTGAAATTAGACAAAGGTTTCTAACCATCAGAGGAGTGAAGTTTTGGGATAGCCTTCCAAGGGAAGCAGTGGGGGCAAAAGATCTATCTGGTTTTAAGATTCTACTTGATAAGTTTATGGAGGAGATGATATGATGGGATAATGGGATTTGGTAAGTAATTGATCTTTAAATATTCAGGGTAAATAGGACTAATCCCCTGAGATGGGATATTAGATGGATGGGATCTGAGTTAATACAGAAAATTCTTTCCTGGGTATCTGGCTGGTGAATCTTGCCCATATGCTCAGGGTTTAGCTGATCGCCATATTTGGGGTCAGGAAGGAATTTTTCTCCAGGGCAGATTGGAGAGGCCCTGGAGGTTTTTCGCCTTCCTCTGTAGCATGGGGCATGGGTGACTTGAGGGAGGCTTCTCTGCTCCTTGAAGTCTTTAAACCATGATTTAAGGACTTCAATAGCTCAGACATAGGTGAGGTTTTTCGTAGGAGTGGGTGGGTGAGATTCTGTGGCCTGTGCTGTGCAGGAGGTCAGACTAGATGATCAGAATGGTCCCTTCTGACCTTAATATCTATGAATCAAAAGCATCACACAGACAGACCCAGACCCTTTGTTTCTCCCCCACTCCATCTTTGAAAGTATCTTGTCTCCTCATTGGTCATTGTGGTCAGGTGCCAGCGAGGTTATCCTAGCTTCTTAACCCTTTACAGAAGAAAGGGTTTTTCCTCTGGTCAGGAGGGATTTTAAAGGAGCTTACCTTTCCCTTTATATTTATGACATGCCCCCCAAATCACAGATAAGGTGAAACACTGGCTGGAATTTCTTCCTGGAGCTCTAAGGAAAAAAGAGTGAATAAGACACATGCACCTCTAAATATACTACCAAGTATATAAAGACTAACAATATTTTCCACATCTCAAGGACTATTTTAACTAGTTGATTCTGGGCACCTTTCATGGGAGAGTGCATCAGCCACTTTGTTAGAAGCTCCTGAGATGTGTTGGATGTCGAAATCAAAATCTTGAAGAGCTAAAGTCCACCAAATAAGTTTTTTGTTATTTCCCATGGCAGCATGAAGCCACTGTAGCGCACCATGGTCGGTTTGCAGGTGGAAATGCCATCCCCAAACATATGGGCGTAGCTTTTCCAGAGAGTAGACAATGGTATAACATTCTTTTTCACTGACTGACCAGTTGTTTTCCCTCTGACAGCTTCTTGCTGAGAAACACTACAGGGTGGAATTCTTGATCCAGTCCTCCCTGCATTAAGACTGCTCCCACACCACGCTCGGACGCATCTGTGGTTACTAGGAACGGTTTGTCAAAGTCTGGGGCCCTTAGTACAGGGTCAGACGTGAGTGTTGCTTTAAGCTGGTTAAAGGCCTTCTGACCCTCTCCGGTCCACTGAATGGCATTTGGCTGTTTCTTTTTGGTTAGGTCTGTCAGTGGGGCGGCGATTTGGCTGTATTGTGGTACAAATCGTCTGTAATAACCGGCCAAGCCTAAGAAAGATTTAACCTGTTTCTTTGACTTTGGGACAGGCCACTTTTGGATAGCATTCACTTTGGCCTGTAGGGGGTTGATAGTTCCTTGACCCACCTGCTGTCCAAGGTAAGTCACTCTGTTTAGGTCTATTTGACACTTCTTAACCTTAACAGTTAGTCCTGCCTCCCTTATGCACTCGAAGACTTTTCGTAGATGTTCCAGGTGTTCTGCCCAGGAATCCAAAAATATGGCCACATCATCAAGATAGGCAACTGTATATTCTCCTAATCCCTCTAGGAGACCATTTACAAGTCTTTGGAAGGTAGCGGGTGCATTCTGCAGCCCGAAAGGGAGTACATTAAATTCATACAGCTCGACATGTGTGGTGAAGGCTGACCTTTCCTTGGCGGATTCATCTAGCGGTACCTTCCAGTAGCCCTTGGTTAAGTCCAAAGTAGAGATGAACTGCGCCCGTCCCAGTTTTTCTAATAGTTCATCTGTGCGTGGCATTGGATAGTTGTCTGAGCGAGTTACGTTTTTGCATGGACTACCGTAAGCTAAATGCTGTATCTCCCCATCTGGTTTGGGAACTAGAACCACTGGAGATGCCCATGCACTGCCAGAGGGGCGGATTACACCCATCTGTAACATATCCTGGATCTCCCGTTCTATAGCAATTTGAGCTTGAGGAGACACCTGGTAAGGTTGGACTTTAATTGGGTGAATATTACCTGTGTCAATGGAGTGGTATGCCCATTCAGTCAGTCCTAGGGTGGCTGAGAATGTCGGCGCGTAGCTAGTGCACAGCTCCTGGATCTGCTGTTGCTGCATATGCCTGAGGGTCATGGAAAGGTTCACCTCTTCCACGCCACCAGCACTTTTCCCTTCATAGTAGACACCTTCAGGCCACTCAGTGTCATCTCCTCCCTGGGCTGTAAACTGACAAACTTTTAATTCTCTGGAATAAAAGGGCTTTAGAGAATTAATATGGTACACTTTAGTCTTTCGGTTGGAGGTGGGGAATGCTATGAGATAATTAACCGCTCCCAGGCGCTCCTGGACCATGAATGGCCCTTCCCATGATGCTTCCATTTTATGGGCCTGGAGCACCTTTAAGACCATGACCTGGTCTCCTACTTTGAAGGAATGCTCTCTGGCATGTTAATTATACCAGGCTTTTTGTTCTTTTTGAGCATCCTGTAGATTTTCTTTAGCAAGGGCTAGAGAGGTTTGGAGGGTGTCTTGTAGGTTGGTTACAAAGTCCAGAATATTAGTTCTTGGAGAAGGTGTAAATCCCTCCCATTGCTGCTTCACCAACTGTAATGGCCCCTTAACCTCGTGGCCATATACAAGTTCAAATGGTGAAAACCCTAAACTGGGATGTGGTACAGCTTGGTAAGCAAAGAGCAACTGCTGCAACACTAGGTCCCAATCGTTGGAGTGCTCATTTACAAATTTACTTATCATGGCCCCCAAAGTTCCATTAAACTTCTCCACCAGGCCATTTGTTTGATGGTGGTAAGGGGTGGCAACCAAGTGATTCACCCCATGAACTTCCCAAAGTCTTTCCATAGTTCCTGCCAGGAAATTAGCTCCTGCATCTGTGAGGATGTCGGAGGGCCAACCTACCCTGGCAAAAATGTCTGCTAGTGCTTGGAACACACTTTTAGCCCTGGTGTTGCTTAGAGCTACTGCTTCCGGCCATCGGGTTGCAAAATCCATGAAAGTCAGTATGTACTGCTTTCCTCTGGGTGTCTTTTTCAGAAAAGGACCCAGAATATCTACAGCTACTCGCTGAAATGGAACTTCAATGATGGGGAGTGGCTGAAGAGGGGCTTTGACCTGGTCTTTGGGCTTTTCCACTCTTTGGCATACCTCACAAGACCGGACATAGGTAGAAACATCCTTGCCCATTCCCTCCCAGTGGAATGACCTTCCCAACCGGTCTTTGGTCCTGTTCACTCCAGCATGGCCACCAATATGATCGTGGGCCAAGCTCAAGAGCTTAGCCTGGTACTTAGTTGGAACTACCAACTGTCTCTGAGGATGCCAGTTTTCCTGGTGTCCACCAGAAAGAGTTTCCTTGTATAAAAGTCCTCTTTCTACAACAAGCCTGGATCGATTAGAAGAGCTGAGAGGTGGTGGGTTGCTCCGTGCTGCTGTCCAAGCCTTCTGGAGGCTTTCATCTACTTCCTGTTCGGTCTGGAACTGGAGACATCAGTTCCTCATTGGATTGTGGACCTATACTTGGTCCCTCTGGAAGCGATGTAGGGGATGGGGCTGTTTCTGTTGACTGTGAACCGCTCTCTGCTGGTGCACTATGTTGGGGTTCAGGCTCTGGCTGAGCCTCTTGTGTAGGGTTATCAGCTGCTGGTGGTTCAGGTTCGGTGGGGCCCTCTGGTGTTGGGGGTTGCAGGTACTGGTTTCAGTGCTGGCAATGGGTCTGCTAGTTGTTCCTCCAGTTCCGGTTCTTGCTCTGTCTGGGTCTCTGGGACTGGATCCACTATAGCTGTTACAGACATTGGCCTGGGGTCCGGGTCCATCACCTCTGACCAGGTCCTGGTAGAAATTTCCGGATCAGAGCTAGGTGTGATGGCTTGTTTAGCCTGGCTGCGGGTGACCATTCCCACCCTCTTGGTTTGCTTCACATGATTGGCCAAGTCTTCCCCCAACACCATGAGGATGGGATAATCATCATAGACTTCAAAAGTCCACGTTCCTGACCAGCCCTTGTACTGGACAGGCAACTTGGCTGTAGGCAAATTTGAAAGAGTTGGACTTGAAGGATTGAATCATCACTTGGATCTCTGGGTTGATTAAATTGGTGTCCACTAAGGAAGCATGGATAGCCGACACTCGTGCTCCGGTGTCCCTCCACGCGGTGACCACCTTCTCGCCACACTCAGTTTCCCTCTGTCCAAGGGTGTCTGGGAGGTATCTGGACCTGGGGACCTCTGGTGTGATTACAGTTCATTGCACCAGAATCTGTTTGGGTTCTTGGGGCAGTTGGCCTTTACATGCCCTGGCTCGTTATATTTAAAACATCGTCCAGCTGACAGGTCACTAGGGCAAGGTGGGTTGCTGGAGAATGGTGTGGCGGGATAAGGTGTCTGGAGGGTTCCTTGCCGGGTAGGTGGGGCCTTGGGCTGCCCCCGGTAGTAGGGTGTGGTCTGAGGTTGTCCCTTCTGATATCTGCTCCAACTGCAACCAGTTTTTTTTCTTCTCTGCCACCTCCACACATTTGGCTCCAATCTCCCCCACCTCAATTACATCCTAGATGGGAAGCCCAAAACTGTATCTTTCTATTTCCTCAGGAACTGTTCCATTTGCATTAAGAAGGGCAAATCTGCTGGAGATTCAACACTTGCTCCTGATATCCAGGCATCCCAATGTTTCACAATGTGATAGGCATGTCGGGTAAATGACACATCTGGCTTCCGCCTTGGGGCTCTGAACCGCCGACGGGAATGCTCGGGTGTCAGCCCTATTCTGACTCTCGCCTTGGTTTTAAACAGTTCATACTGGTTCATTTGTTCCTTAGGCATTTCAGCCGCCACCTCAACTAAGGGTCCACTGAGCTGCAGCCTCGGCTCTATCATGCATTGGTCTGTAGAGATGCTGTACCCAAGGCAGGCCCTTTCAAAGTTTTCTAAGAAGGCTTTGGTATCATCGCCTGCCTTGTAGGTGGGGAACTTTCTGGAATGGGAAGTGGTACCTGGAGAAGGATTGCTAGGGTTTGTTGGTATATTCTGTTGAGCCTTTGCCTTCTCCATCTCCAGTGCATGCTTTCTCTCTTTGTCCTTCTCCTCCTCCACATGCTTCCTCTCTTTGTCCCTTGCCTCCATTTCTGTTTTCCCTGGCCTTGTGTGCATCCATCTCCAGCCGTATGATTTCTATCCGTCTTTCGTGTTCCTTTTGTTTTTCCTCAGCCTCAAATCTGGCTAATTCCAGCTTTTGTTGAACCATGCAGTCTGTCATCCTAACCTCTCTGTTTTTAACTAACTTTACACCCAAGAGTTAAAAAACAAAACAAAACAAAAAACTTGGCTTGTAAAATTTTGCTGTGCTGCAATTCTCTGATAGTGATTGTCAGCCTACAGAGAAATCCTTAAAAAAAAAAAAACAAAACAAAACAAAAACACACCTTAACACCTTTGTCTTCAGGCAAATAGGCAGAAAACCCCTCCAGTTACTCTTAGGAAAAAAAAAAAACCTTCAAGTCTGTGAAGACTTGTGAATTTCCCTGCAGGAGGTTAACTCCCTGCTTTTAGGTAGAGAAAACTCCAGCTCACAAAAGACAATTCCCTTTTGTCTCTGCTCTGGCCCCAAAGCAGAAAAAAAAACCCAACTGCTTTCAGCCAAAACCCTGCTTTTCAGCAGCCCAGAGGGAAAAATTTTTTTCCTTTTTCAAATCTGTGCTTCTGGTTCAAAAAATCTCAAATTGATCTCAAAATGATTTCATGTTAATCCCACCGCTCTGCCACCATGTCAAGGTTCCTTCCCCACTCTGAACTCTAGGGTACAGATGTGGGGACCTGCATGAAAACCTCCTAAGCTTACTTTTACCAGCTTAGGTTAAAACTTCCCCAAGGTACAAACTATTTTATTTTTTGCCCTTGGACTTCCACTGCCACCACCAAACGTCGAACCAGTTTTCTTTTATTAGGAAAGAGCCCATTTGGACATGTCTTTCCTCCCAGAATCCTCACCAAAACCTTGCACCCCCCCCTTCCTGGGGAAGGTTTGATTAAAAATCCTCACCAGTTTGCATATGTGACCACAGGCCCAAACTCTTGGATCTTAAGAACAATGAAAAAAACATTCAGTTTCTTACAAGAAGAATTTTAATAGAAGAAAAAGTAAAAGAATCATCTCTGTAAAATCAGGATGGTAAATGTCTTGCAGGGTAATTAGATTCAAAACATAGAGAATCCCTCTAGGCATAACCTTAAATTACAAAAAGGGATAGTTCAGTGGTTTGAGCATTGGCCTGCTAAACCTAGGGTTGTGAGTGCAATCCTTGAGGGGACCATTTAGGGATCTGCGGCAAAAATTGGGGATTGGTCCTGCTTTGAGCAGGGGGTTGGACTAGATGACCTCCTGAGGTCCCTTCCAACCCTGATATTCTATGATTAGAAAGAAAGAGTACTTGTGGCACCTTGGAGACTAACAAATTTATTAGAGCATAAGCTTTCGTGAGCTACAGCTCACTTCATCGGATGCATTTGGTGGAAAAAACAGAGGAGAGATTTATATATAAACACACACACACACACACACAGAACATGAAACAATGGGTTTATCATACACACTGTAAGGAGAGTGATCACTTAAGATAAGCCATCACCAGCAGCGGGGGGGGGGGAAGGAGGAAAACCTTCATGGTGACAAGCAAGGTAGGCTAATTCGAGCAGTTAACAAGAATATCAGAGGAACAGTGGGGGGTGGGGTGGGAGGGAGAAATACCATGGGGAAATAGTTTTACTTTGTGTAATGACTCATCCATTCCCAGTCTCTATTCAAGCCTAAGTTAATTGTATCCAGTTTGCAAATTAATTCCAATTCAGCAGTCTCTCGTTGGAGTCTGTTTTTGAAGCTTTTTTGTTGAAGTATAGCCACTCTAAGATCTGTGATCGAGTGACCAGAGATTGAAGTGTTCTCCAACTGGTTTTTGAATGTTATAATTCTTGACGTCTGATTTGTGACTCAAGGAATATTTCCAACACACCTCTGACCAACATATTAACCCACAGAGACCTTCCTGCCAACACTACAAAAAGAAGGATTCTGGGTGGACTCCTCCTGAAGGTCGAAACAGCAGCCTGGATTTCTACATAGACTGCTTCCGCCGACGTGCACGAGCTGAAATTGTGGAAAAGCAGCATCGCTTACCCCATAACCTCAGCCATGCAGAACACAGTGCCATCCACAGCCTCAGAAACAACTCTGACGACATAATCAAAAAGGCTGACAAAGGAGGTGCTGTCGTCATCATGAATAGATCGGAGTATGAACAAGAGGCTACTAGGCAGCTCTCCAACACCACTTTCTACAAGCCATTACCCTCTGATCCCACTGAGAGTTACCAAAAGAAACTACAGCATTTGCTCAAGAAACTCCCTGAAAAAGCACAAGAACAAATCCGCACAGACACACCCCTGGAGCCCCGACCTGGGGTATTCTATCTGCTACCCAAGATCCATAAACCTGGAAATCCTGGACGCCCCATCATCTCAGGCATTGGCACCCTGACAGCAGGATTGTCTGGCTATGTAGACTCCCTCCTCAGGCCCTTCGTTACCAGCACTCCCAGCTATCTTCGAGATACCACTGACTTCCTGAGGAAACTACAGTCCATTGGTGATCTTCCTAAAAACACCATCCTAGCCACTATGGATGTAGAAGCCCTCTACATCAACATTCCACACAAAGATGGGCTACAAGCCGTCAGGAACAGTATCCCCGATAATGTCACGGCTAACCTGGTGGCTGAACTTTGTGACTTTGTCCTGACCCATAACTATTTCACATTTGGTGACAATGTATACCTTCAAATCAGCGGCACTGCGATGGGTACCCGCATGGCCCCACAGTATGCCAACATTTTTATGGCTGACTTAGAACATCGCTTCCTCAGCTCTCGTCCCCTAATGCCCCTACTCTACTTGCGCTACATTGATGACATCTTCATCATCTGGACCCATGGAAAAGAAGCTCTTGAGGAATTCCACCATGATTTCAACTATTTCCATCCCACCATCAACCTCAGCCTGGACCAGTCCACACAAGAGATCCACTTCCTGGACACTACGGTGCTAATAAGCGATGGTCACATAAACACCACTCTATATCGGAAACCTACTGACCGCTATTCCTACCTACATGCCTCTAGCTTTCATCCAGATCATACCACTCGATCCATTGTCTACAGCCAAGCTCTACGATATAACCGCATTTGCTCCAACCCCTCAGACAGAGACAAACACCTACAAGATCTCTATCATGCATTCCTACAACTACAATACCCACCTGCTGAAGTGAAGAAACAGAATTACAGAGCCAGAAAAGTACCCAGAAGTCACCTACTACAGGACAGGCCCAACAAAGAAAACAACAGAACGCCACTAGCCATCACCTTCAGCCCCCAACTAAAACCTCTCCAACACATCATCAAGGATCTACAACCTATCCTGAAGGATGACCCATCACTCTCACAGATCTTGGGAGACAGGCCAGTCCTTGCTTACAGACAGCCCCCCAATCTGAAGCAAATACTCACCAGCAACCACACACCACATAACAGAACCACTAACCCAGGAACCTATCCTTGTAACAAAGCCCGTTGCCAACTCTGTCCACATCTATTCAGGGGATACCATCATAGGGCCTAATCACATCAGCCACACTATCAGAGGCTCGTTCACCTGCGCATCTACCAATGTGATATATGCCATCATGTGCCAGCAATGCCCCTCTGCCATGTACATTGGCCAAACTGGACAGTCTCTACGTAAAAGAATGAATGGACACAAATCAGACGTCAAGAATTATAACATTCAAAAACCAGTTGGAGAACACTTCAATCTCTCTGGTCACTCGATCACAGACCTAAGAGTGGCTATCCTTCAACAAAAAAGCTTCAGAAACAGACTCCAACGAGAGACTGCTGAATTGGAATTAATTTGCAAACTGGATACAATTAACTTAGGCTTGAATAGAGACTGGGAATGGATGAGTCATTACACAAAGTAAAACTATTTCCCCATGGTATTTCTCCCTCCCACCCCACCCCCCACTGTTCCTCTGATATTCTTGTTAACTGCTGGAATTAGCCTACCTTGCTTGTCACCATGAAAGGTTTTCCTCCTTTCCCCCCCCCCCCCCCCCGCTGCTGGTGATGGCTTATCTTAAGTGATCACTCTCCTTACAGTGTGTATGATAAACCCATTGTTTCATGTTCTCTGTGTGTGTGTGTGTGTGTGTGTGTGTGTGTGTGTGTGTATAAATCTCTCCTGTTTTTTCCACCAAATGCATCCGATGAAGTGAGCTGTAGCTCACGAAAGCTTATGCTCTAATAAATTTTATTCTCTAAGGTGCCACAAGTACCCTTTTTTTTTTTTTTTTTGCGAATACAGACTAACACGGCTGCTACTCTGAAACCTATGATTAGAAAAAGACACAAAGACAGGAATATCCATTCCATTCAGCACTGTTTATTTTCTCAGCCATTTAAAGAAATCATAATCTAACGCATATCTAGCTAGATTACTTACTAAGTTCTAAGACTCCATTCCTGTTCTGTCCCCAGCAAAAGCATCATGCAGACAGACCCAGGCCCTTTGTTTCTATCCCCCTCCAGCTTTGAAAGTATCTTGTCTCCTCATTGGTCATTGTGGTCAGGTGCCAGCGAGGTTATCCTAGCTTCTTAACCCTTTACAGGTGAAAGGGTTTTTCCTCTGGCCAGGAGGGATTTTAAGTGTTTACCCTTCCCTTTATATTTATGACAACTCAAACAGCGACCAACCAGAGTGACAGACGGCCATTATTGATCATGAATTGAGTTGCTTTAACATTGATATTGCTGCTTTGTCTGAAATTAGAAGAGCTGATGTAGGATAGGTGAGAGAGGAGAAAGGAGGATGCACATACTTCTAGAAGGGAAAAATCTACAGATGAATCCTAATTGTATGGAGTGGGCTTTGCTGTAAAGAACAAGCTCATACGTTGCCTCTCTGAGGTACCAGTTGACATCATTGAGCAGTTTGACACTCCGACTGAGGTTCACCAAAAATCAACAGGCAACTATTGTGAGCACATATGCACCAACACTGGATGCCAATGAGAATGTAAAGGAAGATTTTTATTCTCAGTTGGAAACCATTTTATCAGAGATCCCCTACAGAAGACAAGATCATCCTTCCGGGGGATTTCAATGCACGTGTTGGATGAGACTCAGACCTGTGGAAAGGAACAATCGGGAAAGAAGGAGTTGGCAAAAGCAATTCAAATGGAATTCTGCTCCTGACCAAGTGTGCTCATCATGAACTTATTATTATGAACACACTTTTCCAACAAAAGGAAAAGTTCAAAACATCTTGGAGACACCCATAGTCAAAGCACTGGCATCTCCTCGAATACGTCCTAGTTTGTACCCGAGATCGTAGTGTTGTACTTTTCACAAGAGCAATGACAAGTGCTGATGACTGTTGGACTGATCATCACCTTATTCAATCCACAATAAAAATTAAAATCGCTCCCAAATGGAAGCTGCAAAAGAAGGTCAGGTGCAAGCTGAAGGTTCAAGATTTGAAGGACCCTATGAAGCATGACCACTTCCAAGCAATCTTAGAAGAAAAGTTCCCATCAGAGTTTCCAGAAGAAATTGAGGAACATTGGAGCCAGTTGAAAGCAGTAATCATCAATGTCTGTGAGGAAACCATAGGCTACCATACCAGAAAACATCAGGACTGGTTTGACAAGAATGATGCTGAAATTGAGCAACTCTTCAATGAGAAGAGAATTCCATTTCATGCTTGGCAGAATGAGATAAATTGTAATATAAAGAGAGAAGCCCATGCCAAGGCGAGGGCAGAAATACAACGTAAAACTAGCGAACTTAAGAACAAATGGTGGACTGAGAAAGCATAAGAACTCCAACATCACGCAGACATCCACAGTACATGTGGTTTCTTTAGTGCCACCAAAGCTGTTTATGGGCCAATTTGTCATGGTATGAATCCAAGAAAAAAGAAAAGAATCCAAGCTGCAAGAAAAATGTCAGGAGCAAAACTGACCACTGTACATGGCTTTTATTGATCTAACTAAAGCCTTTGAGTCAGTGAAAGGCTGTGACCTCTGTACTGTACTTTCTAAGATTGGATGTCCTGATAAATACATCAGTGTCCTGAAATTGCTTCATGATAACATGAAAGCAACTGTTCTGAGTAGCACTGGCTCCCAGAGTGAACCTTTGAAAGTACAATCAGGAGTCAAACAGGGATGTATCATTGCTTCAACCATGTTTATGGTTTTCATTGCTGTCATTCTTTATCTAATTGCTGGGAACTTTACAGCTGGCATTGAAATCACTGACAGAATGGATGGAAAGCTTTTCAGACGTAGCAGGCTGAAAGCCAAGAGTAAGATTTCCACAACATCTATTGTAGAACTTCGGTATGCTGATGACAACGCAATCTTTGCCCACTCCAAGAAAGATCTTCAAACTATCTTGAATGTGTTTGCCGATGCTTACACGTTTCTTTGTCTCACTCTTAATATCAAGAAGACTAAAGTGCTCTATCAGCCCTCTCCAAATGAGGTCTTACGTGCCCCATCTATCAAAGTCAATGGAGTAAAAAGAAAAGGAGTACTTGTGGCACCTTGGAGACTAACAAATTTATTTGAGCATAAGCTTTCGTGAGCTACAGCTCACTTCCTTAGATGCATCCGATGAAGTGAGCTATAGCTCACAAAAGCTTATGCTCAAATAAATGTGTTAGTCTCTAAGGGTATGTCTACACTATGAAATTAGGTTGAATTGATAGAAGTATTCTTTGTAGAAAGCGTTTTTATACAGTGAGTGAATGGGGGGTGGGTGGGTGTGTCCCCATACAAATGCTCTAAGGGCGTGTAGTCGGCGGACTGTGTCCACAGTACCGAGGCAACCGTCGACTTGCGGAGCTTTGCACTGTAGGTAGCTATCCCACAGTCTACACCGCCTATTTTTAATTCTGGGTAGAAATCCCAGTCCCTGATGGGGTTAAAACATTGTCATGGGTGGTTGTGGGTACATATCGTCAGACCCCCCCATTCCTTCCCTGCCTCCCTCCGTAAAAGCAAGGGCAGACAATCGTTTTGTGCCTTTTTTTCTTGAGTTACCTGTGCAGCCGCCATACTATGGCAAGCATGGAGCCTGCTCAGCTAACTGTCATCGTATGTCTCCTGGGTGCTGGCAGATGTGGTACTGCATTGCTACACAGCAGCAGTTTATTGCCTTTTCGCAGCAGACAGTGCAGCATGACTGGTAGCCGTCGTCAACGTAGTCCTGGGTGCTCTTTTAAACGGGCGCCTGGGCAAACATGGGAGTGACTCAGCCAGGTCATTTCCCTTTTAAGTTTCATCTCATGGCGATTCGGTCCTACCGGCAGTGTACTGTCTTTTAATCAGCAGCTAGCAGAAGATGACGGCCAGTAGTCATACTGCACCGTCTTCGGCCGAGCACCCAGGAAGTGACGATGGCTAGCGGTTGTACTGCACAGTCTGCTGCCAGCAAGACACACAAAGATAGATGAAATGGCTCAAAACAAGAAATAGACTAGATTTGTTTTGTATTCATTTTCTCCTCCCTCTGTGGAATCAATGGCCTGCTAAACCCAGTTTTGAGTTCTATCCTTGAGGCGGCCATTCAGTTTCTCGCAAAGCCACCTCCTTTGTTGATTTTAATTCCCTGTAAGCCAACCCTGTAAGCCATGTCGTCAGTTGCCCCTCCCTTCGTCAGGGCAACAGACGACATGGCTTACAGGGTTGGCTTACAGGGAATTAAAATCAACAAAGGAGGTGGCTTTGCGAGAAACTGAATGGCCGCCTCAAGGATAGAACTCAAAACTGGGTTTAGCAGGCCATTGATTCTACAATCATTCCATGCCTTTTTTCTGTGCAGATGCCATACCACGGCAAGCATGGAGCCTGCTCAGATCACTTTGGCAATTAGGAGCACATTAAACACCCACATGCATTATCCAGCAATATATGCAGCACCAGAACCTGGCAAAGCCAAACTAGGCGAGTAGGCGACATCAGCGCGGTTACGAGAGTGATGAGGACATGGACACAGACTTTTCTCTCAAAGCATGTGCCCTGGCAATGTGGGCATTATGGTGCTAATGGGGCAGGCTCATGCAGTGGAATGCCGATTCTGGGCCCGGGAAACAAGCACGGACTGGTGGGACCACATAGTGTTGCAGGTCTGGGACAATTCCCAGTGGCTGCAAAACTTTCGCATGCGTAAGGGCACTTTCATGGAACTTTGTGACTTCCTTTCCCCTGTCCTGAGGCGCAAGAATAACAAGATGAGAGCAGCCCTCACAATTGAGAAGCAAGTGGCAATAGCCCTGTGGAAGCTTGCAATGCCAGACAGCTACCGGTCAGTCGGGAATCAATTTGGAGTGGGCAAATCTACTGTGGGGGCTGCTGTGATGCAAGTAGACAATGCAATCAAAGATCTGCTGATATCAAGGGTAGTGACCCTGGGAAATGTGCAGGTCATAGCGGATGGCTGCAATGGGACTCCCTAACTGTGGTGGGGCCATAGACGGACCCCATATCCCTATCTTGGTACCGGAGCACCAAGCCGGCGAGTACATAAACTGCAAGGGGTACTTTTCAATAGTGCTGCAAGCGCTGGTGGATCACAAGGGATGTTTCACCATCATCAACGTGGGATGGCCGGGAAGGGTACATGACACTCGCATCTTCAGGAACTCTGGTCCATTTCAAAAGCTGCAGAAAGGGACTTTCTTCCTAGACCAGAAAATAACCGTTGGGGATGTTGAAATGCCTATAGTTATCCCTGGGGATCCAGCCTACCCCTTAATGCCATGGCTCATGAAGCCATACATAGGCAGCCTCGAGAGTAGGCAGGAGCTGTTCAACTACAGGCTCAGCAAGTGCAGAATGGTGGTAGAATGTGCATTTGGACGTTTAAAAGTGCGCTGGTGCCGTTTACTGACTCGCTTAGACCTCAGCGAAACCAATATTCCCACTGTTATTACTGTTCGCTGTGTGCGCCACAATATCTGTGAGAGCAAGGAGGAGACGTTTATGGTGGGGTGGGAGGCTGAAGCAAAGCACTGGCTGCTGGTTACACACAGCCAGACACCAGGGTGGTTAGAAGAGCACAGGAGGGTATAGTGCACCTCAGAGAAGCTTTGACAACCAGTTTCATGACTGGCCAGGCTACCGTGTGAAAGTTCTGTTTGTTTCTCCTTGATGGAACCCCCCCCCTGCCCATTGGTTCACTCTACTTCCCTGTAAGCTAACCACCCTCCCCACCTCCCTTCGATCACCACTTGCAGAGGCAATAAAGTCATTGTTGCTTCACATTCATGCATTCTTTATTAAGAGGGGGATAATTACCAAAGTAGCCCAGGAGGGGTGGTGGAGGAGGGAAGGACAGCCACCCAGCACTTTAAAAGTTTAAAACTTATTGAATGCCAGCCTTCTGTTATTTGGGCAATCCTCTGGGGTGGAATGGCTGGGTGGCTGGAGGCTCCCCCACCGCGTTCTTGGTCATCTGGGTGAGGAGGCTGTGGAACTTGGGGAGGAGGGCAGTTGGTTACACAGAGGCTGTAGCGGCGGTCTGTGCTCCTGCTGCCTTTCCTGCAGCTCAACCATACACTGGAGCATATTAGTTTGATCCTCCAGCAGCCTAAGCATTGAATCCTGCCTACTCTCATCATGCTGCCGCCACCTTTCAGCTTCAGCCCGCCACCTCTCCTCCCAGTCATTTTGTGCTTTGCTGCACTCTGACGTTGTCTGCTTCCATGCATTCGTCTGTGCTCTGTCAGTGTGGGAGGACAGCATGAGCTCAGAGAACATTTCATCACGAGTGTATTTTTTTCGCCTTCTAATCTCGCTAGCCTCTGGGAAGGAGAAGATCCTGTGATCCTTGAAACACATGCAGCTGGTGGAGGGGGAAAAAAAAGGGACAGTGGTATTTGAAAAGACACCTTTTATAGAACAATGGGTACACTCTTTCATGGTAAACCTTGCTGTTAACATTACATACATAGCACATGTGCTTTCATTACAAGGTCGCATTTTGCCTCCCCCTACCGTATGGCTAACGGCAGGGAACGTTTCTGTTCAGCCATAGGCAAACAGTCCAGCAGGAACGGGCACCTCTGAATGTCCCCTCAAGAAAAGCACCCTATTTCAACTAGGTGACCATGAATGATATCACTCTCCTGAGGATAATGCAGAGAGATAAAGAATGGATGTTGTTTGAAGGCCAGCAAACGTACACTGCAATGCTTTGTAATACATCCGATGAAGTGAGCTGTAGCTCACAAAAGCTTATGCTCTTATAAATTTGTTAGTCTTTAAGGTGCCACAAGTACTCCTTTTCTTTTTGTTCTACAATGATTCCCGAGTACATGCTACTGGCCTAGAGTGGTAAAGTGTCCTACTATGGTGGATGGAATAAGGCTGCCATGCCCAGAAACCTTTTGCAAAGACTTTGGGAGTATATTCAGGAGACCCATGAATGCCAGGGCAAATTAATCATATTAAACATGCTGGCTTTTAAACCTTGTATAGTATTTTAAAAGGTATACTCACCAGAGGCCCCTTCTCTGCCTGGTAGGTCCAGGAGGCAGCCTTGTGTGGGTTCGGGTGTACTGGCTCCAGGTCCAGGGTGAGAAACAGTTCCTGGCTGTTGGGAAAACCGGTTTCTCTGCTTGTTTGCTGTGAGCTATCTACAACCTCATCATCATCGTCTTCCTCGTCCCCAAAACCTGCTTCCATGTTGCCTCCATCTCCGTTGAAGGAGTCAAACAACACGGCTGGGGTAGTGGTGGCTGAACCCCCTAAAATGGCATGCAGCTCATCATAGAAGCGGCATGTTTGGGGCTCTGACCCAGAGCGGCTGTTCGCCTCTCTGGTTTTCTGGTAGGCTTGCCTCAGCTCCTTAAGTTTCACGCGGCACTGCTTCAGGTCCCCTGTTATGGCCTCTGTCCTTCATGCCCTGGGAGATTTTCACAAATGTTTTGGCATTTCGAAAACTGGAACAGAGTTCTGATAGCATAGATTCCTCTCCCCATACAGCGATCAGATCCCGTACCTCCCGTTCGGTCCATGCTGGAGCTCTTTTGCGATTCTGGGACTCCATCATGGTCACCTCTGCTGATGAGCTCTGCATGATCACCTGCAGCTTTCCACACTGGCCAAACAGGAAATTGAAATTCAAAAGTTCACGGGCCTTTTCCTGTCTACCTGGTCAGTGCATCTGAATTGAGAGTGCTGTCCAGAGCAGTCACAATGGAGCACTCTGGGATAGCTCCTGGAGGTCAATACCATCTAATTTGCATCCACAGTACCCCAAATTTGACCCAGCAAAACCGATTTCAGCGCTAATCCCCTTGGCAGGTGGAGTAAGGAAATCGATTTTAAGAGCCCTTTAAGTCGAAAAAAAGGGCTTCGTCATGTGGACGGGTGCAGGGTTACATCGATTTTAATGCTGCTAAATTCGACCTCAACATCTAGTGTAGACCAGAGCTAAGGTGCCACAAGTACTCCTTTTCTTTTTTGCAAATACAGACTAACACGGCTGCTACTCTTAAATCAGGCAATGGAGTGGCACTGGATAATGTCGATCACTTCCTCTAGCTTGGAAGTCATCTTTCATCCAAGGCAGATATTGATACAGAAATTCAACATCGCCTGAGCTGTGCTAGTATAGGTTTTTCTCGTTTGTGGCACAGGGTTATTGAACATCACGACATTCGAACAGACACCAAGCTGCTTGTTTATCAAGCAGTTATTCTCCCAACACTGTTGTAGGGGTCTGAAACTTGGACAACCTATAGACACCACTTGAAAGTCCTTGAGAGCATTGATGCTACCTTCGTAAGTTTCTCAAGATCAAATGGGAAGATAGGCGCACCAATGTTCTGGAAGAGGCAAAAACCACCAGTATTGAGGCCATGATCATCCATCAGCAATTCTGCTGGACTGGTCAGGTCTGGATGCCAGACCATCGCCTCCCAAAACAGGTCCTGTTCTCTCAGCTGAAAGAAGGGTACCATAACATGAGTGGAAAACAGAAGTGTTTTATAAGGACTTGCTGAAGGACAACCTAAAAAAATGTAGTAATGACATTGATACTTGCCCAGGATCACTTAAAATGGAGTGAAGTCCTACGTGATGGTCCCTTGCATTTTGAACTTGCTCACTGAGAAGCCGAAGAGGACAAGCGGCTCCGGAGGAAGGAGAGACTGGTCTCCAGTCATGGTCAACAGCCTCCTGCTGAGCTTGAAAACATCTGCCCTCATTGTAATAGAACTTGTAGTTCAAGGATTGGCCTTATTAGCCACCTGAGAACACATAATTCCCATGGAAGATGATCATACTTGGTAACGAGTGATCACCCATGTCCTCCAAAAACTTACCGCACTACTCTCTAACTAAAGAATGAATTTTCTGAGAATGTATTAGTACATCTGTGAATTAATTTAAAATATGTCCTTTAAAAATTTAACACACTGTCAAATCATGTATTTCTTCCTAAATAACCTACTTGAAGCCCTGCCCATTTAAATGGAAATTATCAAAGAATTGGGTGGATCTGGGGCAGTGGGTGGTTTTTGAAAAGAACTTTTTCGGTCTTTTTCCCTGCTATTCTACTTAACTGAAAATGTCCCCTTCACAGTAAGATGTATTAACAAAATACTATTGATAGTGTCATAGTCTTTGAAACAATTCACATTGTAATTTATTTCTAAACCACTGTAAATGCCAGCTCATTTTCACTAATACTCTGTGGTGGTATTTTTTTATGTGTTCAATATTGTTTACATATGAAATGTTTTATAATTTTAATGTAAATGGTGTTAAGGGATATTAAGACGAATTCTGTGCCCTCTTACCACTGGATTATTTTGAGAGTAAGTGCATTAACTACTGTGTAGTCACAATGGATTCTAACAACCTGTCTATCTAAGGATTTATATTTTTGTATAAGAATATACTATTTCAGGTATACAACATGATCATATAATTGATGATGTCATAGTAATTCATATGTGTGATGGTTACCATGTTAGCCAACAGCAGGGACTGAACTGGGAATCTCTAGAATGCAAAGCACGAGTGACTACAGCTTGGCTAAAGAACCAGCCATTGAAGCAATGGCCTATAACAGGATCACATCCCCTGTACAGCAGGCAGTGAATGGGACATAACACATACATTGTGTATATGTAACCCACTGGTTAGTATGTTACGGTCATACTTTGCTATGCATTCCAGACTGTTTTAATTTGTCTGCTGCCTACTCTGTGGAGGTCTTGCAACTATTGCCAGCACCTACAGGAAGATGGGGCACTGAAAAACCCAGAATCTGCCCGTAGCGCTGTGTAAATGTAAATCAGTTACTATAAGTTTTATGACCGGTTTCAGAGTAGCAGCCGCGTTAGTCTGTATTCGCAAAAAGAAAAAGGAGTACGTGGGGCACCTTAGAGACTAACAAATTTATTTGAGCATAAGCTTTCGTGGGCTACAGCTCACGGAGCTGTAGCTCACGAAAGCTTATGCTCAAATAAATTTGTTAGTCTCTAAGGTGCCCCACGTACTCCTTTTTCTTTTTATAAGTTTTATGATTATTTTTCTCTGTAGATAACAAAGAAGTTAGATGAATGATTGGAGACAGTCACACGACAGTGACCAAATTAATTCTCATTGCATTAACAGATCGCCCAGAGGTGCAGGTCCTACTCTTAATCATATTTTTTCTCATCTATCTCATCATCTTGCTGGGGAATTTAGGGATGATTTTGTTAATTCAGATTGACACCCAACTCCACACACCTATGTACTTCTGCCTCAGAAACTTGTCATTCCTAGATGCCTACTATTCATAGAATCATAGAAGATTAGGGTTGGAAGAGACCTCAGGAGATCATCTAGTCCAACCCCCTGTTCAAAGCAGGACCAACCCCAACAAAATCATCCCAGCCAGGGCTTTGTCAGGCTGGGCCTTAAAAACCTCTAAGGATGGAGATTCCACCACCTCCCTAGGTAACCCATTCCAATGCTTCACCACCCTCCTAGTGAAATAGTGTTTCATGATATCCAACCTAGAGCTTGCCCACTGAAACCTAAGACCATTGCTCCTTGTTCTGTCATCTGCCATCACTAAGAACAGCCAAGCTCCATCCTCTTTGGAACCCCTCTTCAGGTAGCTGAAGGCTGCTATCAGATCCCCCCTCACTCTTCTCTTTTGCAGACTAAACAAGCCCAGTTCCCTCAGCCTCTCCTTGTAAGTCATGTGCCCCAGTCCCCTAATCATTTTTGTTGCCCTTCACTGGACTCTCTCCAATTTCTCCCCATTCTTTCTGTAATGGGGGGAAGAGGGCAAAACTGGACACAATACTCCAGATGTGGCCTCACCAGTGCAGAATAGAGGGAAATAATCTCTTCCCTCGATCTGCTGGCAATGCTCCTACTAGTGCAGCCCAATATGCCGTTAGCCTTCTTGGCAACATGGGCACGCTACTGATTCATATCCAGCTTCTCATCCACTCTAATCCCCATGTCCTTTTCTGAACAACTGCTGCTTAGCCAGTCGGTCCCCAGCCTGTAGCGGTGCATGGGATTCTTCCATCCTAAGTGCAGGACTCTGCACTTGTCCTTGTTGAACCTCATCAGATTTCTTTTGGCCCAATCCTCCAATTTGTCTAGGTCACTCTGGACCCTATTCCTACCCTCCAATCTATCTACCTCTCCCTGCAGCTTGGTGCCATCCGCAAACTTGCTGAGGGTGCAATCTATCCCATTGTTTAGATCATTAATAAAGATGTTGAACAAAACCGACCCCTGGGGCACTCCGCTTGATACCAGCTGCCAACTAGACATCGAGCCATTGATCAAGCCTGACAATATAGCCAGCTTTCTATCAATTCATCCAATCCATACTTTTTAACTTGCTGGCAAGAATACTGTGGGAGATTGTATCAAAAGCTTTGCTAAAGTCAAGATATATCACATCCATTGCTTTCCCCATATCCACAGAGCCAGTTATCTCATCATAGAAGACAATCAGGTAGGCTAGGCATGACGTGCCCTTGGTGAATCCATGTTGACCTTCCTCTCCTCCAAGTGCTTCAAAATGGTTTCCTTGAGGACCAGCTCCATGACTTTTCCAGGGACTGGAATATTGCTCCCAATATGCTGTTCAATTTCTTAGTGGAAAGCAAAGTCATTTCATATAGGGGGTGCATTATGCAATATGGCTTTTTTGTTGTATTTGTCACCACTGAGATTTTCCTCCTGGCTGTGATGGTGCATGATCACTATGTGGCCACCTGTAACCTATTGCTCTACACAGTCACCATGACCAAGAGGGTCTGCATAATGCTGGTTGTTGGGTCATATTTCTGGGGCTTTGTGAAGTCTTTGATAAACACAAGTAGTTTGCTGAGATTATCCTTTTGTGATTCCAATGTCATCAATCACTTTTACTGTGATCTTACCCTTCTCCTAAAACTCTCCTGCCTCCGGGGCTGCGTGCATTTATCAGACCAAAACCAACCCAGGCTCACCCGGCCGCTATGCTCTAATAAATTTGTTAGTCTCTAAGGTGCCACAAGTACTCCTTTTCTCTTGCAGTAATGTCTCTGTCAACAAGATGCTACTTTTTACCTCTGGCTATTTGTTTGAAATGAGCACATTTCTCATCATCATCATCTTGTACATTCTTATTGTGATTGCTTATTGTAATGTTGAACTCCCAATTCTACAGCCGGAGGAACAGGGATGTGAAATGTGCTGTAAGAAAAGTGCTAACTAGAAAAGTGATTATTACTCAGTGACAGTCTAGCAAAACATCCTTCAGAGTAACTAATGGGGAGAGATGGTAGGAAAAAGGGGTCTATTGTGGTGTGAAATCAGAAATTCCATGTCAGTAGCATTGCCAGAAATAGTGCAAAGGTTCTTTCAGGTCACAAATGTTTAAGATGTGTATCAAAAACACACAATGTGCATTGCATGATATAAATTCATTAAAGCAAGCTATATCACTTAAAGTTCTATCATATCAGATCCTGAGTAGAATAGCATTATATTATTCTGTTCTATTTTTATTCTATGTAAATAAAGCACCTTTCATCCAACCCCCATCTCCCTAAGTGCTCAGCCCAGTCTCATAATGAACTGGATGGTGTGCCAATACTGACATACTCCTGACCCCTACAGGGTAGAAACAATTTTATGTTCACATCACACAGACAGAGAAGTTAGATGAAAGCCTGAAATACACTTTCTGGAAGGTTGCAACATAACACTTATTTCTTTAGAATTCAAAATAATAACAAGCAAGAACCTCAAAACAGAGAGAGACAAAGCAGGCTTCTTCCCTAAGGCTATATGTACACTGCACAATCCTTAGGGTGGCGTGTAGAGTAGGTAACCTAACATGCCTCCTAGCACCAGTGTAAATAGCAGTGCACATTATGAGGCATTGCTTAGGTGAGTAAAGACACACCTGAACCCTTAAAGTATGTACCCTTCATGATCCTCTACATGCCCAGCCAGTGGCTCTTCCATCTACACTACTATTTTTAGCAATGTAGTGTCCCACTATGTCACTGCTGCTAAAACCTTTCTCCACTGCCTCCCCACTGCTAGAGCCTTTCACTGCCACATGTCACTACGCACTGCAGTGTGGACAAAGTCTGTTTTTCACTGCTATGTGTAGCTACAAGTACCCTACACACTACCACCAGTGGTGTACAGAGTAAACATACTATAAGGCAGAGAAGCACAACTCACCCCACTTTGTTCTAAATTAGCTCTCTGCAGAATGAATCAGATCATAAGTTTCCTTGCAGAGCCTCCGGGCCTGCAGGTGGGATCAGGAAAACTCTTGAAATTTAAAGTAATAGGTTACAGTTACCTAGGTTAATGATAGGGTTTTTGTTTAAATCAAGACCTTTTGATTATAGTTTAGTGTAAGTGTACCTTGCCCCCTTCCCACTCCCTCTCCAAACTCCCTGTTAGCAGCCCTTGGTCACAAAGCTCCCTGGTTGCTTGCTTACTGCTTTATAAAGCCCTGGCCTCCTTGATAGCCCCGCCCCCTGCCTAAGGCTCAGCCAATGAACAGAGGCGTCTAGATTTCAAACCTTGTTTAGAAGCTCACAGCTTCCAACTGCCGGCCACAGCACACGGTCCTTCAAACAAAACAAAATAAACAAACACAAGCTCAGCGCACACCATGTAACCCCCAAACACAAACACACACTACAGACAGCCACTTATCCCAAGGGTCCCGTATTTGCTCCTCCTTCACCTAAAGAACTCCCTCTTGAAACTCCCTGTTAGCAGCCCCTGGTTAGCCAAGCCCTGTTTATTCAATTGTGGAACAAGATGGGGCTGCTCCCTCTTCCTCTGAATATTTGATGCTGCTATGGGAAAGGAAGTTATAGCAATACAAGCCCACTCCTGTATTGTGGTCTGGAGTGCAGAATATATACCTAAACTGAAAGTCTCTGATCCCAGTGCCACAATCTCTAAATTGAATTACTCTCCCTCATAGCTGCATACAAAGTAAACTGGACTAAATCAGGAGTTCTTCCAGTTTATAAGGATTTATCCATTTCATTTTGACTCTTCCAACTTTAGCCCCAGTTCAGTGAAGCATTTAAGGATTTGGTTAAATTGGTTCCTATTTGGCAAAGCACTTGCACACGGTCTTTATAAAATCATACAAATGCAGGGCTGAAAAGGAGCGCGAGAAGTCATCTAGTCCATCCTGCTGTGCTGAGTCAGGGCCAAGTAAACCTAGACCATCTCTGACAGGTGTTTGTCCCACCTGTTCTTAGAAACCTCCAATGATGGGGATTCCACAACCTTCCTTGGAAGCCTATTCCAGTACTTAACTGCACTTATAGCTAAAGGCTTTCCTTGTATCTAGCCTGTATCTCCCTTGCTGTAGATTACTTCTTGCCCTACCTTCAGTGGACATGGAAGACAATTTATCACTGCCAGGGTTCCCTCCCCACTGTGAACTCTGGGGTACAGATGTGGGGAAATGCATGAAAGACCCCCCTAAGCTTATTTCTACCAGCTTATGTTAAAAACTTCCCCAAAGCACAAATCCTTTCCTTGTCCGTGGGTGATATTGATACCACCACCAAATGATTTAGACAAAAATTCAGGAAAAGGGCCACTTGGAGTCCCTATTTCCCCAAAATATTCCCCGAAGCCCATTCACCCCCTTTCCTGGGGAGGCTTGAGAATAATATCCTAACCAATTGGTTACAATGTGAGCACAAACAGAACTCCTTGTTTTTTACGACACTGAAAATCAATCAGGTTCTTAAAAGAAAAAAAAAGTAAAAATCACATCTGCAAAAATCAGGATGGAAGATACTTTTTACAGGGTAATAAAAAGATTTAAAACACAGAGGATTCCCCTCTAGGCTCAGCTTCAAAGTTACAAAAAAAAACCCAGGAATAAAACTCACTCTTAGCATAGGGAAAATTCACAAGCTAAAACAAAAGATAATCTAACACATTTCCTTGCCATTACTTACAAGTTTTGTAATCTTAGATGCTCAATCAGGTATGTTTTCAGATGTTTTTCCTGCTTGGTCTCTTTCTCCGTCCAGAGAGGGAACAAACAAAGAGAGCACAAACAAAACCTCATCCCCGCCCCCTTCCCCCCTCGTGATTTAAAAGTATCTTCTTTTCTCATTGGCCCTTTTGGTCAGGTGCCAACTAGGTTATTTGAGCTTCTTACCCCTTACAGGTAAAGATTCAGTACAGCTATCCAGGAGGGATTTTATGCTACCCTTAGCTTTATGTTTATGACAATCACTGTCCTCTTTATAACAGCCCTGAACATATTTAAAGAGTGTTTATCTGTAAGAACATGTTTAATGGGACTTAAATGTGTGCCTAACGCAAGGAAATTCTTAAATGCTTTACTGAATAGGAATGGATTGCCGAACTGAGGCATAAATGGGCAAATGGAGTTATACAACTGGGGAATATGAGGCACAAAGAGGAAAAGTGACTTGCTCAAGTCCCAGCAGGCTCCTGGCTGAACCTGAAATAGACCTTAGGTCTCCTTGGTCCCAGTCGAACACCACATTTTGTCAATATCTCCTTAGAAGAAAATTAATATGATTAAAATGTATGCTTCAGCATGTCTCTTGTGTACTGTCATTCAAAGCAAACTAATGCTTCTTTTGTCTGGGCTAAATAATCCCAGACCAGGGCCGGATTAAGACCTTTAAAGGCCCTAAGAACTGAAAAGATTATAGTGCCCCCCAATGTGTAATTCAAAATTAAAACAATACTATACTATATAAAATACAATTTTATTTTTCGAAATGACACAAAACTTACATGTATGCTGAAATTAAAATAGCTTCTTTCTAGATTTTCTCATTGCAAAATTCTGAATAAGTTCATCAAAGCTGACGCGACGAAGCATGTCTGCTTCCATACACAATAGGGAAAGTGAATCAAGTCTGTCCTGACACATTGTTGTTCTCTGAGGGTTTTTTATTCTTTTCAGCTGAGAAAAAGAGCGTTCTGCAGAGCAGTTAGTAATCATCAATGTTAGAAAAATACGTCGTGCAATCTCTACATTTGGAAATACATATTGTATTCCGTCTTTCAATATTGTGTCATGAAGATCAATGTGACTGAATTTCATTTTTCCTGTTTCATTAAACTTTGTGCGCATATAATAGTGGAACTGCCGTACTTCTCCACAGAGATTCATGTTCAAGTCAACAGGGTATGAGTCAACTAGCTTTTGGGAACCTTGTGAATATTGTTCGTCAGATAAGTCCATATTGTTTAGAAAAGAAAATCTACTTGATACTTCTTTGTACACTTCACCTCTCCTCTTCTTATGAGCTTCAAGTGTATCAATTATAATGAAGTAAGTAGATATGTGAAATTTGTCTCTGGGATTCAGTGCTGTTTCTGTTGCACTGCTATCATTTGCTTGTTTTTTCCTGATTCGCTTGCGGGACTGGGCTTCTTTGAAGTTAGTATCGGGCAAGATATCTTTTGATATGTCTTCAAATCTTTCAAAATCATTCCTCAAAATGTGTAAGTGGTCTGCTAATGATTGGCAGAGGTCTGTGCATGTTTTCAAATCCAATTCTTTTTCTTGGAGAGCTCGACTTGTGTTGTAAAAGTGTTGTAAAACTTCATTCCACATGGTCAACATGAATACAAAGTCTAGTTCTTACATCTTGTTTGCAATGTTTTCTGCCTTTTGTATAGTTTCTCCCTTTTGTGATTGGTCTTCAGCTCTACTTTCTAATGCATCCACAATCTTTGAATAAGACTCCAGAATTGCACTTGTTGCCACTGCGTGTGCCTCCCAGGGAGTATTAGAAAGAGATTTCAACACACGATCATTGCCCAAATATGTTTTAAGAACTGCCCATCGGTGTGTTGAGGCAGAGAAAAATGTATAAAGTATCTGGACTGTTGAGAAAAAACTTACTGCCACCAGACAACAATCAACAACACTGCGGCCAACAAGACTTAAAGTGTGTGCAGCACATGGTATGAATATAGCATATTTGTTCCGTTCTAAAAGCTTCTTCTGCATTCCTTGATAATGCCTTGACATGTTGGCAGCATAAGATTGACCTCTGCACTTTTGAGAAATCTATTTTGCAAACTTGGCACAGATAATGCAGTACTTGATTTGCCATTTCTTCACCAGTGTGGCTTTTCAAATTGAAGAATGTTATAAATCATTCAACTGGTTTTCCATCTGTGGGAGACACATATCTTAGAACAATACTGAATTGATCAATACGTGAAAGATCAGGTGTAGAGTCGACAGATAAACTGAAGTACCCAGCAGTAGTTATTTCATCCACAATAGCTGAACGAACTTTGTCACTCATTTGACCAATGAGTTCACCACATATTGTCTTGGATAAGTATGATGGATTACCTTTGCCAGCATTCCCATATTTTGACATATGGCCTGCTAAAAATGGGTTAAACTGAGCCACAATACATGGCAGGATCTGATTTCCTTCCATTATTTCGATCTATGTTAGTAGGATGATCCCCTGATTTAGGTGAGGATAAGTAATAAAAAGAGAACAGAAAAACGGGGAAAGAGTGTTTAGTGGAGTGTAAAGAAGTCTAACAAAGTTCTGATTTCTCCCATTATGACTACTTCAATGCTTTTTTTTAAATATCAAATACCACATTTTTTCCAAAAAAAAATCTCATTATTTTTGGTGCTCCCTGCTTTGCTGGTGCCCTAAGCACATGCCTATTGGGTAATCCAGCCCTGTCCCAGATTCTGTGATCTCTCTAGTTGTTCTTTTGTGCACCTGAGATTTTGAGCACTGAAAAGCTTCAGGGATCAGGTCCCAGTGAAAAACTGCTGCACAACACACAACCACAATCCACTGGAATCAATGATGAAATGGCCCTGTGCTCCACAGGTTTGTTCGAGTTTTGACACAAGTACAATATAACAATTCTGCCTTAGCAATGGAGCAGAAGCAAGACACTCCAACCCAGAGCAGCCATTAAGGAAAAATATTGTGCCACTTTATACTGAGGATCCTGAAAAAGCCTAATGTCCTTCATCAGTCCCTTTGAAATCTTCATGCATCAGTCAGGTAAGCTAAGTAATACTTCCAGACATTGTGTGCTTTTAAATATCCATCTCTTTAAAAACAAAATTTACAAGGAGCCTTTAAAAATGTTGCCGTATATTTAAAAGTGTAATAGCTCCAACATGAGAGATTTAGAAAGCTTGGTTCTATAAACTAGTGGTTAGGAACCTTATTAGGAATGTAGGAGACCTGGCTTCAACTCCTTGTTCTGAATCAGTTTCTGCTCCTGATTTTTAAATGAAAATTGGATGTTTTTCTACAAGATATGCTCTAGCTCAAACAGGAATTGATGCAGTGAAGTTCTGTGTTATACAGGAGGTCAAATTAGATGATTATAGTGGTTACTTCTGGCCACCAAATGTATGATAACCTTGGTCTCTTACTGCCCAGATGCGTGTCCTAACCCTTGGGCTATTGGCTATTCTGGGGATCAGTATCCCTCTCACCAGAAATTCTATCCTGGCTCTAAGAAACCTTCCCAATGGAAATTTTGTTGAAACTGGTGAATGTAGAGGGCAGCTGCTGGGATCACAAATATTTATCCTTGATGTACTTCCACAAAATGTTTTGGTTTTGACAAACAGCTTTGGTCTCAATCCCCCTCAGTCCTTCTTTCTCTATGCTGAGAAGGTGAACATCCGGGTCTCCTGGCCCCTAGCCTGGTACTTAATCCATGAAATAACTGGGGTTATTTAGTCTACAGAAGAGAAGAGTGAGGGGAGATTTGATAGCAGTCTTCAACTACCTGCAGGGGGTTCCAAAGAGGAGGGAACAAGGCTGTTTTCAGTTGTGGCAGATGACAGAACAAGGAGTAATGGTGTCAAGTTGTAGTGAGGAAGGTCTAGGTTGGATATTAGGAAAAACTATTTCACTAGGAGTGTAGTGAAGCACTGGATTGGGTTACCTAGGGAAGTGGTGGAATCCTTAGAGGTTTTTAAGGCCCGGCTTGACAAAGCCTTGGCTGGGATGATTTAGTTGGGATTGATCCTGCTTTGAGCAGGGGTTGGACTAGATGACCTGCTGACGTCCCTTCCAACCCTAATCTTCCATGATTCTATGATATATTTTAAGGCTAGAAGTCACTGAGATCATCAAGTCATGAAACACTGGAATGGGTTCCCTAGGGAGAGGGTGGAATCTCTATCCTTAGAAGTTTTTAAGGTCAGGCTTGACAAAGCCCTGGCTGGGATGATTTAGTTGGGGTTGGTCCTGCTTTGAGAGGGGGCTTGGACTAGATGTCTGGGGGCTGGGAACTGACTGGCTCTGAGATCTCTTCCAACCCTAATCTTCTGTGATTCTATGACTGGGTGGAGATACATGTCCCTCTCCCTTCTGACAAGGGTGTCCCCAGGCTGCACAGTTCCCTGCCTATACCAGCCCAGGTCCTTCAGCCTCTCCGCGTAAGGCATGTGCCCCAGCCCCCTAAACATTTTCGTTGCCCCCTGCTGAACTCTCTCCAATTTGTCCCCATCCTTTCTGTAGTGTGGGGCCCAAAACTGGACACAATACTCCAGATATGGACTCACCAGTGCTGAATAGAGGGGAATAATCACTTAGATTCATAGATACTAAGGTCAGAAGGGACCATTCTGATCATCTAGTTCGACCTCCTGCACAACGCAGGCCACAGAATCTCACCCACCCACTTCTACAAAAAACCTCACCTATGTCTGAGCTATTGAAGTTCTCAAATCATGGTTTAAAGATTTCAAAGCAATAGTCCTACTAATGCAACCCAATATGCCATTATCCTTCTTGGCAATAAGGGCACACTGCTGACTCATATCCAGCTTCTCATTCACTGTAATCTCCAGGTTCTTTCCTGCAGAACTTAGCCAGTCGGTCCCCAGCCTGTAGCAGTGCATGGGATTCTTCAGTCCTAAGTGCAGGACTCTGCACTTGTTCTTGTTGAACCTCATCAGATTTATTTTTGGCCCAATCCTCCAATTTTTCTAGGACACTCTGGACCCTATCCCTAGCATATCTACCTCTCCCCCCATCTTAGTGTCATCCGTGAACTTGCTGAGGGTGCAATCCATCCCATCATCCAGATCATTAATGAAGATGTTGAACAAAACCGGCCCCAGGACCAACCCCTGGGGAATTCCGCTTGATACCAACTGCCAACTAGACATCGAGCCGTTGATCACTACCTGTTGAGCCCAATGATCTAGCCAGCTTTCTATCCACCTTATAGTTCATTCATCCAATGCATACTTTTTTAACTTGCTGGCAAGAATACTGGGGGAGACCATATCAAAAGGTTTGCTAAAGTCATGGTATATCGTGTCCACCACTTTCCCCATATCCATAGACTCAGTTATCTCATCATAGAAGGCAATCAGGTTGGTCAGGCGTTACTTGTGCTTGGTGAATCCATGTTGATTGTTCCTGATCACCTTCCTCTCCTCCAAATGCTTCAAAATGGATTCCTTGAGGACCTGCTCCATGATTTTTCCAGAGACTGAGATGAGGCTGTAGTTCCCCAGATTCTCCTCCTTCCCTTTTTAAAAGATGGGCACTATATTTGCCCTTTCCCAATCATTTGGGACCTTCCCCAATTGCCATGAGTTTTCAAAGATAATGGCCAATGGCTCTGAAATCACATCAGCCAACTCCCTCAGCACCCTTGGATGCATTGCATCTGGCCCTATGGACTTGTGCATGTCCAGCAGACACATAGATAAGGATACCTTGCTGACAAATTCTTAACACGTTCCAATGGCTGGAAGTTTAAGTTAGACAAATTCAAGCTTGAAATAAGATGTAAGTACGTAGAAGTGAGGGTAAGGACACATTGGAACAGCTTCCCTGAGGAGGTGGTGGATTTACCATCCCTTGGAATTTTTAAAATGAGATTAGCTTTCTTTCTGAAAAATGGGTTTTAATCCAGTTTCTGGGAGTAATTTTGCGGCATGTGTATATAGGAGGTCAGACAAGATAATGATAGTAGTCCTTTCTGGCCTTAGAATCTATGAATCTGTGAGGAGGTTTACAGCCCACACACTATTGTTAAAGGAGCATTGGAGGAATATTGGGCCAAGAAGGCACTGCCCCTCAACAGCTGCCAGGTATGCTCCCTGCAGAGGACCTGCTTAAAAGGGAGCTCTGCTGACCGGGTGGGGTAAGAGAAGACAAGACCAGCTGCAGAAATCTACAGGGGAAGAACCAGGACTGGGAGTGTGATTCAGCTGGAAGGCCATGGGCCTGACCAGGGGGACCAATGTTCTGACCAGGGGAAACAACTGGATTCTGAGAGTGAGCAGGGAAGCCTCCACTGCCCCAAGCTGAGGCTTTGAATTTCTGAGACTGTGTAACCAGAGGGTTGGTGCCATGCCCCAAACTGAAGGGAAAACAGGAAAGGTAGGAAGGTGCCCAGGAGAGGCTGGTCTGAAGTAGGAGCCAGAAGTGACTGAGCCATCCCTCACTTCTACCCTCTTGGGCCCTGGGCCAAGACCTGGTAGAGAGGAAGAACCTGGGTCTCCCTACTCTTTCCTTCTCCTCCAGCCATCTGAGAGATCCCAGAGGGCTCTAGGGGTGGGGGGCAGTGATGAACTGTAACTTGGCTGCTGATTCCCCCCAGGCTGAGCAAAAAATCCATCCCAAAACTCAGAGAGATGGTTTGGCTGCAGCTTGACCACTAGGCCTGCTAGCCCTCAAGCAAAGACCCTCTGCAGAATCTATGAATGGTTAATTCCCCCCCCCCACTAACACGTTTTCTTGAAAATGTTTCAGAGTAGCAGCCGTGTTAGTCTGTATTCGCAGAAAGAAAAGGAGTACTTGTGGCACCTTAGAGACTAACAAATTTATTAGAGCATAAGCTTTCGTGAGCTACAGCTCACTTCATGGGATGCATTTGGTGGAAAAAACAGAGGAGAGATTTATATACACACACACAGAGAACATGAAACAATGGGTTTATCATACACACTGTAAGGAGAGTGATCACTTAAGATAAGCCATCACCCACAGCAGGGGGGGGAAAGGAGGAAAACCTTCCATGGTGACAAGCAGGTAGGCTAATTCCAGCAGTTAACAAGGATATCAGAGGAACAGTGGGGGGTGGGGTGGGGGGGAGAAATACCATGGGGAAATAGTTTTACTTTGTGTAATGACTCATCCATTCCCAGTCTCTATTCAAGCCTAAGTTAATTGTATCCAGTTTGCAAATTAATTCCAATTCAGCAGTCTCTCGTTGGAGTCTGTTTTTGAAGCTTTTTTGTTGAAGGATAGCCACTCTTAGGTCTGTGATCGAGTGACCAGAGAGATTGAAGTGTTCTCCAACTGGTTTTTGAATGTTATAATTCTTGACGTCTGATTTGTGTCCATTCATTCTTTTACGTAGAGACTGTCCAGTTTGGCCAATGTACATGGCAGAGGGGCATTGCTGGCACATGATGGCATATATCACATTGGTAGATGCGCAGGTGAACGAGCCTCTGATAGTGTGGCTGATGTGATTAGGCCCTATGATGGTATCCCCTGAATAGATATGTGGACAGAGTTGGCAACGGGCTTTGTTGCAAGGATAGGTTCCTGGGTTAGTGGTTCTGTTGTGTGGTGTGTGGTTGCTGGTGAGTATTTGCTTCAGATTGGGGGGCTGTCTGTAAGCAAGGACTGGTCTGTCTCCCAAGATCTGTGAGAGTGATGGCTCGTCCTTCAGGATAGGTTGTAGATCCTTGATGATGCGTTGGAGAGGTTTTAGTTGGGGGCTGAAGGTGATGGCTAGTGGCGTTCTGTTGTTTTCTTTGTTGGGCCTGTCCTGTAGTAGGTGACTTCTGGGTACTCTTCTGGCTCTGTCAATCTGTTTCTTCACTTCAGCAGGTGGGTATTGTAGTTGTAGGAATGCATGATAGAGATCTTGTAGGTGTTTGTCTCTGTCTGAGGGGTTGGAGCAAATGTGGTTATATCGTAGCGCTTGGCTGTAGACAATGGATCGAGTGGTATGATCTGGATGAAAGCTAGAGGCATGTAGGTAGGAATAGCGGTCAGTAGGTTTCCGATATAGGGTGGTGTTTATGTGACCATCGCTTATTAGCACCGTAGTGTCCAGGAAGTGGATCTCTTGTGTGGACTGGTCCAGGCTGAGGTTGATGGTGGGATGGAAATTGTTGAAATCATGGTGGAATTCCTCAAGAGCTTCTTTTCCATGGGTCCAGATGATGAAGATGTCATCAATGTAGCGCAAGTAGAGTAGGGGCATTAGGGGACGAGAGCTGAGGAAGCGTTGTTCTAAGTCAGCCATAAAAATGTTGGCATACTGTGGGGCCATGCAGAAGTCACCTACTACAGGACAGGCCCAACAAAGAAAACAACAGAACGCCACTAGCCATCACCTTCAGCCCCCAACTAAAACCTCTCCAACGCATCATCAAGGATCTACAACCTATCCTGAAGGACGAGCCATCACTCTCACAGATCTTGGGAGACAGACCAGTCCTTGCTTACAGACAGCCCCCCAATCTGAAGCAAATACTCACCAGCAACCACACACCACACAACAGAACCACTAACCCAGGAACCTATCCTTGCAACAAAGCCCGTTGCCAACTCTGTCCACATATCTATTCAGGGGATACCATCATAGGGCCTAATCACATCAGCCACACTATCAGAGGCTCGTTCACCTGCGCATCTACCAATGTGATATATGCCATCATGTGCCAGCAATGCCCCTCTGCCATGTACATTGGCCAAACTGGACAGTCTCTACGTAAAAGAATGAATGGACACAAATCAGACGTCAAGAATTATAACATTCAAAAACCAGTTGGAGAACACTTCAATCTCTCTGGTCACTCGATCACAGACCTAAGAGTGGCTATCCTTCAACAAAAAAGCTTCAAAAACAGACTCCAATGAGAGACTGCTGAATTGGAATTAATTTGCAAACTGGATACAATTAACTTAGGCTTGAATAGAGACTGGGAATGGATGAGTCATTACACAAAGTAAAACTATTTCCCCATGGTATTTCTCCCCCCCACCCCACCCCCCACTGTTCCTCTGATATTCTTGTTAACTGCTGGAATTAGCCTACCTGCTTGTCACCATGGAAGGTTTTCCTCCTTTCTCCCCCCTGCTGTGGGTGATGGCTTATCTTAAGTGATCACTCTCCTTACAGTGTGTATGATAAACCCATTGTTTCATGTTCTCTGTGTGTGTGTATATAAATCTCTCCTCTGTTTTTTCCACCAAATGCATCCGATGAAGTGAGCTGTAGCTCACGAAAGCTTATGCTCTAATAAATTTGTTAGTCTCTAAGGTGCCACAAGTACTCCTTTTCTTTTCTTGAAAATGGAGTTGCTGTCAGCTAAGAGACTAAGAAACCCAACTTCCATTGAATTTTAATGGAGATTTGGGCTCCTAACTCCCTCAAGCTTCTTTGAAAATCCCAGAAATTCCTAATGTTCAGGTATTTATATCTCCACCCCATCCACTGAAGAAACCATATAGTGATAACTGGCACTGGCTGGGACCCTCGTAGGCAGCCTGGGCACAGATGCTGAAGAGTGGAAGAATGAATTCCCCCTCGTTCTCTCTCCTGATGATTTCTTTATCAAGAAATCTGCTGTCTGCAGAGGCAGCTGCTATTTTGTAAGGCAGAGGTGATGTGTCATGTGACTGAGGACACAACACATGCACACATTGTGCTTTCTCCCAAGGACTTACATTGGTTCTTTCTTGTTCTGTTGTTTTCCTTAATCTAACATGAAAGTCATTTAGACATTTGGTTTCTTCATGTTTATGGTAAATGTATATTCTGAACTGGGGATGAATGAACTAGTTCCAACTCCCCCCCCCAAGAACAAATCATTGCTCCCCCATAGGCCCATCCTCTTCTTCTAGCCCCCAGTTCAGACATGAGTTGGCTTAAGATTCTGAAACACTCGCATATATTTTCATGCCTTAGTGTTTTCAGTGTCCAACTGAGACCAGGAGTAGAGGTGCTGGGACTCTCATGAGAAAGTGGGTATTTGTCACCCGCTTTTTGCTCATTGCTAGCCCAGTGTTATTGATTCCAGATGTTTGCTTTGCACAGAAAAGCTTTGGTTGCTTAAACAAAACATTCTGAGAGCCAGAGCCTGACCTGGCTCTATGGGGCCATTCACACATAAGGAAAAGTAAGTCCCCACAGACATGACCCTATGTAGGGGACACTAATGGGGAAAGCTGGGGCTGCACAGCTGATACACAGGTGGGTGGAAAGTTGGCAGAGAATTGGCTCTTCCCCTCTGTCTCAATGAACAGATGTTATCTGCTGTGGTACCTGTCACAATTCAATCCCTGACCTCCTGCTGTGGTGGTATAGTTAAGCATTGCCCCTTACACAGAGCTGGTGATCAAAGCACAATATAGCCCTGAACCTTTAGATAATTCCATATCTCTTGAGCCATCCAATCTGCAAAACCTGTGGCCAGATTGGAGACAGAACCCTAGCAGTGAAAATCTCCATATTCCACTCCCAATGCTTTGAATCATTCAGTCTCAGTCACCTATGGACACCCTGGGACTAATTACCAATATGCTTAACAGCATCCTTGCACAGAGTTGTACAATCACTTCTCCACAAATATACTTAGCCCCAGCAATATGAAGATAGCTGAAGCTCCTTCTTCTACCCACCTGCCTGAGCTTGGAGAGATTTAAGGGGTCAGGTCCCAAAGGCTTGTAAGAGAATATAAATGATCCCCCTGCCCTTCATCCAGATGGGAATTTCTTGGAGTCATCACATAAATTGCTCATCCTTACACAGATAGGTTTGCTCTGTCCAGGTGTAGCACACACAGATAGATAGGTAAATAGATAGATAGATAAATATAGATAGATCCACCGGAAAATTGGTTTGAAGGTGTAGTTTTGACCTATAAAGTCCTACTAACTGACCTGAAAGCTACTTATGTAGAAAACTGCTCTTTCAGCTGTAGCTGAAGTGGCTACATCCAGAATCTCAGGATCAGCCCTGGGTGCAGACCTTCCA
Source organism: Dermochelys coriacea (assembly GCF_009764565.3). Classification (NCBI taxonomy): domain Eukaryota; kingdom Metazoa; phylum Chordata; order Testudines; family Dermochelyidae; genus Dermochelys; species Dermochelys coriacea. The sequence goes on along the minus strand of NC_050073.1, from coordinate 8,560,174 downwards.
TCTGTACACAGCAGGCAAATCGCTGTGTAGCTAGACTATACCCTGGGTGTGGGGGGAGGGATGGTGCTGCAGATTACAGCAAAGTGTTTTTGGTTTATTTCATGTGCTGTAGCTATTATCCGTCCTCTCAAACACTGAGTCCTTTCTCCTCTAGCCCCCTTGCTTTCCTTGTAAAAGGCCACCTCGTGGGATCCAAATGGGTAGTGTATAAATTTCAGTTTACCTGCTGAGTTTTACTGGTTCTGTAACTACCCTGCATTGGGTAGATATCAGTAATTCCTATGAGATTTCCAAGAGGAGGCACCAGAATTGAACCCAAGGATCATTCACGCCAAAGTAACAGCGTTAGCCCCTGCAACACAATATCATGAGTGTAAGGGTCACAGCTACATACGGAAATCATCTTCCAAATGAGTTATTATGGAGTTACTAGACTTGGCCAAAAGATAGATGTTACCCAAGGACCTCTTGATGCCCTCAGAGGGCACAGAGGTACACAAGGATTACAGGAACCTCTGAGTCGGATATCTACACACTAGTCCACCAAAGACTGTCATGTAAGGTCCCTAATGAAAGTCTGTGTCCCACTGGTCAGCATAATCATTGTGAGATGTATATATGTAAAAATATGTGAAGACTTATGTGTATATACCAAAATATAGGTTCCCTAGGTCTGTGAGTTAACACAGGTCACCAAAAAATAATCCAAATATTCCTGGCAGTCAGGGAAGAAGAGATGCTTATCTCACTCTAACTGGTCATGTGCAAATTAAGTACTGTATGGTTCACAATGGACATCATTTACAGTCTGAGCAAAATGCTAATCAATAGATTACAGGGCCTGCAGGGGGGAAAAACAGCAGGGGTAACTTGTGTAGGGGTAAGACAATGAACTTTTGAAACTATATCTGGAGTGCAGATAAACCCCTAGTTATTGCTTCAACCTGTGAGGACAAACTGCTAGCAGGCTTGATTCTATGGGAAGGGATCTCAGCCAAACTAGTTGAAAATGTTGGGGAAGACCTAGAGTAAGCTATCTTGTGGGAGACAGGGGAACACCTTGAGAGACGAGGTGGGTGAGGTAACATCTTTTATTGAACCAATTTCTGTTGGTGAAAAAGAGAAACTTTTGAGTTCTTCAGATCTGGGGTAGGTACTCAGTGTCTCACAGGTAAATACAAGGTGGGACAGATTGTTTAGCATAAGTAGTTACAGATTGTAAAAAGAAAAGGAGTACTTGTGGCACCTTAGAGACTAACAAATTTAAGAAAAAAACTTTTGTAGTGATAATCAAGGTGGGCCATTTCCAGCAGTTGACAAGAATATGTGAGGAACAGTGGAACCTCACACATTCTTGTCAGTTGCTGGAAAAGGCCCACCTTGATTATCACTACAAAGGTTTTTTTTTTCTTTTTTCTCTCTCTCCTGCTGCTAATAGCTCACCTTACCTGATCACTCTCGTTTACAGTGTGTATGGTAACACCCATTGTTTCATGTTCTCTGTGTATATAAAATCGCCCCACTGTATTTTCCACTTCATGCATCCAATGAAGTGAGCTGTAGCTCACGAAATCTCATGCTCAAATAAATTTGTTAGTCTCTAAGGTGCCACAAGTACTTCTTTTCTCTTTGTGGATAAAGACTAACATCGCTGCTACTCTGAAACCTACACATTGTAAGGGTATGTCTACACTACAAAATTAGATCAAATTTATAGAAGTCAGTTTTGTAGAAAGCATTTTTATATAGTTGATTGTGAGCGTCCCCACACAAATGCTCTAAGTGCATGTAGTCAGCAGAGTGTGTCCACAGTTCTGAGGCAACCGTCGACTTCCGGAGCGTTGCACTGTAGGTAACTATCCCACAGTTCCCACAGTCTCCACTGCCCATTTGAATTCTGGGTAGAAATCCCAAAGCCTGATGGGGCTAAAACATTGCCCCGGGTGGTTCTGGGTACATATTGGCAGGCCCCCCTTCCCTCCCTCCTTCCATGAAAGCAAGGGCAGACAATTGTTTTGCACCTTTTTTCTTGAGTTACCTGTGCAGATGCCATATTACGGCAATCATGGAGCCCACTGAGCTAACCATCACCGTATGTCTCCTGGGTGCTGGCAGACATGGTACTGCATTGCTACACAGCAGCAGTTTATTGCCTTTTGGCAGCAGACAGTGCAGTATGACTGGTAGCCATCGTCGACATAGTCCTGGGTGCTCTTTTAACCAACCTCGATGAGGTCAGGGGCACCTGGGCAAACATGGGAGTGACTCAGCCAGGTCATTTCCCATTTAAGTTTCGTCTCATGATGATTCAGTCCTACTGGCACTGCACTGTCTTTTAATCAGCAGCTAGCAGAAGACGATGGCCAGCAGTCATACTGCACCATCTTCTGCCGAGCACCCAGGAGATGATGATGGCTAGCAGTCGTACTGCACAATCTCCTGCCAGCAAGATATATAAAGATAGATGAAGTGGATCAAAACAAGAAATAGACCAGATTTGTTTTGTATTCATTTTCTCCTCCCTCCCTTCGTGAAATCAACGGCCTGCTAAACCCAGTTTTGAGTTCTATCCTTGAGGGGGCCATTTTGTTTCTCGCAAAGCCACCCCCTTTGTTAATTTTAATTCCCTGTAAGCCAACCCTGTAAACCATGTTGTCAGTCGCCCCTCCCTCTGTCAGAGCAATGGCAGTGTAAGGGACTGCAGAAGACTTTGTTACGGCCTAGCTAGGGAACTTTAGCTTTCTAGAGACGAGAGGCTACTGTGGGACATAGATAGCTGCTTTGTTATTGTAGGAGACAGTTTTTGAAGACACAGCTACTGTATTATTGCAGGATATAGATAGTTCTTGAAGGACATAGCTGCTTTGCATGGCCCTTCGCCAGCCCCCTTTTAAGCCCCCTTTTAAGAAGTACCTAATTTTATATTCATGAGCAGTTTTTGTGTAATGCTTATTATCGCTGACTATCTGCCCCTCCGTTGGACTCCGTCCCAGGCAGAGCTCCAGTGTGCTGGGTTCCCCGCCTCCGTGACTGCAATGCTTGGAGTCCCCGTTGCGGGTGGGTCACTAACCTTCAATAAAGCCAATAACTCACAGCTGTGTGTCAGCCTCGTTTTTCTCAGAGTACTCCTGCCAGGCCTGTGGTGCTTCGAGCACCTTGGCCCAGAACAGGCAGACAATTGTTCCATGCCTTTTTTCTGTGCAGACGCCATACCACGGCAAGCATGGAGCCTGCTCAGATCACTTTGGCAATTAGAAGCACATTAAACACCACGTACATTATCCAGCAGTATATGCAGCACCAGAACCTGGCAAAGTGAAACTGGGCAAGTAGGCGACATCAGCGTGGTAACGAGAGTGATGAGGACATGGACACAGACTTCTCTCAAAGCACGTGCCCTGGCAATGTGGGCATCATGGTGCTAATGGGGCAGGTTCAGGTGATGGAATGCCAATTCTGGGCTCGGGAAACAAGCACAGACTGGTGGGACTACATAGTGTTGCGGGTCTGGGACGATTCCCAGTGGCTGCAAAACTTTCACATGCGTAAGGGCACTTTCATGGAACTTTGTGACTTGCTTTCCCCTGCCCTGAGGCACTAGAATACCAAGATGAGAGCAGCCCTCACAGTTGAGAAGCGAGTGGCAATAGCCCTGTGGAAGCTTGCAATGCCAGACAGCTACCGGTCAGTCAGGAATCAATTTGGAGTGGGCAAATCTACTGTGGGGGCTGCTGTGATGCAAGTAGACAATGCAATCAAAGATCTGTTGATATCAAGGGTAGCGACCCTGGGAAATGTGCAGGTCATAGCGGATGGCTTTGCTGCAATGGGACTCCCTAACTGTGGGGGGCCATAGACGGAACCCATATCCCTATCTTGGCACCGGAGCACCAAGCCGGCGAGTACATAAACTGCAAGGGGTACTTTTTAATAGTGGTGCAAGCACTGGTAGATCACAAGGGACGTTTCACCAACATCAACGTGGGAAAGGTACATGACGCTCGCATCTTCAGGAACTCTGGTCCATTTCAAAAGCTGCAGGAAGGGACTTTCTTCCCAGACCAGAAAATAACCGTTGCGGATGTTGAAATGCCTATAGTTATCCTTGGGGACCCAGCGTACCCCTTAATGCCATGGCTCATGAAGCCATACATAGGCAGCCTGGACAGGAGCAGAAGCTGTTCGACTACAGGCTGAGCAAGTGCAGAATGGTGGTAAAATGTGCATTTGGACATTTAAAAGCGCATTGGGGCAGTTTACTGACTCGCTTAGACCTCAGTGAAACCAATATTCCCACTGTTATTACTGCTTGCTGTGCGCTCCACAATATCTGTGAGAGTAAGGGGGAAGATGTTTATGGCAGGATGGGAGGTTGAGGCAAATCGCCTGGCTGCTGGTTAAACACAGCCAGACACCAGGGCTGTTAGAAGAGCACAGAAGGGTGCGGTGCACATCAGAGAAGCTTTGAAAACCAGTTTCATGACTGGCCAGGCTACGGTGTGAAAGTTCTGTTCGTTTCTCCTTGATAAAACCCTCTGCCCCTTGGTTCACTCTACTTCCCTGTAAGCTAACCACCCTCCCCTCCTCCCTTCGATCACCGTTTGCAGAGGCAATAAAGTCATTGTTGCTTCACATTCATGCATTCTTTATAAATTCATCACACAAATAGGGGGATAACTACCAAAGTAGCCCAGGAGGGGTGGTGGAGGAGGGAAGGACAAGGCCACACAGCACTTTAAAAGTTTAAAATTTATTGAATGCCAGCCTTCTGTTGCTTGGGCAATCCTCTGGGGTGGAGTGGCTGGGTGGCCGGAGGCCCTTCCCGCCTTCTTGGGCGTCTGGGTGAGGAGGCTATGGAACTTGGGGAGGAGGGCGGTTGGCTATACAGAGGCTGTAGCGGCGGTATGTGCTCCTGCTGCCTTTCCTGCAGCGCAACTATACGCTGGAGCATATTAGTTTGCTCCAGCAGCCTCAGCATTGAATCCTGGCTCATCCCATCACGCTGCTGCCACCTTTCAGCCCTCTCTTCAGCCCGCCACCTCTCCTCATTTTGTGCTTTCCTGCACTCTGACATTGTCTGCCTCCACGCATTCGTCTATGCTCCGTCAGTGTGGGAGGACGGCATGAGGTCAGAGAACATTTTATCGCGAGCGCATTTTTTTCGCCTTCTAATCTTTGCTAGCCTCTGGGAAGGAAAAGATCCTGTGATCCTTGAAACACATGCAGCTGGTGGAGAAAAAAAAATGGACAGTGGTATTTAAAAAGACACCTTTTATAGGACAATGGGTACACTCTTTCACGGTAAACCTTGCTGTTAACATTACATACATAGCACATGTGCTTTCGTTACAAGGTTGCATTTTGCCTCCCCCCACCGTGTGGCTAGCCCCTCATCCCTCCCTGTGGGTAACAGCAGGGAACATTTCTGTTCAGCCACAGGCAAACAGCCCAGCAGGAACGGGCACCTCTGAATGTCCCCTTACGAAAAGCACCCTATTTCAATCAGGTGACCATGAATGATATCACTCTCCTGAGAAGAGCACAGCGAGATAAAGAACTGATGTTGTTTGAACACCAGCAAACATACACTGCAATGCTTTGTTCTACAATGATTCCCGAGTACGTGCTACTGGCCTGCAGTGGTAAAGTGTCCTACCATGGTGGACGGAATAAGTCTGTCATCCCCAGAAACCTTTTGCAAAGGCTTTGGGAGTACATCCAGGAGAGCCGTGAATGCCAGGGCAAATTAATCATTAAACATGCTGGCTTTTAAACCATGTATAGTATTTTAAAAGATACACTCACCAGAGGTCCCTTCTCCACCTGGTGGGTCCGGGAGGCAGCCTTGGGTGGGTTGGGGGGTACTGGCTCCAGGTGCAGGATGAGATACAGTTCCTGGCTGTTGGGAAAACTGGTTTTTCAGCTTGCTTGCTGTGAGCTATCTTCCTCATCCCCAAAACCTGCTTCTGTGTTGCCTCCATCTCCGTTGAAGGAGTCAAACAACACGGCTGGGGTAGTGGTGGCTGAACCCCCTAAAATGGCATGCAGCTCATCATAGAAGCGGCATATTTGGGGCTCTGACCCGGAGCAGCCGTTCACCTCTCTGGTTTTCTGGTAGGCTTGCCTCAGCTCCTTAAGTTTCACGTGGCACTGCTTCAGGTCCCTGTTATGGCCTCTGTCCTTCATGCCCTGGGAGATTTTGACAAAAGTTTTGGCTTTTCAAAAACTGGAACGTAGTTCTGATAGCACGGATTCCTCTCCCCATACAGCAATCAGATCCCGTACCTCCCATTCGGTCCATGCTGGTGCTCTTTTGCGATTCTGGCGCTCCATCATGGTCACCTCTGCTGATGAGCTCTGCATGGTCACCTGCAGCTTGCCACACTGGCCAAACAGAAAATTGAAATTTAAAAGTTCACGGGCCTTTTCCTGTCTACCTGGTCAGTGCATCTGAGTTGAGAGTGCTGTCCAGAGCAGTCACAATGGAGCACTCTGGGATAGCTCCCGGAGGCCAATACCATCTAATTGTGTCCACAGTACCCCAAATTGGACCCATCAAGGCCGATTTCAGCGCTAATCCCCTTGTCGGGGGTGGAGTAAGGAAATCGATTTTAAGAACCCTTTAAGTCAAAAAAAAATAAAGGGCTTTGTCATGTGGACGGGTGCAGGGTTAAATCGATTTAACGCTGCTAAATTCGACCTCAACTCCTAGTGTAGACCAAAGCTAAGAGACCATTCAAGGTGAAGTGGCCTGTTAACACCTCTGTGAAAAGGACAAAACAGGGGGATTAGTGGGTTACAGATTGTTGTAATAAACCATAAATCCAAAATATTTATTAAAACCATGATTTTTAGCGTCTAACAACATTATGAATTCAAGCTCCCAGGCTTGTCTTTTGAAGGTGTTGTGCTGTATTAGTTAAATTTAGGCTCTAGAAAGCATGTTATGATTTTGTTTTATAAGTAACTGTTTCCAGTTATTTTACTTTCTATCACTTGAATCTCTGTTCTTTGATAATAAATTTATTCTTGTTTTCTATATATCTTATTCTTGTTGTTGGAAAGCGTAATCCCAACTATACATATAAAATGATGGGGTCTAAATTAGCTGTTACCACTCAAGAAAGAGATCTTGGAGTTATTGTGGATAGTTCTCTGAAAACATCCACTCAATGTGCAGCGACAGTCAAAAAAGTAAACAGAATTCTGGGAATAATTAAGAAGGGGATAGAAAATAGGACAGAAAATATCATGTTGCCTCTATATAAATCTATGGTATGCCCACATCTTGAATGCTGTGTGCAGATGTAGTTGCCCCATCTCAAAAAAGATATACTGGAGTTGGAAAAGGGTCAGAAAAGGGCAACAAAAATGATTAAGGGTATGGAAAGAGGACAGATTAATAAGACTTGGACTTTTCAGCTTGGAAAAGAGACAGCTAAGGGGAGATATGATTAAGGTCTATAAAATCATGACTGGTGTAGAGAAAGTAGATAAGGAAGTGTTGTTTACTACTTCTCATAACACAAGAACTAGGGGTCACCAAATGAAATTATTTGGCAGCAAGTTTAAACCAAATAAAAGGAAGTTTTTCTTCCCACAACTCACAGTCAACCTGTGGAACTCCTTGCCAGAGGATGTTGTGAAGGCAAAGACCATAACCAGGTTAAAAAAAGAACTAGATAAATTCATGGATGATAGGTCCATCAATGGCTATTAGCCAGGATGGGCAGAAATGGTGTCCCTAGCCTCTGTTTGCCAGAAGCTGGCAATGAATGACAGGGGATGGATCACTTGATGATTCCCTCTGGGACAGCTGGCACTGGCCACTGTTGGAAGACAGGATACTGGGCTAAATGGACCTTTGGGCTGACCCAGTAGGGCTGTTCTTATGTTATATCTATCTAAGTGTGATGTGTTAAGTAGAGTGGTGATCCTGAGTTGAATCTTGCAAGCTGCTGTGTACTATTCCTTTGGGAATAGTGTGGCTGAGAGTTCTGGGCATGTTCAGTGGAACAGGGGCTGAGTAAACCAGAGAAAGGCACCAAAGACTCAGGGGTTGGTGTGTGCCTATGGGTAACCTGTACAGAGACAGCGAGGCCTGGAAGGCAGTGCTTGTGTTGCCAGAGGCTGGTGGATTCAGGTAGCTGATCTAGAGCTGGCACAGACAAGACTTCCTCATGCTAAGGGTAGCTGGTGGTGAGGTGCCTCACAACCCTTGATAACCCTGGCAAGTGTCACAGAAGAATTTAGCATTTTAAAGAAATTTGTCTTTAGTCTCATTTGTGATAAAATACCTTGAGTAGATTGTAATCCCCTGCTTGCTCTCAGGATAGATGCTCTGAGCATAGCAAGATAAGTTAAGAAATTCACCCACACCTGGTGATTAGGCAAACTGTGTGCATTTCCCATTGCTGGGATGAAAACTAGAGCTGAGTGGATTGCTTTGAATAATTTATTCACAGAAAAATGAAGTTTTGCATCAACCAAAGCTGCTGGCAGACTTGTGTTGAATTCAGTGAATAGTTTCCGAGGGGGAGGGGGAATAAAAAGGTAAAACATTTCATTTTGACATTTTTGAAATAATGTGTTTCAAGGTTCTGTTTTGAAATGACATTTTGCTTCAAAAATTGTTAGATTTAACTTTAAAAAGGGGGTGGAGAGTAAAAAAACCTGACAAGAACATGATTTTGCTTTTTGTGGGGGTGGGGGAGCAAGTTGCTCTTATTTTTGGATTTCTTAGGTCAGCCATCGAATAAAAAAAAAAAAGTTAATTATTCACCCAGCTCTAATGTAAACTCTCTTGATTTCTGCTGGGGGTGGAAAGGTTTTTCAACTGAGCTAATAATGAACTTCACCCTCCGGCAATCCAGTAGGCACTATGTTATAGTTCCATGCCAATAGTTGCTCTTTGCAGATTGTCCAGATCAAATGGAAAAGAATGAGATATGCACAAATGGGCAAACAAGGGTCTCAAATGGACTAAACTGTTGTCACTGATCATACGGAATTCCAGGTCCTCACACTGGGGGCTTTTTATACAGAAATTCCCTCTGTGCATGTCTGTCCTCAAAGCCTGAGTGAAGCAATGGCGCAGGGAAATGACACTACTGTGACTGAATTCATCCTTGCAGGATTCACTGATCATCCAGAACTGCAGGTTGCCCTCGTCCCTATATTTCTGGTGATCTATGTTCTCACCCTGCTGGGGAATCTTGGGATGATTGACCTAACCTGGAGGGACTTCACAGCCCCATGTATCTCTTGCTCAGCAACTTGTCACTTGTTGACCTTGGCTATTCCTCATCCATCGCCCCCAGGGTGCTGATGAGCCTCTCAAGAGAGAGTAAGGCCATTTTCTACGCTGGATGTGCTGCACAGCTGTATTTTTTTTTTTTTTTTGCTGCCTTTGCCACCACTGAGTCTTTCCTCCTTGCGGTGATGGCCTATGACCATTATGTGGCCATCTGTAATCCACTGCTCTATAGGGTCATCATATGCAAGAGATCCTGTGTCTGGCTTTTGGTAGTTCCTACATGGCTGGGGTTGTGAATGCAACCATGCTTACCCGCTGCACCTTTCAGCTGTCCATCTGTGGGCCCAGTGTAATCAATCATTACTTTTGTCATGTCCTGCTACTCTTGCGGCTCTCCTGCACTGACACCCACACCAATGAAATGCTGCTTTCTACCTTTGCTGGTTCCAAACAACTGACTACCATGCTGACCATCCTCTTCTCTTATCTGTATATTACTGCTGCCGTACTAAGGATCCGCTCCTCTGAGGGCAGGCACAAAAGCCTTTTCCACCCATGCCTCCCATCTGATGGCTGTGGCTATATTCTATGGGACAATGTTCTTTATCTACTTACGACCCAGTTCCATCTCCTCAGTGGAACAAGACCAGGTGATCTCCATGTTTTACACTGTGGTGATTCCCATACTGAACCCCCGATCTACAGCCTGAGAAACAAGGAGGTGAAGGACTGGGGAGAGGGATAGAGAGAAGAAAGTTCTCTCAGCGACTTCGATAAATAATTTTATCATGTTTTGAACTAATTGGTGACTATTCTTTGCATTCCCTTCCATTCTATGTAATTTTATAATAAAAATAAAAATTTTAGTGAGTTTAAGTTTAAGAATGTTTTAGAAAGGAGGTATGGTCCGACAGATAGGACACTCAGGAGATCTGGTGTGACAGATACTGAAACCCCATGTAGTATCTTTGGGGACCATTGTATTAAATTGTATTTTATGACTGATTTATGTATGACTGTCTTCTACTCCATGGGAGAGGTTTACCACAGCTCCTTCAGGAACTAAACCTTGTGGGGAGGGAGGGTGATTAAGGCAATTCACTGAGACTAAACTCCAGAGAAATTCCAAGGGGAGTCTGTCTCATTCAGGGCAATTGAACCTGTATTCCCCCTATATTTTCCAGCAAGGACACCTACTTTTAGGTTTCTGGCCACTTCTTTTGGGCAGAGATGCACATCTCTCTCCTTCTTGACTGGGTTTTTTCCAGGCCTCACAGTTCCCTACCTACATTGTGAATTCCCCAGCAAGCCTGCTTAAGCCAACCTACTTTACTTTTCTCCTCAAAGATACAAAATGGTGTAATTTCCACAGTTATAAGTTACCACACAGCTCTTTCTAAGCAAGCAAATTTATTCTTAAGGGGAAAGCATTACAGAAAAAACATTAAAAACAATAAAAGAACCTACATGCATGCTAATAAACTCACCAGAGATCACCCCAACTCCAACAAGGGCTCTGGATGCTGAACAGTCCTTTGAACCCTGCCTTACAAGCTCATAACAACTTTTGCTCAGAACAAAAATACAGACTGGGTCATGTCCTTCCAAACCTTCCCAGGAAGGATTGGGGCAGCCCTTGGATAGAAAATCCTGTCTGTTTGGAGGACTAGAAAGAAGGCTCTGAATCAGTTTTAACTAGCGCTATTCAACCAAAAGTCCTTTTTTTGTCCATTGGCCCTTGACAAAACGAGTTTGAACCAATATACATGAGCCTCTCTCCAGGTGGCAGTAGCTCTCTGAAGGTGTTAAAATAGGAGTGAATTTGCCTCTCCAACCAATTCTTAATTTTTGGAGGGCTGTGGTCCTCCTTTCGCATGGAATTAAATACAGTCCCTAGCACACAATGATACATAAACTTAATTCAATAAAGTTTGTGCAGGATATTGCAGGAAATTGCCATCACAGGGTCGATGGATAGACAAGATAGGTGAGGTAATATCTTATTGGACCATCTTCTGTTGGTGAGACAAGCTTTTGAGCTGTACAGAGCCCTTCTTCAGGTCTGGGAAAGAGTCTATGGGGCAGAGAAGGAGGACACTGGGAGCCAGGATTCCTGGGTTCTATACCCAGGTCTGAGTGGAGCCTAGGGGGTTAGAGAAGATAGATCTCACACCCATTCTGTTCCTGAATCTCCCTGCTGTGAGCGAGAACACACCCTCTTAAAATTCTCTTCATAGGAGACAGAAACCAGAATTCTAGCTCCCAGACCTCCCTGCTCCAGCCAGAGCTAGGATCAGAACACAGGAGCCCTGATTCTCAGCCCTCCCCTACAAAAGCCCGCTGGAGCATAGATATAGGATCATCTTAAGTCACTGGATACTTCTCCTTGGGACCACCTACAAACACAGTCCCATCTTACAAACAAACTCAAACTCTTGCTCTAAAGGAAACCACTGCTACCTGAGAATGGTCCTTTATAAGGAGAAGCAGAGTCAGGATATTTGTGAGTGGGGCTAGAAGGCCTTAGCTCCACTTCAGGGCTCTCCTATATCAAGGGCACTTCAGAAAACACCCATCCTTTAGAGGGAAGGCATCTGACAGAAGTCAATGCCCTAATCTCATGCTCTAAATCCCTGGCTCTACAAGATGGGGGGGGGGGAGTGTTTGATTGAGGATTCATCCACTGGGGTTGTGACCCCAGGATCTCACCTAGACATTCCCTTGGGGGGATAACACATTGGGACCTGAATGCAGTTGATATGGAAGAGCAGTTTTCTCTCTTCTTGGGTACATTATTAACCTGTGGAACTTCCCACTTCAGGATATTGACCCCCCACTCCTGTGGTTCACACATCCTGTTCTATCAATGTTTCTGGACTGATTCACTCTTACCAGCTGATTTCTCTCAGTCACAAAGCATTCTCTCTGTATTGGAGCCAACATTCAACTCTGTTCCTGCCCCAGCCCCACCCTGGGACATGTTTCCTTGGCCAGCCTGTCTCTGCCTGCCACTTTCTCTTGCTTTTGATGGTCCTAACAAGAGCTGGCAGGAGAGAAGTGTCAGGATAGGGCTGCTAACATTGCATTTAAAAAATAAGGGACTGTTTTCTTAGCACCCCTGCCCCATCCCTCCTCCTGATAGTATCATTAGTAGTAGTAATAATACTAATAATGAGCAGTACTCTCCTACATTCACCAGGGATATTTCTTGCTGCTTTTCACAGCACTCAACAATTCCTGATCTTGTTATACAGAGATGAAAAAATAAGGGACCGTTGGCAACCCTACATGAGAAGGGCATGTCGGAGTGGGGTGTCTACAGACATGAGGTTGGGAGGTACTTCCTTCTGACAATGGGATGTTCGGAATAGGGTTAGGAACCTTGCCCTTCCCATGGACGCTAGCTCCAATCTGGGCCCAGGCCAGGGGGACTAGCTGGCCGTGTGTGTGTGTGAGTGTGTGTGTGTGTGAATGGCATACAGGCTCTTTCCCCTCTAGGCCCCCAAATCTGTTACATTGTGTTTAATAAGTTGGTGGGTTCTCAGCCCAAATTTGCAGGGGGAATGTGTCCACATCCCAAAATTCACCACAGCTAGCACCAGCTGGCCCCCTTGCTCATAGAGTTGCCAACTTTCTACTCACACAAAACCGAACACCCTTGCCCTGCCCGCTGTTCCACCTCTCCTCTGAGGCCCCGCCCATGTCCCCACCCCTTATCTGAGGCCCCGCCCTCACTCACTCCATCTCCCTCTCCCTCTATCACTCGCTCTCCGCACCCTCACTCACTCATTTTCACTGGACATTTTCACTGACTCAGGGGGCTGGGGTGTGGGAGGGAGTGAGGCTTCTGGCTGGGGGAGTGGGCGCCAGGGTGCGGCCAGAAAAGAGCAGTTCAGAGTGCAGGAGAGGGCTCCAGGCTGAGGCAGTGGATTGAGATGTGAGAGGGGGTGAGGGCTCCAGCTGGGGATGTGAGCTCTGTGATGGGGCTAGGGATGAGCGATTTGGGGTGCAAGAGGGGGATCCAGGCTGAGGGGTGGAGCCAAAGGGTTTGGAGTATGGGAGGGGGCTCCAGACTAAGTCAGGGGGTTAAGGTGCAGGGGAGTGTGAAGGCTCTTGCTGGGAGTGCAGACTTGGGTGGGGCTGGGAATGAGGGGTTTAGGAGGGTTCTCTGGGCTGGGACCAAGGGTTTCAGAGGGCAGAAGGGGGCTCCAGACTGGGGCAGGGGGTTGGGGCATAAGGAGAGGGGTCAGGGTGCAGACTCTGGAGCACTTACCTCAAGCAGCTCCCAGAAGCAGCAGCATGTCCAACCTCCAGCTCCTATGCAGAGGCATGGCCAGGCAGCTCTGTGAGCTGGCCTATCAGCAGGTGCCTCTCCCACAGCTCCCACTGGCTGCCGTTCCTGGCCAATGGGATCTGTGGGGGCAGTGCTTGGGGCGAGGACAGCATGTGGAGCCCCCTGGCTTCCCCTATGCATAGGAGCGGCAGGCCAGCTGCTTCCCGGGAGCAACACAGCACAGAGGCTAGTAGGGAGCCTGCCAGCCCCACTATGTGGCACCACTACATGGACAGTCAACTGGACAACACTGCTGACTGGAGCTGCCAGGATCCCTTTTAGAAAACCTGGTCACCCTATTCGCTTGTGACCTCAGCATGGAGGCTGAGGGTTGAACAGGCCTCAGAGATTGAGCTGACCTCTGCCCCAGCTCTGGGGATTACACAGAGGCCTCCAAACTCCTTTTCCCAGTCACCAGAATCAACAGGGCTGTGTAAGGAAACCTGTGTCGCTTTAAGGGCCTGGAGGGCATCCGACCATATCTCTGGGGATATAAGAGCAGCTGTGCTCATTTAATGGTGTTAATAGACTAGTGCTCAGCTGTGCTAGGCTTTGGAGGAGTGAGTGCTTACCAGATCTGCTGAGCTGCTGCAGGTATTGCTATTATTACAACTAATCATAGATTAAATATGTTGTCTTGATGCAATGTTTAGGGTCTGAGATTTGAAATCTCTGTTAGGAAATGTGGGGAGACTGAGCTTCAAACAGGACTCCTGGGTTCTAGTCCCAGCTCTGATAGGAGAGTGGAGTCTTCTGGGTTAGAGCAGGGGTGGGGCAGAGCAGGCCTGGGAGCCAGGACTTCTGGATTCTACTTGTGGATCTGGGAGGGGAGTGGAGTCTAATGATTAGGGGGTGGGGGAGAGAAGGGAGTCAAGACTCCTGGTTTCTGTCTGCAGCTTTGGAAGAGTGAGGATTTTGGGGTTAGATCTGGAGGACTGGGAGACAGGACTCCTGGGTTCTATTTGTGGCTCTGGGAGGGTAATGGGGTCTAGTGGTTGAGGTAACCCAGTTGTTGGGACTCCTGGGTTCCATTCTCAGGTCTGGGAGGGGAATCTAGAGGTGTCTGCCTTTCCATACTGCTGAGCCAGTATTGAAGGGTTGATTGTCATGCAGACCCTGTGTGGAGCTTTTTCTGTGCTTCCCATAGAATATCAGGGTTGGAAGGGACCTCAGGAGGTCATCTAGCCCAATCTGCTGCTCAAAGCAGGACGAATCCTCAATTTTTTTCTTCCCCAGATCCCTAAATGGCCTGCTCACAACCCTGTATTTAGCAGGCTAATGCTCAAAGCACTGAGCTATCTCTTCCCCCCATGCTGCAGAGAAATGGAGAATGAGGTCCGAGTGGCTCAATGCCTGGTGTTTTCTCCTGACCTTGGGGGCGGGGCAGGAACTGAATCACACAAGAGCATTGTTTCTTCTGATGATCAGGTTCTGAACCCTGCGGTCTGGGCTGCTCGGTACTGGGATCCCTGAGAGAGGGTCCAGCAAGTGGGGCTTTGTAGTGGGGTGAACAGGAACCAGGGTGATTCACCCATCCAGGCCAGGGCTCCCCAGGCTGGAGGCCCTGAGTCATTTTGTTCTGTGCACTGTATGCAGCATAGAGCTGGGGATTTCAGGGCAGGGCATGAAGGGTGTCTGTCTTCTCCCATCCCCCTCCCCAATTGGGAGCATGTTTAATCCCTGGGAGGAGGGGTGCTTTTGGACTATAAGGAGTTAAGCTTGGGGTGCTGAAGAATAAGGTGCCATGCGTGGGTTTGGGGAAAGCTGCATGGCATACAGGAATGGGTTCAGGTTCTGGGATAGCAATGGAAAGCAACAAAAATTATTAGGGGGCTGGAGCACATGATTTATGAGGAGAGGCTGAGGGAACTGGGATTATTTAGTCTGCAGAAGAGAAGAATGAGGGGGGATTAGATATCCCCTTTCAGATAGTTGAAAGCAGCTTCTAAAGAGGATGAATCTAGACTGTTCTCAGTGGTAGCAAATGATAGAACAAGGAGTAATGGTCTCAAGTTGCAGTGGGGGAGGTCTAGGTTGAATATTAGGGAAAAACTATTTCACCAGGAGGGTGGTGAAGCACTGGAATGCGTTACCTAGGGAAGTGGTGGAATCTCCTTCCTTAGTGGTTTTTAAGGCCCAGCTTGATAAAATCCTGGCTGGGTTTATTTAGATGGGGATTGGTCCTGCTTTGAGCAGGGGGTTAGACTAGATGACCTCCTGAGGTCCCTTCCAACGCTGATATTCTATGATATGGGGCCTTTGCCCTCTATGGGGCATGGCCTCTGATCCAGCCATGGGGTGGGGGGCACTGGTTGGCTCAGAAGGGTGCAGAATGGGTTACAGGGCCTTTTCTTTCCAATGGGACCTGGCTCTGATCCAGCCTGAGGGCAGGGGGACTGGCTGGCTGGCTCAGGGGAGTGAGAAATGAGAGTTGGGGACTTTCCCCTCTAGGGGCTCTAGGCACAGTTCAGAAGAAAGGGTTGGCTTGGGGAAAGGAAGTGGGGGCAGGTATGGAGCATGGGACTGTTCCCCTCTCGTGTTGATCCTAGTCTGAGACCAGGGTGCACTGGCAAGCTGAGGAGGCTTGGGGGAATGTGAGATGGAGGTTTTCCTCTGTAGTGATTCAAGCGTGTGTTGGTTTTGTTTGTTTCCTGGCTGTCTTGGTGCACAAACACCAGGATGTTACAGTTTTAAAAACAAACCAAATAAATAAACTGAGAGTCAGAACTTCTGGCTTTTCCAACCCCAATTTCTCCTATTTCTCTCCTATAGATTCCTTGGCCCACCCAGAGCCAGGGATAGAACCCAGGAGTCCTGACACCCACCCTTGCACCAGTACAATCTCACATGGTGAATAATGTATTGCTTTTTCCCATAGCCTGCCTTTGGGTTGTTTCTTTCCACTGCCTCTCCCTGTCTGAGAGGCCCTCCCACCCCATTCTAAAGAGATCCAAGCCGTGGCCTCCCTCGACCCCTTGGAGACCCTGCGAATGGACACGACCTGTTCCATCTGCCTGGAGTACCTGATGGACCCAGTCACGATTAGTTGTGGCCATAGCTCCTGCAGGACCTGCATCAGCCGCTGTTGGGAGCCTGGGACACAGGATCACCTCTGCCCTGTATGCTGGGAGCTCTGTGCCCAGCATGTCGTGGTGCGCAACCGGCAACTAGCCAGTGTGGTGGTGATCACCAAGCAGCTGCACTCAGGCAAATGTGAGGTAAAGGATGAGCCCCTTTGCCCCTGGCACCATGAGGGGCTCCACTTCTTCTGCAAAGAGGACCAGGAGGCCGTGTGCCTGGTGTGTGCAGTCTCCCGTGGCCACAGTGTGGGGCCCCTGGAGGATGCTGTCGCAGAATACAAGGTACTGGACTGCTATCCCCCGTCAAGAACTGCTAGACCCCAATCCCCTCTTAGAGCTTGGGGAGAATCCTGGGTTCCTGGCCTCCTTGCCCTTCCTACTTTAACCCACTAGACCCTTCTCCCCTCCCAGAGGTGAGGGTAGAACTCAGGAGTCCTAGCCGCCCTGCTCTGACCCCCCTCCTTTCCCAGAGCTGGGCATGGGACCCAGGAATCCTGCCCTCCCCACCCTTCCTGCTCTAACCTGGTGCCCTCCTAGAGCTGGCTTAAAACTCAAAGTCCTGTCCTTCCAGCTCCTTGGTCTAACCATTAGAACCCTCTCCCCAACCTAAGAATTAAATACGGAAATTCTCTCGGCCCTTATCCAGTCACTAGATCCCACTTCCCTCCCAGAGCCATCAGTCCCTCTGAATCCCCCTTGAACAAGTCACTGAATCTGTCTGTGCTGCCATTCCCCATCTGTAAAAAGGGGAATGATCATTCTTCCTTTATCTCAGACTGTAAACTCCTCAGTGCAGGGACTCTCTCACAGTGTGTTTGTACAGCCTTGGGCTCGACAGGGCCTTGATATTGATTAGGGTTCTGCCATAATGCAGATCATTTAGGTGTGAAACACTGAATGACAATGGATTCATCCCCTCGCCCTCTGGAAGGGAAATTGACCCTCTCCGAGTCTTATTGCTTAGAGTAAGATAGGTAGAGGTGGAAGGGGATGGACTGATGAAGCATGATGCTTGGGTCATCAGTGGGATTTGAATGCACTAACTTCATTGTTGTAAGCATGTGCCAGTACTGCTTAAGCTAAAGGAAATAACTCCATTAGCTGGCCCATGTGATAGACATTTATCGTCTCAGGTGGATCAGCCACTAGAAGGAAATAAAGATCCCCACACTTTGCTAGCGCTGGTTCCACAGTGATTCCATGAGAGTTAGCACCTGGATACGTTTCCAGGTTCTTGTTTGGTTGTGAGAACATGTTTAGTAGCTTTGAAGGCCAGAAGATACTGTAGTGATCATCTAGTCTGAGCTCCTGCAGCAGTGTAATGCAAGTCAGAGAACCTCCCCTAGTGACTCCTGCATCCAGCCCCTTTCTGGTGCTTGAACTAGAGCAGATCTTTAAGAAGCACATGCATGGGCTTGATTTAAAGCCTGCCTGTGATGAAGAAGCCACCGGGTCCCCTGGAAGTTTTTCCAGTGCTTTATTACCCTTCCTTTCAAAAATGTGTCTTATTTCTAGCCTGAATATATCTAGCTTTGGCTCTTGGCCCTTAGCATTCCTGTGCATTCAGAATATAAATCTTGGCCATGGAGGAAAGTTGCTTGAGATTCTTTGTCCTATGGTAGCAGCTAGATCCTCCAGTCAAGATCAGGGCCCAGGTGCGCTACGCGCTGTACACACACATTATGAAAGATAGCACCTGCCCCAAAGAGCTCACTGTCTAAATAGATAAAGGGTGGAAGTGGAAAGAGATGCACACTAAGGCAAAAGTGACTTGCTGGAAGCCACCAAGAACAGGTCCCAGGTCTCTTGAGTCTTGTTCCAGTGCCGAAACCACTGGCTATTCTGCCTAAATAGAAGATGTTTCTTGTGCACCCCCCCAATCCAAACTGCAGGATTGCCAGCTGCAGCTGGATGTGAAATTGCAGAAGGTGAATAATTACATCTCTGCCAAGGAGAAAAGGCCCAAGGAACTGAGGGTGAGTGGGGTCAGAAAATCCCTAGGAGTGGGATAGGAGACCTTTCATCTTGCGGGGGGTGCTGACTCCAATCTGCCCCCTGGCTGGGAGACTGGTTGGCTTAAGGGGTGGGTGGGTAATTGCTCTCCCTGGGGCATGGCTCCAATGTAGACCCAGGTCAAGGGATGGTCTCCACTGATCTCGTGCTATATGTCTCCCCTGCCGATAGGAGTTGGTGAAGAGCTGCCACCAGCACATCATCTCTGAGCTCAAGGAGCTCCCTTTTGGAGGAGGAGAAGGAGATGCAGCTGTGGCGGCTGAAAGCAGAGGAGGAAGAGATCCTGGAGAAGTTGAAGGACCATATGGCCCTGCTCTCAGAGAAGCGCCTCTCCCTCAGCAAACTCATCACTGACATGGAGAAGTGTCTGGAATTGGGTCCAGAGATGCGGAAGGTCAGTGGGGCCTAGCGGCTAGAGTAGGGGGCAGAGAGTCACAATTCAAGGGTTCTCTCCCAGCTCTGGGAGGAGAGCAGAGCCTGGAGGTTAGAGCAAGGGGGCTATGAGTCTGGGCTCTGTAGTTCTATCCCTGGCTCTGGCCGGGCAATGGGGTCTAATGGGTTAGAGCAGATAGTCGGGACTCCTGCATTCTTTTTAACGCTTTTGTTTCAGGCCAGAAGCCAACCTTGAACTGCATGAGACTGAGGGTTGGTCTACACTTAAAACTTAGGTTGACTTAACTATGGCCTCAGGGGTATGGAAAAAATCCACATCCTGGAGCACCACAGCTATGCTGACCTAGACCGACAGTGTAGACACAGCTAGATCAATGGAAGCATTCTTCTGTTTGACCTAACTATCTTCACTTGGAGAGTTGGAGTTACTACAGTGAAGGAAGAACCTATTCCATTGCTGTAGCGTACACTACAGGGTTACAGTGGCGTAGGAGTGCTGCTGTGAGCACTGTAGTGTAGACAAGCCCTAAGGAGTAACTTCTCCCTATGGTTAATTATGGAATTGAACCAATAGAGGGTAGTTCATCTTTCTGTGAAGCAGCTGGTGCAGGCCAGCCCTGGGGACTAGATGGGCCTGGAAAATCCTGTGTTAATACAAGAATGCTGGAGAGGTTCCAAAGTTCATATGGGACACTATTGGATATCATTCAGAGGGAACTTCCACCCTGTGTGGCTGGTCTTGTAGTTAATGCAGGAAAATGGGCCTGGAAAGAGCTGAGTTCAAGTCTCAGTTCTGCCACAGGCTCCCTCTGTGACCTTGGCCTCTGTGCCTCCGTTCCCTTGTGTTAAATAAAATAATACCTTTTTAGATTGTGAGCTCTTCAGGGCAGGGACCACATCTCTATGTATAAATGTAGCACCCATCATAATGGGACCCGTTCTCAGTTGAGTTCTCTAGGTCCTACCATAATATACCTAAGAATTAACCTTATAGATTCATAGATACTAAGGTCAGAAGGGACCATTCTGATCATCTAGTCCGACCTCCTGCACAGCGCAGGCCACAGAATCTCACCCACCCACTCCTATGAAAAACCTCACCTATGTCTGAGCTATTGAAGTCCTTAAATCATGGTTTAAAGACTTCAAGGAGCAGAGAAGCCTCCCTCAAGTCCCCCATGCTACAGAGGAAGGCGAAAAACCTCCAGGGCCTCTCCAATCTGCCCTGGAAGAAAATTCCTTCCCGACTCCAAATATGGCGATCAGCTAAACCCTGAGCATATGGGCAAGATTCACCAGCCAGATACCCAGGAAAGAATTTTCTGTAGTAACTCAGATCCCATCCATCTAATATCCCATCTCAGGGGATTAGTCCTATTTACCTTGAATATTTAAAGATCAATTACTTACCAAAATCCCATTATCCCATCATACCATCTCCTCCATAAACTTATCAAGTAGAATCTTAAAACCAGATAGATCTTTTGCCCCCACTGCTTCCCTTGGAAGGCTATTCCAAAACTTCACTCCTCTGATGGTTAGAAACCTTTGTCTAATTTCAAGTCTAAACTTCCTGGTGGCCAGTTTATACGCATTTGTTCTTGTGTCCACATTGTTGCTGAGCTGAAATAATTCCTCTCCCTCTCCTGTATTTGTCCCTCTGATATATTTATAGAGAGCAATCATATCTCCCTTCAACCTTTTTTTTAGTTAGGCTAAACAAGCCAAGCTCCTTAAGTCTCCTTTCATAAGACAAGTTTTCCATTCCTCGGATCATCCTAGTAGCCCTTCTCTGTACCTGCTCCAGTTTGAATTCATCCTTTTTAAACATGGGAGACCAGAACTGCACACGGTATTCTAGGTGAGGTCTCGCCATTGCCTTGTATAATGGTACTAAAACCTCCTTATCCCTACTGGAAATGCCTCTCCTGATGCATCCCAAAACCGCATTAGCTTTTTTCACAGCCATATCACATTGGCAGCTCATAGTCATCCTATGATCAACCAATACTCCAAGGTCCTTCTCCTCTTCCGTTACTTCTAATTGATGCGTCCCCAACTTATAACTGAAATTCTTGTTATTAATCCCTAAATGCATAACCTTACACTTCTCACTATTAAATTTCATCCTATTACTATTACTCCAGTTTACAAAGTCATCCAGATCCTCCTGTATAATATCCCGATCCTTCTCTGAATTGGCAATACCTCCCAGCTTTGTATCATCTGCAAACTTTGAGCACACTCCCACTTTTTGTGCCAAGGTCAGTAATAAAAAGATTAAATAAGATTGGTCCCAAAACCGATCCCTGAGGAACTCCACTGGTAACCTCCCTCCAACCTGACACTTCTCCTTTCAGTAGGACCCGTTGCAGTCTCCCCTTTAACCAATTCCTTATCCACCTTTTGATGTTCATATTGATCCCCATCTTCTCCAATTTAACTAATAATTCCCCATGTAGCACGGTATCAAATGCCTTACTGAAATCTAGGTAAATTAGATCCACTGCATTTCCTTTATCTAAAAAATCTGTTCCTTTTTCAAAAAAAGGAGATTAGGTTGGTTTGGCATGATCTACCTTTTGTAAAACCTTCTTACTTGATGGCTTAGGAATGTGGGGAGAACCAGCCAGCCAGGAATTCCTCATAGATTTTTAAGGCTAGAAGGGACCATCATGATCATCTAGTCTGACCTCCTGCATGTTACAGGCCACAGAATCTCACCCACCCCATCCTATGACAGACCCAGAACCTCTGGCTGAGTTACTGACATCCTCAAATCATGCTTTAAAAACTTCAAGTTCTAGAGAATCCAGTCTACTCTAGCTGAAATGAGCAAGTGACCCATGCTGCAGAGGAAGGTGAACTTCCTCTCCACCCTCTTTTTTTTTTTCCCTCTCTTTTCCCCCCTCCCTCCAAGGTCACTGCCAATATGACCTGGAGGGAAATTCCTGTTCAACCCCAAATATGTCAATCAGACCCGAGCAGGTGGGTGAGACCCACCAGCCAGACACCTGGGAAAGAATTCTCTGTAGTAATTCAGAGCCCTCCCAATCTGGTGTCCCATCTCTGGCCATTGGAGATATTTGCTAATAGCAGTGGCAGATAGGCCATATGCCATCGTAGGCAACCTCACCATACCATCCCCTTCATAAACTGATCAAGCTCAGTCTTGAGTCAAATTAGCATTTTTGCCCCCACTATTCCCCTTAGACAGCTGTTCCAGAACTTCACTCCTCTGATTATTAGAATCATTTGTCTAATTTCAGGCCTAAATTTGTTGATGGCCAGTTTATATCCATTTGTTCTTGTGTCCACACTGGTGCTTAACTTAAATAACTCCTCTCCTTCTCTATGATTTATTATCCCTATAATGTATTTATAAAGAGCAATTCTATCTCCCCTCAGCCTTCATTTGGTTAGGCTAAATAAGCCAAGCTCCTTGCTGCATCTCTCATAAGACAGATTCTCCATTCCTCTGGTCATCCCTAGTAGCCCTTCTCTGCACCTGTCCCAGTTTAAATTCATCTTTTTTAAACATGGGAGATCAGAATTGCACATGGTATTTCAGATGAGGTCTCGCTATTGTCTTGCTCAAAGATACTAATGCTTCCCTGTCTCTACTGGAAATGTTGCACCGGATGCATCTTAGGGCTGCATTAGCCTTTGTCATGTCTGCATCCTCGAACCCGGCAGAGAGGAATTTGAGTTTGACCATACTAAAGGGGGTGTGGTTACTGAGAAGAAAGGTGGCTCAGTGCTTGGGTCATTACCTGAGGATTTCAGAAACTCAGGATCAAATTCCTTCACTGCAATTTTACTGTCTGATCTTGGGCAACTCACCTGACCCCTCTGCCTCCACTTCTCATCTGTTAAATGGAGTTAGTAGTATTGCCCTTCCTCATTGGAGTGTTGAGGATAAATATAATAAAGATTGTGTGGTGCTCATACTATAGTGTGGGGGCCATGGAAGTACCTAAAGAGAAACATTGGAAGATAAGAAGCATGCTCTAGGGAATTAAGAAATCTGCTGTTTGCAATGGGAAGTGCCCTAACCACTGGATTATACTTCCCTTCCTGAGTCCACGTGTATTAACCCCAAGGAATGCATAGGGGGTGTTTAGGGAAGGACTCGATGTATTTATCAGGAATAATTAGTCACTATATTTTGGAGGGAAGCATGGACACTGTTCATTTGCAGATTATTCAGCCACTAGATGTTGCTGTCTGCCTAGGAATCCATATGAATTGTGGCTCATGATAGAGAAGAGAGAACAAGCTGGGACTCCAGCTGTGTGGATTCAGGGATGTTGTGGAACTAAACCATAGAACTTGCTTTAAATGTATGTCTCCTGTCCTTCCTTCTAGGACATGCTCCACCCCAGAAGCAGTTGCATGTCAGCTCTGGGTGAATAATTTCTGTTTAAACATAGGCTGTAAAGTTCACTGCTGTAATAATGACATTCATTTTCCTCAGGTATGAAATATCTAAGACCCTAGAGCTGCCTTCGATTTCTCTTGAGCTAAAGAAGACAATGGAATTTTTCCCACTGCAGCTCTTCACGCTTACTAAATTGCTGAAGAAATACAGTGGTAGATAAATAACTAAAATATATTCAGCCCTGAACGTTAGGACTTATGAGTTCTATTCCCATTTCTAGGAGGGGAGTGGGGTCTCGTGGGTTAGAGCAGGGGGGCTGGGAGTCAGGACTCCTGGGTTCTATTTATAGCTCTGGGAAGAAGGATGCTGCATACTGGGTGTTTTGTGCTGGCCATGGGGATACAGGGGTGTGACTCAGTCACTGCATTTATCCTGTAGGGTGACTACATATGGATCCAGCTTCTTGTGGGCCAGGCATGTTCCCACTGGCATTAATTGTCCCCCTCATTGGTGTACCCTCTGCAAGGAGGCCAAGGGCTGACTGAGCCATGGAGGCAGTCTTTCTCTGCCTCTTATAGGATGTTCTCTGCAGGTGGATTGCTGAGGCACACTGGTAGAGGGTGCTGTTCGTGTGTATGGGGGAGCCTCTGGAGACTAAATGTCTCTAGTCCCCAACTGATCTCCCTCTTGTTGCTCCTATGACTCTATTCTAAATGTCCATGTCTCGTACTCCCCCCCTTTTTTTGAGGTTACTGTGAGGGCAGGGAGATTGCTAGGCACCTGTTGGCCCCCCCTTTTAGGTGGGGGTAGATGAGCAACGGGTCTTTTCCCAATCCCTTCTGTCTAGGGGATATGACTCTGGATCCAGAGACTGCTCACCCCAACCTGGTGCTCTCAAAGAGTGTGCACTTCATCAATGTCTCCCAGGTGCTTCCCGACACCCTGTGGCGCTTTGTCATCTACCCCTGCGTGCTAGGCTCGGCCTCCTACATCTCAGGCTGGCACTACTGGGAGGTGGATGTGGGCAACAAGAGCCAGTGGGTCCTGGGTATGTGTTATGAGTCAGTCAGCCCCAAGGCCAAGATCGATGCCAAGCCGGACACTGGCTACTGGCGAGTGCGGCTGTGGAATGGGAAGTATACGGCCACCACTACTCCCTTCACGCTGCTGTGCCTGCGAGTCAAAGCCAAGCGGGTTGGGGTGTTCCTGGACTGAGGCAGGGAAGGTCTCCTTCTATAATGTGACAGACCATTCTCACATCTACACCTTCAGCGTTGAGTTTGCAGAGAATGTCTGCCCTCTCTTCTACCCAGGGATCCGTTTTGGACATGTTAATACTGCCCAGCCTTGTAATTTGCCAGCCCTTGGACTGGGACTAAGCTGTGTCCTCTCCCTTCTCTTCCTCCACCAGCCCTTGGCCTGGAAGTGACTGTCACCAGTGCCAGCAGCCAGACCCTGATTTGACAGAAGAGCCTTTTCTTATCCCTGTCATGACCCTATAAGTGACACTCATGTGCCCTAAACTTTGTCCCTGGCCCCCTACAGTGCTGTAATCAGACCCCCAGGGGCAGGGATGCTGACCTTGCTTTGATGGGCATGTTCAATCTTTTTTATGTTCTCCTCCTTGTTGGCAAATCGAAGCTGACCAAGTTAGCCAAGTTGCACCTGCTTTCCGATACCACTAATCACAAAAATCAAGATTTTTTTTTCCAAGAGTATCTCATTTGTGCTTTAGCAGAAACTCTGCTACATAGGCCATTCCTCTCTCTCCCCCGTGGTATATTATTTCCTCCAAGACCTATCTCAAGCGCTGTGTAAGTTAAACAGCAATTGTGGGGAGGGGAGATCAGTAAATGTTGAAGGTAGCACTTTGGACTCAAGTGATCAAGATTGTGAGATGGGTTCTGAGCTCTTATCTCCTGTGCTCCAGCCTGTTTTCTTTTTCTGTCCATTTGTCTAGTTATAACTGGTGCTCATTGTCTGTCTGTTTGTCTGATCATTTTGCAATAAATTATTTTGGGTTTTGGAAACAGACATCTCTGCCTTCATTGGTTGAGCTGTACTTTGGGGTTTCAGTGCTGTAGATCAGTAATTCTCAACCTCTTCCATACTTGGAAACCACCCACACACTTCTATGTAGCAACACAGGGCATTGTTTTCCTGTCCTGCCCTAGTTGGTTGAGACCCCCAGGTTCGACATCCTTGTTGTATGATAGTCATTTCATTGCTTCACTTACCCTCTACTGACTAGGATACCATGTTTACCTGTGTCATGAGCATTATAATAGTAAGCACATAAAAGCAATTCCTCTTTACTGAAGCAAGAGAGGGCCTTCCTTGTTTGGTATAGGAGAAGCTAAGGGATGAGTTAACATGTTTTCCCTTTATACACCTCTTTCCATCTGCAGATCTCAAAGTGCTTTACAGAGGGAGAAATGGAGATATGGGGGGGGGGTGTTGGAAGGGACTTTTCTGATGTCAAATAGTGAGTTAGAGTAGAAAACAGGCTAGAGGTACCAATGTCCTGACTCATAGTTGTGGACTTTGATTGGCCAGCATGTCTCTGAGCTGAAAATAGGATTTGGGAGTCCTGACACCCATTCCCATCACTTCCTACCACAGAGAGGTCTTGAACCTAATATTTGACTCCCAGTGTCTCTTCTAACCCCACCCCAGTTCTGATCACTCACTTCCCAGAGCTTGGAATAGAACTCAGGAGTTCTGACGGCTGGTCCCCGTGCCTGATGTAACCAAAGATCCTCTCTGGCTCAAGTAATTGTCAATCTAATTTTTACACTGACTATCTTTATCTTTAAAAATATTGCTTCCTTTAAGGGGTGGTAGACACTACCTGAGGTCAATTCCAAATGGATGATAGCAGTTTAGGAAGAATCAGGATTTTTTTTGTTTTCCCCTCATAATAATTATCTGGCCAATAGGAAAGATCCCAGTTCATTTTTGCAAACAAATAGTTTTTGCATTTTGTCGTGTAGACATTCTTGGGTTCGGTATGATCGCTTGAAGTGTTCCACAAGCAATGCCTACTGCTCAGGATGCACTGCTACTGGAGCTGCCTGCTGGGAACTGTATGTCTCTGAGCAATCTGTTCATAGCATTCATGTGTAGAGCAGCTGCTTTGAAAGAGTCACAGATGGAGGAAAGGCAACCTCTCAAGTATACCACAATTATATTTACTACTAAAGTAATACATGACAGATATACAGAAAAAGGTATTGACCAATTTCCTTTTCCTGATGGGTCATGCTGGATTTCTCCTACAAGCTCTGCCTATCTCCAGGGCTGGATTACCCAATAGGCAGATTAAACATGTCCTTAGGGCACCAGCAAAGCAGGGGGCACCAAAAAATGAGGGTTTTTTTGGAAAAAATTTGATATTTGAAGTAGTCATCATAGGAAAAATCAGAACTTTGTTAGACTTCCTTACACTCCACTACACCCTCTTCCCCCATTTTTCTGTTCTCTTTTTATTACTTATCCCCACCTAAACCAGGGGGGTATCCTACTAACGTAGATCGAAATAATGCAAGGAAATCAGATCCTGTCATGTACTGTGGCTCAGTTTGACCCATTTTTAGCAGACCATATCTCAAAATATGGGAATGCTGGCAAAGATAACCTATCATCTCCTCTAGCTGACAGAACTGATGTCAAGGCTCAAGTCTCTGTGAGGTCACTATTTCAGCACCTCCAGCTAACTGGGTTGATGTCAAGGCACAGGCCTTTGTGATGGCATTCATTATCTGGCTGGGCTCATATCATGACAGGGGTGTCTCTGAGATTACCTATTCAGCACCTCTAGCTTCCTGGGATATTATCAAGGGACAGGCCTCTGTGGGTATGTCTACACTGCAATTAAACCCCTGCAGCTGGCCCATGTCAGCTAACTTGGGCTTGAAGGGCTTGGGCTGCAGGGCTATAAAACTGCAGTGTAGACATCCAGGGTTGGACTGGAGCCAGGACTCTGGGATCCTCCCATCTCACAGGATCCTGGAGCATGGGATCCAGCTGGACCCCGAATCAGCTGACATGGGCTATCTGTGGGCATTTCATTGCAGTGTAAACATATCTGTGAGGTCACAAGCTCAGCACCTCTGGTTGGCTGGACTGAGGTCAAGACATATGCCTCTATGAAGTCACTAGTTCAACAGCTCTAGCTGGTGGGATGATGTGAAACTTGTCTGTGAGAGCATTGGCTCAGAGCCTGTGGTTAATACACAGTAGACCAAAACAGGACTTGGCTCTCATCAATCATCTTGTATGCTGGGGTCCTGTGGTGAGGAGATATCATGTGTGAAGAGATATGACATCTGGCAGAGAATGCGGATGAGGCCACAAATATATCTGGTAGGCAGTGCATTTGTTCCAGTACGCTGGTTGTGTATCCCACTTGAGATACTCCTGACCGATGATAAAACCTCATTTCACCATCCAATGAAGAGGAAGAGAAAGGAGAAGCTCTAGGTGGCCTTAGCTTCCCCCAAGCCCAGGGGAATGAGACAAGGGGAAACTCATTTCTGCTTTTAGCACCGATGGGGAAGCTGCATTCCTACTCATCCCTTACTCATTGGCTGCTATCTAGTGCTATGCAGGTCAAGGGCAAAATTCAGTAAGATCAGGCTAGGATTAAGATCTATCCCTGGGACCATACAAATGGTT
Organism: Dermochelys coriacea; assembly: GCF_009764565.3. Taxonomy (NCBI): domain Eukaryota; kingdom Metazoa; phylum Chordata; order Testudines; family Dermochelyidae; genus Dermochelys; species Dermochelys coriacea. The sequence continues at coordinate 8,532,041 of NC_050073.1, read as the reverse complement.
TCAAGAAAACCTGATGCTATTTTATAGGAGCTTATTGGATGCTGCTGCTAACTGACCTTCAGCATTTGGGTAAAATACAAAGCAAATGCATTGAATCCCTATCTGAACAGGATCAGCATGTGCTGTGGTAAAAATTACAAGGATATCCTTGTGCTTCAAGTCATAAGAGTGATCCCAAGGGGAGGTCAGGATGTCATTCTGTTCTAGAATATACAGTTGTGTAAATACAAGTGAGATCACACTTAACATCCCGTCCACACTACAGCCAGAATTCTGATTTTGTAACTGGTTAGTGGTGAAATGATCTTAGTCAGATACAGGGTATGCAATTCAGTTTGTGTCTATGTAACCCACACGCTCCTGGGTGTGGTGTTCTGTCCCATCTAGTGGCACTGAGACCACTTAGAAAAAGACATTAATGAGTCTGCTCTACAGCTTTAGCTAAGGGCCATATGGCATTTAGCTCCAGAGGTTTGATCCTGCCTGCCAATGACTGGGATCAGTTGGTGTTACACGTACACAACAGCTTTTCTGTCATCATGACCATGTTTTTGTGTCTGCCACAGCATTATTTCTATTTGCTGGTGGGCATGGCCGTGGGTCAATTCAAGAGGGAAGATCTTCCAATACAAGCCAGGCGCATTAGGCTTTTCAGGCCTCAGGAGGATTTTACATGTTAATCTATAATAAAAGTTACGCCAACTTCAAGTATGTGGTTTGCTCTTTTGTTCGGGAAATATTATGCCCCCATTGAATATTTTAAATGTAATTCTGTTGGATTTCCAAGTGACTTAGGCAGCATCTCAAGTCTCAGCACCAGTGTCTAAATCCAGAGCTGGCAAGTTCTAATGAGCTCCTTGAGTCAGTGTTATTCTGTAGTCTCAGTGTGTGTCTTTGTGCCTAATAAAAATCTGCTAATGCTATTAGTTCCATCTGAGGGTCTTTAAGGGGCTTTCATGCACCTAGAAAGTAGGTCAACATCATTATCCCCACTTTACAGGTGGAAACCTGAGACATAGATGTTATAGGACTCCCTCAAGGTCAAAAGACAAATCAGCAGCACCTGCAGTCCCCTTCCATTACCCACAAGGCTATCCTTTATCCTGCTTGCCCCTCTATTGTTCCCTTCCTCTTGCCTTCTCTCAGTCTCTCTTTTCCTTC